>NC_056006.1:79967213-80600486 GCF_018446385.1 Zingiber officinale
GTCACCGTCCGTACGTCATGGTTAATACATTGGACCTAGTATCTTTACCTTTAGAGAGGTGGGAGATTCGGAATGAATAATGGACTGCTAAAAGTAGCTATGGTATGAAAAAGACGAGCATACGAAGTTACGTGGCTATCGCTCATGGGACCCTCCTCTATGGCATGGGTTGAGTGGGGTCGTGTATGGGGTGTCGTGGTATGAGAGGTATAAACCAAGGGAAGATGAGGGTTGGTTAATGATCTGAGTCTTCAGTAGCAATTTCGGATTTCTCTTTCTTGCTTGAGCGAGTGAATGTCGACTTCTACAACAATCTAATATAATTGGTCAGAATCGAATAGGAATATATATATATATATATAGTTGGTAGTTGTGGGATTAGTAGTGCTTGAAAGATAAATATACGAAGAAAAAAGAATATACTAAAAGAAAATAAAAAAGTTTTAAAATGCTTTGAAAATCGGTTAAGAAATTTCAGAGCTAACCTGTAGGGAATAAGGGAAAGATTTCGATGCCGGGTTATCGAATATGGCAGTGGAGAAGGAAAATGCATAAAAAAAAGTTATCCCACCATTCTCCTTGAGGGAGAATTCTATGGAACAAAGTAGTTTTAGGGTGTGATTGAAACTTAAAAACGTTGTCTTCCACTTGACGAGGAATGAAAAAGTGATGGAATAGCCGAGGAGATAAAGGAAAATCAAGTAAACGAGAAACGACAACAAAATCAACCATAATAGAGAATGATTGGTGGACGAGTTGATTCAGGAGAAGGTCAAAATACCTACTAACATCAACAAAAAAATCGCTACATTCTCTGGACGAGGAAGATGAGGATGATCTCTGGAATTAGGAATGGCCAGATATGTAGGGAAGTTATAATTCCATTGAAGTTCACAGGCTTCCTGTGCAGAAAACATGGAAAAGCATTGAGTGTACCATTCATCGGAGGTCGACATGGTTAACAGAAAGGATCAAGAAGAACAAGAACAGTTAATAGAAAGTGAAGAACAAAGGATACCCAAACTAGAGGAAGAAGACGAAGTGTTAGGGATTTTCCTCTCTTTTCCACTTTAAAAGCTTGGGTATGGTATCAAATTAAAAAAGGTGTTTTGAGTAGGAACGTTAGATTAAGTAGAAGAGTGAAGCGGGATCAAAAAAAGAGCCATTGGATGGATACGTAAGGCGGTGAACATGATGAGATAAGTACGACATAGACGTCAGAAACACATGTACCACCAATAGGAAAATAGTATCGGTAACCGATACAAAAGGTTACATTCCCAAAATATTAAAATCATTACCAATGTTGAACTTGAAAAATTTTCAAGATCCCAAAAGAGATTAAATATTATATACTTCTTATATTATGAATTGGGTCGGTCAGTATTAACCGATCAAATTTCAGGACTAGTTCAAAATATATACATGTATATAGGCTCGGTCAGTCGTTGTTGGTCGATCGAGTCCTAAAACAAGTTAAAGATATACGTATACAAACTCGAATAGTCACCAAAGGTCGGCCGAGTATTAAGGATGAAAGTAAGCATAAGCGTAAACTCGAACGGTCAGCAAAGGTCGACCAAGTATTATGAAAGTAAGCAAAAGCGTAAACTTGACTGGTCATCAAAGGTCGGCTGAGTATTAAGGATAAAATTAAGCATAAGCGTAAACTCGACCGGTCATCAAAGGTCGACCGAGTATTAAGGATGAAATTAAGCATAAGCATAAAGTTGACCGGTCATCAAAGGTCGGCCGAGTATTAAGGATCAAATTAAGCATAAGCGTAAACTCGACCAGTCATCAAAGGCAGGCCGAATATTAAGTTTAATCGAATGTTAGGTGTGGGCGAAATTAAACATAGAAGTGAGTTTGCCCGATTGGAAGAAGTCGAACAAAAATTGTTATCAAAGAAGGATAAATTGTTTATAGGAAAATTAATATGTAATAACCCTAAAGGCAACAAAATAAATTCGAGTGAATGATAAAGCTTAAATAAATGTTAAGCCTAAAATAATTCATCCCTTCACTAATAAAACCAAATCAAATAAAGTTAATCCAAAATCATGCGAATTTTTGAATACTCATCAAATAGAGGCAAAAACAGAAACAGAAAAGGTATGACATTTTATCGAAATAGAAAAAAAGTTAACAATTGTTCTCCGTTTGCATAAACATTTGATACATGATTAAAATAGCTTAGGACAACAGTCATAGTTCAGATTTGTGAACGACCCCACTACTTACTACTTACTCTCTAAGACTACTCTCTCTCTTTCTTATTGTCTACTCATCTGTCTTATTATAACACTTAGATTTATCACTCACCAGGTTACGGTTGTTAGGTTCCCGGATTGCCAAAATTTCTGGTAGTGCTGGTGACCAAATCTATAATACAAATATACACCTACCACCATGGATCATTATTCACAACATAGCGATTGTAATCATATCATCATAATCATGATAACTTAAAAGCTAGTAACGCTAAACGCAGCAATGCTCAAACCTATAATAAGCTACAAAATTGATGATCGAACTCGATCATAAACTCAAAATTTCATACGAGATCGTCATAAATAGACCATGTCATGTCTTTCTATAAATCTCAACATAAGACTTATGAAGACCTCTCCATGGTTCGATCACCACACCGTCCCATCTTAACTCTCATGGCCAACCATGCCTGAAATGCCTCCCGCTCTTCCTTTACGTATCTAGGATCTGTGAATCGCTTAGAGTCAAACTTTCGACTTACATTTTCAAGCGGATGGGAAACTCAAGAAATGCATAAATGTAATGCAATATCTTGGCTGAAATGCTAAAGCTATACCATGCTGTTGGTATTGAAAATGAGCGGAATACTTTTCGTAGATATCGAAGCGGGATAGACAATGTAAACTTTTAGAATCAAAGAAACTCTTCTTTCTTCCATTAACTTCTCTTATTCCAAGCTCATTTTCTCTTCTTGTATCTTCCTGTGTTATTCTTTTTAATTTCATCTTTACTTTCTCTGGGTTTTCTCGCTGTCTTACTTACCAACTTTCCTAGAGTGCTTTCAATTAAAGAGCACTCTTTTGGGCGGGGCCTTTCTTTTCTTTCAATGGTGCGCACTTTGCTTGACTTACTTGTTATCTTCCTTATTATCTTTTATTAAAGATTGTGGGAGTCCTTTAAATATACTTAACAAGTATAGGTGTATACTCAACTAACCATGCTATATAACAGAATAAAACAAGTAACTTAAAGCTTACTGATCATGCTATAAGCTAACTAAAGAAAGCAATTTAAAGCCTTTGAATCATACGGTGAGAACATGGCAAAGGATGCTATTTTAGTGCTTCTAAATATGCTGTAAAATCAAGTATGGAATGATTCTAATCATGCTATAAATAAAGCAAAAGAAAGTAACTTTGGCTTTCTAGACATGCTGTGAAATAGGGCAAAGGAAGACTAATTTGATCTTATTAATCATGCTACAAAACACACTTTATATATAGCTGTTCGTGCCCTGTTTTTGGCCAGGAAAACTGAACTACAAGGTGCTCTAAATGTATGTTATTTATGCTTAATATAACAAGGTAAAACTAAGCTACAAATAAGCTGTTCAATACTACACAGCTTAAATTAAGTTTCATGGCAGCAAGGGGAAATTACACCTGCCCAACTAATTTCTAATGGAAACTATTCCATTTACCTAAAACCTCTTCTCAACTTCCTATAAAACTCACGGCAGCCAAAAGAAAGCTGAAGAATTGCTACTGTTCAGTCCACAGGAATGAACCAAATTCAAAAGAAATCTAAAACAGCAAGTATCTAAAGCTAACACCACATGCTTTAAGCTAGGACAGACTTAAAACCATTCAAATCCCTTCTTCTCCCTTTTATCAACTCACAGCAGCCACCCAAAAGCAAGAATCCAACTTGCTGAATTGAAACTTAAGAAATCCAACTCTAAAGAACTCAATAAACACATAGCAATGTGTACAATTTACAAATAACATAGAATCTACTCCTGGAACCAAGTAACAAGGCTGATCGTGCCCCTTTCCTAGCATAATTCTGCTTGCTGAAATGTTACAAACAAAACCCACGTAACTTATTCAAAACTATACCTTCACAGAATCACAGAAACCTTTAGGCATGTTACAACCGAAATGCAAAGGAAACCTACGACAGCAAGCCCTAAAACATCAATCTTCACAGAAAAGAAATTCGAAACAAGAAAACCATGAAACACTTGCTGCTCTTTAAACTTCAAGCTACCCTAATGCTGTCCGACCGCCGGAGAAGAAACTAGGGTTTCTGCGGTTTCGCCCGAGAAGAAACGGCGCACGCGAGGAGGAGAAGGAGAGGTTTCGGGATTTTGGTTCGGGAGAAACTTAAGCCTTCTTTTAAATCTAGGGTTTTCCATTATAACTATACTTTATATCCAATTCTCTCCATATTAGGTTGACAAAGTTCGTGTAGCTCAGCTGGTTTGGGCCGGTTTTGCTTAAAGCCCAGCTCATGGGTTCGAATCCCAGCCGCGCACTTTTATTCCCCTTTTATTCAAAACGCTCTAACTATAGCTTAAATATATTCCACCTCCTATATAATTAACAAAAACTCGCTGGCTCAGCTGGTCAAGCTGCGTCCGGTTGGGTCGTGTCTGACCCCAGGTCACGGGTTCGAGACCTAGCTTCAACACATTTATTTATCAAACTTTCTTTCTTTTTGTAAACATACTAAATGACCTCCAAAAATTGCATAAAAATACTCTAAAAATTTCTAAAAATCTCTAGAATATTTTAAAAGTATTTCCAAATATTTTTATGGACATTTGGAACTCGAAATAGGAAAAATTACAATCGTTCTGATTTAAATTTAGCGAACTTGAATAGCTTCTGACATTACTTTACTCATCTCCTTCGGTTCCATACATCTCGTCCTCTCAGCCTGGACACGGACTTAGTTTTTCTTCTTGTGGTGGTGAGTCCACTTCTTTACGCTTCTCAACGTCGCACTATGCATAACTAGTTACTCCGCAGGTCCGCCTCATAACTAAGATTGCTCGTCTGGTGTGGTCGGTGATCGAAATCTTCACGAGAGAATTCCAGCCTTGGAATATGAAATCATTGTAGCAGCTGAAATACATTGTCTCTTGTGTCTGTAAAGTCCAAACCTCCTTATAACTTTCCCAATCCTCTCTCTGATTAGGTAGGTCCCAGCAGTAACTTAATATCTTCCCACCTTCATCAGAAGATCTCCTACAATCTACACGTCTAAAGAAAATCATCTAGCAAGATAATTGAGGAAAACTCTCGAAGTCAGGTGTCAAGATTATACGACTGGCCAGCTCTTTGC
This sequence comes from Zingiber officinale, assembly GCF_018446385.1. Lineage (NCBI taxonomy): Eukaryota > Viridiplantae > Streptophyta > Magnoliopsida > Zingiberales > Zingiberaceae > Zingiber > Zingiber officinale. The sequence continues at coordinate 79,972,557 of NC_056006.1, forward strand.
CTGGATTCTCTTGCAGTGGTCTTGTCCTGTCACCAATCCTCCACGAATCGAGCTCTACTTCCATTCTCTCCTCCTCCTTCTCGACTGTCCGCCAACGACATCCATCAGATGTGCCTGCCATTACAAATCATCAATGATGCAGCGAAGAGCCCGGACCATTGAGCATTCTAGGCATCCTTTGGGTGAGCGAGCTATTCGAAGCTTCTAAAATCTCGATTCACTCGCCCCGTGCACCAACCCTGTGTGTTCGATCGTCAGTTTCGAACCCCAAGGTACTAGCGCCTCTCTCATCAGTCTTCCTAAATAATCCGAATTTTTACACCGGTCGGCTATCTATGTTACATGGGTCAATGGCTGATGGTGGCGCATGATATATGGCAGCTGGTTGAGTGCATGGTCGGGTCACGAATCGCCTCCCAAAAGTGTTCTGGAGGACTACCCATCAGATGAGAGTCCCTCTCTCCATCGATATCGAACGAATAGGTCATTTAGAACCCTCAACTCTTTGTGTCGCAATGCCTTGCCGTGGTCGTACGAACTTACTTGATTGTCACATATATTACCCATATCGCATCATATCCATTGGTGGTTCTTGGAAGACTACATGAAGTCCATGGAAATGTTCTCCCATTTCCATTCCAGACGGAAGAGGCCGTTAACTCTCCGGTCTCCGGTGTTCGCTGACTCTCCCACGCCAAGCGCGACTGCTACTAACCACATCTCTTTGAGTCCCCGACCACTAAAACTGCTTACATCTTGGTACATCTTTTGGAAGAACCGTGGATGCATGGAATACGTAATCGTGAGCTCTCTTAAGATCTCTTTTCTCGGGCCTCATCATCAAGTACGCAAATGCATCTCGATAAAGAATTCCGCTTATCTCACACTCTAAACTCAGTTGTCTTCTTTCCGATCCTTGCTTTAATCGATGTCCGATCTTCACTTTGCTTTCTCCAGATCTCCACAAGCAGCCAGAGACTTGGGGCGTCAATGTAGAGTCATTCTTCGAGCAATTTTAGTCCAAAACTGACAACTCCTTCTCAGAAATGGCAGGGCTAGTGATGATAAAGATATCATGATGCACTAGATTTTCTCACGAGTGCATCTCCGCCCACTCGTTAGCTTTGCCTGGGTGGTAGAGAATTTCACAGCCTGCAATTCGACCACCCACTTTACCCACGCTGCTCCCCACGTTTTAAGTCCTTCCGAGTGAAGAAGCACTTTCAAGACTCCTCACGATCTCGTGAAAATTCCAGCACTAGGACTCCATACAAATATGTCTTAGGCCAAGTGCAAACCATACCACAATTTCTGAGATCAGCCAGCAGTAGTTCTTCTCATGCCTTGAAATGGGTTCTGGAAGCATAAGCTAGTTTACTTCTTCCTTCGTATGTATACGTATCCTAAACCCATCTCGAAGCATCGCCCAGATAGTTAAACTCTTGTCAGCCTGCAGTCAAATTTTAATGGGAGCAATCGATCAATCCTTTCTTAGCCTCAAGCCCGCCACATTTATCCCGACCATTCGAAGCTTTGCTCTTTCCAAGTGGTATCACAAATTTTATAGCTATCCCGGAAAAGTCTCCACCTAACTTCCTATAGTACCCAAATAAACCAAGGAAGCTTCCGATCTCCTCTCGACGCTCTTAGTTCATCTATGAGTTGACCGCCCACTTTGGCTCGATCCATCAATACTTCAGAGATAATGCGACCTAAAACGCCACCGACGAATCCGTAATCGACTTCGAATTTAGCATAAAGTCGTCAAGAGTCTCGCAAGATTATCCTCAAGTGCGTGTCATGCCCTCTCGTCTCTTGAATACCGTAACGTCATCGATGAATAATGACAAATTTGTCAAGATAATCTCCTGACTGCTCATTAGGTCCATGAAGACCACAGTGCATTGGTCAATTCAAATGGCATAACTACAAACTCGTAGTGTCCATATCCTGCTCCAATGCCGCTCCGGTATATCTCTTCTTTCACTTTCTACTTGATGTGGTACCCGTAGCGCAGTCTATCTTCGAGAACACCGCTCCTCTTTAATCGATCAACAAGTCATCTATCCCGAAAGGGTACTTGTCCAATCATGTTTTCTTATTGAGATCTATGCACATTAGCACGATCCGCCTTCTTAACGAATGACTCGAGCTCCCGGTGAATGACTAGTATGCACTGCCTTCACAAGTAACCCCGTAGTCATTTTATAACCTCACTGAGACATGCGACATGGAGCTTTTTGAAATTGGACCGCTCTCAGAACCAATTCAATCTCAAATCTACCCATTTATGGGAGGTGGTCCGTAGTGGGCTGGGAATACGGATATTCATACCACCCGAACCTCTCTGCCTTTACCTTCTTTCCTGCTTCCAACTACTTGACTCGACCCCTGCTTTCCCACCGCCTTTGTCTTCTATCTTACCGACTTGAACTCTATAAACTCCTCTTAGTGTGCTTGTTGTGAACTCTTCATAAAACTCTAAAATCATTTCTCTACCTATCCTGATCTTTTGGTCTTTATCCTCTCCACCACCACACGAGCATCTCCTGACAGTGTAAAGAGGCGCACTCTGACCTTCTCGACCGCCACCAAGAAGCTCCATTGTGCTCCTGCTGTTTAAACCAAGCCCTGGCATCCTGTGGCTCACTGCCGAGAAGCTCGGCTTTCTGTTTTCACCACCGGACGAGGTACGCTTGTCTTAGGTCAGGTTGTGGCGACTTCGAGGCAAGGATAGACTTCAACATCGGGTCCATATGGTTGGGGAGTGGAGGAGTCGGTTTGATTGGCCATTTGGCAATCACTTGTCGCAGCGTTTCACTTGTTCAAGTTGAGTAATTTCAGAGAGAATAGCCCAGGGTTCCGGGTTCGCCTTCCTCGATCTCTTCTCATGACGAACGCACGAGAACATCCTTTTCTAACATCCAATTATGCAAACTTTAACCCTTCTAATCATAAGAAGCAATTTAATAGAGACAAGGAACCAAATTCTATCTTACTTAGTACTCAAAAAAAATTAAGTAATTTTATACCGCAGTTAATAATAAGAAAAGGTAATAAAGAAAGGATTAAAATACTTTCTTACTTGAGACTTAAGGTGTGCCTGTGATGTGTGATGCCGGAGGAAACTGAAATAATCGCTCGATATTTTGAACGGCCTACTTACTTACTGGCTCTCTGCTACCTAACTCCACTCCACTTACTAGTGTCACTTTTATTATTATGATACTAGATTTATTTACGTGTTCAGAAATCCACCAAAATTTAGAATTCGTGACCAAATCTATAATACACAAGATATATACACACACCATACCGTCGGATCACAATTTATTCACAACGCACAGAATAATCATAATCAAAACTAATCTAGCAACATGAACTAAAACTCAAGTTCCCGTGTAATGAAGCATAATAAGCTACAACACATCAAACTCAATCATAAACTCAAAATTTCATAACAGAATAAGGAAAATAAACTAGACATAAACTCTAAACAAATAAGTCTTCACAGTCCCTCCGACCTCTCCAACCACCACACATCCATCATCACCACCACCACTGCATCTTCATATCTTAGCTTTTCCTTTATCATGTAGAGGAAAAAAACAAAAGATCTATAAGCCGGAAATGCATAGTAAGTAATGCAATATCTCTACAAACCTCGAATGCTATAATGCTGTAAAGCCTATCTAATATCGAAATGAAATGCTAAAGAATCTCGCATGTGCTCATGGAAGAACTAACCATTCTTATTTATTAAGCTTGGAACTTATTTCATTCTCAGATCCTCGTAAGTTAGAAATTAATTTTTAATTTCATCTTTTACTCTTTCTTCTTCTTCCTTCTTACTTAACTTTTTTCTCTCTTACTTAACTTTTCTTAACTTCTCTTTTCTTTCTCTGGGTCTTCTTTCTTGGGCGTTAGTACCAACTCATCTATTAGGTTGGGGTTAATAGCCAATTAACTCTAAAAAGCGCATCTCACCACTGGGCTGGCACCCTGAATGGTCACCGATTTGTTTAACGACAAGCTTCTTGGATGTCTACTACTCTTATTGCTTGTTATCTTTCTTTATCTTCCTTATTATCTTTATTAAGCAGAGGGAGTCCTTTAAATATACTTAACAAGTATAGGTGTATACCACTAACCATGCTATATAATAAAACAAGTAACTTAAAGCTTACTGATCATGCTATAAGCTAACTAAAGAAAGCAATTTAAAGCCTTTGAATCATACGGTGAGAACATGGCAAAGGATGCTATTTTAGTGCTTCTAAACATACTGTAAAATCAAGTATGGAATGATTCTAATCATGCTATAAATAAAGCAAAAGAAAGTAACTTTGGCTTTCTAGACATGCTGTGAAATAGGGCAAAGGAAGACTAATTTGATCTTATTAATCATGCTACAAAACACACTTTATATATAGCTGTTCGTGCCCTGTTTTTGGCCAGGAAAACTGAACTACAAGGTGCTCTAAATGTATGTTGTTTGTGCTTAATATAACAAGGTAAAACTAAGCTACAAATAAGCTGTTCAATACTACACAGCTTAAATTAAGTTTCATGGCAGCAAGGGGAAATTACACCTGCCCAACTAATTTCTAATGGAAACTATTCCATTTACCTAAACCTCTTCTCAACTCACTCCTATAAACTCACTGAAACCAAAAGAAAGTCAAGAATCATACTGCTCAGTCCACGTGAATGAACCAAATTCAAAAGAAGTCTAAAACACCTTGCATTCAAACCATTTAAAAACCTTCTCCTATCAACCTCAAGAACACCCAAAAGCAAGAACTCAACTGCTGAATTGAATTAAGAACCTTAAGAACCAATAATAAACACATAGCAACGTGTACAATTCCCATATAAATAACATGAATCTACTCATACTATTCTCCCGAATCCAAACAAAACCCACCGTGAACTCCTATTCAAAATATACCTTTAAATCACAGAACCTTTGTGGCATATTACAAATCGAAATGCAACTTTAGGCAAAAACCTACCAAGTACCATCCAAAGCCAAAATCTTTATAGCATGTTTGATTCAAGAAACTCAGAAGAACCTGTGAAACAAGTGAAGCAAACCATCAGTGATCGTAGCAACTCCTACCACGGTGAGTAGTACTTACCCTTGCTCTTAGAACTTCCTTTCAACAAGAAGGCAGGGTCTGGATTAGACTCATCGCTTCTCTCACGCCTGCCTTGCTCCACGTCGTGAAGATCACGAGAATGAAGGATTCTCGAAGACAACCGCAGGCCACGAGAAAAACTAGGTTTCTTCGCGAAAACGGGCGAGGAGAAGGAGAGGTTGGAGTTTTGGTTGGGAGAACACTTTAATTCCATATTAGGTTGACTAAAGTTTATAGCTCAGCTGGTTTGGGCTGGTTTTGTTAAATCAGCTGGTTTGGTGGTTTAAAGCCCAGCTCATGGGTTCGGAATCCCAGCCGCGCACTTTTATTCCTTTTATTCAAAACGCTCTATAGCTTAAATATATTCCACCTCCTATATAATAAAACTCGCTAGGCTGGTCCAAGCTGGCTCCGGTTGGTCCGGTTGGGTCTGGGTTCGACCCCAGGTCACGGGTTCGAGACCTAGCTTCAAACATTTATTTATCAAACTTTCTTTTTGTACATACTAAATGACCTCCAAAATTGCATAAATTTCTAAAAATCTCTAGAATATTTTAAAGTATTTCCAAATATTTTATGGACATTTGGAACTCGAAATAGGTTACACAAGAATCCCGAGTCTAAGAAGTTAGCTGGGGGTTAGAAAATAGATGAACTTTGTTCTTTAATTACTTTACACCCCCCGGCGTGAAGGATTTGACAATTGAGGTAGCAATAGGAGCATTGAATCGTGGAGATTCTGTAATATTCTTTTCTCTTCTCACATCTTCATCACCCATATAATTCCTGCAGAGCATTTTGAGAAGCTTTTAATTCGGACTTTGAGAGCACTTTACTTGCGGTTAAGGATGAACTTAGAGAGTTTAGCTAGTTTTTAGATTCTAAATCAGATCTTTAGCGGCTAAATCTGAGAATGAGCATCCTTCAGTACGAGATAACAATTGAGCATTCTCTCGATATACTTATCCACTTTGGATGTCAATTCGAGTGTGAAGGATGGTCTCTGATTTCTTTAGAAGCTTTCCATTTACTTGAATTTTCAAGTTACGCCTCAAGTAGTTGTCAAGTCTCTTGTACTAGTGGATAACTCATAACTCTTTAGAAGTGTGAGAGGAAGATGCTCGAGAGTTTGTTGTAACTAACGACAAATCGTATTGACGGTGATACTCATACTAATTGTTGGTGCGATAGCACTAACGATCTAACTCGTGTCTTGATGAATGATAAAGGAGGTTAAGTTAGTTTTGTTGTGATCTAACACTTTTGTTGAGTGTGTGAGAATCCGAGGTCGATGGTGATAGTCTTGGATAGGTCGATGGACGAAGCGACTCCGATAGGCAAGAAGTCCAGATAGGTTGATGGTGACCGGATATCAGCGTAAACCGGGGCCGATGGAGCATACGAGCAATGGATGGAAGTCTAGCTAGGTCGACGGTGATCGAATAGTTGATGTAGACAGTCCGATGGGTTGATCGGAAATGGTATGGGAAAGCGAGCTTTGGAGGAGGTGCATCCTAGTTGAGGCGGTGGCGTCGATCCGGTTTAGGATTATTTGGGATCCCTAGACTAAAACTCGACTGATTATCCCAGCAGAACTAATTACTTTTTATATTGTGCTAACACTTGTCTTAGGTATTTTGGACTAACACATTTGTTGCGCGGCAGACGACAAGCGAGGTGAGTGAGCGATGTGCCAAGGCGCCTTCCATGGCTATGGAAGGCTTTTTCCATGGATAAAATTTGTTTATTCGCAGATAAGCACCGATCACTTCCGGAATAATTTAGTTAATTCAGAAAATTTAAAATTAAGTGAACATTTAGACATAAGTAAGTCAAACATTAAGATAAATTCGAATTTAAAAGTTGAAAATGAGAAAATAGATTTAGATAAAATCAATAAATGCTTTAATAAAATATTTAATAATCTAGATAATATCAGTCTAGAAAATTCTATCCAAAATCAAGATAATTTAATTAACAAAAAATTAAATTTTAAAGATAGGACTAATATAATAAATTCAACTAATAATGTAAACTTAAAAGATAAAGAAAATATGAAGATAAATTCAAACACATCAATAAAACCAAAACCAAATTTAATAAATTCAAAATCAAATACTAAAGAAAATTTCAAATTAACAATTGATAAAAAGCTAAAAGATCAACCTTTAAAGAAATATAATTCAAACAATTTAATCAATTCAAATTTAAAAACTAATAAAAACTTAAACACTAAAAATAACCTTAACATAAGATTGAAAGAAAATTTAAATATTAAATATACTCCTTTAAAGAAAGACAATTTGACCAATTTAATTAATTCAAAATAAAAATTTAAATTTAAATTACAAATTAAATATTAAATCTTAATTAAAATTACCATAAGTCTACTACAATTATAAAAATAACCGACATAAACCCAAAACTAAAACTTAAAAATTCTGATCACTAATTCAGGGGAGGCTCCAAACTAGTTGGCACATCCAAAACTAACCTACTGACAAGGTAATTAGAATTAGCTTAAAAAGGAATAAAGTTTTAACTTAACCTATGGTACAGGTGAAATTTTGGATGATAGTAGGTTAGGGACGCTATGTCTATGCATGTCTAGGAAGATATGACTTTGACCTGGTGCATTTGACTTAGTGGAACTGACTGAAATTACCCCTTATGAATCCTAACTAGTTAGACCAAGGTTTTGCACTAAGTTTAGTGGATAGGACTATTTGGAAAACCTCGAAGATATGGTTACTCTAATGATGTCCAACTGATTCACCATAGCCCAGAAGTTTATACAAAGAATGCATGTTTGTTGAGTCCAAAGCTAAACCTGTATCTAACACAAAGTTAAATCAACCCCTAAAATTGAACTTAACTCATCTCACAAAAATTATAGGATTTATTGATTGAAAATATAAATCGGGTGAGATGACTAAGGACTTAAATTTCAGAATTAAAATTAAATTAAAATTAGATTAAAATTAAAATTAAAATTAAAATGAAAATTAAAATTAAAATTAAATTAAAATTAGTTTAAATTTAAAATTAAATTAAAGTAAATCAAATTAAATTTAAAATTATATTGGAAATTCAATTTCAAATTATTTTATAATTATTTTAAACTTTAAAAATTATTATTTTTAAAATTACTTTAAAAATTAATTTAACTTAAAAATTATTTTTAAAATCATTTAAAAATTATTTTAAAAAAAATTTAAAATTATTTTAACTTAAAAAATTATTTTTAAACATTATTTAAAAATTATTTTAACTTAAAAAATTATTATTTTAAAAATTATTTTAACTTAATAAAATTTTTAACAAGAATAATTTTCAAAAATTAAAATTTTAAAAAATTATTTTAAAATTAAAATATTTAACTTAAATTTATTAATTTAACTTTAATAAAATTAAAAAAAATTAAAATTAACATAAAACTTAGATTTAAAATTAAAATTAAGACTTAAAAAATATTAACCAAAAAACTTAAAATTAAAATTTAAAAATTAATTCATAAATTTATAATTTTTAATTTAACAAAATAAAATATTTAACTAAAATATTTTCTTAATTTTAAAAATTAAACTAATATTTTTAAAAATTATAACTTGTTAAAAAATTATTTTAAAAATCATTTTAAAATTTAATCTTTTAAAAACTCAATTAAAAAAAACTCTTTTGACAATCTTCTTAAAAATTCTTTTAAAACTCATTTAAAAAAAACTCTTTTAAAAATTATTTTAAAAACTTTATTAAAAATTATTTTTAAATCATTTTAAAAATTATTTTTTTTCTTTTATAAAATTATTTTAAAAATTATTTTCAAAATCATTTTGAAACTTAGACACTTATCTTAAAATTAAAACTTAGTTAAATTAATTAAAGTTTAATTATACTTTAAACTAAATAATTAATAAGTAAATAATTAAAAATTAATTGTTCAGTTTAACTTTATTTACTAAGATTGAGTTAATTAGTATCTTGATATAACCTACTCTACTCTAAATCATTTTAAATCAAACTTGATTTTACATTAATTAAAATTTTAACTACTTTATCTTAATTAAAAAATCTCAAAATTACTTAACTTTGTTTAATAACTTTAATAAATTTAACTCTGAATTAATACTTAAATTAAATCTAAAAATTAAAAAAAAAGATGAAATAAATGAAAAATTATATTATAACTAAGACTTTCATCAATTAATATAAAATTTATGTTGTTTTAATTAAATAAGTATTAAATTGAGTTACTTATTATTGAGTTAGTAACAAATCAATTCTTAACTTAATCATAGAATAATTGATTATTGATTAATTTAAATAACCTTATTTTATTCAAACTTATATAAACAAGTATATAGAAACTCTTATATAAATAATACACTTGATGAACATAAGTGTTACTATAGACCAAGTGACTGAGCGAGCAAGCAAACGAGCGGTTGAGTGAACTGGGCGAGCGGTCGAGCAAACTGGGTGAGCGATCGAGCAAACTAAGCGAGTGATTGAGCAAACTGACTGAGCGAGTTGAGGCTGAATGGGTGTGCAGCCGAACGAAGAAGGGGTCAAGCGAGCTGCGGTTGGACGGGTGTGTAGCCGAGCGAAGAAGGGGCTGAGTGAGCTGTGGTCGTACAGGTGTACAGCTGAGCGAAGAAGAGGTCGGGCGAGCAAAGGGCCAACCGAACGTAGAGGCTAATCGAGTTAACGGTCGAGCGAATGTAGAATTTTAGCAGGAAGATGGACCAAGGCCTACGAGGATCGCAGTTTCCTTGAAACAGATTTGCCCCACCTCTGGCTGTGCTTCGAGATTTTCTCGGGTCGTCTGTTTCCCCCAGGATACAACGGTGAACCGTTATTCCCACCAAGCACTGATGGTCATGGTGAACTGAGAAATACCTAACTACTATCACAAGCACTGAACTCCACCGAGCAAGAGATGCACGACAGAAGAGAAGGAGAACATAGGTAGAAAGTTCCAACTTTTTTAGCGTGTAACCTTTTACCTGTGGTCGCAGTCTCCTTATATATGAGCTCAGACCAATGGATAGCATTAATAATCGTTTAATGATCATTATTCGCCAACTATGAAACGCCAGTTGTGAAATGTCAACGTTTCACTCGGCTGTATTAATCTTTAATTTAATGCATCCGTTATACCCTTAAATAAGCAGCAAAAAGTTTATGTAGCAAAATGTTAGTTGTTCCATTTGGGCAAATTTTGCCCCAACTAGTCCGGAATTCACCGCGCGCAGGTCATGCTCGTACACGAGTCAACTTAGTTCAGTGCAATTTGGGCCCTAGATTTGCACCCCCACCCCCCTACGCACCCATGCATGAGAGAGAGAGAGAGAGAGTCTCTCCTCGTGCATATGTTCATATCATCAATGTATGTGAATCAATATAAATCAACTAATATGCCTTGAAACTCCCAATATAGGACCATTGGTATATATCCTGTCTTCCATGCATGGTTAAGAGAGTCGTTAGTGACCATTGGTATATACCCTGTCTGCCCACGGAATCATCCACAGTAGATCGTTATCCCGTAGACAATGACTAGTTGTTTACCCTGTCTGCACACGAGACCATCCATGGTAGAGAGTTCTCCCATAGATAGTGACTAGTCGTTTACCCTGACTACCCACGGGATCATTCGTGGTAGAGCGTTTCTCCTGCAATTAGTATTTGTTATGTGCTTGCTATATGTCAGTCATGTATTTGTTCGTACAGATTTGGATGTACTGTATGTACTCCCGATTTGTTGGTTATACTTGGTTGAGCAGATTAGTGAAGTGTATTGTTATTGATTATACTTTTAGTTAGCTGGTGATTTTGTGGGGACACCTACATCGATTAGTAAGTATTTTACCTAAGACTACATCCTTTGATCTCCTGACAGTATATTATTCATGCACTATTTTCTTCTACCCACTGAGCTGTTGTACTCACTACCCTCTTGCTTTCCTTTGAATTTCAGGTTAGCAGATAGAGAAGGTGTTGTGTCGCTCAGAGGTCCTGGCTGTCGGTCCCACTGGAGTTTGAATTTCTGTTTGAGTTGTTAGTGTACCTTTCGTTGTTTTAAAATTTTGGTTTTCTTTTGTATCAAGTAATTTATCTTGTTAGTTATGTTTTTGGTTAGTTTAGTATGATCACATGTTCATGCATACATACATGCATTGTTGTTGGTGACTTGGTGTTATTATATCGCATTAGAGTTTGTGTTGGCTTGAATTTGTTTGATATCGAGTATTTCCTATATTGTCACTAGGGTGTACTGTCCGATTTGGCGGACAAGTATACCCTCGAGACATGACAATTTTATTGGTATCAGAGTATGGTTTGAGTTCAAATGTTGGGTTTTGTGTTTTTTGGATTTCGATCTCGTTTCGATTTACGATTTTTTTCAAGTTTGGGACAAGGCAAGCCAAGGACATCTCTGAGCTATATGAAGTAAGGTATATCTCTGATTATCTTGTCTTCTATGTTCACTATCTTGTTAGGTTATGGTTAGAAACTCTCCAATTTAATTGGATTGTGTATCTATTTCTATATCTGTCTAGTAGGTATTCACTGACTTGATGTACCATGATGACACTTAGTCAATCAACCCTATTCGCAATTGTGGTCGAGGTTGACCATGGAAGTGACTAGTGCCCATTGAGGACTCAACCTTGATGAAGAGAATGTTATTTCTCTAGTAGAGCCGACTGATATCGAGTCAGAAAGCAAGGGTCAAATCTATTAGTAACCTAGTGGAAATCAAGGAACACAATCTCAGGTTATCCCTTGTTATTATCGGTTTGGTAAAGACAAGGAATATACACCCATACTCATAGTTAGTAGAGGATCGATGCATCTTAGTCATGGGGACTTTGACCATGAATTGCTTGTACTTGGTTAGCTAACCTAAAAAGTACCTCTAGTATATGATCTACACCGATATGGGAAAAGTGTAGAGCTAAATTCTTAACACTTATGAGATACATCTGGGTATGTTACTGGACTTGATGAAAAGAAGGATATCGACCACATATCATTGTTAGTTCAGTCAGTAAAGGATCGATTTACTCTGTTTTATAGAGTTTCTTACCTTAGGTAGGTTGTGCCTGGTTAGATAACTTGGAGGGCACGTTTGAGTACATGATTTGTACAAATATAGACAAGATTGAATTAACTCCATACCATATATGGAATTAGGTCGTACTTGATGGAAAATGCAGAAGATAATATTTGGGGAACAATGCATCACTTGATTTTATTTTAGGATGCCTTGTAGAGGCAGTACCTTCCCGCTCCATAGTGTAATGGATTGCAAGGTGATGGCTAGTCAACTTGCCTAACACTTTTCTGTAGGAGATTTTGACTCAGGGATCGGTCATACACTGTTGATAACCTCGATGGTACATTGGAACTACGACCCGCAGTGATACAGAGGATGTAATGTTAGCTATTTAACACCTACGAGATCCAATTGTAATTGAGTGGAAATTAATGATGATGATCTTCGAGTGGTAAAGTGTCGATTGACAATTATTTCAACCGGCTATCTAGTGTTAGTGCTCCTTTATAGTGTGATGAATTATGAGATAATGGTTAGTTGATCCAACTAACATTGTCTCCATCAACTAGTTCAAGATCTTGAACATATGATCATTTACCCAAGACCTTGAAGTCTATATTATATTAGTTTAGTCGACACTTTGTCATCACATGTTGGAGGATATTTTTGGATAAGATTAGTAGGGTTTATATACTCATATCGCATGGATTAGCCACATCTTTACCAATTAGAGAGAGATGATCATCAATCAGGAAGTCTAGGGATGTCCCTTGGACTTCAGTAGTCATACACTTATAGGTGGATGACTTAATTTTGCTCTATCATTGTTCAAGAAGCAATCAAGTTTGATTGATGTTGAGGATGATTTGAGAGATTGATGGATATTGTGAGATCAGATTTGGTGATATGTCAAGTTCTGATGGTCTATTAGTAGATATGGACTTAATAATTTATCATTAGATATTTGTCATTGATTATAGTGTAAGGAGTGATTTATAGATTTGATGATTTGTAGTTGGTGATCAGATTATAAACCTGTTGCAGTTATATTATGGTTGAGTGTGCTTGGGTGCGAATTTGATGAACTGTAGACTAAATATCTTAAGTACATGCTTATGTTGTTTACTCTAGTTGATTAGATGATTAACTCTAGATACTATGTTGGATTAAGAGAAGAAGAAGGATGCATGGTTGAAATGGTCTAGCAAGTCTAGATGACTTAATACAAAGACCATCAGGAATAAATATCCCTAATGATAATAGATGATTCATGCTTTCCAGTGTCACTCGTTGGGGAGCTTCGGTCTCCCTTGTTGAGAAGAAGGATGAATCGTTGACAATGTCTAGCAAGTTGAGACAACTTAAAATGGAGACCATCTAGAGGATTTGTTGATCAACTCAAGGACATATCAGTATACTCTAAGATAACATCAAGATTTGACTGACATCAGTGATTTTGTCTGAAATCTGCGAAGATGTGCGCTAGTCCGGTGAACGACGATTTGATGAATATGGTGTCCGAGAGATCTAAAAGAACATATTCAAGATCCTACGAATAGTGAGACAAACCAACAAAGCGTAAGTGAGCTAAGACCGGGGTGGGGATCCCTGGCTAGACCCTCCGACGCTCAAGTAGACAACATTTGAGGGATGAGAAGTTGGAGCGGAAGCCTGCTCAAGAAGAAGGCGAAAATTGGGTTCGAGTGAGCCCTATTTCGGTTGGCCGCAATTACCCAGGCGATCGGAGTAGCAAAAGAGCGAAAGAAGCTAATGAAAATTGTTGAAGGCACCCTCAACAAGAGTTGAAGGCACCTCCAAGGAGCACGCGCACATCTGCCACCTTCGGGCAAAAGGTGCCTTCCATGAGCATAGAAGGCACCCTCCATGAGTATGGAAGGCGCCCTCCATGAGCATGGAAGGCGCCTTCGATCAAAAAGTTAGCCGTTGGCAGTGGATAAATCTTTATTCACTGCATCTCGCTGGAGGCACCCTCCAAGCTCTTTGGAGGCACCCTCAAGATACAAATAGGATTTCCAAGAGCTATAAAAAGGCCCTTGGAGCTAAAAAAATAAAACAACAATGGTTGTTATCACTTTCCTAGTCTTTTCTGAGCTTTCATTATGTATAAAAGACTTCTCCACCTTCAGAGAAGGAGTTCTTAGTGAGCTTTGCAACCACCTTAGATTAACAACCAACTAGGTTGTAACCAAGTAAATAGTGGCCTTTTATTTATTTTTTAAGTTGTTATTTCTGTTTATAATTGTCTCACTAATCTCAGTCCAAGGATAGAGGAAGGGTAGATTTTTCTATTTCAGGCAATTCAACTCTCTCTTGTCGGCTCCGCTGCGCCAACAAGTGGTATCAAAGTCTAACCGTCTCAGAAGGACTAACTGTCGACTGAAGCATCAAGATCAAAATGATGGCCGGACCAACGATCTATCCATCAAAATTTGAAGGGGAATTTGCGTCATGGAAGAAACACATGGAGGTATTCTTCAAAACTGACTTTGAAATTCTACTAATAATTAAATATAGTTTTGTAGCTCCAAAAGCCCCCCAAGGAGAAGAAAAAGAAGAATATCAGTAGACCAAGAAGGAACAAGTAGACTTCATAGCAAATGGACGAGTCGAGTGTTAGGGTCGATTTGTAGCTAGAGGGGGGGGGGGGTGAATAGCTCATCGCGTTTCGTTGTCTTGCTTTGATGATGATGATATGCAGCGGAAATACATACACAAAATGCACACTCACAACGCTAACGTTGGGATTTACTTGGTATCCATCTCAAGAAGAGGTGACTAATCCAAGGATCCGACCCTCACTCACTCATCCACTATGAAAATACTCCTTTGTGATAACTACCGAACGCGGAGAAGGCTTATACAAACTCTCAATACAAGAAGAAAGAAGAGGGAAGCAAACACAAGTAAAATCTTACAAGATTTACACCATGAAACTGAAACCCTAGCTTCTTCTTCTCCTTGTGGAATGCCTCTTGACCTTGGAAGTGCAGCAACACTTTGCTCAAGCTTCAGCTTCAACGGGCGGAGAGTTGTTGAAGCTTGAAGAAGATCGCGAAGAAGCTGGCCAGAAGAGATCACTCACCTGGCTTTTAATCCTCCGTCATCATCTTTCGATTGATCGATCAATTTGACGGTGATCGATTCAACCTTCTTCTTATGTCTTGTCTCGAGAAACCCCCCAATGACCAATCGATTGACAATCGATTGATCAGATCCATGTTGATCGATTGGGGAGACGGCCATTCTATCGATTAGGCGCCGATTGGGCTGCCGCAACACTATGCTCAATCGATCGCGGTGACGCGTTCGCAATCGATCGTGATCGATTAACCTCTTTGACTTACTTAACTCAAATCTAGGGTTCCCCACATCCAACATCCAGCTCATACACGTGGAACTCCTCATCCTCGTATGATCCGTGGTGTCGACGCTAGAGAGAATAGCGCGGCACTTTCACTTTCGAGTAAAAGAGATATAATGACAATTACTGACGAGATGAGCAAGCACGAAACACTACTCAGCGAGCCAATATAAGTTCGCAGTTATAGTTTAGAGTATACCAATTTAGTCTATGAAAAATATAAATAACTTAAGAATAAGAAATTTGAAGCTTGCAGTCAGCTTGCTATCGTTCGTAGAAGATGGATCAGTAGATTGGAATGTTCCGATGCATTACTTCACATAGGGTGCCTCAATACCATGAGGGTGCCCTCGTGAGTATAGGACTTGTTGGATAAGCCACGACTTCTTCGTTTTCCTAATGAGGGGCATGTTATATGGAGGTGCGTGCACACTTGTCATTATTACCTGTCTACAATTACCGCATAGTAATTGCTTCTTCCCATCTAAGATGAATTATTTCAATCTCACTAAATTATCTCATTGTACTGACCAGAACTACTTCAGAGAGTATACAGTTGCCCTCCATGAACACCCTGCTTGACTCTTCTTTCTCTGAGGCTCGCTTACTAGACTTTTTGCGGTTACTCTAGGACTTCCAAGCCCTAGAACCTCCGCTTAAGGTTACCACCCCTAGGGTTTTCCACTGCCCTTGCTAGGACTTTTGCCTAAGTACACTTAGGATTTTTCTGCAAACTCATTCAAACCGTTAGATCACAAATGACCTTAACTTTAAACCATTTGCCATTATCAAAACTTAGGTTCAATCGCCGGATGCTTACCGCACCAACAATATCCTTTTTTTATTATAGCAACAAAATTCAAAGTTAAGTAAAAATATAGCAAGATCATAGCATGAAACATAGTAATACAACATAGCACAAAAGCATCGCAAGTAATGCAATATCAACTTGTTCTACAACATAGCATAAACACATAGCAAGTAATGCAATATCAAATTGTTCTGATTATTCAACTTAAACTTAACTCTTTATCTTTAACTTAACTTTCACTTTCCTCTCCCCCTTTGCCATATATCAAAAAATACTAGTTCTAGAAGGGAATAATTAGCTTCCCCTGAAAGGCAGCTCGTATTTGAAATATTAGCTTTGATAAATAAACTTTAGCAAAATTTTTAAAAATGACTTAAAGAGAAAGTTATATACATTTAAAGAATTCTAAAACTTAGTGAAGTACTTAAGCTTTTAAAAGATGTGAAAAAGAAGTCCAAATAAGTACTTTACTCAAAGCTTAGCTAGATATTAAGATCTTTGATAATTATATTTGATAAAATACTTAAAAAAATTTGATCATAATTTAGATTTTAGCAAAAATGAGCTTAAAGAATCTTAAAGTTTAGCAAAAATCATAATTTTGCCAAAAAAATATTTTTAAGCTGAGTCAAAAATATTTATTTGAAAAATCAAAAATTTATTTTAACACTAAGTAAAAAATATTCCAAAATATTCACTTAGTAAAATGTAGTAAAAAAAAATCATAACTATGTAAAAAGACCAAACTCTCAATATAATGTCAAAATTTATTTTTTTTTTTTTCAAAAACTAAATTAAAAACGTTTATTTCAAAAACTAAGTCAAAAGTTGATTCTAAAAATCCTTTGTTCACTCCCTTTGATTAATGTCAAACAATTTTGTTAAAAAAAAGGTCCTAGAGTCCAAGCATGACTAACCAAAATATTTACTTTCAAACAATTGTCTAACCTTTAGTTATTAGCTGTTTACCAAGAGGTAGTAGGTTTCACTTGGTTAGTCAAATTAAGTAAATATTCCAGTTAGTTTTTTGATTAATATAAATTTGTGTTTATTGCCCAGACTTATGTCAATGTTCAGACATAAACATTCTAAAGTCCAGGCAATACCCTATCCATCTCACACCATTCTAAGTGTTTTTCATACACAAGCAAGGTAAACCTAGTGTGCTTGTGAGATGCTCTGGCTAAGAACTAGGGGTACATGCTTTTTAGGGGATAAGTCCAATACCTAGGCTAAGTCCAATATTTTGAAAACTAATAAAATTAGAATTTTGAAAATATTTTTCCTAGAATTTTAAAAGTTTGAAATGCATTTTAAAAAGTAAAATGAATCCAAGTATATAAAGCATGTTCATCAAACAAACTAGAACAAACTGTCTATAGATAGTATGTCAAATATATACAAATCATAGGGAATTATATAGACTAATCAAGTCAGAGCATCATCAGTAGGTAATGGTCACTCAGGGCCCCACAAAGTCTGAAGGATCTGGTCATGTCTGGTAGTCACATTGTCCCAGAGAGCAGTCATCTCCTCCCGGAGTGTGCTGAAGCCATCCGAGACTGACTGTTGTAACCGCGCGAAGGACTCCTCGAGATGAGTGAGTCGATCCTCGACGGACAATGAGGTCAAGGGCTGGGTCGAGGTCGATGGCTATGCCGGAGAAGGAGGATGCTCAAAGATATCTACTTCTGTAAACTCTAACCACTCCTCTCCTCGGTAGGGGCATAAAAATCATCTCCTGTTGGAGCAGCTGGCTGCGGCCCACCTCTCCAGGTTAGAATCCCCTGAGCGGTAATATCTACATGCACTAGGGCTAACTGACGCTGACCGAACTCATCATAAGGACTAAGGGAAGTAACCCTCCCCTGGGTCGTGTCTATCTCTAAGGTCGAGAACATATATGTCAAGACATGACAATAAGACATATGGATATCGAGCCTAGTGACAAGATGCGATCGACAAAATGCAGGAAGTCAGGACTCGGTACATAACATAGTCATGGATCCTAAGAGAGAGTGACCTGAAATTAGTCACTACAGGAGGTCTCTCCTCCCCAAAAAAGATACGTATAGATAGTATCT
This sequence comes from Zingiber officinale, assembly GCF_018446385.1. Taxonomy (NCBI): domain Eukaryota; kingdom Viridiplantae; phylum Streptophyta; class Magnoliopsida; order Zingiberales; family Zingiberaceae; genus Zingiber; species Zingiber officinale. The sequence goes on from NC_056006.1 coordinate 79,991,038, forward strand.
AAGGTAATATGGGAGTAGGGCTCACCAAATGGCAGGCCCCTACTAGGGGTAACACAAAAATGAACATGTAGATGACCTAAGTCCTAGACTAGTGCATAAGAGGGTGGGAGAAAACTGAAAATCCTTTCCACCAACTCTGGTGAAGTCAAATCATCTACTCTATCTAAATTATTATAAAATTGAGCACATAGGTCATGACTAACTGCATGACTGCAATAAACCAACTTATCTAGATGGTAATGCTCAAACATATGGATGATAAATGGGCAATATTTAGCAAAAAATGATCTGCTTAAATATCTATATTTTAATGGAGTAAATTTATGCCTAAGGAACTCTATCTTATGCCACTTAGAAGGAAACCTAGCATCAGTGGATGAGGTACTACTAGAAACATCATCTACATTCCTTCTCTTCCTATTTTTATACATGCAAATATATAAAAAATATACAAAAAAATACATATTGAAGCAATATAATGAAATAGGGTATACCTAGGAGGTATTTTGGGGTCAGAAGGGAGAAAATCTGGCCAAGGAGGGCGCCTCGGTGTGAGTTGTATCGTGAAAAACACGAACAGAGAGGCTCTCTGTTCATTGGAAAAAAAGAGCGTTGAGGGCGCCCAAAACAACATGGAGGGTGCCCTCAATGAGTTATGGGGGCACCTCCGACTGGTGGGAGGTACCCTCCAAGGCTTCGGTGGGAGTTTTTCCGCCGCTCACGAGGGCGCCTCCTTTTACTGTGGAGGCGCCTTCGTGAGGCGCCCTATGCGGTTTTTTTAATTTATTTATTATTTAGACTAATTGATTTATTAATTAGGTTTATTGATTTATTAGTTAGGTTAATTAGGTTAATTGATTTATTAATTAGGTTTATTAATTAGGCTAATTGATTAATTAGGTTAATTGATTTATTAATTAGATTGATTGATTTATTACTTAGATTGATTGATTTATTAATTAGGTTAATTGATTAATTAGTTTAATTGATTTATTAATTAGATTGATTGATTTATTAATTAGGTTAATTGATTAATTAGGTTAATTAATTAATTAGGTTAATTGATTTATTAATTAGATTGATTAATTAGATTAATTAATTGATTGGGTTGATTTTATTCAAAGTTTTATTCTAAATTTTACCTAGGTCCATCTCACCCATTTCTAAGTTATCAATAAGGGAACCTTATAGATTTTGTGAGATGGTTAATTTTATCTTTGATTTAAATTATGCCTAAGGATTAATTTACAAGATACGACTGATGAACTAAGATGCAAGAGGTAAAATACGAAGAAGGTAGTTCATCAGTAGTTCGAAAAGGATTATCTTTGATTTTGTGAGATGGTTAATTTTATCAACATGCCTAAGGTAAAATAAATCAGCAACATTATGCCTTAAGATGCAAGATACGAAGAAGGTAGTTCATCAGTAGTTCAACGAAAAGGACCTAATCAAGGGTCTCAGATTCCAACAAATATTGATGAATGACTAAAATAAACGTGGTTATGAATAAGTAAGTCATATGACATTTTTTAATTTAATAAGTTTTGCTTTTTTTATTAACTTATTTTTCTTGCTTTAATATTCTTATTTTTCTTATATCTTTAGATTTGTTGAAAATAAGGTTCCTCGTGAAATACAAATGATATCAAAGGAGTGATTAAAGGAATGTGATCAACATGGAAAACGGTGCCTAATGATCTTAGAGTTACTTTGGAAAAATTTTAAGGTAAGTAATACACAAACCCTAACTCTATCCACGCCTAGTAGCAGTTATCATCGACGTCGCCATCTCCGTTGTCGCCGCCTACCCTCTCTCTCAATCAATTGCTCCTATGACTGCACATGCGACCACCCCGATCTCCATCAATGTTGCTGCTCATGCACCCTTGAAGCTGACTTCATCCAACTATCTTGCATGGTGATCTACTTGGCTTTGTTGATGGTTTTCTCCTGTCCACAAATTATATACCGACGTCGTGATCTAATCTTGCATATCATTCTTGGATCCATCAAGATCAACTCATACGAATCTTCTTATTGGATCCTTCCATCTACGCTACAGCTCTTGATGCCTAGAACACGTGTTGGAGCGATAGAGGGGGGTGAATATCGCGCTTTTAAAAATTCTTTTCTTTTTATATCAAAGTCAACAACGGAAAGTAAAAGAGATGATTGTTTACTTGCTCGACCCCTCCTCCTACTGAGGCTCATGTCCTTGTCGCACCGGTGAAGCAAACCACTATAACTCTTCTTCCGAAATTCTTGAAAAGGCGAAGTAATAGCAAGATAGTAACCCTACTATCTTGCTTAAATGAATTACAAATGCAAGCTTAAAATAAATTTTACCGACAAATAAAATGGAGATGTAAACTTAGGCGGCACTTCCGGATGATGTAGCTTGTTGCACGGATGAAGAGCGAGAATCGCAGGTGAAGCAGGAAAATTTATTATTGGCCTCGACTGAAAGCCTCAATTTATAGGTGTGGATGTGGTCTATACTACGTAGAACCGCCTTCCATTCCTTCCAATAGAGTCCGACTGGCGCATATTCATTTAATCGACATCATTCCCGGACCGATCCCTGTTGATTCAGACCGACATCGCCCAGATCGAGATTTGGACCGTGATGCGATTTCTGCTTTATATTGATCGGATCGACGACGATGGCCGATCGATCGCTGTAGTTTCTTAATTTCGCCGATCATTCTTGATTAAAGATCGAGGAGTCATCTTGGGATCCGGCCAACGATCCGCCACACAGATATTAAGCAAAGTATCCCAGTAACAACAAAGATTAGTGATTATATATATATCATGAGTATGATAGTTAGGACTGTCTTGATATCAACTTGAAACCTTCTTGGTTTTTTGTTGGATCAGCCGACCTTAGGTTGTTCCTTTAGAAATCCGACCTCATCGACCTTCCCAGCCATCCAGACTCTAAACATGATCCTCCGACATGTTTGGTCTTTTGTCGCTTCGCTCGGTGTTTGATTCGATCCACTAAAACAATACATTAGCCAATATACAGAAACAATAGTAAACCTAAACTTAGATTTACCGAGATCTGCTGGTCGACCGAAAACCATCCGATCAACCTTGCTTGGAGTTCACTCCTCCAAGACTTCACCTAAGGTTACCACCCTAGGTTTTCTCCACTTCTTCACCAAGACCAGACTCAAGACTCGAGTGATCACGGACCTATCCACCTTCCACGACATACCGAGATTTCCTTACCTAGCCTAACTAGGACTCGGTCGGCTACCCAGGATCAAGTCGCACTATCCACCCTTCTAGCAAGATTTCTCTGCTAGCCTCTAACTAGGACTTCCCTTGCCTAGCCTACAACTAGGACTTCCCTAGATCAACCTCCATACTTAAACATAATACTTAAAATTTGTGTCGACATCTCTTGCAACACTCTTCTTCACAAGGCACCCTCTCATAGTCGTATTACACAACTCAAAACACAACTTCACAATCCAGTTAAAGGCTCTCAATCTGTCACTGAATTTATGCAGTTTATCAAATCCAAGTATGATGAACTGGCGCTCATGAATGCTCCTCTTGACATTGAAGATCTCATCATCAAAATTCTTCATGGTCTTGATGATGACTATAAGGAACTCGCACATGCCATTCAACGCCGAGACACTGTAATCTCATTTGAGGAACTCCATGAGAAGCTCCTCAATCAGGCATATGTACACTCATTCTAGCACTCTATTTCTCGATCCACTGCCATCTATCTTATTAATTGATTACCTAAAGGCAATCTTTCCTACAAATCTTCCTTTGAGTGTCTCTTTGCTCTATGCCAAATCTCTTTAAACTTTGCATTTTTGGTTGTCTCTACTTGTGTCTCTCTTATGTAGAGTGCCTATTTGTGCTATGAGTCCTCTTCTGGAATTTTTTTTTTCTCTCGTCATGTGATTGTTGTCGAGTCTGAGTTTCCTTTTGCTAGTGGTGGTTCTATTTCTGGACTTTTTTCTGAAGCACTACATAGTATGCCTTTGGAGGATTCTCGTGCTGCTTATTCTTCACATATTTGCTCCTTTAACCCATGTCCCGTACCACCGGTTGTTCACTAGCCTGTCCTTGCCAAATATCCACCTGTTGAACCTCTCCTTGCTGAACCTTTGCCTGTCGTGCTAGCCGCAACAATAGCTCCACCCGCACCTGCTCCTCCAGTTTAGCTTGCTCCTAGCACCAACACCCATCCTATGGTGACAAGTTCTAAAAATAATGTCTTCAAGCCTCATCTTCGCTTTGGTCTCACTGCTATCACTGATGCTACTCCATCTGAACCTACAACACATACTGTGGCTCTTAAGGATCTCCGCTGACATGCGACCATATCTAAGGAGTTCGATGTCTCCTGGGTCTGCTGACCTCATCTAGTTGCTAAGGGATTTCATTAGCGCCCAGGTATTGACTACATTGACACTTTCAATCCTATGGCAAAGCCCATTGTTGTCCACCTTCGCTTGTCCCTTGTTGTTTCCAAAAGGGGGTCTCATCGTCGGATGGATGTGAATAATGCATTTCTTCAGGGTCAGTTGGATGACTGTGTTATATGGCTCAAACGCCAAGGTTTGTTGACTCTAATTTTCCATCTTATGTTTACAAATTAAACAAAAATATTTATGGCCTTAAGCATCCACCACACACTTGGTTCATTATGCTTAATCATTTTTTAATTAGTGTTGGCTTCACGACCTCTCTTGCTGATACGTCATTATTTATTTTGTACTCTGGAGGTATCACTATATATCTACTTCTCTATGTCGATGATATGATTCTTACAGGGAATAATGCTGATGCCCTTCAAGGATTCATTAATCAGCTAGGTGCTTGGTTCTCTATCAAAGATTTAGAAACTTTATCTTATTTTTTAGGTGTTGAAGTTGTTTCCTTTCCAGGGGGCCTTTGTCTCTCTCAGGAGAAATATCTGCTTGATATTCTTTGCAACTCTCTGATGGCTCCCCTCCTGCGGATGCTACTTTATATCTCCAAACAGTTGGTAGTTTGCAATATCTCTCTTTTACTCGACTAGATATTACCTTTGCTATTAATAAACTGTCTCAGTTTATGCATGCTCTCTCATCTCTTCACTAAGGAGCTATTAATGTAACGACACGCTCTGCCGCCTAAATGGCCGGAATGGTCACCGTCAAACTATATCCATGACCAACACTAAATCTAGAGTGGCCTAATTAAAACCTTGCTGAGCTCTTATCATTTCTTTATTCTATATGTGCTAAGGGTGTAATCTAAACTATTCATGACATATTTTACATCCCCATGGTCAAGAACTGAACTAAGGGTCTGTCTACAGTCGCCCAAGATCCATGGATCGATTGAATGATCTAACGCAAAGGATCGACCCGATGCTACGTAGCGAACTTAGGTTGAACGATCGATCGGCGCTCGCCTTCGCTTTCGGGTAAATTCGGATCGGATCGGCTGATCGATCGATCGATGCCAATCGATCCAAGGGATGGCGACAGGTCCGGATCAATGATCACGCTGCAGATCCGCCGATCGATTGAGATCCAGAGCTATCCGATGCTGCGATGATTTCCTAATCGTATCCATCGATCGACGAGACAAAATTGTGCAACTTTAACACCAAGAGCTTCGAGCTTAGAAACATACTAATAACACATAACTAGAATTATGAGCATAAATACTATCTAAGCAAGTCTTTCATGATTCAAGACATTAAAATAACTAGAGATGGAAAATAACATTATATGAAAACTAAAGTCTTAGTTTGCTAATTTCTCCAAGATCTTTATTCCAGGTTCCATCCACACACATCTTCATCATCAGATGACAGCTAGTCCATTTTCCTTTACCTTTATCTTATAAGATAAGGAAAATAGTATGTAAGCTTGAGAGCTTAGTAAGAAACCATCTACCTCACTAAAACATGCATACGATGCAATTTATGTTTTAAAACATGCTATTTGAAATACGATCGATATAAGCATGACATACAACACATAGGACTAAGAACCGATCATGACAATAAGAGCTAATCATAAACTATTATGTTGTATCAGTAAACTAAACCTACAAAAGTTGAATTAAGCTAATACTAATCATGTTAATGTGAACTCACATAACTATTTTGTGATGTTTGAAAACTATATTCATAGGTAGATCAAAATAATAATCATCTTTCGCCTCGTATGCATGGGATCCCTAACAAGATCCTACTTCTGTAAGTCCGAATTTAGTAGGGTTACTAGGTTATCTGAACCTAGGGACACCGGGAGCCCAACCCAATGGATATCTAATCCAAGTATCGAGAAAGTAAATCGAACATAGCTAATTATTGCTTGTCTTGCTCTTTCTAGGTTATCCAACCTAGAGCTAGGTTGTTCTGAATCTAGGAGCCCACCCATTGGACATCTAGTCCCATAAGAGCTGTAGCAAGAAAATGCTTCTATTGCATTTATCTAAGCTAATAAAATGCCTAAGTTGCATTTTAACTATGCTAATAATTTAATCTAACACTGCCGAAAGTCTACATACTACTAAACTAAAGCATAAAAATTCATACGGAAGCTACTTATACTGTGGGGTTTCTTACCTCCTGCTCGGATTTTCTTACAAATCTAATCGCTAGGTTTTCCTGGAGAGCGATCTTCTCACGGTCGTCGCCTCGCCGTGCTCGTGTTCCTCAGGGAAGGATGCGTCATGTTGGAGTCATCGCCAAGGTCAGAGCCCTTAGGCTTGTGGCGAGGAGAAGGAAGAGGAGGAAGAGGTGGGCGTGCGGTGAGGGTTTGAGGGAGAGGAGAGTTGCGTTAAAAACCCCACTTAATAATTTCCTATTTATATCAAGTGGTTAAATTCACCCAACTCAAATATAAATATAATTGTTTCCTTTTTCAAAGATGGCCCTGCTGGGTTCACTTGGTTTACTAAATCTATCTATAAGTCATAGGGTTCGCTAGGTCTCAAGTTCAATTCGCCAAGTCGTTTTCGTTTCTATTTATTTTGCTTTCCGCTATTCTAAAATTCCATAAAATATTCTAAAATTTCAGAAAAATACTAGGATATTTTAATAATTATTTTGAGAATTTTCGTGACAATCCCCCATACCTTATAAAAGTTCTGCCCTTGAACTTAGAATAACTCGGGTATACTTCCGCTCATACTAGCTTCCTCCTCTCAAGCTGCTTTCTTTTGCTAAATGACTTTACTAATGGTACCTCCTTGTTCTTCTTAACCTGTCTATTATCTGAATCGAGGTCCTCGAGTCATCGGGATGTCTGTAACCAAACATTCGGTGACATCTTGCTCTTCATCATAGAGACACAACATATGGATACTGACATCGGGTAGCTCTAGCTCATATACTGCCAACTCTTCTAGTGATAGGTCCCACATCTCCGACTTAATTCGCTTCTTCCCAAAACATTACTCCCTTCATGGAGCTACCTGGAATACCGAATCCCCAACTCGAAAGGTCTCCATACTGAAGCTTTTCTGGCAGGTGCCTCTCTATATCCTTCGGAGGACATGTGGCCTATCCTTCTGGCTAATAAGTCTGCAAGTTCTAGTTCTTCTCTTTCACCACTCTCATACCAAGCGATGGAGACCTCCACCTACAGAGCCCTGCCTCGAATGCCACCGATATGGGCATAGCTATTGTTGTGTGCAACTGCTACTAAGCTCAGATGCACCAACTTTGAAATCTAGGCCGTGATCACTCACAGAGCCTGCTTGACCATCTATCCGAGGATGGAAGGTTGTGCTAAACTTTAACTTAGTGCCCAAAGTCGACCGTACACACCCGTGTGATGTGAACCCATCATGTCAAATAATGGTTCGTGGGACTCCATGTAATCTAACGATCTCCTCGAGATACAATCGAGCTAGCCGCCACGGAGTAGGATATCCCGATAGCTAAGAAGTGGGTTAGTCATCACGACTATTACCCGATGGTATCAAAACCATTCGTAGTCTAGTCCTACCATAAGTCCATGGAAATATCTTCCCACCATTCCATTCCGAATGGTACGTAAACTCCTCCCTCGTCGATCACGCCTGACCCCATGTCGAGGTGTGCTAACATATCTAGCGATGTCTCTCTTCATCCTGTGACACCAAAATGTCTCTTCTCTTGGTACATCTTGGTGGAGCAGGTGGACGCAGTCTGTCCATCATCAAGATCTTCCTCGTAGTTCCTCACCTCACTGAAAACGGTCAGAAATCTGCACAATAACTATGGTCATTCAACTCTCCACTTCGATTACGCTAACCCTTGCTTGATTTTTTGAATTTCGTGATCCTGTTCTGTTGGCTGGATGTCACCAAGTAGGGTAGATGCTAAGGTCGTAGTAGAGAGCTGCCCTATGAGTTCGGGAGACCGAAATCGTGATCTCCATCATGCTAGCTATTAGGAGGATAATGTGATAGTAACTGCTAGGATATCTTTAAGGTGCATCCGCCTATTTTCTCCTTAGTGAGCATAGTTCACTCAGTGACCAGCGTCCCTCTCCTATTCGCTTGCGTACTGTTGATCCTGACTGGAAATACGATGATCTTGCCTTGTGTACACTTACACTCCTGAGCTCCATATATAAATGTCTCAAATTTTCGGCTACACCGGTCGTACATACGAGCTCAAGATTATGTAGTATAGTCTCTTTGAGTTGTTCTGCTGAGCAATGAGGCGATCCACCGCCATTTGCTTGCAAGATCCTAGTCCCAATTTAGGAGCATCATAAATGCAGGACGATTCTTTCTGTAGGAGGTGCCAGAACTTTGTCATCTCCTCCTTTAGCTGCCTAAGCTCAGCTTTTCTCGCCTTCCTGTGCCCATCTCCACCCTGATGAACCAGTAAGGTAGAGCTGTGTCTTTCCGAACTACGTCGATGGGAGGCTACTTGGAGGCATCAGATTACTCAGAGCTTGAACGATTCACCGCTCTCACGCCTCCTTTTCACCATCTTGGGGTAGCGCTTCACCTTCATCTTCCACGGGTCACTGATACCATAGATCCTTTGAGATGATGACTTGAGGACACACCAGATCTACAAATTCACATTTTGTGAATGTCGCTGCTTTCTCGTTGCCTTTCATTCTCTATTCCGGTGCTCGGTCGGCTTTGCGTTGGCGGAAGTTCTATAAGGATGTGATGAATATCGACAAAATTATATAAGTATTCTCCGTATTCTCTTAATTCTCCTGAATTTACCTACCACTGTGAGGGTCATGAAGTAGAGCATGGAGCATCGCCGCGAAGAACGAATACTAAACCTTCGTCAGTATCTTCCTGGCTGGTCGCTTTCTTTTAGCTTTCACCGATGATAACCAGATAACTGATAACGGGTCTATCTTGAGAGAACTCCACTGCCTTTAGTATCGAGAGAGTGTCATCTGCAGGAAGAGGATACCTGCTGCGATGATTTGTCTCGTCTGCAGCGCTCGCACGTGCGTACCGTGCACAATGATCCGATGCCCCTTCTTCACTTGAACACACAATCGTGACGCATGGTGGTGACTAGGTTTCCGCTAGCCTTTGGCTGCCTAGAAGTCGAAGTCTGGTCCTACAGCGGCATCTAATATCTCACATTCAGTTCTCTGGTTCGTAACACAATTCAATCTCACACTAGTCCTATCTCAATCGTGGTCGGAGTACTTGAACATCACATGAGGGAGAAACCCCTTACGTGAGTCCCGAGCTCCGAATCCATGGCGTGCGACAGCATGAGAGAAACTTTAGAATCCGACCATTCCATGCTTTCGTGGCTGGCGAGAAATCTCCTTCGAGTTCTGTGTGAGTATAGGCCCGAGTGCCGAAACTCCATCGCTCGGAGAATACACCCGTATCCTGCATTAGGAGTCCATTTCATAATCATCATAATTATCATGTGCCCTAGTCATTCAGTACTAGGATAAGTTCGCACATACTGCTAAAGATGGTCATGCTTTGCTGCTCTCGAGATATGCCATATATTCTCCTCACTAGGTAGCGTCGTCTACTCACTCATTGACCTGCTTCCTGGAGGTATGAGTACCTTTGCTAACTTCTACAAATCACTCGATATAGAATGAGTTGCCCGCCTATGATAAGACGTGTAAGATATATCTACTGACGAGCTCCTATTACTGTGTGAGAGTGATCCTCGCTTCCATTAATTTCGGGCTTCGGTAGGGGCTTTAGTCCGTGGATCTTACTACGCGGCCTGGTGTGTGGTGATCTATAGGCCTGCCTGCCATCGTGGGTTAAGGTCGGCGGGCCGCATCATCAATGCTACTTGGCCTGAGGAGACTAATCTTATTTGGGTGCCCTCTTGCCTTTGCATTATACGCCTCCCAAAGATCTCAAGCCTCTTGTCGCAGGCCTCGGAATCCGAGTTGAAATTTAGTAAGGCACTAGGTTGTTTGATATTTGGTCCTCCTTTTGTTTGATCCACAGTTTAGGTAACTCCGTAACTGTAACTCCCGGCTCTACTGACTGTTCTCCCACCTGAGTTGTACACCTGTTTTGGTAGTCAGAGTACGAGAGGCAGCTTTGGACTCGTGCCTGACTCGAGAGGGATATTACTGGCCTCCTACCGAGTGTGCACTTAGTTTGCTTTATCGGTTGCTTGTAATGGCTGTTTATATGCCTGCGTTGAGTTTCTAGACGCGTGCTCCAGTAGTGCTACTTGGACTGGTTGTAACTTGCTCGCAACTCTTCGTGTTGAGTTCTAGTTTTGTCAGAACGCCATGCGTTCTTGAATCTTGAGCATCATCCAACCGAGAACGAGGCTCGACGAAATTGGTGACTCGGTCAATATACCGTGGTCATGAATGTGAAAGAACTCAAGAATGTTGATCGGGCCGGAGCTTGGTTTCGCTTAATCCTACTCCACATCATTCTCTCACATCAGTAGAAGGACTTCACCTTCACATCCGATCTCGGGATCCTCGCGTTTAGTCACACCCTTGAGCATCTGGTTCAAATCTGCCAGCAGAGTCCTGGCTCGGGCTGCTGCTCGCCGCCACTAGATCGGAGAGTTACTTCTTGGTCATGACTGAACCTGCAGATGCGGACCTTGTGGAACATCAAGACTGTTCCGGTTGTGGTGCTCCGGAAGAGTTTCCGTCAGTGAGGCTGCTGGCACACTAATTGAATTCTGTTTCGTTTGTCGGTGAGTATGCAATCGGCCACCACAGGGACGTGAAACCTTACCTTTGCACACTGCCGGGGCATTATGCGCCCATCTAAGCCTGCCATTTCTAAAGGAAAAGAGGACATAGATAACTAATACTATCACATTTAACTATTTACTATAATAAACCATGTTAAACACTATCATATATCAACATGCTTTAGCTATCTATAAACATGACAGTAATAAAACATAAATAAGAGGAGAGGTGTTCTTACTTGGAAGCTGCAGGTTCAATGCTGATGTGTGTGAAGGAAGTATGGAACTTGCTCTGATACCACTCTGTAACGACCCGCCTTCTACTGCCTAGGCTGTAAGGCCGGACCATCACATTATGCTGTCCTAAACTATATCCATGACCAACACTAAATCTAGATGCGGAAGCTGTACTAATTAAAACCTTGCTAAGCTCTTATCATTTCTTTATTCTATATGTGCTAAGGGGTGTAATCTAAACTATTCATGACATATTTTACATCCCCCATGGTCAAGGAACTGAACTAAGGGTCTTCCTGATTGTTCGATGGCTGATCGATCCCCCGATCGATCCAGTGATCGATCCCAGGGCCTTCTGTTCGCGACACAGCATCCGGATCGATCGGCCGATCGATCCAGAGCTACTATTCGCTGAACGAGCTCCCAATCGATCGACTGATCGATTGAGGCCCCAATCGATCCACCGATCGATTGGGGTTTCTGATTTCGTGACAGAACTCTGATTTCAGCACTGTTTCGTGCCAAACTCAACTACAAGAGTTCTATAACAGCTAGAAACATACTAATAACACATAACTAGAATTATGAGCATAAATACTAACAATCTAAGCAAGTCTTTCATGATTCAAGGCATTAAAATAACTAGAGATGCGGAAAATAACATTATATGAAAACTAAAGTCTTAGTTTGCTAATTTCTCCAAGATCTTTATTCCAGGTTCCATCCACACACATCTTCATCATTGCATTGACCTCCAGCCTCCGCTAGTCCATTTTTCCTTTACCTTTATCTGCAGTATAAGGAAAATAGTATCTGTAAGCTTGAGAGCTTCACTAAAACATGTATACGATGCAATTTATGTTTTTAAAACATGCTATTTGAAATACGTACTGAAAATGCTAAGCATGGCATGGCATACAACACATAGGACTAAGAAACTGATCATGACAATAAGAGCTAATCATAAACTATTATGTTGTATCAACAGAAACTAAACTGATACAAAAGCTGAATTAAGCTAATACTAATATGATGTTAAAGTTGTACTGAACTCACATAACTATTTTGTGATGTTTGAAAACTATATTCATAGGTAGATCACAATAATAATCATCTTTCATGTGGCTTGGGCAGACAAGCGCATATTGCTAGCACTGAACCCGGTTTGCAAGTCCGAATAGGTTAAGGTTACTACTTATCTGAACCTAGACAGTGGGACCACAATGGATATCTATTCGAATCCTGAGAAAGTAAATGAACATAGCTAATTATTGCTTGTCTTGCTCTTTCTAGGTTATCTGAACCAGAGGCGACTGTGGAGCCCACCCATTGGACATCTAGTCCCATAAGAGCTGTAGCAAGACTAAATAAGTTGTAAAATGCTTCTATTGCATTTATCTAAGCTAATAAAATGCCTAAGTTGCATTTTAACTATGCTAATAATTTAATCGAACACTTGGTATGCGCTAATTCCAAAGTCTACATACTACTAAACTAAAGCATAAAATTCATACGGAAGCTACTTATACTGCAGGGTTTCTTACCTCCTTTCAGATTTTCTTACAAATCTAATCGCTAGGTTCCTGAGACGATCTTCTTTCCTCTCTCGTGTTCCTCCGAAGGCGTCTCGAGGCCTCGGTGAGTCAGCCGAGGTGCTAGAGCCCTTAGGCTTGGTGCGTCGAGAGAGGAAGAGGAGGAAGAGGTGGGCGGCGGTGAGGGTTTGAGGGAGAGGAGAGTTGCGTTAAAACCCAACCCCACTTAATAATTTCCTATTTATATCAAGTGGTTAAATTCACCCAACTCAAATATAAATATAATTGTTTTCCTTTCCTTTCAGCACGACCCTGCTGGGTTCACTTGGTTTACTAAAGCTATCTATAAGTCATAGGGTTCGCTAGGTCTCGGGTTCAATTCCTACGTAGGCTGTTTTCGTTATCTATTTATGGTGTGGACACTATTGCCTCTACAACCTCTATCTACTGTGATAACATTGGAGATACGTATCTATCTCTCATGTCTCGTCTTTGACTAGTTAGCTGATGCGTTGATGAAACCACTTCCTTGTGCTTGACTTCGTCTTCTTTGTTCCAAGATTGGTGTCTCTACGAGCCCACCATCTTGAGGGGGCTTATTATGGATATCTTGGAATATATGAATATCTTGCAATTATTAGGATATCTTGGAATATATGGTGCATAAATATTAGGATATCTTTTGTATATGATTCCTTATCTTTGTATATGTTTCCTTAACTTTATCTCTTTATGATGTACATAAATACACCTTGTATCATTATTCTTAATTAATGAAAACATATTCTTTCAATATCTCTCTTCAATTCACAGTACATGAACTAATGATGCATGGGATATTCAAATGGATTGGTAGGTGGCTTGAATTTACTTGAGTTTTCAACGAATCCTTTTGAATTTGCTACATCAGCAAAATGAATTCTAGAGTTTGTCAGGTTGGCATTTAATCTCTACATACTAACACTATTGAGAAATTTGAAGAGTTCGTAAACTTTTCATGTTGAAATGAATTTTATCATGAACATTGTAGAGATTCTTTTGTTTTATTTTGGGTGCTACAACGACTAGCCAATGTTGATTCAATTTAGCCCTCATAGCAATTGTCTTTTTTATTTCCAACAAATGTTTATTGTGGTCACTATTACTAGAAAGAATTTTGGTAAGTAATCTAAAATACTGAAAGATTATCTTGATGGGATTTAATATAAATCTCATCCCATGCATGTATTAGTTGCACAATGAGAGTAATTGTAAATAAAAAAAGATTTGGGACAAGCAATTGATGAATTTAAGGTTTTTGAATGAATGCATAAAAGAAAACAAGGTATTGGAGAGTTTGTGGAAAATAAATCGACTCAAGTTAACATAAGTCAACATAATTAATTATTTATTAATTTTTTATTATCTTGTATTAATTCATACTTGTTTGTTTTTATATTTGTTAAACTAATACTAGCAAGAGGACATGTGCACTACTAGCAAGAGGATGCAGGAAGACTTGTCTCAAGAACAACTTATCGAGGAAGGTAACCAAAGAGAAGAAATTCTAAAGGAGATGATTCGTAAAATGATCCAAGAGGTGGGATATACAAATCATTTATATCCAAGAGGATCTGGCCCCATGAGCGTCGTGATAAGCGAAATAAAGATTAATTTCTTTATTTTTGATTAATGGTTAAATATATTTAGATGATGTGAATACTTATTTATTTTAATATTAATTGTATCAGAGATACTCTTTGCATTAGAAATTAATTGTTTTACATATTTTTAAATTTGTCTGAAATGTGATTGTTTAAAGTATTATGTAGATGAGAAATATAAAATAATATAAATTTATTGAAAAATATAAAAATTAGATTATATACGTATGTATAAATAAATAAATGAATTTAAAATAGAATTTATAAATAGAATTTATAAATAGAATTATAAATGGATTTATAAATAGATTAAAATGTATATTTGTTATGTAATTTGAGATAGACTAATGACGGATTTAAAATAAAATTAGAAATGAAATTTGTATTTGAAATTAATTTCATTTGGTCAAATAAAAACATATTCATAAATAATTTTTCATATATCTATTTCAAAATTAGCCACGGGGCTTTCACTAATGACTTTTTGAGATGGAATATTTCGTCTCAAACACCCTTTATAGATAGAAAAATGACTTTCAAAGATAGAATATTTTATCTCAGAACCATGTTTTCTTGTAGTGAATTTGATATCCAGATCTCATGATGGCAACATCACTATGCGCTAGCCAACTATCCATCCCGATAGGAGTGAGTTAGCCTACTAACAACAATGATAAGGGCATCCTATTTTTTCTAAATCACAAATGGCGTTTCATTTCATTTTATTTTTTTTACGAAATGGTATCTTACCCTAAAAATAAACTCATTCAGAATTATTCAATTGCCTTCAATTACACTAGTATTATTATTTTATCCCACGTATGTTTCCCATCTAAGTCTTAAATTGGGAACGCTTTGTACCAGCTATAAAATCATAATTACAACTAATGTTGAAGCAACAATAGTTTAATAGCTGTTACAACATGAATATTAGATAAATAGGTCGAATCTACATTGTAGTAGATACTAAATCGTAGTTGCTACAACATGAATGCCTGAATGGTCGGTGAACATAGTTGAATCAGTATTATAACTGCTATGAAACTGTATCTAGTACAACTTAAATGCTTTAAACATGTTAAATATGCATTGTAGCAATTACTCAACTGTAATTACTACAATAATTGCTAGACATGTGTAACAGTTAAAGTTTCGTAATTACAACAATAAGCTATCGATTCAAAATTTAAACGGAAAATAAAAGTGAGAAATTATAATGGGAATAATATACTAGATTATAGTTAAATAATTATACATGGATTGCTGGTGGGATGGGATACACTTTTCATAAAAAAAAACTTAAACTACAATATAGATGATTTAAAAAAAAATAGAGTTTCTCTCTTAACTTTTATCCAAATTTTAAGAATTAACCTCCGTCCCATTTTGACAAAAAGCTTCTTCCAGTACTATTAAAGCATCCACAATGAAAACTCCTTGACATGACTTAAATCAGGGAGCTCCCCCATTTTCGATGGGAAGTTCCCTCTTTTTCGGTAGAAAGTGGCTTCCTCTCCTTTCTTCCTTTTTTTTAAGTAGCCACCATGCACTTGGTAGACTGTGCTTTATCATTTTTTAATTAGTGTTGGTTTCGCGGCCTCTCTTGCTGATACACCATTATTTATTTCCTACTCTGGAGGTATCACTATGTATCTACTTGTCTATGTCGATGATCTAATTCTTACAAGGAATAATACTAATGCCCTTCAGGGATTCATTAATCAGCTGAGTGCTCAGTTCTCTATCAAAGATCTAGGAACTTTATCTAATTTTCTAAGTGTTAATGTTGTTTCCTCTCCAGGGGGCCTTTGTCTCTTTCAGAAGAAATATCTGCTTGATATTCTTACCAAAACCAATATGGCGAACTCGAAACCTTATCAAACACCTATAGCCACGTCCGCATCTCTGCACCTCTCTGATGGCTTCCCTCTTGCGAACGCTAATTTATATCTCCAAACAGTTGGAAGTCTGCAATATCTCTCTTTTACTCGACTAGATTTTGCCTTTGCTGTTAATGGTACATGCTCTTATAATTTGATTCTCTGACGACACTCCTCTCTCTCTTTGCATGCCTACTGTGATGCATATTAGACTGGTGATATTGATGATCGCACATATCCACTGGTTCTTATATTGTGTTCTTAGGTTCCAACCTAATTTTCTAGATCTCCAAAAAGAAGGGTTCTATTGCTCGGTCATCTACTAAGGCTGAATATCTTGTCATTGCCTCTACTGCTGCAGAACTACAATGGATTCTATCTCTTCTTAATGAACTGGGTGTGCGATAACATTGGAGCTACGTATCTCGGTGTAAATCCAGTGTTTCACTCACGCATGAAGCACATTGCTTTGGATTATCATTTTGTCCATGAATTGGTTCAGAGTGGTAAAATTCGTGTCTCTCATGTCTCGTTGTCTGACCAGTTAGCTGATGCATTGATGAAAACACTTCCTAGTGCTCGAATTTGTCTTCTTTGTTCCAAGATTGGTGTCTCTACGAGCCCACCATCTTGAAGGGGCCTAGTATGGATATCTTGGAATATATGGATATCTTGCAATTATTAGGATATCTTGGAATATATGGTGCATAAATATTAAGATATCTTTTCTATATATTTCCTTATCTTTGTATATGTTTTCTTATCTTTATCTCTTTATGATGTATATAAATACACCTTGTTTCATTATTCTTAATTAGTGAAAACTATTCTTTCAATACCTCTCTTCAATTCACAGTACATGAACTAATGATGCATGGGATATTCAAATGGATTGGTAAGTGGCTTGAATTTACTTGAGTTTTCAAAGAATCCTTTTGAATTTGCTACATCGGTAAAATGACTTCTAGAGTTTGTTAGGTTGGCATTTAATCTCTACATACTAACATTGTTGAGAAATTTGAAGAGTACGTAAACTTTTCAGGTTGAAATGAATTTTTATCATGAACATTGTAGAGATTCTTTTGTTTTTTTTTGGGTGCTACTATGATTAGCAAATGTTGATTCAATTAGCCCTCATAGAAATTGTCTTTTTTATTTCCAACACATGCTTATTGTGGTCACTATTACTAGAAATAATTTTAGTAAGTAATCTGAAATACCGAAAGATTATCTTGATGGGATTTAATATCAATCTTATCCCATGCATGTATTAGTTGCACAATGAGAGTTACTATAAAAAAAGAAAAGATTTGGGGCGAGCAATTGATGAAATTTTTTGAATGAATGCATAAAGAAAATAAGGTACGAGAGAGTTTGTGGACAACAAATCGACTCAAATTACTGTAAATCAACATAATTAATTATTTATTATCTTGTATTAATTCTTACTTGCTTGTTTTTGTATTTGTTAAACTAATACTAATTAAAGTATTGTAATATGAACATGAATAATATAATGAGAGACAAAATGTTGATAATCAGTCTACTCAACCTTCATTTAATCTCAAATCATGGTGTGATGTGGTGAGCAACCCATGTAAGGAGAGGGTGTATGGATTTAAACACAATCAACACTGTAGAAGATCATACAATAGAAGTTCCAATAAAATATGCTCCAATGAGAAGAACAAAGAATTATCTCAAGAAATTGAAAACACGTGTACTACTAGCAAGAGGATGGAGGTAGAATTGTCTCAAGAATAACTTATTTATAGGTTATTCGTAAAATCAAAAGGAGATGATTCGTAAAATGATCCAAGAGGCGGGATATATAAATTATTTATATCTAGGAGGATCTGGTCCCCAAGAGCATTGTGATAAGAGAAATAAAGATTAATTTCTTTATTTTTGATTAATGGTTAAATATATTTAGATGATGTGAATACTTATTTATTTCAATATTAATTGTATGAGAGATACTCTTTGCATTAGAAATTAATTGTTTTACATATTTTCAATTTATTTGAAATGTGTGATTGTTTAAAGGATTATGTAGATGAGACATATAAAATTATATAAATTTAGTGATAAATATAAAAATAAGATTATATGCGTGTCTATAAATAAACGGATTTGAAACAAAATCTTTAAACAGAATTATAAATGACTTTATAAATGGATTAAAATTTATATTTGTTATGTAATTTTAGATAGACTAATGACAGATTTAAAATAAAATTAGAGATGAAATTTGTATTTGAAATTAATTTCATTGGTCAAATAAAACAGATTCATAAATAATTTTTCAATCCGTTTTTAAAATTAGGTGGCGTTTGGTTGGTGAGTTTAGGAATGAGAGAATGGAATGATAATAATATAGGATGTTTGGTTAATGAGTTTGAGAATAAAAATTTTGATATCATTTCTAAATAATTTGGAATGACCAAAACCCAATTAAACACATGGGTTTAGAATTGATTCCCGATTCTTAACTCTTAATTGATTTATTTAGACCAAAATAAGTGGCTTCCTCTCCTTTCTTCCTTTTTTTTTAATCAAAATAATTTTTTTCACTTAAATTTTAAAAATCAATAATTATTTTATTTAGATCTTTGATGTAATGTAATTTATTTTTTAATTATTAATGAGATTCTATATTAGTAATTTATGAATTTAAATTTTAATTATATGTAAGTGAAAATATAATGGAAAAAGTGTATGATTTATAAAAAAAAATTGTGGAGAGTTATAATATTTATTTTTAAAATTTTTTACCCCAACACAAATGAGTAGAACTCTGTTTAGTGAGTTTGCGATTTTCTCGCTTTGATTTCCTGTGGCTCTATTTAAACTCCTCCGATATATCCTTCCCTTCAATTTCCACTCCAACTCGATCGATCGAAATCTAACTAACATCTCCTCGATCTCCAGCTTCCACTACTTTCGCATTTCTAATATCACCAAACAGACAGACTCATCATCATGGCTGTCGCAGTTGTCAACAACGTTAACGATAATGCTAATTTCCTCTTCCGCCGCCAGCACCAGCAGAGTCGAGGTTCGCTCCGTGTGGGCTCATAACCTCGACGAGGAGTTCGCCCTTATCCGCTCCGCCGTCCCGTTCCACCCCTTCGTCGCATTGGACACCGAGTATCCTGGCGTCGTCGTCGCTTCCAAAAATCCCTACTGCACCCTCACCCTCCCCCAGCGCTACGAATTGATCCGCGCCAACGTCGAGGCCCTCCGCATCGTCCAGGTCGGTCTCACCCTCTCCGACGCCGCCGGCAACCTGCCATGTGCCATCTACAGCGACGGCACTTGTGTGCGTTACGTGTGGGAATTTAATTTCCGCGACTTCGACATCAGCCGCGACCGTTACGCCCCTTCCTCCGTCGAGCTGCTCAAGGCTAATGGCATCGACTTCCAAAAGAATCAAATATGGGGCATCGACTCTTGCAGATTCGCCCAGCACTTGGCCACCTCCGGCTTGCTTTCCTTTGGCCATTTTTCTCCCGTCTCCTGGGTTACCTTCCAAGGCGCCTATGACTTCGCCTTCCTAGTCAAGATGCTGACATGCGACTGCAAATTACCAAAGACCGTTCGTGAGTTCTTGCACCTTGTTCACTTCTTTTTCGGCAAAAGGGTGTTCGATGTGAAGCACCTTAGCAAGCATTGTCCTGGGCTTTACGGAGGATTGGAGCGGGTGGCCTCTACCGTCCGAGTTGAGCGAGCAGTGGGCTCTCGACATCAGTCCGGCTCCGATAGCTTATTAACATGGCAGGTGTTCTACCAAATCGCTTCTCGTGTGAATCCACAACTCATCCATCGTCCAGAACACATGGGAACACTATTTGACCTCCAACTGCTATAGTATGGAAACACAAATCGCTTCTCGGTGGCTTTTGGGTTTTGCATATTATAGAGTTCATGGTTTATCACAGTTGATTGTGGTTCAGCATTAGCTTAATTTGCCCACAAGATTAATTGTCCATTGCTTCATCGTATCATTTTGTATATAATTAAGAACAGATTACATGTTGTCGCATATATCGTCAGCAGATTTGCAAACAAATTGTCAATATTAATTCTTTGGACGATGAGTAGTACTTGTTGTTTTGCTTTGACTTAAATATAATCATCCGCTAATATAGTGTTGTGGATCATAGAAACGGCTAGAGATGACAATGTCATCATTTTAAAATTGATGCTGAATTTTATTTTAAAATCATATCCATATATTTCAATAAGCTGCGGCTGCGGCGTGTGGACATGACGAAAGCAGGAGTTCTTAATGACAAAGTCATTAACTAGATAATTATTTCCTATTTAAGCAACCTAAATCATCACTAGATCACTTCATCAATCATGTCATATATCTATTAAAAATTGTCATAGCACCATAGTCCATTTAGATCATTATAATCATTATCATAATCATAATAGAAACACTAATCGCTGCTACAATCGTTATCATTATTGATTCCATCTTGAATATCAATACCAACACATGACCAATTTCAAAGAACAATCTTAGCACACTGATATAATCAATCAATTTTGGAAATAAGAAATGAAATTGTCCAAATGTTGATTATTCACCTTAATCTGCACTTCACATCAAGTATTTCTTCACTACAATAGATATCCACCATAGATCAGCATTTCATGCCTATGTTATACCAACTAAAGAGATTATACTTCATAGGTAAGTTTGTTGTAGTTTGTGAGACAGACATATGCTTACAAATCAAGCTTCCCAATGACCAGCTCTCATCATTGGATACAATTAAGATGTAGAGCTATATTACCCTCCTAC
This sequence comes from Zingiber officinale, assembly GCF_018446385.1. Classification (NCBI taxonomy): domain Eukaryota; kingdom Viridiplantae; phylum Streptophyta; class Magnoliopsida; order Zingiberales; family Zingiberaceae; genus Zingiber; species Zingiber officinale. The sequence continues at coordinate 80,012,304 of NC_056006.1, forward strand.
CAAAGGTGATATTGATTCATTAGAAAAATGTTCTTAATCTATTGGCATCAATATTTGAGCAACAATCAGTGCACACACCTCACTAGTGTACCAACTATCTACAACTATGACATATCAAAGTTTGCTGAACTACATTTATAATCCTGTCTTATGCAAGATAATCCACTCTTGACACCTCCACTGGAGCATCAATTATGCAAAACCCTAGTCTTAGGCATTAGAGACATCATCGAAAGTACCTCAATCATGAACGTCACTCACCTTATAGGTGGCAAACTAAGGAGTTCGTCTAGAAATATATCTAAGTATTCTCGAACTATACAAATGTTCGAGCAAAGTGATATACCATCCTTGTTAAGTCTTATTGACGGTAGAGGATACCTCTGACATCCATTAGATAACAATTCATTGTCTTATCGATCGTGCTAAAACAAGGTATTCCTTCGTCGTTAATCTTGACCAATTTCAAAGATGGTTCACCCAATGGTTGCATGGGCATTACCCTTTCTCAACAATTGAGTTGTAGTAATACAAATGACTAGTCCATGCCTGGAATGGTGTTAAATTTCATTATTTTTCCAAAATTTATAGCTTAATAGTGAGGGTACAACAACTAATGTCTATGGGGCAACTCTTAACTTCTTCGCTAGAAGTCAATACTTCTTTGGATGATGAGTAGTACTTGTTGTTTTGCTTTGACTTAAATATAATCATCCGCTAGTGTAGTGTTCTGGATCATAGAAATGGCTAGAGATGACAATGTCATCATTTTAAAATTGATGCTGAATTTTATTTTAAAAACATATCCATATATTTCAATATGCTGTGGCTGCGGCTGCGGCTGCGGCGTGTGGACATGACGAAAGCAGGAGTTCTTAATGACAAAGTCATTAACTAGATAACTATTTCCTATTTAAGCAACCTAAATCATCACTAGATCACTTCATCAATCATGTCATATATCTATTAAAAATTGTCATAGCACCATAGTCCATTTAGATCATTATAATCTTTATCATAATCATAACAGAAACACTAATCGCTGCTACAATCGTTATCATTATTGATTCCATCTTGAATATCAATACCAACACATGATCAATTTCAAAGAACAATCTTAGCACACTGATATAATCAATCAATTTTGGAAATCAGAAATGAAATTGTCCAAATGTTGATTATTCACCTTAATCTGCACTTCACATCAAGTATTTCTTCACTACGATTGATATCCACCATAGATCAGCATTTCATGCCTATGTTATACCAACTAAAGAGATTATACTTTATAGGTAAGTTTGTTGCAGTTTGTGTGACAAACCTGACATATGCTTACAAATCAAGCTTCCCAATGACCAGCTCTCATCATTGGATACAATTAAGATGTAGAGCTATATTACCCTCCTACCAAAGGTGATATTGATTCATTAGAAAAATGTTATTAATCTATTACCATCAATATTTGAGCAACAATCAGTGCACACCTCACTAGTCTACCTACTATCTACAACTATGACATATCAAAGTTTGCTGAACTCCATTTATAATCCTCTCTTATGCAAGATAATCCACTCTTGGCACCTCCACTGGAGCATCAATTATGCAAAATCCTTGTCTAGGCATTAGAGACATCATCGAAAGTACCTCAATCACGAACGTCACTCACCTTATAGGTGGCAAACTAAGGAGTTCATCTCGAAATATATCTAAGTATTCTCGAACTATACAAACGTTCGAGCAAAGTGATATACTATCCTTGTTGAGTCTTATTGACAGTAGCGGATACCTCTGACATCCATTAGATAACAATTCCTTGTCTTATCGATCATGCTAAAACAAGGTATTCCTTCGTCGTTAGTCTTAACCAATTTCAAAGATGGTTCACCCAATGGTTGCATGGGCATTACCCTTTCTCAACAATTGAGTTGTAGTAATACAAATGACTAGTCCATGCCTAGAATGATGTTAAATTTCATTATTTTTCCAAAATTTGTAGCTCAATAGTGAGGGTACAACAACCAATATCTAAGGGGCAGCTCTTAACTTCTTCGCTAGAAGTCAATACTTCCTTTAATGGTATTATTACACCTTATCGACATGATTGCGATGTTGGGACTCTTCTAATCTTATTAATAAATATTCGGTCTACTGCTTCTCTGATAGATACCAACCAAAGGCTTGAACATTCTGATTAAAAAGTAGGATTCAAATCCTTGGGGGAAATAGAACCATGTGGTCCTAGTATTGAACTACAAGGTGGGGGCAACTTTTCGACGAGTTGACTAAATTCCGTCTTATGGTCCATTATGCTATAATCACCTCATTTAGGGTTCAAGAACTCCTGAAAGTAGAGATATATTGACTCTGCATCTCAAAGGTCATCTTCTGCAATTTTCACTAAGTAATGTCATGATCTCACAAGTAATAAGCATCTAGTTCTATCTTCTCCACATCACTGTGGGGCATATATTAAAATGTACCTTCTAGGTTTAGCTAATCGGGTACGAGCGGTCTATGATTAAAATTTCCATAGTATAAGATATATCGATCCTTAATTGACTATGATAATATGAGTATACATTCCTTGTTCATTAGCCAAATTGTAGTGGTAATAATGGTATGATTGTTGATATTTACTGAGACTATGCTCCTTAATCTCCAATAGGTTGTTGACGGGTCGGAACCCTACTTTCCAACTCGGCATCAGTTGGTGTCACAAAAGAATCTACATTCTTTCCATCATGTTCGGGTCCCTAGCTGGTGTCAACTGGTCACATTCATGGTTGACACCGACCACGATTGCAAATAAGGCTGATTCACTAAGTGTCATCATGCTAAACCAAATAGTGAGTACTTAATAGATAGATATAGAAATGGTTACACAATCCAACTAAATTGGAGAGCGTCTAACTAACCATACCTTAGTTTCTACGGCATACAATTTGATTACCCATAACATAAACCAGGCAGTCAACACAAAAAGCAAGATAATCACTAGAGGTATACCTTACTCTCCTATAGCTGAGAGATGTCCTTCGGCTTGTCTTGTGTCCCAAACTCGAAAAATCATAAATCAAAACAAGACACAAATCTCAAAAACACATTACCCAACATTCAAAATTGAACCATACTATGATACTAATAAAATTGTCATGCCCCGAGGGTATACTTGTCTGCCAAAATGGATGGTACCACTAGTGACAATATAGAAAACAATCGATATCAACCAATTCAAGCCAACACTAACACTAATACAATATAATATCACCACGTTACAAATGGCAATACATGTATGCATGCATGTACATGCGATCATACTACAACTACACAAGATAAAAGTTATATTCTTCTAACAAGACTTAAAATTGATACAGAAAAAAACTGTAAATACCGGCAGCGGAAAAAAAAACCAAGCAACTTTAAAAAAAATCAAACAAGTGGGACCGACAGCTAGGACCTCTGACACAACATATCCTCTATCTACTAACCTAAAAGTCAAAAGAAAAATAAAGGACAGTGAGCATAATAACTCAATGGGTATAAGAAGACAATGCATGATACTATTTGTAAGGAGATAAAAAGAAGTAATCTCAGGTAAAATACTTAATACAAAAGTAAGAGTACCAATATACTCATCTACAAATCCAAAAATATAACCAATAATATAACACCCACAACCTTGCTTAACTCGGAATAACTAATAAAATGAGAGTACATATAGTTTATTCAAAAACCTTCATAAACAAATACACAACCAACATATAGCAATTTTATAATGAATCTTGACTACACACAATAACATTCTATCACGATTGAGTCTCGTGGATAGTCGGAGTATATAAATAGTCACTGTCCGTGGAAAAATGGTCTACCACGCATTTTTCCAAGTTACCGACACCAAATTGGTTGGTGATTTATGATTGTTTGATCGATTCTTAAATGCGTCGAGGTTGATTTGGAGTGTACTAAAATCAATTATGATTGAGTTATGGCTGGACACAATTTCTTCTAACTCGATAAGATTAGTGAGTTTGGGTGCTGCTTTTGGCAACATTGAGAAGTTTGATGCAATTTATGGTAGTAGACTAGAAAATGATGGAGCAGCGGATCAACCAAGTGCTATGAATCCAAGCATTTTGGAAACAATGCAAAACATTTTGAACATGGACTTATCAAGTGTGTCTTTCAATCGAATCCAGTGTCCAGTTCCATTCCAGTTGCAGCAGCTAAAGAAAGAACACATACATATCTAATCCCACCCCATTAGACTTCCACAAACTTTAAACGAGTAGCTATCAAGAACTACTCTGTTACAACAATAGGAAAACTTTTTGAAGTTTTTGCTTAAGCAATTGCTGAATAGGCAGAGCAGAAGCAAGATCTTTGCTAGAAATTTGTCTGATAAACGAGAGGCCCAACGATGGAGAACAAAAATCCAACAATTCATCCTTATGCTAGAAAGAGATGCTTGAAGATCTTGAACCATCAAAAGAAATGTCGTTTGCACAAATGTCTCTACATTTCTATGTACCTGACCAATAACGATCAAGCAGCTCCCAAAAACCTTTCCTCCGAAAAAATAGTGGTCTTGACTTGTGAGCATCCTCCACCATTTACTGACCAAGCTACATTATGCTATTTAATTCTTCCCTCTTTACTCTGAAGTGTAAAGTGTGAGTTAGATAAATTTCTTTTTTATATCTTTAAATTCATCAATACACTTCTTTTTACTCATTTTTTGTCCATTTAGAATCAGATAAATTGATCTTTCATTGTCCATTCGATCCAAAAATTCATGAACGTGAACTCACAGCAAGGTCGGTGCTGTAAGCTGTGACCAATTTGGTGAGCTGCAGCTCTTCCTCAACCTCTCTACGACTGTCAAGAGTTTGTGCATGAATGCAAGCTCTAACTTACTCTGGCAGATTGCTGCTCTTGGCTTTGGCCAATCACTACCACCGTGGTTTCCTTTTTCTTTTTCTCTTTTTTCTTCGTAAACAGAGCTTAAGGCTAAGGACGCCAACTCGCCAAGCTATCACAACACTTAGGGTTGCCGAGCTAAATTTTAGGGTGTTCAAATTTATTTGATAAGGTAATCAAGCCAAGCCGAGCCGAGCTTAAAAAAACCAAACTTTTGAAATGATTGTTCATGTTTGGCTTGACTTTCTTTTTTTATGAGCTTGTTCTTGTTTAAAGTTTGACTTGAGCTTGGTTCATTTAAATGTCATTGAGCTCTCAATTCAAGCTTAGCTTGAGCTCGGTTCGTTTAGATGTTATTGAGCTCTCAATTCAAAGTTTGTTTGATTGTTTGAAATTTTTAGTTATTTGATTGGTTATTGAGCTTGATAATTTAAACTTATTTATTTATTTTATTATTTATTTAGTATATTGAAAAAAGTTTATTAATGAATATGATTTGTGAACATTGTTCATAAGCATTAACAAGCTGAATACATATATGATCAAGCTTGTTTGTTTAGTTTAACTAGCATTTCAAGCTTGTTTGTTTAATTAATCTTGTGTACATTGAACGAACATAAACAAGCTCTTACCAAGCCGAACACCATTCTTGTTCACGAATGCTTGGTTCATTTACAACCCTAAGCCAGACAATCCTTTATGGAAGAGATAAATTACAAGTGGTTACTTCAGTAGTTGAATAGTGCATTGGGATGGCAGACACTCGGCATCTAGCTAGAATCACTACAAGAAAACAGAGCTTCAGAACAGTTTTTTGAAAGTGGATTAAAATCTGTTTTAAATTTTAGTAAATTGTAAAAGGATTTGTTACAGAATTACTAATCCGTTTAACTTAAAAAAATAATATACAAAAAAATTAAAATAGAATTTAAAATAAATTGTAAACAGAATTTATAAATAAAATTTTCTAAATAAAAATAAATATGGAATAACAACTAAATAAGATATGAAATTTTATCTATTTTTAAATCTGTTTCAAATATTTTAAACAGAAAAAATAATCCGTTATAATTTCTATAATTATAAAAGAAATTTATTAAGAAATTTTAAATATAGTTTATTTTCATTTATTAAACCCTAAACCCCCATTCTATTATTATTTTTTGTGCTTCTCCTAAATCACAGACGACCATGGCTATGGCACGCTCGGCTCTGCCTCCTTTGCACGCAATCTTCGTCGTTCTTTCCACCAAAAAAGCTCAGGTAATCCTCATCTCCTTCTCCAATTCTTCTCTACTCTGCAATGTGCGACATCAGTGGTGTCCTAATCGTGTGACAACAATCATTTGCATGACCTAATCACACACGACGCCGACCTAATCTCACGGTTGCTGCCGCCTTACTACTGTCGCAACCTCCTAGCTATAGCCTCAACCATCTTGGCCTCTGTCGTGGCTATCGTATCCTTGTAAGTACCTGACACTTCCCTAAACCCAAATTTGTGCGGCCTAATCTAACGGAACAAAGCAAATAGGGTTCATATTTTATTTTGATTCATGATTATCGCGTGTACATCATGCACCTTCATAAATTCCTTGGTCTTTAGTGTTAATGGAAGGAATTTATAATAGTGATAGTGAATTTATGTAGTTTATTGTACTTTTTCTTTTATGTCATTTGGAGCAAAGTGTACTTAGAGTAATATTGTAGCTTTTGGATAATGTTTTTGTTGGTTCCAAATAAATGTAGTTTTTCTGGAGTATATATTTAGTTATTTAAATTTAGTTCAGATTGTACCAAGTTGAAAGGTAATATGTGGAAATTCTCTATAGCATGACATTTCTTTTTTATTTAACCTTATACCTATTTAAATAGGCATAAGGTTCTCTACAGCATTATATTTCTTTTTTAATGTAACATGTGGCAATATCTCTATAGTATACATTATTTTTTTTATTACATATATTGATTAAATATTTTAACATTGATTTAGGATGTCAAGTAGAGGAAAGGATATTGGTTCCAACAAAAGAAGATCAAGGGGGAGATGACGACAGAGATGGCAATCTCTTACGATGTAGGATAAGTATATATATTTAATTCATTAATGGAATACAATTTGATCAAACCATTGATCAGTTATATAATATTAATATTTACTTTAATGATGATGCATGTAGTCAACATGATACAACACTTGGAGTTGATAACATACAAAATGAAATACAAGTGTATTAATTTTATCTTGATATTATATTTATTAAATAATTACTTATATTGTATGTATTTATTTATCATAGGATGAGGAGGGAAGAAAATTTTTAGATAATAACGCGATCGATGATGCAAGATACAAATATGGTAGTTCATCAATAGTTCGACGAAGAGGACCTAATCAAGAGTCTCAGATTCTAACAAATATTGATGGATGGACTAAAATAAATATGGTTATGAATAAGTCATATGCCATTTTAAATTTAATATGTTTTGATATTTTTTTATTAACTTAGTTTTCTTGCTTTAATATTCTTATTTTTGTTATATCATTAGATTTGTTGAAAATAAGGTTCCTCGTGAAATACAAATGATATTAAAGGAGTGATTAAAGGTGTTAGAATATTGTAAATTTAATAAATAGGGGTATTATTATAATTATATTGTATATCCTTCTCTATATAAGTCAATAACTCTGTGGTATCTAATACACGATTTTCTCTTAACATGGTATCAGAGTCAAACCCTAATTTTTCCGCCACCACCACCAATTCCTGCCACCATTAGTCATGCTTGGATGGGGGAAAATCTCCCCTGATCTCTCTTCTCCCTCTCACATCGCCCGTGAGCACAAGCCGTTGCCACTCCCTCGCGCGACGCCTGCATCTCCCTCTCGCGTCGCTCGCAAGCACAAGTGCCAGAAGAGGCATCTCCTTCCCGATCGTGAGCACATGTCGTTGTTGCTCTTCCTTCTGCGTGGAATATCCTTGCGTCGCCGCAGCCAACCCTAAATTTTCCAGTGTCGTCACAGCAAACCCTAAATTTTCCAACGTCGTCGCAACAAACCCTAAATTTTCCAATGCCGCAGTAAACCCTTAATTCTCTCTGTACCTGTCTCCAAGGTGTTGTGACATCGTCGAAGAGTTGTGTTGCTTCATCGGCATCAATGGCTACCTCCACCGGATCCAACCCGAAAACCTTCCCACACACCACTTTCTCAGGCGGTTGGATGGTCAGACTTCTGATTCCACTGCTACTATTGCACACGCTGGTAATTCCTTTGCTAGCATATCTCACTCTTTAGGTCCTTGGGTTTTTGATTCTGGGGCCACTGATCATATCACTGGTAATAAATCTCTATTTTCTTCTCTCACTACTTCTGGTTATTTACCAATTGTCACCATGCCCAATGGTTCCCAAACTGAGTCCAAGGGTATTGGTATTGTTCATCCTTCTCCGTCTCTTTCCATTCATAATGTTCTTTATATTCCCGGAGCTCCCTTTAATCTATTGTCAATAAGTCAACTTACTTTTACTTGATGCTTATATATAATTTTCCTTATAATGACAGGTGTATGGGGATGTTGGTTTTTGAAGTAGTCTCATGGACTTTAAACTGTTGATTTCACTCCTTATTCTTATTCAGTTGGGACATCCAAGTCTTAATAAGTTTGAAACAATTACATCCTAGTCTTTCTTAGAGTCTTTAGATCGAGTATTAATCTCCTAGCACTGTTAGTCGGCTGCATCCCCCTTTTCTTTGGTACATTCTGATGTTTGGGGTATGAGTCGTGCTTCTTCTACATTGGGATCACAATATTTTGTTACTTTTATAGATGATTTTCCCAATGTACATGGTTATATCTGATGAATGAACGTTCAGAATTGTTTTCTATTTTTCAATATTTTTTTCATGAAATCAAAACTCAGTTTGGTATTACTCTTCGAACTTTGCAAAGTGATAATGCTCGTGAGTATCTTTCTACTCAGTTTCGTTCCTTCTTGGCATCTCATGACGTACTACAGCGCATGTCTTGCCCTCATATCCCTCAACAGAATGAGGTTGCAGAACGCAAGAATCGTCATTTCCTTGAGACCACTCGGACTCTTCTTTTCCATTCTCATGTTCCTCATCAGTTTTGGGGTAATGTTGTACTTACTGTGTGTTATCTCATCAATCGTATGCCTTCTTCCACTCTCCAGGGTAAAATACCTCATCATATCCTTTACCCACATAATCCTCTTCATCCTTTACCACCTCGGGTCTTTGGTTCTACATGTTTTGCTCATGATATTGATCCTAGCATTGATAAACTCTCTCCTCGGTCTCATAAGTGTGTTTTCCTTGGGTACCCAAGGTCTCAAAAGCAATCGCTCCTCATCCTCACATCAATGACATTCTTTGTTCTTTTTTGGGCCTCCTTCCTGGTTGAGGTTTCTCTCCACCTATACTACTAGTGACTATCGTTTGTCCTCAGGAACCTCTATCATCTCCCTCATCTCCTCCTTTGTAGGTTTATCAATCGCCGCTTCCTACTTTGCCGACAGACCCACAGACTACCTACATCTTTGGAGCCAAGTCCTTCTTCCTCCCCGGTCCCCGCTCTCAACTTTGATATTCCTATTGCATTGCATTTGAAGGTCACCCTCGTAATCCTTCTCCTCACTATGTTTCTTTGAGTTATCACCATCTTTCTCCTTCCTATTATTCTTGTCTTTCTTACTTGTCGTATGTTTCTCTTCCTAAGACTACAAGTGATGTCTTTGCCCATCCAGGATGGAAACAAGCTATGCTCGATGAAATTTGTGCTTTACAGAGTAGTGGGACTTGGGACCTCGTTCCTCTACCACTTGGGAAGTCAGTTGTTGTTGATGATGTATACTGTGTATATGACGGAATGTGGCATGTATGCTTAAAGTGCGTCGCTAAAAGCTATACTCGGATCTTCGGTTGGATTATGGGGATACATTTTCTTCCGCGCGTTGTCTTATCTTCTATTTCACAATAACGTTGCGATTCACCATTGGCCTCTTTATCGATTGGACATCAAAATGCATTCTTACATGTGAGCAAGTCTACCTGTGTTGTTCCGAACTTGGTCTTGTATATCGCCTAAATTTTATATAGCCTCAAGCAATCACCCAGCATGGTTGGTGATCTTAATAGCAGTTTTGGTAATTGAACACTCATGACCATACATATTACATCTCACTCCTGCCTTATCATCTATTGCATCAGTAGTGGTTTATGTTGATGATATTGTCATCACGGTAGTGATCATCTTGGGATTTCACAAGGAAACAACATCTTTTAAACATTTCCGATAAAGGACCTCGAACTCAAATATTTCTTGGGGATAGTAGCAGGTCAATAAGGGATCATCATATCCCAAAGAAAGTATGCAATGGATATTTTGGAAGAAGCGGATAAACTCAAAGACAATCGACAACCCTATGGATCCTAATGTCAAGCTCCCCGCAAATCTGGGAGGCTCTTCCATCCTGAGCAGTACGGGAGATTAGTAGGGAACTAGTTGTTACGCTTACTCGTCTGTCCGGATATCTCATTTCGGTAAGTGTAGTAAGTCGTCTTCAACTCTCCATGCAAAGAACATTGGAATGTTCTAGATTATCCAATATATCGGAGGGCACCGAAAGGGTCTTTTTGTATGAACAAAGGACATACTTTAGTCATAGGGTACTTGACGATGTTCAGCGGGATCTCCCACATCGATAAGGTCCACTGGGTTTTGTATATTTGTTGGAGGTAACCTTGTTTCTTAGAAAAGCAAAAAATAGAATATTGTGGCAAGTTCGAGTGCAGAGGCAGAGTATCGGGCTATGGCCATTACTAGTCAAGAGCTTATATGGCTAAAACAATTGCTTCAGGAACTCAGGTTTGGGGAGGTTACACAAATGTCACTTATATGTGACAACTAAGCTGCTATGCATATTGCCTCGAACCTAGTTTTTCATGAGAGGACAAAGCATATTGAAGTTGACTGTCACTTTGTTAGAGAAAAAGTCATATCAGGAGAAATATCTACTAGTTTTGTCAACACACATGATCAACTAGTAGATATATTCACTAAGTCACTGAGAGGTTCTCGAATTGACTACATATGTAACAAGCTGGGTGCATATGATATATATTCTCTAGCTTGAGGGGGAGTGTTAAAATATTGTAAATATAATAACTAGGGGCATTATTGTAATTATGTTGTATATCCTTCTTTATATAAGTCAATAACTCCGTGGTATTTAATACATGATTTTCTCTTAACAAAAGGAACGTGGAAAACATAGAAAAAGGTGCCTAATGATATTAAAGAGTTACTTTGGTTAAATTTTAAGGTAAGTAAAACATTTTTTGTTTGGAAACTTTTTTTGTTTGGCAAAGTGGAATAATTAATGGGAATATTTACTTTTGGAAAAATTCTTATGTTAATTATACAATAATGTGGTTCTGTTATTAATTTTATTTGCTAATTTTCCCTAGACTATTGCACTGCACAATATAGTTTCCATAGCTTGAGTGATACTTCTTTACTTTATCTGCTTCAAGTAGCACAAAAAATGGCATGGGCAATCATTGAAGTAGTTCGCAGTATATAATTTACTATAGTCAACCTGCAACAAGAAATGGTGCGTAGTTTAAATCCTATTGACAGGAATTGATTAATTACTAAACTAATGTAATTAATGTAGTTCATATTATGGATATCTTGGAATATACGGATATCTTGGGCTATATGGAAATCTTGCAATTATTAGGATTTCATGGAATATATGTTGCTTAAATATTAGGATATCTTTTGTATATGTTTCATTATCTTTGTATATGTTTCCTTATCTTTATCTATTTATGATGTATATAAATACATCTTGTATCATTATTCTTAATTAGTGAAAACATAATCTTTTAATACCTCTCTTCACGGTATAAGAGCCTCAGGCCTACGCCACAAACCCTAACTCTATCCACGCCTAGTAGCAGTTGTCATCACTATCGTCATCTCCGTTGACACTGCCTACCCTCTCTCAAAAGCAATTGCTCCTATTGCTACACCTGCGACCACCCCTATCTCCTTCAATGTTGCTACTCATGCGCCCTTGAAGCTGACTTCATCCAACTATCTTTCATGGTGTCCACAGTGTACGACCCTCCTCACTGGTCATGATCTACTTGGCTTTATTGAAGGTTCTCACCCTTGTTCAGACTAACTACATACTGTCGACGGTACTCAGACTCCTAATCTTGCATATCAAGCTTGGATCCGTCAAGATCAACTCATACTGAATGTTATTATTGGATCTCTTTCTCCAACCTTAATTTCATTCATTGCTGCTGCTCATACATCTTGTGATACCTGGAACACTCTTGCTCTCACTTATGGTACACCCTCTTGTGGTCGTATTACACAACTCAAAACACAACTTCGTAATTCAGTTAAAGGCTCTCAATCTATCATTGAATTAATGCAGTATCAAATCCAAGTCTGATGAACTGACGCTCATGAATGCTCCTCTTGACATTGAAGATCTCACCATCAAAATTCTTCATGGTCTTGATGATGACTATAAGGAACTCACACGTGCCATTCAACCTCGAGACATTGCAATCTCATTTGAGGAACTCCATGAGAAGCTCCCCAATCATGAAGCTCATCTTGTTGCTCGTAGAGATACACAAATCACTCTTCCAGCAACTACTCACCATGTTTGTCGATCTGCTGCCTCTTCATGCAAACAACCTTATCCACCTGTTGCGGCTCATCCACCTAACAGTTCTTGCCCCATTGGTCAGTGGTCCTCTCGACCATGACAACAGTCACACTTTCCAACTCAGGGCATTGGTTAGCATGTCTCACGTCCCTATTGTGGACGTTGTCAGTTGTGTAGTCATCAAGTTCATTCTATTCGGTACAGCTCTAATTTTTCGTATCATCCCCCTCCTACCCCTATGCCTCCCACTGGCTCATCTCATGTTGTTTATGGACCGCCTACTTCATCGCCCGCTGCATACTTTATGGCATCACCCTCTTCGTCTGATTGGATCATTGACTCTGGCACCACCCATCATATGAGTTCTAACCTCTCAAATCTCTCTCAACATGCTCCATATGTTGGTTCTGATGGTGTTGTTGTCGGAGATGGAGTTGGACTTCCCATTACTCACACAGGTTGTCTCTTACCACCCTCTACCCCTTCTTCTTTAAAGTTTCCCAATGCCCTTTGTGTTCCATCAATTAATAAGAACCTTTTGTCCGTCTCCCAACTCTGTAAAACTAATGATGTCATTATTATTTTCTCTTCCTCTGGTTTTCCAGTGAAGGATCCTTGCACGGGGACTATTCTCCATCAAGGCATACTTAAAGGTGGTGTTTATTCTTGGTCCGCATCCATTTCTTCTCCACCACTAGTGTTTTCTTCTTCTGTCGTTTCTCTTCCTGTTTGACATAGTCATCTGAGTCACCCGTCTACTCGAGTCTTACATCAATTAGTTGTGTCTAAATCATTGTCTTGCTCTGCTTCTTTAGTTCGTCCTTCTTTTTTAATTCTTGTCAATGTAATAAGAGTCATAAATTACCTTTTCATGACTCATCGCTCTCTTCATAATTTCTGCATGATCTAATATTTTCTAATGTTTGGACTTCTCCGATTCTCTCATGTTATATTTGTTGATCATCACAGTAAATATATTTGGTTGTATCCCTTAAAATGCAAATCAGATGTCCTTTCTGTATTATGATGTTTTAAGTCTCTCACTGAGAAACGGTTTAATCATCCTATCCTCACTTTATATACTGATAATGGTGGAGATTTTCTTGCACTCAAAGAATTACTTAATTTGCATGGAATCTCTCACCTAACCACTCCTCTTCATACTCCTAAACACAATGGTTTCTTTGAATATTGTAATCGCCATATTGTCGAAACTAGTCTTGCGCTTCTTAATCGGGCATATGTACCTACTCAGTTCTAGCCCTTTGCTTTTGCCATTTCCACCTATCTTATTATTTATTACCGGAACACAATCTTTCCTACAAATATTCCTTTGAGTGTATCTTTGCCTACATGTCAAATCTCTCCAAACTTCGCATTTTTGGTTGTCTCTACTATCACTAGCTTCATCCCTATGCTTCTCATAAACTTGCACACCGTTCTTCACCCTGTGTCTTCCTTAGTTACTCTCTTACGCGGAGTGCCTATTTGTGCTATAAGTCCTCTTCTGGAATTTTTTTGTCTCTCATCATGTGATTTTTTTAGTCTAAGTTTCCTTTTGCTAGTGGTGGTTCTAGTACAGGACTCTTTCATGAAGCACTGCGTAGTATGCCTCTGGCGGATTCCCGTGTTGCTGATGCTTCACCTATTTGCTCCTTTAACCCGTGTCTCATACCACTGGTTTTTCACTAGCCAGTCCCTGCTAAATCTCCACCTACTGAACCTCTCCTTGCTGAACCTTTGCCTTCTGTGCCAGCCGCAGCAATAGCTCCACCCGCACCTGCTCCTGCAGTTCAGCCTGCTCCTAGCACCAACACCCATCCTATGGTGACACGTTCCAAAAACAATGTCTTCAAGCCTCATCCTCGCTTTGGTCTCACCGCTATCACTAATGCTACTCCGTCTAAACCTACAATCTAAGGAGTTCAATGCTCTCCTTCATAATGGAACTTGGGATCTTGTCCCGTCTCATATCTCTCAGAATGTCATTGGTTGTAAGTGGGTATTTCGGCTAAAGCAAAAGTCTGATGGCTCTGTTGACCACATCTAGTTGCTAAGGGATTTCATCAGCACCCATGTCTTGACTACACGACACTTTCAGTCCAGTAGCAAAGCCCACTACTGTCCGCCTTCGCTTGTCCATTGTTATTTCGAAAGGGTGGTCTCGTCGTCAGATGGATGTGAATAATGCATTTCTTCAAGGTCAGTTGGATAACTGTGTTTATATGGCTCAGCCGCCTGGGTTTGTTGACTCTGATTTTTCATCTTATGTTTACAAATTGATCAAAACAATTTATGGTCTTAAGCAGGCACCACGTACTTGGTACACCGCGCTTCATCATTTTTTAATTAGTGTTGGTTTCGCAGCCTCTCTTATTGATACATCGTTATTTATTTTCTGCTCAGCAGGTATCACTATGTATCTACTTGTCTATGTCGATGATCTAATTCTTACAAGGAATAATGCTAATGCCTTCAAGGATTCATTAATCAACTAGGTGTTCAGTTCTCTATCAAAGATCTGGGAACTTTATCTTATTTTTTAGGTGTTGATGTTGTTTCCTCTCCAAGGGGCCTTTGTCTCTCTCAGAAGAAATATCTGCTTTATATTCTTACCAAAACCTATATGGAGAAGTCGAAACTTGTTCAAACGCCTATGGCCACGTCCACATCTCTGCACCTCTCTGATGGCTCCCCTCCTGCGAACGCTATTTTATATCTCCAAACAGTTGGTAGTCAGCAATATCTCTTTTACTCAAACTAATATTTCCTTTGCTTTTAATTAACTCTCTCAGTTTATATATGCTCTCTAATCTCTTCACGAGGGTTGTTAATTGTCGGTTGTGCTATCTTAATGGTACACGCTCTTATAATCTGATTCTCTGATGACACTCCTCTCTCTCTCTTTGCATGCCTATGGCTAAATATCGTGTCATTGCTTCTACTGCTGCAGAACTACAATGGGTTCGATCAGTTCTTAATGAAATGGGTGTGGACACTGTGGCCTCTGCTGCCTCTATCTATTGCGATAATATTGGAGCTACGTATCTCTATGTAAATCCAGTGTTTCACTCATGAATGAAGCACATTGCTTTGGATTATCATTTTGTTCGTGAACTGGTTCAGAGTGGTAAAGTTCGTGTCTCTCATGTCTCGTTGTCTGACTAGTTAGCTGATGCATTGATGAAACCACTTCCTACTGCTCAAATTCGTCTTCTTTGTTCCAAGATTGGTGTCTCTACGAGCCCACCATCTTGAAGGGGCTCATTATGGATATCTTCAAGTATATGGATATCTTGCAATTATTAGGATATCTTGGAATATATGGTGCATAAATATTAAAATATTTTTTCTATATATTTCCTTATCTTTGTATATGTTTCCTTCATTATTCTTAATTAGTGAAAACATATTCTTTCAATACCTCTCTTCAATTCTAGAGTTTGTCAGGTTGGCATTTAATCTCTACATACTAACACTGTTGAGAAATTTGAAGAGTACGTAAACTTTTGAGGTTGAAATGAATTTTTATCTTGAACATTGTAGAGATTCTTTTTTTTTTTGGGTGCTACTATGATTAGCCAATGTTGATTCAATTTAGCCCTCATAGCAATTGTCTTTTTTATTTCCAACACATGCTTATTGTGGTCACTATTACTAGAAAGAATTTTAGTAAGTAATCTGAAATACTGAAAGATTATCTTGATGGGATTTAATATGGATCTTATCCCATGCATGTATTAGTTACACAATGAGAGTAACTGTAAACAAAGAAAAGATTTGGGACGAGCAATTGATGAATTTAAGGTTTTTGAATGAATGCATAAAAGAAAATAAGGTACTGGAGAGTTTGTGGACAACAAATCGACTCAAGTTAATGTAAATCAATATAATTAATTATTTATTAATTATTTATTATCTTTTATTATTTCTTGCTTATTTTTATATTTGTTAAACTGATACTAATATAAGGTATTGTAATATGAACAGGACAATATAAAGAGAGACAAAATGTTGATAATCAGTCTACTCAACCTTCATTTAATCTTAAATCATGGTGTGATGTGGTGAGCAACCCATATAAGGGGAGGTTGTATGGATTTAAACACAATCAACACTGTAGAAGATCATACAATGGAAGTTCCAATAAAATATGCTGCAATGAGAATAACAAAAAATTATCTCAAGAAATTGAAAACATGTGCACTACTAGCAAGAGGATGGAGGTAGAATTGTCTCAAGAACAACTTATCAAAGAAGGTAGCAAAAGAGAAGAAAATCTAAAGGAGATGATTCGTAAAATGATTTAAGAGGCGGGATATACAAATCATTTATATCCTGGAGGATCTTGTTCCCAAGAACATTGTGATAAGCGAAATAAAGATTAATTTCTTTATTTTTGATTAATGGTTAAATATATTTAGATGATGTGAATATTTATTTATTTCAATATTAATTATATGAGAGATACTCTTTGCATTAGAAATTAAATGTTTGACATATTTTCAATTTGTTTGAAATGTGTGATTGTTTAAAGGATTATGTAGATGAGGCATATAAAATAATATAAATTTAGTGATAAATATAAAAATAAGATTATATACGTGTCTATAAATAAATGGATTTGAAACAGAATTTATAATCAAAATTATAAATGACTTTACAAACAGATTAAAATTTATATTTAATGAGGAATAACGTACTGAATGAGGAATAACGTAGATCTGTCTGAGAAGCTGACCGCGACGGAGATCTGGAAGAAAGAGAGCCACCGTACTGAATGAGGAATAATGCCGGTAGAACTTTGACCCCAGAAACCCAAAGCGGATCGAAAGAAAACAAGAATCACAGAAGGAAATCTGATAAGTAGGAAGAAATCCCCGTCCAGATAGGGGAAAATCGAACTCCCAAAGCTCCTGCGGCTCCCTGCGCACAAGAGACCAACCAATCGTCTATCGCCTCAAGACCTGGTGGGAATGCCTAGCCCCGATTCTCAAGTCGATCTCTTTTGATGTCAAGGAAAGAAGAAATGAGATGACTTGTGGGAAAATTAGGGTTGTGTACATAATGGTGTGAACTTACCTAGCCAACGGAGAGGATTCCCTTATACCACTTCATATAACCTCCCGTGCATGAAGTGGACCCGGTTTAGAGTTCGTCATGAGATGACGTCAGCTCCGCTTCATGAAGATAATTTTAGGAATCTTTTGTACCCCGGATGTACCTTCGTCATTAGCTCCGAAGACAAGTCAAAAGCATATTTCGCAAAAATATATTCTCTATCATGAATTATTCTATTCAATATATTCATGTATGATTTTTCTTCGTGTGACTTCTGTTTGTATCTTTGTTGTGTTAAAAATAATATTTTATTCAAGATGTTTCTAAGGTATTCATTGAAGGAACTATGTGGGTTCTTTGCTTGAAAGAACCCTCTTGACCGATGTTGGTCTTTCTCTTTTCAGGTATATCGGTGGGTTATTGGCTTACCTTCACCCGGCCAATGTATCATCGGCCGATCTTGGCCTACCTTCGTGATCGCGCATGTATCGGACTTCGCCATTGGGCAAGGTCGGCCAGGCGATGTTCTTTGCTATGGGATCGCCTATTACCTTCGTACCATGTATCGATCGACATCACCCTTACATTGCCTACAACGGCCGTGCATGGTGAATACACGATTTTCGTCTATCTTAGCTCAGGTTTGATCGTTAGATGCTTCCCGCACCAACATCCTCAGCTAGTTCTAGACTTGCCGATCCCATATTCTCGACCGGTCTTTGCTTACCGAGCACATTTAGCCTACTCGGTGTTCTCTACTTCTTCACTCTTTCACTTTTCTCCCTTTTCTCCTTCTTTCCTCATCCCTCCTTAAAACCCATATCACTAGCCTTCCCTTAAGTCTAGTCGAAGGAGGTGTGGACGACCGACTAGACATAAGTATGGTCTTGTCTTTTTTCTCCAGATTTTGAAATGACCTCACAGATTTTGTGTACCACTGTCTTAATAAATTAAGTATAGCAATCCTGTGAGTCTTTTTCTCCTTTAAATAGGGCTACAACCTTCTCTTCACCCACAACTCCTCTCAGTTCTTTTTCTTCTTTGCCACTTTTTGTTGCTATGGCCATTGTTGTGGATCTTCCTTTTTGGAGGCAACTTTTGTTGGACCAGGTGAGATCTATATATGAGTTTATTGGGATTTTTGTTCCGGTTACTCCAGGGGTTCAAGGGATCGTCTTAAGAGAGGAAGCTTCACAGTTCAAATCTTCTATCCAAAGATGCAGGTGCTCTGAAGGACTCCAGAAACTTCAGAGAAATTTTTTCTACTTATAGAGCACATGTTACCCTTGGGTTGAATTTGATTGCTCCACTCGCTGAGCTCACACGGCTTGAGAGGGGAAGTGGTTTTTACATTTACTTTTCCATCATGGAATGAATCAATGTTCCCCTGTCTCGTTGCCCTTGAGCTTTTTTGTTTTTTGTTGCTTTCTTCGTCCAGGGCAAAATATTGCCTCTTATGTGCCTTGGCAAGTTCGGACGAAGTGGGCTATTTCCATCTCCGCTCCATGGTAAGTTTGAATCCAGTGGTGATTGAAATTTTCTGAGTGCTCCAAGAGTGTATGCTTGTAATATTTGTTTTCTATTTGAGGTTTGTTGTTCCTGAGGGGAATGTAATATTGTGTATCTGATCAGATTATAAATGTAAAGACCAACTTTTGTCTCAGATGCTTTGTTCTTGTTACCGAATCTTCTGTTATTTACAAGATGTTGTGTTGCACTCATCATCTCTTCGGGTATCCTACGTGCTATTCATCACAGCTAAAATTATCATAACTGTTGCCACAATTTGGTATTTTTACACCAACGGGTGTTATCTCATTGACTAAAGCATTCATAACCATAATTGCCCTAGTTAATATAAAAAATATTTTCAATAAATACTAAGTCATATTCTACAAGGACAGAGTAAAATTTGTTACTCCTCTAAACTTTTACTCTTAAAATGTTTTTGTCTTTAGCTCGGGCATGGTCAAAAAGTTCTGTCTTTTTTAGTTTATTATGCCCAGCCGTTCACGTCTTTTTTCGAAACTTTCTAATTAGTGATTGACTTTCCATCGGGTGAGAGAATGTTCGAGGCACTACCAACCTCCTTGCGATCTGGTCTGTCACATCCGATGTAAATGACCTGACACTTACCTTTTCCGGCCGCCACGTTGTGTGGACCACTCGCTCTTTTCCCCTGATCCTTGGCATCCGTTGGACTAGAAAGCATTTTATTTTGTCTATAGTGGTATATTTCTCGAACCCTAAACCCTTCGTCTTCTTCTCAACCTCATTTCTCCTCTGGCACCATTCTCTTGTTGCCGTCTGCAACCGAAAAAACTTCGTATCTGCTACTTCTTGACGTTCCTCTTTATCGCCCCCAGTAAGTAATGCTCCTTGGTATATCCATATGTCTTCTATCTTTGATAAGAATGCTAGATTATCCATCCGTCGTCAATATGAAATTCCTAAGGAATATAGAATCATAATCCCAACATCGAATGATCGACCTCATCATCCTCTTGATAACTGCGTGACTTTTTTCAGGGATCAGTTGATAGGGGGTTTAAGGTTCCCTATCCCCTCTTTCTTGATTGAAATAAGTCAATATTTCGACATCCCCCTGCAACAATTTACACCTAATGCTTTTCGTTATCTATGTGGCACTTACATGCTCTTCCGTTTCCTCATTCCTCAGAATTTCTTCATGTTTGCCTACCCTAAACTCTCTGAGCCTGGTGTTTTCTTGTTCCAGTCGCGAACTAAAATGGTTCTTTTTGGTGATATGCCATCGTCTCTCAAGGCCTGGAAATCCCGTTTTTTCTTCCTAAAGTTTCCCGGACTCATACCTTGGTATCATGCTTGGAAATCCTTCTCACCTCCTTTGCCCGATGTTAGAGAGCTTCATCTACTTCCCTCCTTTCCCGTTTATTGTGAGAAGCTACTAGGTCATCGGCTCTCTATTTCAAAATGGTTGAAAGTTGAACTTCAGTATCTATTTGGCTTAAGCCCCGTCAAACCTGATACCCCCATTTCCTTAGGTAACATCTTGCCCCTTCTTTACTACTTTTAATTGCCTAAACCGTTTCTTCTTTTCATACGGTGGAGAACTTCTATGATGCTTTGATCAATGATGAACTACGTGTGGAGGAGGACCTACTTCATGCTGCTCTTGCCCCTCCCCCTGTAAGTGAAGGGCCAACTATTTTAGCCGGCCTCGTCTCGGGGCTTCATGAGACTCTGGAGGTTCTTCTAGGGAGCCTGCAGATCCTCCGCGTCCTGCTCCGCTATCGATTCTGCCTTATCAGCATTGTAGCTCTGATAAACCCTCATAATGCCAGACCATGGGCAGCGTCCACGCATAATGCAAGTCAAGTACGGGCTCCTCCTCCAAAAAGAGGCTTTCTTTCTCTGTGAGGCTCTTGAGATTTTTCCGACCTTCTTCGATGAGCCCACATTAACTTTATCCTTCCTTGATTTTCCTACCTCTCTTTTCCTAAAACTAGTTCCTGGCGTTCTTTTTACTTTTCCTTTGTCTATTCGACTTCAAGATCTCTACCCTCTTCTTCTTCTTACTTGGTTTTGCTCCACCATCTATCCCTCTTCCTTTGCAGTGGCTCTTCTACCATTCTTGCCCTCCCCATATTACTGGGGTTCTTTTGCTAGGTTCCCTTTTTGAGGGCTTTCCATCCTCAAGCAATTGACCGCTTTTCTCAAAAGAGAATAAGGTATGATTATATACTCCCGCTTTCTGTTTCAAATACTATCTCACAATTTTGAATATGCTCCCATCGGTGGCTAGAGAACATGGGTTTCTCCCGACTATTACACATCTTATACATCGAGAACGAAAAATTGAAATCGGAGAACAAAAGGCGTTGTGCCTGAACTGAATTTCTCTCATCGCTCTGCAAGAAGCAAAAAAATTGTTCTAGTCTTGAAGCTCGATTGATTGGACCAACAGCAACTAAAGTTCGAAAGTTGAAGGCCTTGCAACTAAAAAAAAATGAGTGGCATCTCTTACCAATTCCTTGATTTACAAAACCGACCGCTGGGAGAATGAAAAACCTCTCAATGGTGTTAGTGGCTTATAAGAAGAACCGTTAGTCCATAAAGAACGAGCCACCGCCATGATCGAGTCTCCCGAGTTCAACTGGCCGATTGTGAGATCCATCTTGTCTGCAGGGGCCAAAGGAGCAATTCGACAATTGGAAGAGGAGGGCTACTTAGCGCGCGTTCCTCCTCTCAATTTCCTGAACCGTCGCAGACTCATTGAAGAAAGACCTCCTGATTTGTACCCAAAACTAACTCTAACTTAATTTTCGGTTATTGTAGAGAAGGGGGATCGAGACTTTGCCATGATCCTCCGGCAAACTTATGTGTTTCTGAATGGTATCTCTGGATTGCTAATCTTACTTTATCTTTGGATAATTTGTTGGTTTCATGTAAATGTACCAAATGTTACTTGGCTTCTCAATGCTCAATCTTTCCCTATGACTCACTCTTCAATAACTCGGTCGATATATAAGTACCGTCTGATATTTCGATGGGACTTCCGATATCGGTCGATTTATCTTAATCGACCGATTCTCCCCATTCTTCATTGACCCGGTCGATATATGTATAAGCATTGGTAGGTATCGTCCGATATTTCGAAGATACTCCCAATTATCGATCGATTTATTAGGATGGTTCAATTTAACCAGGTTGCTCTCATTAATCAATATTCGAGGCTTGACCCGTGCTTTGAACCTATATCTATAGTACTAGTTTTTGCTTTGTCCTCATCAAGTCTCTTCAAAAATTATTTCTAGGGAAATTTTACGTCTTTTCCGAGGTAGTTTATTTGACTTTATCTTTTTCCCTTGATTTTATTCTATGATATTATTACCTTTTATGACGATTGACATTACGAGCACCTATTTCCCCTTCATTTCCTTCCTACATTACTTTAGAGGTTTTGTATACAGACTAGAAAAGGAGAAGTTTGAGTCTTCTCTTCCTTCTCCGGTCATCTTCTTCCCTTCTTCTTCTCTTCATGGCGGTTTCTCTCAAGATGGTTCCTCCTCTCTCTTCCTCGCGGATCACATGTGACTAAGGGGGACAACCTATGGTTTTTCCCTCTTACATTGTCCGTCTCTGCTCCTCATGAAGGTCCTCACCTTCCTCCCTTAGGATGTATCTCCATCTTGAGGACCAAGTCTTGCAGGTTTCAGATTTCCCCTTGTCCCTCAATCCTTTTCCATTCTAGTGGGCTTTATTGGAGTATCCAAATTTCCCTTTCCCTCGTCTTTCCTTCTTCTCACTTTCCCTCGTCGGGTAGATGTTGGAGTTTTTAAGTCGTCGCCCCAAGCCATTCTTTCGCATTCCCCACAAGGTGAATGGTATATAAAAAAATTTATATTCCTCTCCTCCTCCATTTCCTATTCAATGGATACATGATCACTTCGCTTCACGACACTCAAGGTCTCCTCAATGATCTCTCTGTCGCCTGCTCTAACTACGAGGGCACTGCTCACGGAGGCAAGAGGGTTTGATGTTTCAGGATGTTCTTGACAAGCCCATTGACACTCCCTTGGGTAGTCCTTAGGTATAATTATTTTGTCTTGCCCATACTAATTAGCATATCCTTTTGATGATGGTGTTGCCATCCTATATTGCGTTCGAGCTCTTCTTCCTTATCGCCTTCCAATGTACGCTATGTGAATGGTATGACTAAGTCTTTATCAATGGCCTCCGTATACATATTCGCCGATCCGATACTCACTTCTGGGATTGCTTTCGAGGAAGAACGACGGCAGGTCGCCATCAAGAGAGAGGAAGAAGAGCCTTTGTTACCTTTTACCTCACTAAGACTTCCCTTTAGCGATTTCCTTGGTACTTTTGTGCAAGCCCCTTGTCCCAGCACCCATCATCTTCAGGTGAGGTATGGCTCCATCAGCTCCCTACCATCTTATCTCTAATCCCGCTCTTAGGATGATGAGATCTCACCGCTTATCCCTTCTTCTCCTATTGTTTCTCCTCCGATTTCGCTCGAAGGATGATATTCCTCCATCGTTTTTGCCCCCCTTTGGCCTGTGTCCGAGAAGCTAAACTGGTCACTTTGTAGAAGATCCTCCAACATTAGTCCCCGCCTATTGAATCCCTCCTCCCTTACCATCGATTTCATCTACTCTTCCCCATTACTTTGTTCTTTCTTTCCTCTGTCGCGTCAATCGCGCTTTACCTCTTCTACTTTCACCTCCCCGTGTCTCCTGTTTCGGCGAGCTGGGTCTTCTTCTCAATTGGGACGAACCATCCATTATGGCTACCATGTGGCTTATTCGACTTTGGTCACAAGGCCAGCGTGTTCCCCGCTTCCTCATCGAAATGATCAATATAGTCGCCAGGTGTAAGTATCATATATGCTATCGATTTTGTCCACCGATTCCTAATTACCTTACCTTTGTTTAGTTACATGCTCGAGTTTACAAATTGATCGCCTACTGTGAGCTAAAGATGAGGAGAACAATTAAATATCAATTGAAAACATTGAGGCATTTCCTTCTTCTGACTGACTCAATTGCAAGAGAAGGTGACTTTACAGGATCAACGTGCTGGGATCCTAAAACAAGAGTTGAGTGAAGAGTGCCAGAACTACTAAGATAAAGAGTCATTAGGAAAACCTTAGAATTGGCTGTGTGGACCGATCATTCGCTCGATGAGATCGCTAAAAGAGAAAGCTCTCTAGATGCTTCTAAAAGTCTCATTTTAGAGAAAGTAGCTTCCTTAATGCCCTGCCTTTCTCACTCTCGCTCAGACTTCTCATGATTTCACTATTCTATTGTGAACAAGAGTCGAGGAAAGCTCAAGATAATGAATATCACCGCCTCCGTAGGAATTGGAGCAGCTAAGATCGAGAAGGATATTTTAAAAACACAACGTAACACTGATTTCCGTAGTTATAAGGAGCGTGAAAAGAGTCGATGGGAAGAATGGCGGCAAAGCTTACTTTGAAGTCCTAGCATTTGCTCGGGAATTTATTCGTTCAGGATAATGGAGCGCTAAATCATTAGATTTCCGGGTTATTCGAGCTAAAGAGGGTGGATATCTACCCAGTAGTCCTCCCCTTTCTTTCTCATAAATCGCCGCAGCTCAAAATCATGAGCTCACAACTAGATTTGAAAGCCCTTTCCAAATGTTTAAGGAAATTATTCATAAACACTTGTAAAGTAGGATGCTGGGAAAAGGTGTAATTAAGTACTTACAAGGTGTAAGAAAACTTTTAACACTTACTTGCTTCTCCTTTATGCTAGTTTAAGAATACCCCTTCCTGACATGCTTTTGATTGCTAAATATAAACTTTATTAGAAAAATCCATATTCATCTTTAGGAGTTAAGCCTTGTCTCGGTGGATTCTTCCTTAAGTAACATCCGGTATACTTTGTATCTTCATGAGGATAGATGATCTTAGTTGAGGCCTTATCTGATTTGTATAAGGTATTGATCTTAGGGCTAAGTATAATATCCCGTTGGATTTTGAATAAAGACTTTCATAAAGAAAGATCGATAGAATCGCATATATCTCGAGATAGAATTCCCATTCCGACCCTCACCTGTAGGTGGCTTCAAGCCAAGCTTATACTGCTAAATTTAATCTTAAATCGAGATTTCTTTTTCTTCGCGTTAGCTAGTGAAGTGCTCTTATGGATGGTTAGGCTGATCCCGATCGACCTTTTACGATATTCCGTATTTCATATCTGTCCTTCCCTACGAGACTTTTTCCTGTCCAGGTTTAGAGTACCATAGATCGACCGGAATAGTTTAGTCGACCCGTTTTCTATACTATGCGATCCTTTCTATCCATCGAGATGCTCCTGGAGAGCCTGAATGCTGAATATAGTTCGACGTCCAGCGGGATCGTGGTTAGGCCAAGTCTCTGTTACTTTAGGATTTCCGTCGACTCCATGGAATAGTTCGACTTCTCGCGTCGTGAAGTCATCATTCCAGGAGTAGGATGCTACAGGATTTAGATTTCGTCGTATCTGTGCCGTTTGGTTCATCCTCTGAGTCCTTCCTTATACTAGTTTCTCTCATTATTCTGTCTCCGTTGATCTGTAGTTTATATCTAGTCTGGAACAGGAAGTTTATCATATTCCCGTCGTGACTTCTGATTCTTCAGCCCTGCTTTTTCCCTATGAAGGTCGACCTTGAATGAAGGCCCAGTCCGTGATCTGATTGATTTCGACTACTTTCGACGTTTACCTGTTATTTTAGGTTTTCTTTTCTCTGCAGAAGTACTCACAGTCTTACTTTGTCGTTCCAGGCCTATTCGTTACTTCAGTTTTCGTTTTTTTCCAATCGATTTTGACTTGGTTTATAGTCGTTCGGTTTATGAGTGCTGCAAATATCAAGTTTTTCACGATCGATGATCCTTTGTTCTTGTTTATAGTCTCCCTTCTGTCCAGTCTATAAACCATAGGTCTTGATCGATCGACTCTGACTTGGTTTTAGTCTTTCCGCGGTTCCCTTTCCGTCGATGAAGGCCGGTCAGGGTTGAGGTTTTCGCATGGCGGATCCAAGACGGTGAATTTTCTATTCATCTTTCGACTTGGTTATCGATCCTTCCTATCCGTCATGGATTTTCTGGATCAACTAGGACTCTCCCCTATGAGAACAACTGATCTTGGTTTTTCTCTATATAGTCCCTGCTCGGCTTTCTCCCCTCAGGCCTGAACTTCTGCCCAGGTCGTCGTACAAGTTAATTTCAGACTTGACTTTGTCCTCTCTCCCTCCTAGGTTTTCGATCCCTAGAAATACAGCCTCGCCCAGGTTACTACTACTACTATCATAGGTTATCCGATCATCGACTTTTTCATTTACGAGTATAATATAATTTGGGCTAATCTCATGCGTTTGGCTCTTTGATTAGATGGATTCTATACTTACTACTTGAAATAAAGGAGGAAGCTATCTCCAGTACTATCAATTTATGTATCATCTATTTCCGTATTTATCTGTTGACTTTCATCATGAGAAGACAGTACAGTCGCACATTTAACATCTCAATTCTTTGCTTGAATTCCAAACAAGTAATATGATCCGAGTCGTCTCGATAGTTTGAATATTGGTTAGGCTTCAACACATTGAGTAAGACGCCCTCCCTTCATTCTATATCCCCATGTGCTTGGATCCTTCAACCGCTTTCGTCCACGACTCCCGGAAGAATCTGAATGACCTTATAATTCTACTGCTTCCATGGATGATATATAACGTAGGACGTTTCGATCCCTCTTACCGTGTGCTAGCATAACGTCTCAATTGTCTCTACATTGTCTAGGACAATCCTTCCGACGTCTATGGGGATTCGATACCGACTTCACCGGAAAGGAGTGATTCAGACTACTGACTAGGAGGTGACCTCTACGGCGTCACGGGGATTCGAGCTGCTAAGCTCAGTAGAACTGAATGAGATTCATGCCTGTGAGCGGCACGATCTAGCTCATCAATATGATTCCCTATTAGTTAGCGTGACCAGTGTTAACGGGCTGCGACCTGATCTCATAACCCTGATAAGTTACTAGGATTTAACCGCGCCCATCGTCTAATTTGAGGAAATAATCTGTTATATTTTCCATAGATGCTGAATCAGATAATAGCTGCTGAATTTCTTAATTAAGCAGCAAGTGGTTACGTTCCCACCATTTAGAAAATAACCACGGACAGAACCCCTCTCGCAAAAATTTCACTCCACGACGACCTCCAGCCGTGGAAACCGTCCACTGGACCCACCCCCATCATCAGTTTCTTCCGGTAGTGGATATACTGATGCTTTGACAAAATACAAGTTCTTATCCATGATCCTCACGGTAAGTAGGAGGGAAAATATCCCACTAAGAGGTTTTACGAGCGAAGATCTTCTATATAGCTATATACATTGCACAAGAACCGATACTGACGCTCCACAACCTTAAAATAAATGTGTCTTACTTCACACAATTGAGCAAAGTCTGAAAGTTCTTTATATAATTGTCTTCCCCACCATGAATATTGGTCAACTTAAATAAATACCAGCAGCATTCATATCTCTCGGAAGACTTGTAATATAATAATAAATCCGACATGATTTTACTACGGTCTACAATATCGAAATTAATAGGTTAGGTCTGCCTTCGTCAATCAAGACCTACCAAACTTCGGATTAATTTAGCTAATTCATACGCCTTTTGATTCTCGTCGAGAATTTTTTGTATTTTTGTGTGTATGCTCACATCTTGAAATTGAGACTTCACTTCGACGCTGCCGACATATACTTACTTCTTATTGATTTCAAATTCCGATAATTGTGAAATTACAGCGCTCAATGAAAATCGTAATATACTCGTCTGCTCGCTACTAAATCTCGACCGGATGACGACATTCATTCGGCCTCTATTAGAGTCACATTTTATTGGTAAGCTCTCGTAATTCAATCTAATGGAGTGACATGTCCCTTGGGGATATAAGAAAGAATATACACCTTGTCTAATTCTCTCTGGCCATCCCAGTCCGGTATTCTCTTCTCTTCTTCTGGACCTTGAACCATGATGAAATCTGCTAAGAGCGCGATAGGTTGAGCTGATTGGATCATGTCATACTCGGTTGCTGGTTGTCCATAATCGGCCTACGTGGTACGCCAGAGTTATTAGTTAAGATCAACTCGTGCGGGTTACAATACATCCGGCCGATTATGCAAATAATGGGGCATAAGCCTAACAATTCTAGTGTAGTGGTAGTATCTACATGCACCCAATCTCACGACCTACCCTTGACTAATAATCAAAATACAGGTTGTTTTGTCTCTGTCTGTCTACTTATTGACTGTCTAACATATTAAATACCCTCTCCTGCATAGGTTTAGCCAACACGGGGGCTAAATAATCTTTCAACCCTAAAGCCTTATCACATTCTTCATTCCATTGAAATTTATTAGCCAGAGTATTTTAAAGAAATGAAAGCTACGATCGATCGGCTGATCTAGAAATAAATCTGAACAAGGCATCGGCGCCCCACACGAGCCTCAGTCTCACATCAGTGGTGGCTCTGCCCTGCTCAGTCTCGACCTTGCCTGGCTGCCTCTATCCCGCTTCGACACCATATCGATTCTTTCCCTTTGACGAACAAGCATTTGGGTCAGCCCTGATAACAGGCCCTCATCTCTTAATGTCTTGCAGTCTCCTCCCCTGTCCCCATACACACCAATGTGAAGAGACTTAATTAAGATGTCATCAACATATACTTCAATATTTCTTACTTCTGAAAGACCTTATTCATAAGCTTTTGATAGGTTGCTCCTGCATTCTTAGTCCGAAAGGCATAACATTATAACAATAATAAGCGATGTTATATAAAACTTTTTTGATCCTCTTAAGAGGGACTTGATGATAACCCACCAATCCAGCATCCGGCATGATATTCGCATTATTCTGAATTCCATTGGATAGAATCAGTTGATCCTCAGGGATAGTAATCCTTCTGCAATCTTTGAGATCTCGAAATCAACGCACTCGCCATTTATGTCCTGTTTAGAGACTCGAGTCAACCACTTAATTCGGAATATCCGACATCATACCAGCAGAGTCCGACATCTGACTTTTGCTTACTTGAAAATGTTTTTCATCTTTTCGACCGGTGCATCCGAATGAGACTATGACGCCAGCATCAAGGAAAATCTGAAATGTTCCATGAACAGCAGAAATGCGTGCAAATCCAGGATCATTATTCTTCTTATTGCACCAATTCGCTTTCTTAACATTCGTGATCAACGATCGCAATCGGCCGAACCGCGTGTAGCGTAAACCGGCGTAGGTAGACGCGAGTCTGGTTCCGTTCTTCTCTTTTCTTATAAACTAGGATATCGCTGAACATACTCCGTCGCGAATGGCATTAATTAACTAACTTCCATCTTTGAATCTAAGGTCCAGCGGTGGTCAGATCATTTCTGACAACTCTGCCTGATGACTGCACACTTTGCCGACCTTCCAGGAAACTTAACCTAGAAACTTCTTTGATGTATAGACCTTTTACGTGCATCCTTAACCAGTACGTTGCGATGACTACCATAGAAATAGCCTAGTTCATCGTGGTTCTCCTGTGTGGGTTTCCCAAGTCTGCACAGGAGCACTTCATGTATTCATTCCCAAAGGCCTCACATGAATATAATAATAGCCAAAGACCAAAGGCTCGAGCCGCCACCGAGTGATGTAGCTATTACCGATACGGTTGGAGCTGTTCACGGCTTGCTTCAATGATTCGAGCAAGTGGATCTGTTTGACGGTACCAGACATTATGGCTCGCTCCTCTCGAATCAATCTGAGTACTAAACAACTGTCCGTCCTCAATCATCATTCGGGTGATATCGTTCATATTACCGAGCAAATCTTCGAGTCATTCACTGAAGTGCTTTACCACTTTATTGCGAGCCTACCAAAATACCGCTAATGGATACCACCGGTCTGGATAGCTGCCTATCTCCATCGATTTGGCCGTCACGAGCAGCTACGTCATACTATCCTCGCAGAAGCTTTATCTTTATTGCTTCTCACAAGCAGCGAGGATGAGTTTATGATAAGATAACTATGGTGCCGGTGGTGTACGATTCTGACCGTGATCATCTGCCTTGGATGATGATCTGTGCCGTTCTAGGCTGGTGAGGGTCGGTCTCTTCTGTCCTTTCCTCTGCAGTGGTGCAGAGTGTGAGAGGAGGGACACCTCCCTGAGGCAGCACTTTCTCTTAATGAACTCAAAGCGCTCGAGAATCTTAAAATAACGGATTTCTTGCAAATCAAAGATCTTAAAGAAAATTTATCATTTAGACTGAGGAAAGCACTTACTTAATATTTCATTATTAGCATTAGGTACATCTATAGCCCGTTGAACCTTTTATATATGCCCGATGGACTCTTGCCTCTGAAAATAGGCTACTGTAGGGTCTTATGATACCTTTTTGCTGCTGGAGAAATGATGTAGAAAGACTTCTTGAAATCTTTGAATAGATTCGAATAATTTTGCTTTTGAACAATACCATGTCAGTCTAGGAGTGAGTAATCAATACTTCACCCCACAGGCGGTGTTTCTCAAATTTCAACAAGTGATCCGATCTTCCGGATCTGTGGTTCCGATATATTCTCCAATTTGAAGATTCTGATATCGCTTAGGAAGTGGGTCATCTAATACACTTTGTGAAATGGAGATGACATCCTGATGAACTATCACTAGTATCATCATATCTCGAATTTACAGTGTGTGAAGGGGACAGCCGTTGAAAGCAGATCGAGGAAAAATAAATGTTCTTCTTCTCTCGCGCTCCTCTCCTTCTTCAGTTTGAGAGTCAGTTGAGCTATCGGCGGCAGGTCGCGGCCTATCGCCGTGGATTCTTTACCCAGGAGGGTAGAAAGGAGAATATTACATGAGGAATTGTGAGAGATCAATCATTAAGCATAAGGGTCGACTTCCAGCTTCCCACCTCGACTTTCGCTTCGATTTAAAGTTCATCCCATCGCTACCTTGAGGCGGCGGACTTCCGGACGGCAGGAGCTTTCTGTCTTGATGAAGAAATACGACAGGACTGGGTGAATAACGCCTGACCGGAAACCGTAACAAAGCGATCGGACCCAAATCGGTCAGAGTAAGTCGATAAGTAAGAGAAAGCCCTCGGATAAAATCGAACTCCCTAAAGCTGCTGCTGCTGCACAAGACCAAAGCCAAGTAGTGTGACCTAGAGGGAATCTCTCGCACTAGCTGGCCTGAGCTGGGCCGATCCATGCTCAAGTCGGTTCGATTTTGATGTCGAGGAAAGAAGAAGAAAGAAGATGAGGGTTGTGAAAGTACACAATGGTGTGAACTTACCTCTAACAGGAAAGGACCCCTCTCCCCCACCCATACCTACTGTCATAACTCTCGTATGAAGTGGACCCCAATTATTAGAGTTCGCGCGATGTCAAGCTGACGACGTGCATAAGCTGCCCTTGCGGAGATTTTTAAATCTTTTTTAATTGAATTTTTATGTATTTTGTATGAATATTTTTATATTTTATGGGATCGAATCCCGCCAAAATATATTCTCTATCATGAATTATTCTATTCAATATATTCATGTATTGGTTCTTCATGTGACTTCTATTTGTATCTTTGTTGTGTTAAAAAATAATAATCATGTTTCTAAGGTATTCATTGAAGGAATGAGCGAACCTTATTTTTCTTTGCTTTTTCTGAAAGAACCCTGGTCTATAGTATATATTGGCTTGTTAAGGCTTACACCACACACGGACAAATGTGGAGATCTCCTTCTTCCCATGTATAATCTGCATTGACGCGATCGATTAAGCGGTAGCGTATCGGATGTCTTCGGATGTCGTCGATGTCCTATGGCTCGTGATCGTAACCATCTGCTCTTGGGATTAGGTGATATGGTATGATATTGGTATTAGTATGTATTGTATGTAGATGTATTTTTACGTTCTTTGCTGGGTATGTCGCTCGTGTGGAACCGCGATAATGTATATCGACCAATGTCGACGACTGCGTTTACTATATGTATCGTATATAGATTCGAACTGCATACATATACTTACGGCGTGATATGGCCAGTTTCACCTATTGGCCTACCTAAGTTATCTCTCTGAAAGTATATTTCTGACTGCTCTCCTACGCAGTTATGTAATGAACCCTTAGACTAATGATGATTGTCACAAAATTTAGATGACAATTTGTGATGAGACAATTTATTTGTATTTGATATTAATTTCATTTGGTCAAATAAAACAGATTCATAAACAATTTTTCAATTTGTTTTTAAAATTAGGTGGTGTTTGGTTGGTGGGTTTAGGAATGAGGGAATGGAATGATAGTAATATAGGATGTATGGTTAATGGGTTTTAGAATAAAAATTTTGGTATCATTCCTAAATAATTTGGAATGACCAAAACCCAATTAAACACATGGGTTTAGAATTGATTCCTGATTCTTAACCCTTCGGACAACCTTTTGTTTACCCAATAAAAGCTTTTCTATTTTTTTTTCTTTGCACTAAGCCTGACTTCTCTGTGACAACGGCATCGGCACAAGTCATCGCCTCTTCTTCGATGACAGCATAGGCTCTTCGAGTGCGTCCATCGCCGCCTCCTCTTCGACTTCGTCTTCCTCCCCTGCCACCCCACTCCACAACAAGCTAGGAAGCTCCAGGTAACCCTTAACCCTAAACCTTTATTTCCTATTCCACAAAAAAAGGGGGTGACGGTCTCACTGCTGATGAGCCCGCGAGGCAGCCTCCTGAGAGGTTGCTACCCCACTAAGCAGCAACGTAGCCATTGCCATGTTCACCTCTTCAACAATGGTAAGGATCAGCCATTTTTTTATTCATTTTTTGGGATTGGGATTGGAATTGGGATTGGATTAAGTGTGGTTTCATGGTGTTTAAGGATGTTATGGTTTCAAGATTTTTTTTAATGGTTTCAAAATATATATATGTTGCTCATGAAACTTAAGGATAGTAGCCATTAGTGTAGTTTTGTTTCTGGATACTCAAGTATAGTAGCCATTAGTTTTATTTTAAAACAAAACATTCTTTTGTTTTACATTTTGGATACTCACCGTTCCTTTTATTCATCACAAATCTTAATCCAAGTAGTGAGTGATTAGTAAAACCAGAACTAATAATGAAACATTTTAAATTCTGAGATTACGACAACCTATAAACTAAGAGATCAACTTGAATTAAATTAATAATGACAATATCTCTTTTGAAAATGAATTGACTTTTTTATTATGATATTGTCATTATAGATTGTATTTTTTTTCTAATTTTATCAAATTCATAATGGATAGATTCAAAAGGAGTGAGATAGGGGTTAAATTAAGTGAGTTTTCTTATTATGTATGTAACCGCCAACATGTAATTTCTCTTTCATTGATATGTAGATAGATATTGCTGCATTAACTATCTTAGTAGAAGATGCAATTTGAAATATTGATTTATGGTGAACAATGTTGAAATGTTCAATGGTCCGTTCAGTACATGGTGCTGGCAATGGTGGGTGTTTGTTACATTTGATTCATATACTTAAAACAATGATGAGACGAGCAGAGAATGATTGTTGTTGTCCTGGCCTCTGAAGTCTCTCTCCGAAGAAGGGCATTTGGAAGCATCCACGCATCCAATCACTGTCAGTATGTGGTGAAACTTCAATGAAATCTTCTAACTACAGGCTGAATACACGACAATAATAATAATATAACAAACATCCACCAATAGTGAACAACTAAGCAATGATAAGAAGACTCAAAACAACCCTACTCTACACCCATAAAGCTAAAATACCTCCTTCCTACACAACCCACATAAAGCACAAATAGCCATAATAAAGCAAACTCTCACCTCTTCGCTTGGAATCTTGTCTAACTACTGGCATCATAGAGAAATCCCAAATGAAAGTCAGTCGATCACAATATCCATATAGAACCGACAAGTCCAGTATCGGCCGTCTAATAAAGGGAACCCGAAAAGACCAACAGCGCCCCGGTGCTGTAGTGCGGGGGGACTGTATCGAACTCTCTACAAAGACAACATCAACACAAAAAGCGGAGAGGGTGTGTAGTCCAACACGGTGTTAACAGTGATATGCATAATAAAGAAAAATAACCCGGCACCTACCGACCTAACTCATCGTCATCCCCGATATCTGAAGGATATGCAGCTGGAAGCGCAGCGGCGACAGGTATAAGAGGTATAATCAGGGTATAACGTACTGGGTATACCGGGACGAGGAGGAGTGTACATCACAAAAAAATCCATCGCCATCCTCGTCACCCCAAAAATATCATTGAGTACATAAATAAATGTTCATCGATGCATGTGGTCATGGCAATCTCAACACATGGTGAGGCCGGATAGGTTAGACAATAGTTCAACCCACCTCTCGCCTCGCATCTTTCGAGATAGTGGATGAGATGTTGTTCGTCGAATACCTATCCTCCTCCCCCCCTACTCCTCAAATCAAATGGATACTTCACCAACCTCGAGACATGGACACCGTGCCGTATCCGGTGCGTCACACGTCCGTTCTGCCACATCAACGTGTAGACCCCCAGCTACGCAGATGGAGATGTGCACTTATCATTACAATATCAAAAGCAGATCACAGATGGTCTCATCGCATCACATGCTGTAGCGCAGATCTCACGCCGCAATGCAATCGCGCATCGTATTGCTCTTGATAGCACACTACAGCATGGTACGACAGCGTACGCATCAGGTCCTAGGTTATATGAAAATTTGTCATACCTATAATAAAATGTACCAAATCAACTATACGGCATGTGATGCGTCATACAAGCAATGTAGCATAAAACGGTATTGGTATCAATATCGTGTCCTATATGAAATAACAACCATGGTTGTATAAGGATTTATAAAGGATAAGTACTAACATGATGTCCGAGTACTGCTCAGGTCCGACAGTCATAAACTGGTCCAGACATGCGTCCAAAGTTAAGTCTGTCAAAGTCACATAACATAATATAAAAAATTGCCAACTTCTTAAATTAAAAAAATCTTACTTTAAAATCCAATCCATAAACCCTCGATACCTGTGCTCAGGGTTGTCATGGTCAATCAGGTAATTTTGAGCGAGATATTTGTTGGTCAAAGTCCTAATCAACAATTTTTCCTTTCCAAACTAAGTACATCCAATCACCGTTACCTCTGGCTGACGGTAGAGTAACGTTAGGTGCACCGGTGGCGTATACGGTGGGTGGCTCCGTGATGGTGGCGGCCACCAATAGGGCACGAATACCGATTCATTGGAAGGATCCGGCACCTTATTCACCCCGCGGCTTCGACTTGGAGCAAGTGGCCTGCTTGGCCGAGTCTCGGCTGCCTGGAGCGCAAAATTGCATCATCGCTGAGAAGAACATCGTCGGCATCAAGGGAAAGGGCGAAAGGCGGTGACAGGCGCTATCCGGTAATAGGCTGTCAGCTAGAGGACAGCGGGAACACTAGATGCGAGCCTCAGCGGGGACAGTCAGGACAGGGAGTCGAATCGATCGAGTTCCCGTCTTTGGCTAGCTTGTGTCTTTGCGTGCGTGTCTCTCTTGGCCCGAGAGCGTCGTCGAAGGAGATCAGGTTATAGTGGCGGCATTGCGATTTGAGCAAAGTCGACACTGGCCGGGCCATCGGCGAGCACGCTCGGTGTGGCGGAAAGGAGGTGATCTCTGTCGGTCTGCTCATAGGTGAGGTAAAAATAAGCCATAAAAAACAGGAAGTGCAGCAGCGAGCCTTCCCTTCTGTTAACCCGTCTGGTCAAGTTATACTTTATCTCGTTACGACCCCGTTCTTCAAAAATCTACGTCCATATCCCTGTCATTATCAAAAATTTCGAAAAATTCCCTTTATTATTATCTGCCCTTTTCGGTATTTTACATTTAGACTCACTCAAGAATCTGATATTGCTTGTATTAGTGAGCTTCGAATGGATAGCACACTTTTGGAATATTATGTGAGATGGTAAGAGATATTGGAGATTTAAAAGTTCCTCAAGGTACAATTAGGCCTGATGGTCTTAAAGTTCCTCAAGACACTTAGATATTGGGACACAACTACAAGACATGAACAGTAAATTTCGCACTTTTGTGAATGATTTTAATATAAATTTTGCAACCATTACAAATGTCATGGCAGAAGAGAATTTGGGGGAAAAATGACTCCAGAAAGAATGAAACATGTCATTGTTGAGTTAATGAACCTTATCCTTTTTAGCAGTGATGTATTGAAAGCAGCTAATATATTCACTACAGATAAGGACAAGATTGATGTGCTATTCAATCTTCCTTCAGAGTTGCGAGGGAACTACGTGCTTAGCCTACTCGTCCCCTCCCCAAATATGTAAAAAATGATACTAGATTTTGTTGAAACTACTTTGGCGATAGCTATTATGCTGAATTTTTCGATAGCATGGTATTATTTTGGGATAATCTTGCTGATTTAGCTGGATGAACTTTTGTGATAGCTATACGGTCTTTTTCTGTTGCTTGAGAAAGTAAAACTGTTAGTTGCTTATACTTGGTCTAATTTATGATTTGAAGTACACTACAATGTTATGTTGTTACATGCTTATGAATGCAAACTGCATTTGGAGACTTTAACACAACAAGCCTGTTGTCTTTTTCTGAAGGACAAGGATTAACTGCATTATTAACATCTAATGTATTTGCCTTATCTGAAGCAGAAGAAAATGGAGATATTAATTCGAAAGAAGCAAAAGTGTTATTGCAAGTAATTTATTTTGGTTTCTCGTTAAATTGTGCTTAGAGTTTGGTAGCAATGCCTTGAACAAAGGACCATATCATTATATACAGGCAAGCCATGGCCAATCGGAACCAAATTGTGTTTCTGCAGCTTCTTTGAAATTTTCCAACATCCTATCGAATGAACCAAAGTCTCTTTCAATTAGCTCCTTGAGTTTTCCAGATGGATGTCCTCCGTCATTTGGTTTGATGGATTGCCATAAAAAAAGAATGTTGTTCTCAATTTTATTTTTAATTTTAAAATCAAATTAGTTTAAGGGCAAATAAAATTAGCAAATAATAACTCCATTACATTTTAAGGGGAAATAATATAATCAACAAATTATTTAATTTTTAATTTTTAATTTTTAATTTATAATTAACAAATAATAACTCCATTGCATTTTAAGGGCAAATAAAATAATTATTTTATAAGAATATTATGATTTATTTTAAGGATAAATATAATATTTGTTGTATTTGTATTTCCAAATCTTTAGCAAATAAAACAGTAATATTTGGGAGTTAAAATATTTAATTATATGTAAGTGAAAATATAATGGAAAACTTGTATGATTTATAAAAAAAATTGTTGAGAGTTAAAATATTTATTTTTTATTTTTTTTAAAACCAAAACAAATGAGTAGAAATTTCACAAAAGGCAAATAATAACGAAATTACACTTGAAATTTAATTAAAGACAGGAAATGAATGATTCGATGGAAACAACTTTAATTAATTAATTAATACTAAACACCTAATTGAGCTCGCTAATTGCTGCTGGATTTATCCTTCACTTAAAGTCCTGATTAAGTCCGTTTAGCATCATTAATTATAATATATATATATCCTAATAATTCGCCGCTTGGCAGCAACTAACTCTGTTTAGTGAGTTTGCGATTTTCTCGATTTGATTTCCTGTGGCTCTATTTAAACTCCTCCGATCCTTCCTTCAATTTCACTCCAACTCGATCGATCGAAATCTAACATCTCCTCGATCTCCAGCTTCCACTACTTTCGCATTTCTAATATCACCAAACAGACTCATCATCATGGCTGTCGCAGTTGTCAACAACGTTAACGATATGCTAATTTCCTCTTCCGCCGCCAGCACCAGCAGAGTCGAGGTTCGCTCCGTGTGGGCTCATAACCTCGACGAGGAGTTCGCCCTTATCCGCTCCGCCGTCCCGTTCCACCCCTTCGTCGCATTGGACACCGAGTATCCTGGCGTCGTCGTCGCTTCCAAAAATCCCTACTGCACCCTCACCCTCCCCCAGCGCTACGAATTGATCCGCGCCAACGTCGAGGCCCTCCGCATCGTCCAGGTCGGTCTCACCCTCTCCGACGCCGCCGGCAACCTGCCATGTGCCATCTACAGCGACGGCACTTGTGTGCGTTACGTGTGGGAATTTAATTTCCGCGACTTCGACATCAGCCGCGACCGTTACGCCCCTTCCTCCGTCGAGCTGCTCAAGGCTAATGGCATCGACTTCCAAAAGAATCAAATATGGGGCATCGACTCTTGGGCCTCTACCGTCCGAGTTGAGCGAGCAGTGGGCTCTCGACATCAGTCCGGCTCCGATAGCTTATTAACATGGCAGGTGTTCTACCAAATCGCTTCTCGTGTGAATCCACAACTCATCCATCGTCCAGAACACATGGGAACACTATTTGACCTCCAACTGCTATAGTATGGAAACACAAATCGCTTCTCGGTGGCTTTTGGGTTTTGCATTATAGAGTTCATGGTTTATCACAGTTGATTGTGGTTCAGCATTAGCTTAATTTGCCCACAAGATTAATTGTCCATTGCTTCATCGTATCATTTTGTATATGATTAAGAACAGATTACATGTTGTCGCATATATCGTCAGCAGATTTGCAAACAAATTGTCAATATTAATTCTATGGACGATGAGTAGTACTTGTTGTTTTGCTTTGACTTAAATATAATCATCCGCTAGTATAGTGTTGTGGATCATAGAAACGGCTAGAGATGACAATGTCATCATTTTAAAATAATTGATGCTGAATTTTATTTTAAAATCATATATATATATATATTTCAATACGTTCTCGTGGCGGATCATGGTGATAGTGTGCATGGGTGAAAGAGGAGATGAGGAGAGGGTCGGTCGGTTAGCAGTGGGAGGTTGTGGCGGGGAAACACGACGTCGACGGTGGGGTTTCGATCGGGCGACTGTTGGCATGCAGCAGCGGCAAGCAACTCGTCTGCGTGTGTCACTTTCAAAACGAAGAACAGTAGTGGCGGAAATGTAATTAGGGTTTGATAAACGTAACGTAGCTTTTATATTTACGAATTAAATAAATATTTTGGGAAATAAATAAATAAATATGGTAGGAAATTAAACATTTTCTTATTTAAATAGGTTAACTAAAACAATTTCTCTTTTATCCCATTTATTCCTATAAAATATATAAAAATCCAGTAAATTCTATAAATTCATATAAATCTATTTCTCTCTAAATTTTGCACCAATATTATTTACATCAAATTTTAATCATTTTAATCCTTATATATACTTTTTTAGCATATTATATTTTCCCTCACTAATAAAAATTTGGTCTCAAAATTTACTATTCAAATTTT
Source organism: Zingiber officinale (assembly GCF_018446385.1). Classification (NCBI taxonomy): domain Eukaryota; kingdom Viridiplantae; phylum Streptophyta; class Magnoliopsida; order Zingiberales; family Zingiberaceae; genus Zingiber; species Zingiber officinale. Next base: position 80,051,896 of record NC_056006.1, read on the forward strand.
AATATTAAGGTATCCTTATCAAAAGGTAACACTAAGTAATACACCTCGATACACTAGTGCATTCTAGTATCTTGAAAAGTTTATAACGATCTAGGATCACTTATACACTATATGATCAATTTCTAAAGTATATAATCATTATTCTATGGGTTATGCATCCATCATGCATACGTTATTCCCACCTTGTTGTCTAGTTAACCGCTGTGGGTAAAATTCACTAGGCATAAATGATCTTCTAGTTGCCTCCAAAATCCTTTGCGCATGTTCGTAATAGATCATCCAGTTTGTGGATGTTGTGCTCCATCCGCTTGTTTGAAATATTACACTAAATGAAGTTCTGTACACATGACTCATTGGAAATTCTGCCAAGTGATCTAAAGAGTTAGTCCAACAGGTCAGTAAGAACGAGACAAACTTGGATAATCGATCAATGATCACCCAAATTGAATCATGCACCCTCCAAAATCTCTTGTAATATGTTTCCCTTTCTACTCATGTATAAAAAATTCTTAAAGTAAGTCCATTGATCTCTGACACTCCTTATGTGTTGTGTGTCCACAACACTTCCCTTACATTATTCTGATGTTCTGCCTTCGCTTGTTGACACACCAAATATCAAATTGCAAAGTCCGCAATATCCGCCATCCTACTATTCTAATAGTTGGAGCTATTGGGATCTATATTATAAGCATAGCTTTTGTATGAACATCTGTTTTGAAATATTTTGAAATGGGAATCACTTTAGTCAAATGTTTGCATTTTATATTTCTATATATGTCAACGCAGTTGTCCATTTAATTTATATTGTAAATAACATGGTGTGTGGTGCCACACAAAAGATCATGTTATCGGTTTCTTATAAATTATAAATAGTGGCTCACAACCAAGATGGATTAGGACAAACCATTGGAACGGTTGTAGTGTAATTTGATATTAGTCTATCTTGATTATAAAATTACACTAGTACACTATGCCTGTATTGAGCAAGACCATTTGATGTTGTTCGATTTATACTGATTATATATAAGAACAGAACCTCTGTTATTATGGATGTGTGTCCTCTTAATCCCTATATAATAACAAGCACGTATACTTAGTATTTATTTCTTTAACTTATCAATGGGTTAGATTTATTCGTTAAATCAATAGGCCCGATGAATTGGGGAATAATACTATTTATATGGTGTGTCGTTGATTATAGAAGGAATCTGTGTCCTAATTATAGGTGGGATGTCCCCTCCGAGGAGTTCATAAGGATTATCATGTAAACCTCAGTAGGTGGACTTAGTCCCGGTATGATGTTGAGTGGTACTACTCTGAATTAGATGTTAATTAATTGTCGTTGTAACTCATTTAATTACATCCACATACATTTAAATATGTGGAATTTAACGCACTCATGATAAGAGGGAGTCCATATTGTAATATGGGATTCGTTATAATAACCTTTAGTGGTATGAGTTATTGATGGACTTTCTTGTTGGGTGTTCAGCCAACACCGGAAGCCCCATCAGAGGCCTAAACCAATTTTCCTCTAGGTCCTGTTGTAGCCTCTATGAAAAGCCTCATCCACCATCCATAACTTGGTTTGGTTTAACTTGGTTTAACTTGGTTTGGTTTAAACTTAACTTAACTTGCTTAGTTTGTTTTAAATTAACTTGGTTGAACTTGGTTTGATTTAACTTGATTTAATTTGATTTTGGTATGGTTTAGAAAAAGGAGTTCCAAACAAACAAAATTTTGTTATTTTCTTTCTTTATAACTGATGGCAAGCCTATAAAAGGACTAGGTGGTGGTCTCTAAACCTAACTTTCTAATTCTCTAATTCTCTTTTCTCTCCTCCTTCCTCTCTCCTTGGTCGGCGCCCCTCTTTCCTCCTCCTTAGCTAGGGTTGTTCCTCCTTCTTCCTCCTTGCTTGGGTGGGGTCATGGCCATGGTATGCGCTTTCCTCCTTGTGGGTGGCGGCTTGAAGAGAGAAGAGGAAGAACTTGAAGAGGAAGAAGAAGAAGAGAAGGAAGAAGATTAGAAGGTGCCCCATCCTAGAGTTTCCTGTGACGGAAGAGAAGGAGGGTGGTGTTGTCTTGGTGGCGTCTAAGAAGAGGAGAGGAAGAAGATCAAGAGGTCTTTGCCTGCAAAGGAAGGTACAACTAGTTCTTTAATTCCGTCACAGTAATTAGTTTTCTTTGTATCGATTTTGAATGCCAACACAAGAGACCGATCGGTACTTTATCAAGGTGTGCTTTGATCATTCAAGAACTTGCTTGATTGATCAAACATATATTTGATCGAACATGCGGCAAAGTTCTAATTGCAAAGTTCGCAATATTCTTGATCGTAATATTCTAATAGTCAGAGCACTTTAGGTCTTAATACATATGAGTATCTCTCAAATGACTAATGAATCATGATCGATATGTTCTTGGCGTAGATCTTCTTTAATCAGATATGTCTTGGGAACACACAATCTTCCTAGCTATTTAACTTTTCCCACTTAAATTAATCTCCTTGGAACAAAACAACCAACTCTAAACTCAGTCATCATTCCATAAATTAAATTTTGAAACTCCCATGTTCCAACTCTCTTGCTCAAAAAGGAAGAACAACTACTTGTTCGTGCATCGTTGCAGGAAACTGAATTTTCTGCAAGCAACTACAACCATTGTTTTAATTAAACCAAAAAAAACTATTCATCACATCTAGAATTCCATTGGTCTCAGCCTTATCTATGGCAATCTGATTAACAACATTTACAAATTCTCTTATATAGTCCATATTATCATATTCACCAACTTATAAGATTTACCAATTGCAATTCTTCAAATATATAAATATCACCCATGTGTCACTCCCATGTTACTATCAACGATAAGTTTTCAATAACTAACTCATAAAATCATATATCCACTAATAGACTATCAGAAAGCAACATATCACAAAAAATCATTTTCACAATATCCACCAATCCTAATTCATTCTCAACATCAATATCCAAATCGATCATCAATACTATTATACAATATATGTTGTAGGTCACATCAATAAATTAGTTATAAACATTTATCTAGAAATAATTAATTACATTGTAAGATAAATGTTTGTTCATTTCTTTATAGTTGTTCAATTAATTTAATAACTCACGACTAAGATGAAAAGGAACAAACCATTGGAATAGTCATTAGTTTATCATTAGTTTATATCACTAATAAAGTTTTACTCACACTTAGTGTATGAGTAGGACCATTTTAGGTAAGTTCTTTTATACTGACTAAAAGAACTAGACCTTAGTTATTATGGAAGTGTGTGCTCTTAATCCTAATATAATAACAGCACATTGATTTTATATTTTAATTTATCAATGGGTGAGATTTAGTTCGATAAATCAATAAGTCCGATAAGTTGGGAAATGATATCACTTATAGTGTGTTGATTATAGAAGAATCGTGTCCTAGTAATCTAGGTTGAGAATGACCCCAAGAGGAGCTCATAAGGATTGTCATGTTAAAAACCTAGTGGACTTAGTCCGACATGACGATAAGGTTGAGTGGTACTACTTGGACTAAGATATTAATTAAGTGAGTTGTCAACTCATTTAATTAGTGGACATTCATTATCTTAAACACAGGGAGACTAACACACTCATAATAAGAAGGAGCCCAAAATGTAATTTGGGATTGTGTGTAGTTCAATAATATTTTAGTGGAACGAATTATTATTGATGAAATTCGAACACGGGATGCTTAATTTTATCGAGACCAAACAATTCCCTCCTCTCCCTATCGTAGCCTCTTGTATATAGAGATTTATACCCACCATATACCCACCTTCTTACCCAAACAGGGGCCCGCTAAGCCAAGCTTGAAGCTTAGGTTAGGCCAACAAGTTTGAGCCTTGAGGCTGACGTGGTAGAGTGTGCACATCATATTAAAAAGGATTTTGTTAAAATTATTTTATGTGGATATCATGGTTTTAAAGAGAGTTTAAAATTTAAATCTTTCCTTTATAGCTTTCTACAAAGATTAAGAAAAGATTTGAAATCTTTCCTTATTTGTAGATTAAAAGGTAGATTTTAATTTTGAGAAAACTTTCCTTTTTAACCATGTTCATGATTAAAGAGAGTTTAAAATTAAATATTCTTTATAAGTTTTAAAAAAGATTAAAAAGATTTGATATCTTTCCTTATTTGTAGATTAAAAGAGATTTTAATTTTAGAGATAACTTCTTTTTATCCACATGTTTAAAAGATTTTAATTTATAAATTTCCTTTTACAAACCAGGAAAAATTATTGGAGAAATTTTTATAAATTTCCGGAGATAAATTAGGAAGTTTTAATTAATTAAAACTCTCCTTGTTTTGTTTTAAAGTGGTCAACCATTGTAAATTGAGAAGAGAAATTTTTTAATTAAAAATTTTTCATGGCAAAAGAATTAAGAAAGTTTTATTTAAATTTCTTATTTGCCAAGACCAAGGATTATAAAAGAGGGGAGGTGTTTCATGGATGAACGACTATTCTTCTCCTCCCTCTTCGGTGGGCCTAGCTTCTCTCTTTCCTCTCTGGCTGGTGCAGCCCCCTCTTGGAGCTCTTGATGGTGGCTAGCTAGAAGAAGAAGAAGGAGGTTTGTTTCTTGCATCCCTGAGCTTGGTGGTGGTGGTGGGACCTCTACTTCTCTTGGAGAATGGTGGTGAAAACTAGAAGAAGAAGGTGCTTGGTGGTTCTCATCTCGAAGATCGGGCTACACAACGTCCGAGGTTAGAAGAGGAATCTAGAAGATCAAGAGGTTATTTTGCTTACAAAGAAGGTATAACTAGTAATTGTTTTCCCATCATACTAGATTTTCTTTGTAGTTAAAATACCAAACACAAGAGGCATATGATTCTAGAGTTTCGGTTGCTTGAGTTTGTGTTTCTTTTGTTTTATTTTAATTTGTTTCATTGTTCTTTTGGTTAAACCTAGAGTTATTTATGAAAATTAAATATTAGCTTTCATTAAAAGGCTTTGTCTAGGGGTGGTGGTTGCTCTCATATCCAAGAAGGTCATGTGCCTCGCCATGCGCAAATCTGGAAGCCAATTTTGAAAATTAATATTTAATGGAATTAATAACATAGGTGGTTGAATCTATAGTGTTAAGTTCAATATTCAAATCTACCATCAATAATAAGTTATACAATGATAAGTTGTAGTTCACATCAAGAAATAAGTTATTTAAGAAAGGGTACAAATTAATCTAATGTACAAATTAACAATTCACCTTGACTAACCAACAAGCATCCCCCAATTAATAATATATAATTATCACGAACAAAGTCATTAACTAGATAATTATTTCCTATTTAAGCAACCTAAATTATCACTATATCACTTCATCAATCATGTCATATATCTATCAAAAATTTTCATAGCACCATAGTCCATTTAGATCATTATAATCATCTTCATCATCAAAGAAACACTAATTGCTGTTACACTCATTATCATTATTGATTCCATCTTGAATATCAATACCAACACATGATCAATTTCAAAGAACAATCTTAGCAGACTGATATAATCAATCAATTTTGGAAATCAGAAATGAAATTGTCCAAATGTTGATTATTCACCTTAATCTGCACTTCACATCAAGTATTTCTTCACTATGATTGATATCCACCAAAGATCAGCATTTCATGCCTATGTTATACCAACTAAAGAGATTATACTTTATAGGTAAGTTTGTTGCAGTTTCTGAGACAAACCTGACATATGCTTACAAATCAAGCTTCCTAGTGACCATCTCTCATCATTGGATACAATTAAGATGTAGAGCTATATTAACCTCCTACCAAAGGTGATATTGATTCATTTGAAAAATGTTATTAATCTATTGGCATCAATATTTGAGCAACAATCAGTGCACACCTCACTAGTCTACCTATTATCTAAAACTATGGCATATCAAAGTTTGTTAACTCCATTTATAATACTCTCATATGCAAGATAATCCACTCTTGACACCTCCACTGGAGCATCAATTATGCAAAACCCTAGTCTTAGGCATTGGAGACATCATCGAAAGTGCCTTAATCACGAACTTCACTCACCCTATAGGTGGCAAAATAAGGAGTTCGTCTAGAAATGTATCTAAGTATTCTCGAACTATACAAAACGTTCGAGCAAAGTGATATACTATCCTTGTTAAGTTTTATTGATGGTAGCGGATACCTCTGACATCCATTAGATGACAATTCCTTGTCTTATCGTGCTGAAATAAGGTATTCTTTCATCGTTAGTCTCGACCAATTTCAAAGATGGTTCGCCCAATGGATGCATGGGTATTACCCTTTCTCGACAGTTGAGTTGTAGTATTACAAATGACTAGTCCATGCCTAGAATGATGTCAAATTCCTTTATTTTTCAAAAATTTGTAGCTCAATAGTGAGGGTACAACAACCAAGGTCTAAAAGACAACTGTTAAAGACAACGCTAAAAGACAAACTTTTAATTTGGTTAAAGACAATGGTTTTGACAAAAACCGTTGTCTTTGGCGCCTCAAAATAAAAGACAATAGTTTGTAAACCGTTGTTGTTGAGCGATTTTTGTAAAATCAACAACATTACACTAAAACATGTCTTAAGACGATTTTAAACCGTTGTCTTTGACTTTATTCTTTCTCACCTTTTCGTTGTTTTGTTGTAGCAATGATTTGCTTCCCTCTCGGAAATTTTGCCGCCTATTTTCCCCTTAACCTACCCAAACCCTAAACCCTCTCTCTCATACGATCTTTCTCATGCATGACATGGTGTCGAAAAACCTGGACCTTTCTTGACTTCCGCACACCTCGACCACATCCTACCCCTCCCCTACTCTGCTGTCATCAAGGACCATCATGAGTCTCCTTCTTCTTTCCTCTTGTAGATCCGAGGTTTTAGGATGGATGGCTAAAACTCGGATAAGATATGGTTTTATCGAGTTGCCCTCCATCTGAAGCTTGACGCTTCTCTCTTCTCAGCTCCCGTCACCAGGGAGCGCCCTCGATGGATCTGGACGGACATTCACAAAACCCCTGGTGGAGGAGGTGTTCATGATATCAAGGGCTTCATGGACCGCCATCATCGAGCCTCACCAGTAACTCCACTTTCTTTTTCCTTCAACATTGTTTCTTTCTTTTGTTTCGGTTATTCACTTTTGCGATCCTGCTAGTTCCATCGTCTTAGTGTGGTTTTTGAATTTCAAGTACTTGGGAGTTTTATCTCAAATGGGTGTGTTGGGAGGTGCTTATGGTGCTCTAGCTTCAAGGTTTCGGTATAAAGTACAACTTGGGAGTTTTATCTCAAATGGGGTACGGTGTGTTGGGAGGTGCTTATGGTGCTCTAGCTTCAAGGTTTCAGCAGGTATAAAGTACAACATGCTTCTTTAAGGAAAATGCGAAAGGCTCATTGTTTTACTGCATTATTTGTCTTATCTTTTGTTTCTCATATTTCTGTTCGGAGGGTTTTGCATATCTCATTTCGCCTACTTTGCAGTCTATGGCTTATGGAAGGGGACAGATCCCTACTGGCATGACAATGGTGCCCATGGTCTTACCCGATGGACGACTTGGATATGTGTTGTAAGTGAGCTAACAATTGTTTCAACAGATAAACATTCTCGTGGAGTTACCTACTGTGTTTTCACGTTTTGAGTCAGTTTCGCCTACACAGTTGGAAGAGCATGGTTTTGAAAGCACGACTATCCGGGATGTTCTTACAGCTAAGGGGAAGAATGCTGATGGTTCCTGGCTGTGGTGCACAACTGATGACACTGTTTATGATGCTATCAAATCTGTAAATGGCCATTATGTCAATCTTGTTTGGGATTACCATCCAGCTTTAAATAGTTTTAACTGATGGCTTATGCTCTACTATTTCTAGATGACACAACACAATGTTGGAGCTTTAGTGGTGGTGAGACCCGGAGAAGAGAAGGCAATTGCTGGAATTGTTACTGAGAGAGGTAATTGGTTGTCCATGTTTGTTTTTATTGGCTGTGAAATGGTATTAAATGTGCTCATGGGTGCATGGATAAAGCTAAACATTTATGTGAAATCATAAGATACTTTCCAATTAGTTGGTAAATTTCTCAATTCTATGGCTGCTCCAGTAGATTCAACTGGGTAGATGATTTTCAGATGTTCTTCGGCAGCTTCAATTTTTATGGCAATCTTTTTACAACTGAGTGTTCGCCAATGTGAAGTTTTAAATTTCAATTAAGTTAAAAATTATCTAATTATCCTGAAAGTTATTTTCATGACATTTTGATAATCACATTGTCTCAAACACAATCATTTACTTGATACAAATCAATTGTGTGATGGTCCAATATGTGTGCCAGTTCTCTCTAAGCAGCAGATTTGTTCTTCACCTCTTCAAGACATTTTTGAAAACTACGATCCAGTTTTGATAATGGTTCTTTTATGCAATTATACTTGTCGTGCACATTACTTGTGTTCTTAACGATTCCTTCTTCTTCAGATTATCTCTAGAAAATGATTGTACAGGGAAGATCTTCCAAGTCAACTAAAGTTGGTGACATCATGACTGAAGAGGTAAATTTCAATCTCAAGTTGTACAGACAATGTCTGAAAATTTTGAATTGAGTAGAAGTATTATTTCAAGATTTTGTTATTTTGCTTCCAATCTGATGCCGATTCTTTTCCTATATCCAGAATAAATTAATCACAGTGACTCCAGATACCAAGGTTCTGCAGGCAATGCAACTGATGACAGGTTTCTTTAGCAAGATTTTGTCGACAGATTATCTAAATCAATTCAACTAGTTAATCTCTCAACATGTATTAAACTGCTGGTTTCATGCGTTTCAGTACAACTTTGTTGGCTGTTTACTAGGACCACGTGGGAACTCCTTAAAAAGAGTTGAAGCTTCAACTCAATGCAGGGTTTATATATGAGGTCGAGGTTCAGTGAAGGATTCTATAATGGTATGTGGATATCATGTAATATTTATCTTAATGAAAAATGAGTATATTCCAATCTCCCAAACCTTGATGTATTATCCTCACTATTAACTTTTTAAGGCCTACCTACATAAAAAATAGATATTTGTCTTTATGTTTGAAGGCAAAATAATCCATGTTTTTGAATGTGATATGGGTTTCTCTTCTCTTGTTTCTGCTAGAGTATGCTGTTCTTTGTACAAGTTACATCGACATTAAGTTAACCGTGCATTTTAGAACTTATGTAATTTTTGATATTATAATGGATTGTTATTATCAACTCAAAAGCTAAGGTGCATTATTTCTTGTCTTAATACTCAAGTTTTCTCTCCTTTTTTTGAACAGGAAGAAAGCTTATGGGATAAATCTGGATATGAACACTTAAACGAACCGCTGCACATACTATTGGAGGCAGAATTTACACCAGACATAATTAATGCTCGCTTAAACTAAGCTGTTGCCACCCTTGAAGATCTTCTGAAGCTTGTGGCAACAAAAACTTTCACCTAGGTTGCATCCTCCTCATTGTTCTACAAGATGTCGACACGAATGTTATTATCAAAACATAGTCACTATTCAAACTCCAAATCTTGTAGGACGAGTCAATGGACTACTATAAGAAGCAACATCTCAGGGAGTTGGCCATACTCAACGACACGTTGAGGGAAGAGAGTCCACAAATGAGCCCACAAACGTTCAGGGAGTTGCCCCACAGGAAGCAGTTGTAGATGGAGTTTATTTCTTCTTTTATGATTATAATTCTTGTATAAGTAACATTTTGAATGACATTGATATGGGAATATTCTTTCTTTTGTGATTATAAGCTTTTATTATATATTTATATTGAAATATGATATATTGGTATTAAAGACAATAGTTTAAAAGACAACGATTTCAAATTGTTATTATTGTTGTCTATCACTCTAAAAGACAACGGTTAAAAACCGTTGTCGTAGCCCAAAAAGTGTTGTAATTGATAGCAGCGTTGTTGCATGGGTATTACCCTTTCTCGACAGTTGAGTTGTAGTATTACAAATGACTAGTCCATGCCTAGAATGATGTCAAATTCCTTTATTTTTCAAAAATTTGTAGCTCAATAGTGAGGGTACGACAACTAAGGTCTAAGGGACAACTCTTAATTTCTTGGCTAGAAATCAATACTTCCTTTAATGGTATCATTACACCGAATCAACATGATTGCAGTGTTAGGACCCCCCCTAATCTTACTGATAAATATTTGGTCTACTACCTCTCTAATAGGTATTGACCAAAGGTCTGAACATTCTGATTCAAATCCTTAGGGGGAAAGAACAATGTGGTCCCTGTCTTGAGCTACTAGGTGGGGGCAACTTTTTCGACGAGTTGACTAAACTCCGTCTTATGGTCCATTATGCTATAATCACCGCACTTAGGGTTCAAGAACTCCTAAAAGTAGAGAAATATTATCTTTGCATCTCAAAGGTCATCTTCTGCAATTTTGACTAAGTAATGTCATGATCTCACAAGTGATATGCATCTAGTTCTATCTTCTCCACATAACTGTGGGTCATATATCAAAATGTACCATCTAGGTTATCTAATCAGGTACGAGTGGTCAATGATTAAAATCTCCATGGTATAGGATATGTCGATCCTTAATTAACTATGATAGTATGAGTACACATTCCTTGTCCATTACCCAAATTGTAGTGACAAGAATGGTATGGTTGTTGGTATTTCCTAAGACTATGCTCCATAATCTCCAATAGGTTATTGACGGGTCGGACCCCTACTTTCCAACTCGGTATCAGTTGGTGTCACAACGACATTCAATTTGATTAACCATAACATAAACAAGGTAGTCTACACAAAAAGTAAGATAATCACTAGAGGTATACCTTACTCTCCTATAGCTAAGAGATGTCCTTTGGCTTGCTTTGCGTCCCAAACCGGCAGCAAAAAATAAAGCAAGCAATTTTAAAAAATCTAAACGAGTGGGACCGGCAGCTAGGACCTCTGAGTGACACAACATATCCTCTATCTACTAACTGAAAGTCAAAAGAAAAGCAAAGGGCAGTGAGTACATAACTCAATGGGTATAAGAAGATAGTGCATGATACTATTTGTAAGGAGATCAAAAGAAGTTGTCTCAGGTAAAATACTTAATACAAAAGTAAGAGTACCAATATAATCATCTACAAATCCAAAAATATAACCAATAATATAACACCCACTAACTTGCTTAACTCGGTATAACTAATAAAATGGGAGTACATATAGTTTATTCAAAAACCTTCATGAACAAATACACAACCAACATATAGCAATTTTTTAATGAATCTTAACTACACACAATAACATGCTATCACGAATGAGTCTTGTGGACAGTCAAATTATATAAATAGTCACTATTTGCGGAAAAATAGTCTACCACGCATTTTGCCAAGATACCGACACCAAATTGGTTGGGGATTTATGATGGTTTGATCAATTCTTAAATGTGTCGAGGTTGATTTGGAGTGTACTAAAATAAATTATGATTGAGTTATGGTTGGACACAATTCATCTAACTCGATATGATTAGTGAGTTTGGGTGCTGCTTTTGCCAACATGGAGAAGTTTGATGCGAATTAAGGTATTAGGCTGGAAAATGATGGAGCAGCGGATCGACCAGATGCAATGAATTCAAGCATTTTGGAAACAGTGCAAAACATTTTGGTCATGGACTTATCAATTGTGTCTTTCAATCGAATCCACCGTCCAGTTCCATTCCAGTTGCAGCAGCCAAAGAAAGAATACATACATATCTAATTCCACCCCATTAGACTTCCACAAACTTTAAAAGAGTAGCTATCAGGAACTACTCTGTTACAGCAATAGGAAAACTTTTTGAAGTTTTTGCTTAAGCAATTGCTGAATAGGCAGAGCAGAAGCAAGATCTTTGCTAGAAATTTGTCTGATAAACGAGAGGCCCAACGATGGAGAACAAAAATTAAACAACTCATCCTTATCTAAAACAAGGATGAACCCAAATGACATGAACTATAAAAACTTCAAATGCTTCTTATACACTAAAATGTCTTAAAATTCCTTAGTCTCTCCCATAGATCACGCACTCACACACACCTTGTCACCTTCCGTCGCTATATCTTTTCCTTTCCTTTATATGGAGTAAGAGGAAATGCAAACTATAAGCGAATGCTTAGTAAGCGCTATCTAACTCACAAAAGCTCGATATGCATGTGAATATATTGAAAACTAAAACTGAATGCTCAAGAGGAAAATTACTCATGCTCATCTACTAGTAAAAGAAACATACTGAAGGGCTAAACATGTAAAGCAAATCTATACAATCATGCTAGCATAGAGAACTAAACTTACTGAATTTTAAACACTTTCTAAATCTTATTTCACTTGCTTAAAAACTTATTATTTTTATTTCACTTGTTTAAAACTTATACTTTAATACTTCAAAATAATAATAATCAACTTCTCTTGGGCCCAGGCGTAGTACCATCTTATGCGCATTCCCTAATAGGTTGGGGTAGCGAGCCACCAATCCTAGAGCGACTCTACCTCTGACAAGACCTCGAATTAGACACTGGATTTGTTTTAAACAACCTCGGAAGTGGATACTAGCCTCTTCAAAAAATATCTTATTATGTTAATTACTTTTCTTTAAATGCCTTGGCATTTTAATAAACAGGTGCCAAAATCCTAAAGTCTTGACTTTGGGATTTAAGGCCTTGGTCTTTTTTTTTTTTCTTTATCTTAATACTTCTAAAAGATGCTTCTTTAAAAGAAACTGAAATATTTAAGCAAATTCTAATTTTGAATGCTAACCAAAAATGCACTATGCTAATAATGCTAATAAAGCTAAATAAAAATCTAAAGTACTAATAACAATAAAATGCTCAATATACTATATAATAAAAACTCACTAAAATTCACTACAAGGAGATAAAGAATTCTAAAATCTGACCAAGGAGATTTCAACAATCAGACAAGCAGATCTCAGGAGATCTAAACTGCACTAAAATTCTCACATGGCAATTATAAACCTAGAATTTCAGATTCTAGTAACCGATTGAGACCAAATGGAATCCTTGATATTGACACATCCAAGTACTTTAATTCTGAACATCAATTATGCCATTAAACTTATGGTCAGAAAGGAATTCTCAGTATAAAATCTATATTGATCAACATATAAATCTCTTTTCTCATCTTCTAAACTAAACTTCTACTCTAAAATTACTACTTGCATATCTAAATTACTCACTTACTTCTCACCTGTTAAATTCATTACATCAATTCAAATCATCTTTAGTCTTAATACATGATACTCACCAAAACAACATATTACATATGCTCATCTTCACTCTTTCATCCACACTTCTGCACTAAAGAGATTACACTACCTACTTCATCATAAAATAAACCAAAATCACTGCCGGATCAACCTCCAATTAACCTAATAAACCAATACTTAATCCAAGTCATTCTATGTTCATTGCCTAATAGCAGAACAAAGAAAAATCTAACTATATACTTGGAATAAAAGGCAGTTCGTTGCATAGATATATATATAAACTAAAACTGAAAATTTACATCTGAAATGTTTTCATGAAATATGAAACTAACATGCTAAACTTAAAACTATAACTGCAGGTTAAAGGATCACTAACAATCATTCATCTTTCCATAGTTCTGTTCAGTAATTCAAACCGATCAAAGGAATGAAATCTCATCCAAGTTCATACCCAAATCTAATAAATTCTGATTTAAGTTCCATGGAAGCAAACTAAAGAGTTAGTTCCTACCCACAGCTAATCCCCCTGTTCCGAAAATCCAAATTCCGAATTTCAATTCACAAAACCGAAGCAAACATTCACAAGTTAAACAACCGAAACAAGCCCTATTTCCTTCCTTTGAGATACACGACAGTGAGCTTCAGACAACGTTCTTTACAGCAAACAAGATCTTTAAGCATGTTACAACATTCATGCAAGGAAGAAAAACATATCTGAAACCTCAATTCACGGCAGTAAATTCTTAAGCCACAAATTCTATTGAAATCAAAAGATGAATTCTCAGCATAAATTCTTTGCAATGTGCCACGACAGCAAAAAGGAAACATATGATTCTACTGTTTCGGTCCACGGCAGGTTTCGAAAACAAGAAGAATAACAAGAAACAAGGTCCGAAGCAAACAACCGTAAACTAACATACAAACCCTATTCCTTTCTATGAGGTACACGACACAACCTCAACTTTTTGCTCCCTTCTTCATGCTTCAGAAAAAAAATGAGAAGAAACACACCAAACTACTCTTACCGCAGGTGAGTGAGCAACTTTCCACAATTCTTGGATTCAAATCGAAGGAGACGAAGGCTTCTAGGGTTCGGGTCTCTTGAAATCATGGCCTCTTCTTCGTGCTCACGGGTCCTTCTTGACGAGAGGAGCTCGAATCCGAGAAGAACTCGAGGAAATCCCCTTCGGCCGGCCGCCGGAGACGAAGCTAGGGCTTCGTTTTTCTTCGCTCGGCAGAATCGGCGCAAGCACGAAGAGGAAGAAGAGAGGAAAAACTAGGTCACGGGAAAATTAATCAAGCCCTAAGTTCTCTTATTATAACTCAATATTCGTGAACACTTGGTCGTCCGCGCGTTGCTTAGGACTTGGCTCGTGGGTTCGAATCTCGGCTACAACCATTTTCTTCCTATTATTTCCCCTTATTAACTTCTACTACTTAAATAAAATTCTTCCTTTATTTGATCGAGTAACAACTACTTGCCCACTTGGTCAGCCGGATCCGCTTAAAGCTTGGTTTGGCCGGAGGTCACGGGTTCGAATCTCGGCTTGGACATTTTTTTGTCAAAACTTCCTTCGTTTAGTAAAAATATCAAACGACCTCCAAAAATTACATAAAAATACTCTAAAAATTTCTAAAAATCTCTAGAATATTTCTAAAGTATTTCTAAATATTTTTAAGCACTTTTAGGACTCCAAATGAGGAAAATTGGATCATTACATAGTCAAAGGAAGAACACATACACACCTTATCCCACCCCACAAGACTTCCACAGACTTTACAATTGGCAAAAGTAATTGACACAAAAGAGTGGGTAGTCCCAGTATCAAATAAGACGGTAGCTAAATGCTAAAGGATAGTTATTTGACCTGTGACTACCGTGGGGCACCGACAGCTTCTTCCTTAGTGAGAGAAAATACTCTGGCATCGGTTGGAACAGGCGGGGCTTCCAACCGCCCCTGACTGAGATAGGGTCCCTCTAGTGATGTTATCATGTGGTGTAACTGTGCAGGCTTGTCTCCATATTGCATATGCATTCTGGGTGCCTTAAACTTGTTAGGACATGCTTAGCCGATATCCTTCTTCACATGAATAACATCCGGTTGTACCAAAGATGTGTTCCTTGATGTGTTCTCCCACATTTAGTCAGAGGGAACTTGGTCTTGTTTCTTTGGTCCTCCTTACAGGTTACCTCTTGAGTTCCATTGCATCCTCTTGTGACCCTTGCCCTTCCAGGTTTGATTACTTGAGGGTTTGAGCCCCCACCTGTGTTATCTTGGCTTGCCAACCATTGTAGCATTGCTTCATTAGGTCTTGTCTTCTCTTGCTGCTTAGGTCTGGCTGTAGGGCAGTACGGAGTCTCCACATTGATAGTAGGGGAGGAAGAAACTCGTCCATCAATTCGCCTCCTTGCTAGCTTGTTGAGTTGAGCAACAACTTCAGAGAGATTGAGCTCAATTGAGCCCTTCGGTCCTCGATCACGGTCCTCGATCCGAGGCGGACGGTGCGGCGCCCTCTTCTTGCCATCTAATTATGCAAAGAACAAGGCTTGATATCTTCTCTATCCTTTCTAAATAAACATATGTATGAACAAAACTTCTATCTTACTAAAGCACATATATATAGCAATTATTACTTCTCGCAAATAAATAAAGCATAAGGAAAAACTTAAATACTTTCTTACTTGAAGGCAGCAAGGTTGATGCTGTTGATGTGTGTGTCTTTGGAGATAGGCAACTTCACCACCCTTCTCACTACTATACTACTCTCTAAGGATGACCGTTACTTAACTACTAACTCTACTTAATCGGTATGATCGAAGCCATGAGGAGTCCTTACCGAAAAATTTCGGCAGAGTCTCCCTTGTACCGGTGACCATAAACTGAGATACAAACATAGTATACATCAGCCACAGGTGGCTGGAACATATAACAAACTCTCACGCAATTAAATATGTGTCAAAACCAAAATAACTACTTATTAAACAAAACTCATCTCAGCTTGCAATCTAAAACAAGGATGAACCCAAATGATATGAACTATAAAGTACAACTTCAAATGCTTCTTATACACTAAAATGCAGAAACTTAAAAATGCCCAAGTCTCTCCCATAGTCCTGGCATCACACACCATCCACGCCACCTATATCTTTTCCTTTCCTTTATATGCAGTAAGAGGAAATGTAAACTATAAACGAATGCTTAGTAAGCGCTATCTAACTCACAAAAGCTCGATATGCATGTGAATATACTGAAAACTAAAACTGAATGCTCAAGAGGAAAACTACTCATGCTCATCTACTAGTAAAAGAAACATACTGAAGGGCTAAACATGTAAAGCAAATCTATACAATCATGCTAGCATAGAGAACTAAATTCACTTGAATTTTAAATTCGAATCTTACATGCTTATTCAAATTTCAGTTTTAATTATACTTATTTATAATAATAATAATTAACTTCTCTTTGGGCCCAGTAGTACCATCTTCTAATAGGTAGTTCGAACAGATCACTAAACTAAACGGCATGGTCTACAAGACCTTGGAATTAGACACCTGGATTTGTTTAACGACAACCTCGGAAGTCGGATACTAGCCTTTTCAAAGTAAAATATCTTATTATCTTAATTACTTTTTCTTTAAATGCCTTGGCATTTTAATAAGCACATTGTGTGCAAAAATCCCTAAAGTCTTGACTTTGGGATCTACTTAAGGCCTTGGTCTTTTTTTTTTCTTTATCTTTCTTATACTTGTTAATACTTCTAAAAGAATGCTTCTTTAAAAAGAAACTAAAATGTTTAAGCAAATTCTAATTTTGAATGCTTAAACCAAAAATCTGCCTACTATGCTAATAAAATTCTGCATATTGAGCTAAATAAAAATGTGTACTGAAATGCTCAATAAAACTGCATACTATGTTAAATAAAAATCTGCACTAAAATTCTGCACTACAAGGAGATCTAAACTGCACTAAAATTCTGCACTACAAGGAGATTTCAACTGCACTAAAATTCTCACATGGCAATTATAAACCTAGAATTTCATATTCTAGTAATCGACTGAGACCAAATGGAATCCTTGATATTGACACATCCAAGTACTTTAATTCTGAACATCAATTATGCCATTAAACTTATGGTCAGAAAGGAATTCTCAGTATAAAATCTATATTGATCAACATATAAATCTCTTTTCTCATCTTCTAAACTAAACTTCTACTCTAAACTTACTACTTGCATATCTAAATTACTCACTTACTTCTCACCTGTTAAATTCATTACATCAATTAAAATTATCTTTAGTCTTAATACATGATACTCACCAAAACAACATATTACATATGCTCATCTTCACTCTTTCATCCACACTTCTGCACTAAAGAGATTACACTACCTACTTCATCATAAAATAAACCAAAATCACTACCGGATCAACCTCCAATTAGCCTAATAAACTAATACTTAATCCAAGTCATTCTATGTTCATTGCCTAATAGCGGAACAAAGGGAAACTAAAAGCTTAAAGAAAAATCTAATTATATACTTGGAATAAAAGGCAGTTCGTTGCATAGATATATATATAAACTAAAACTGAAAATCTACATCTCAAATGTTTTCATGAAATATGAAACTAACATGCTAAACTTAAAACTATAACTGCAGGTTAAAGGATCACTAACAATCATTCATCTTTCCATAGTTCTGTTCAGTAATTCAAACCGATCAAAGGAATGAAATCTCATCCAAGTTCATACCCAAATCTAATAAATTCTGATTTAAGTTTCCATGGCAGCAAACTAAAGAGTTAGTTCCTACCCACAGCTAATCCCCCCGTTCCGAAAATCCAAATTCCGAATTTCAATTCACAAAACCGAAGCAAACATTCACAAGTTAAACAACCGAACAAGCCCTATTTCCTTCCTTTGAGATACACGGCAGTGAGCTTCAGACAACGTTCTTTACAGCATACTAGATAAAGAAGTAAACAAGATCTGAAACCTCAATTCTCAGCAGCAAACAAGATCTTTAAGCATGTTACAACATTCATGCAAGGAAGAAAAACAGATCTGAAACCCCAATTCACGGCAACAAATTCTTAAGCCACAAATTCTATTGAAATCAAAAGATGAATTCTCAGCACAAATTCTTTACAATGTGACACGACAGCAAAAAGGAAACATATGATTTCTACTATTTCGGACCACGGCAGGATTCGAAAACAAGAAGAATAACAAGAAACAAGGTCCAAAGCAAACAACCGTAAACTAACATACAAACCCTATTCCTTTCTATGAGGTACATGACACAACCTCAACTTTTTGCTCCCTTCTTCATGCTTCAGAAAAAAAATGAGAAGAAACACACAACTACTTCTGAGTGAGCAACTTTCCACTGGATTCAAGGAACGAAGGCGAAGGGCTTCTAGGTTACAGTCTCTTGAAATCGTGGCCTCTTCTTCGTGCTCACGGGTCCTTCAGGCAGGAGGAGCTCGAATATGAGACTCATGAAATCCCTTCTCGGTCATCAAGAAAGGCAAGCTAGGGCTTCATTTTTCTTTTCGGAAGAATCGGCATCCGAACTAGGAAGAAGAGAGGAAAAACTAGGTCACGGAAAATTAATCAAGCCTAAGTTATCTTCTTATGAGATTAATAACTTCTTTAAATAAATTTGCTACCTTTTCTAAACAAGGTAAATATTAATAAGGGAATTTTCAGAATTTTGGAATTTTTGGAATTTCGAACTTGTACGGACGAGTTAACGGGATCAAGATGGTGCTGCCAGAAAAGCCTATTTAGGCTACGTTTTAATAAGGAAAAGTTTTTTTCTTTTCCTTTCCTTTTTTTTCTTTATATTTTCTTTATTTCTCCTTCTCTCCCTCGCGCTCCTCCCTTCCCGACTTTTCTTCCTCGAGCTCTTTCTCCTAACCACCCTAACCGCGATCCTTCCACTTCTTCTATTCTCTGCGTGTGTATTCGTCTGGTGACCTCGCATCGATGGCGGCTCCTTGCCTAGCTCCCCGGCCCTGATCGGCACCTTGAGCCTACGAGGCAGCGGTACCATAGATGGGTTGTCTCGCCTTTGCTTCGTCGCCATGCTCGACCACACGTCATGCCTCTTCTTCTTCCTTAGTCCGCCGTAGCAACCGACCTCCAAACCTGTAGATCGTCGCAGCGGTGCTATACCCACGCATCCCTCTGCCTAGTTGGATTCCTCCTTTTGAGGCCTTAAGATTAGGTAAGGGGGTAGGGTTGTTCCTTTGGATTTTAATTTGGGCTCTGTGATCCGATTGACGATTCCTTTGTGGTAAAAGATTTCGTTGTCCTTCTTTGTGCGAGGGACACTCTGCTAGGGTTTTGGGCGTGATCACGCTTGTATTGCTAGGAGTTATAGGGTTTGCTTTCTTGTGGAGTGTTCTTGGTCCGCAACATCTCTCCCTAGCCAGTGGTGTAATCTGATTTAGATGTGTTTTTGTGTTGAATCTGTGATGGATTATGTTATAGTAAGTCCTAATTTGAAGGTGGAACGATTAGGGTTAATTTCATTAACCCTAATTGATCAATGGATTAGGATTTAGTGTAGTTAATGAATGCATGATAGAATTAACTAAACAAAATATTATGATATAGGACTTTGATTCGAGACGAGCTTCTCGACGTCCGAGTTGGACCGGGCTGATCTTATTTTCCTATTGGAGGCGAGTACTTTGACTTATGTCTTTGATATGCATAATAATATGTTTAGCATATAGCAGTGATTGTGTAATCATTTTGTTTCGGTTGGTCACTACATGATAGTTACATGGTTGCTTGTTTATTTATTCTATGCACATATTGCGATCATTATATGCTTTAAGTAGTGACCCACCATGCTATGTTATCTTACGGATCTAGGGTTTATTTGATGCCTATCTATCTGTTTGTGTACCTTCTCTACATCTTGCGGTGGTTAACACTTTGTATTATTTATATGGTCATTACTATGTTATTCATGAGATTGCCATGCTTAGTGTCATGCATCATGATTGCATCGTCGGCTCCACTATGGTTGAGCCCATCTCGATTACATGTTTGACCCCAGTGGTATATCGGTGTGTGGCTCATTGCTTGTGGCGGGACTATCCGTTGGTCGGTAGTCCGTAGTGCCCGTGAGGTAGCCGCTCGTTTAGCTTTCGTTGGCATTGCTTGATAGCAGTGGCCTGTGACTCATGGCCGCCATTCGTCGTAACCGTAGACCTCGTTCAACGGGGAGAGCGGTAGCTCCCATTTATGATTTGGGGTCGAGAGAGACAGATTCCATCCACTGTCACCTCTGCAAAGTCTAGCCCATTTTGTGCATGTTGATTTATTGCATTTACTGCATGATTTATATGAATGCAGTATGATTGACATGCTGAGTTGGATTATGATTCTATCATTTGACGCATCCTTCGTACTTGATTACGATTTATGCTACGTTATTTCGTTTGATTTATCCTTCTGTATTCGGAGACTGCATGATCCAGTTGTTGTATTCATTTGTTTGTTTATGGCTGAGGCTATGTTGGACCACTAGTCACCCGCATCCATTGTTGTCATATTTTCAGTTGCGGGCTAGAGGCTGACGCACCCAGTGTTGACATTGTACTTATCTTTTGATTTTATGTTTTAGATTATGTTTTGATCTTGTATTATTTAGATACTTGGAGCTTGTATGGATTATATTTGTGGATTTTGGTATGATTTGGTTTTGTTCTACTACATACTCACTCGACTACGCGGAAGGTGAGGTTTATCAGTTGAGCTTTACGAGTGTAGTTGAGTAGGTTGTTTTTGAATCATCTTATCTTTGTTTCTATTAAACTGCGTGGTGATTGTTTTATTTGTGTTATTCGGCCCATGTAGCTTAGGTATATATAGAAAAGTTGTCCAGCGTCCAGGGAAGATGTTGTCAAATTTCTGACGTGGGACTCCTTCACAATTTATTTGGTATCGGAGGTTTCATGATCGTTGTTTTCGTATTTTGGATAGTTGGTATAACCTAATACCAATTGATATGGTATCATTTGCCAATTGTTGTTTTGTTTTCGTGTTGATTTTTTTCGATTTATTCGATCGTATGGTATCGGAATGAGTGATACCTTCTTTTAGTATTTTGGATATATTGTGCTAGCCATGTTTTGCGAGTCAAATCATTTTGATCGATCGTTATGGTTATGTTTTGGATTTATTATGGATTTATATGGATCGATTTTCTCGTTCGAATTTTGAGAGTAAAATGGGCCCAGATGGAACAACTCAGACGACAAATAGGTATGATGTTTATTTTGTAATTGTTATACTTGTAGTATAAACAGATATGAAACGTTATATCAGGTAGGGTTATTGAAAAAAATAATTGATATTTTCTACTAGCCTCTTGGTTTGTTAGTGGCTCATACTCTTCTAGATTCTAAGGTTAATAGTTTTGAAATCTAAGTTTGAGCTAGACTTTGGATAGGCTCGATAATAATTGATGCGTAATTTTGGGCATGGACTGAGTTGCATCAGTTTATAATCTAAGCAGGGGCAAAGAATGGCTTGGATGCTCTTCTAAGGTCTGGGCTTTACTGTTAAATTTATTGCCTGCCTGATCCAAGTTGATAGTCAACTAATCGAATTAGGCGTAGTCACAGGTTGATCGGTTCATAATGGGGAGGAATCGGATATGACTATGATTCAAGGTGTATACTTTGGATTCTAGGTACAAAAGGCAAGGTGGATATTGGTCCCTGTACCATGCAGCATTAAGGCCAAACAAATTTAATGCGTAATTTTTATAAAATTTTTCTAGAACAAGAGAAAAATAACAAAGAAATGAGGTAGGTTGTGTAGCAGCTCAGCTGTCCATACTTGATAGTGCCGAGTACCTGCTGCATTTTCCACAACTTATGGGGAAATATAGTAAGAGTGATTATTGGGATTAGATGCCGAATTTCTTTGAGGATTCTGGTGTATGTTTAGAAAGTGGTGAGGAATATCTGCATTTGAGTGGTTCTTGACGAATTCTAAAATTTGGTATGGATTTACAATTTGGTGATGCTTCCGGGTGATCTTGTATAAACGTGGGTTTTCTTCTTTTGTTCTTGATGTAGTTAACGGTGTTGAACTTCATATTTAGATGGTAAGGATTTAGTTGTTTTCTTTTCCTATTTGATTAGCATTCATCCTTAAAGGTTTGCTGTTTTGGACAGAAATGGTGGATGTGCTATGATTTGTGTAGAAATTTTGTTCGTGTTGATGTTTGTGATTTTTTTTTTTGAGCGCTTAATGATAGGGAAGTCCAAAGGTTGTTTTGGGTGTTGGCTTCTTATGATGGGTTCGGAATTTATGAACAAAGTAGAGGAGGTTGATTGGTCCATCGTGGATGTTCCTTGGGACAATAAAATCCTTGTTTACTGGAGAGATTGGTATAATGGAAAGTAGTATTGTTTTGGTAATTGTGCACAGCTGCTATTGTCTCAGGTTGTTATCCATTATGCTATATTTTTGTTGCTAGAATTTTTTTTTTTTTTTTAAGATTTGATGTCAATAGTTACTAAAGATAGATTTCATCCCACACCACCAAAACAAATAGATATATGATTGAGCAGTTCTCTGTGGCAAGGTCGTTCAAGTTTTGTTGTTCCATTTTTTTTTCCAAGGGTATCCATATAGGTAGATGATGGTTGATCTATAGTTATTTGTTTTGGGTCTTTCTAGATATAGAATTCAGTTTTCATTTAGGGTGGCAAATGATTTTAGAACATCTTTAACTGTGTTAGATGTTGCTCTAAATGTTATATTCGGATTTTGATGTGGGTTGGTGGATATAGAGCAGATTGGTGCTTGTGGATTCTAGCACGTTTGTGATCAGTACAGTTGATTTTTCTGGTCAGTGCATTATGGTGACATCAGTTCATTCTAGGAGCTGTTGCGATTGTGAGATCAGTTATTTTATGGATTGAACTCGAAATTCATTCTAGTTGTAGTTGATGGTCACATGCTAGATTTAATTGTGTTGTTTTGTTGGTATTGGCGTGGATTCTTTGAAAAAGGTTTGTTTCCAGATTGCGGATTTTAGATTTGATATCATAATGTGGAAGATAGTTAGAACAGCTAGCGGAGATTTTCCAAAGTGATGATTCGGATCCTTACCAATGTTTTGAAAGTTTTGTGATGAGTTTTGGAAGATGTTTCAAAGTTAGATACTAAATCTTTGTTGAATTAGAGGTTGGTGCTGCTTTGGGCGTGGCTCGCTAGCCACTGATTGGTGTTTTATGGGAGGTATCTTGTGGATTATGTTTGATTTATGGGTATTAAGCTTTATTGGAAGTATTAAGTGATTATACTCATTTGGTATGTGTTGTGAGTATTATTAGAGGTGTATTATTGATCTTATCTACGATGATATATGCACACGGGTTCGGTATGCATTGTTGGTGGTGTCACGGTGATTTATACCTATGTTGTGAGTATGTTTGGTGTGTACTAATTGGAGGATTATGTCGATCATACATATGTGGTGTGTGCACGTGTGCCAGATGTATGGTTGGTAGCATCATGATGATTCTACCTAAGTTAAATGTAGAATGTTAAATGCCTACATTATGATATTTATTGTACTGTCACACCTCTCCTATGGGTGACGGACCACTAGGATGATGATAGAGTCGACTATGAGTTTGATTTGTTTTTGGGTGGTTATACCTGAAGCTATCGTAGTGTTACGTGGTAGAGATCTCGTGCGGTCTCTAGCTGGATAGTTAGGTGCCTTAGGCACTTATGTATTGTGGTGGCTAGTGCCCCACGTGTTATGGATCGTTTGTGGTGGAGCGTAGCTCCACATATTATGTGTTGTAGAGCTGCTCCCACATATGTAGTGATGGAGTGTTGCTTTCATCTTTGGAGGATGATTTATGTTGTTGGTGATCGGTTTCTTCCGGACTTATTATTATTAAGTTAGGATATTGTGTACGTCTAGCCATTAGGTGTCTTACCATCATGGACTCGATGATTTGGGTATCCCTAGATGTTGGATTGGATTCATTGTCATTGATCATGTGTGATGCTCCTATTTACATAGCCTTTTGAAATTTAGAAATATAGTATGATTTTTGGAATTTTATATTTTCGAATTTTCCTGAGTAGCGAAGTAAAAATAAATATATAGCGAATCGAAATCGAACCCGAGACCTATCGGTGAGGATAATGTTAGTAACCGGTTGGGGAAGAGAGGGAAAGGGAGACAATTAAATTTATATTAGAGTTGGTTCTGGTTACCCACTTAATATAAATAGAGGGTTTAAGTGGGGTTTGGTTTATTTTGTTTTGGTTCGCAACTTCTTCTCACCTAACTCACGCATCCTCTCAGAACCCTCACGCCGATCCTCTCTCTTCTTCCTCTTCCTCACTTCCTCGGCACACCAAGGCAGGGTCCATAGGTTCACTTTCCGGCGGCGACTCCAACACGAGGTTCTTCTCCGAGGAACGCGAGACGTGTCGGATCATCGAGAGGATCATCTCCACCGGAACTCTAGCGAATAGATAAGTAAGAATTAAGATCGGAGGTAAAACCCCTCACTGGGTATAATAGCTCCGTTAGTTTATATGCATTAGTTATTAGCTATGTGTGGTTTAGGCACCTAGGATGTGTTTAACCTTCTCGAAGATTAGGAATTTAGTGTAGCACCTTTAGATGGGCGGACACGTTTCATTCTCCTTCAGTTGGAGATCGTAGGCGGTTGGGTGCCTAGAGGTGTCTTTCTAATGCGAGAGAGGTTGAAGCACACCAAATTCGAAGAGGTTAGTTTAGCTAATTACCCTTGATTTATGTTAATTTAGTAATTTAAATACCAAAGCATAGAGCTCAATGGAGGGATAAGATTCATGTAGCTAACCCCAAATAGTTTGGAAAAATAGGGTAACCCCAAATAATTTGGACAAACATGGTGTGATGATTATGATGAGCAATTTAAATAAGGATAATAAATGCATTGTATATGGTTAGATATCCACATTAGGTTGGACTTACGATCGTCCCTAGGTTCGGTTAACCTAGTAAACCCTGCTAAATTCGGGACTTGCAACCCCGAGGGTCTATGAGGATGCGGCATGAAACTAAATACGATTCTTAAGACCTTGACATGTTGTGTTCACTTGTGTATTAGTTTGAACTCAAAATCGAGATATGCTAGTGGAGTTTGTTTTGATTCTGACTTTAGTTCGGTTAAACAACTTATGATTAGCTTAGTGTTATTACTTGCTATACCCATGATTCAGTGTATGTATGCTTATATGTTATGCATTGATTCAATTATGCCATGGTTTTAGCTTTTGATCTGTTTGAATGCATGATTTAAATCCATGATTGCATCGTTGCATGTTTTGTGGTAGATGGTTTCTTACTAAGCTTTAAGCTTCTGATTCTATTTTTTTCATATCACTGCAGATAAGGTAAAGGAAGGAATGTGGACTAGCGGAGAAGGCGGAGGGCAATGCGAAGATGGTGTGTGTGGGAAGCTGGGAATGAAAGATCTTAGGGATCTAACGAGCTTCTTCATTTATACATTAGAACTCTTTAGCATTTAGCATCGGCTACTTCGACACTCGCTTTATTAGTGATACTGCTGTGCATGGTTTTCAACCTTGTTAAAAATGTGTTTAGTAGGTGAAAATGCCATGAACGATTTATCGCCTACCATATTAGAATAGTATCACGTCGATTGGAGTAGTTGGATTGGTTGGATGCACACCGAGCATCTTTGTTCTACGGTTCCAATGCAATCGTGACAACAACTAGACACCGAGCCACGGACACTCGGTCGAGCATTCATTACAATCTGCTCAAGGCTTTCGAAAGTTACATCTCGTGAGACGGTAATCACCGACAGATATCCTCGGTCAGACTCGCGAATCCTGACCGCTCCTGAGATTAGTACCAATTAGATAATTAACCTTATACTATTTCGCCGGCCGATCCAGAACTACCACGGTAGGACTCGGCTTCGTCTATCTGTTATCCTCGTCAAGCGCGTGAGAGTGCGGTTTAAGGGCCGTTATCATCGATCACCGAAGTTGCGGTGCCATATCTCACGGAACAAAATCGATCAGCCCGCAGGTGATCGTGCGCGGTGCGGTCGCGACGTCGCGAAACACAATGTGTCCGGCGTGCGACGAGTTCTTCGTGCAGGATCAGATAGTGAACGTATTGGGTTTATCTCGGATCATATGTCCTTGGTATCGACTGTATTGTGAATCTGTTGATGTTTCATGGGATATCTATGATGTGTCACGCACATTGTTCTCTTATCTCTGTAGAGTCTTTAGATGTTCAATGTATGCCTCATAGGGTTATGATTCGTTCATTTTGGGATCTCTTCGTTTCTCATGGATTTACTATGGTTTCTGTCTATAGATGTTCATCGACGAAATGTAACCTTTGTACTCGACTGCTGTGAAAGACCCGTCAGTGAAGAGACTTTGCTTACCGGAGGTTGGACCGGAAGAGTTCCTGGTGGCATAGGACCGTGGTCCTAGTGGTCACGAGAGTACAATTATATGAATGTATGGCAGGGATACTTCGTGCGCCGCAATCTTGCGTCGAGTTTGAGCAACAAGCAGGCCTGACTGATGCTTCACTTATGTGGGAGTCAGATCATCGTATTCAGGAGGAGGAGTGATTTCCAGATTTACTGGATAGAGATAAGGTCCATTAGCAGCGCCAGAAGGCTCCTTATATACATGTATTCTCATCATCACCACGATGCGCTACTTCACTTGAGGCTCAGTTCTCACAGCTCGACTCGGTCCATCCACATCCGGTATAGGTATCGTATGTATCGAGTTGAGCTCTGGATGGTGGCAGCGGTAGAAGAAGAGACACGCCATGCAGATTTGTAGCTAGATGTCTTATTCCACAAGATGATTGAACGCACGGGCCACGACACTGCAGACTTTCCATTCCTATCGAGGAGTGGGTGGACTCACACTTACTTTTGGGGGTTCACTCGAGCAGGGACAGGAGGATTTACGATGTTTGGGTGTCGTTGATCGATTAACCAAATCGCATTAAATCAGCAGCGACCTTCAGTAGCGATAGCGATCCGCGAGGCTTGGCGCAGATAGCACTATGGTTGAGTATCGAGATCCGCTCGTTGAGGTTCCCTGAGTATTATACGTCTACCTGATAGAGATCCACCACGCCCCGAGTAGCCTGCCTTCGCCGCTCGATTTAGGCTCGCTCACATAGTCTGACTGAGTATGGATTTAGAGCTCCACTTCCCGCAGAGCACGCATATGATCTGAATGCTATTTTTAGTACACCTGCATGTGTACGGAGCCGATGAGGACCATCGCGACCAGTTCTGGAGCACTTAGACATAGCACTTTCATCGCCTATCCAAGCGCGTTTGAGCGTAATGAGCGCCATAGCGCTTGCCTGCCATCAAGCCTCTCTGATCAGCGCGATTGTTGGGGAGATCATCAGACGCATCCGATCCGTATCCTCGAATCGCGCCCAGCAGGATGTGTGTGAGCGGGACACAAAGGAGCGGAGATCGGGGACGTAGACCGCGTAGAGTTCTCACTGTTGCTTACCAAGGCTCACCTCGAGATGTATAACCTGAGCCGAAGGTTTAGCTCAGGGAATTGGGCCCTTCCTTTCGAGGATCTTGGAGAACGGTATCGCCATTGGGCATAGCCATCAGACGGTCCGTCGGCGGCTTTCATGGTGTCACGGTGTGAGATACATAATCCGCATGGTCGGTGCGGATCGGCTGAACACATTCCTATGCCCATAGGCCAAATGTGAGAGACAGCCTTGGGAACCGGAAGAGCGCCTGCTATGTACAAGACTATCCTTTGGTTCGAGTCATCATCGTCATATCGATGAGGCTACTTGGAGAGATGCTCCCGAGATCGACCTCTTTTTGGGTATTTGATTTATTCATCGTCTAGCTCGTCATTCGTATTGTCTTTCATCAGCACTCGTGCGGTGGTGTGGTAATACTATATCCCATAGTACTATTGATAGATATGTACATGGCGAATGGCGAAGATATTATCGCGGAAAATTTTGAATCGTCTGAACGAGTTAGCGGATCAAGATGGTGCCAGAAAAGCGACTGTTAGGCTATTAGGAGCTGAAACGATGAACTCCAGAGTATCTTACCTGGTGGCCAGCTAGCTAAAAATTGTTTTAATAATTTTATTTTTCTTTATATTTCTCCCTCCTTTTTCCTCGCTTGCTTTCTTTTAGTGCGAGCCCCCTTCTTCGGCCCGCTTTCTCCTCTTGAGCCTAACCACCCCTAACAGGCAAGACCTTCACTTCTCTTCTCCGCTCTCTCGACGTCTAATGCCGCGCCGGGCGACCCTGCGGACGCGCCGACGACGGACGCACCTCACGGCGCACCTCTGGCCATTGAGTACCACCTCTCATGCCGCGCTGGCATGCTGACGACATGTGAGGCTACGTTGCCCGTATAGAAACGGAGTCTACCGGGAGCTGTTCACATGTCACTGCCTAGCCTCAGCTTCAAATCAGCACTCTAGCCCCTCTCTTCCCGCAACCGCTGAAACTCCTCTGCCTGCACCGCAGATCGTCGGCGGGCTAACGCACAGGCACATTACCCACTCCCTACGCGGTTGGATTCCTCCCCTTCCGACGAGGCCTAACTCCGATAGGTAGGCGCGATTGAGGTTCACTGTCACAATAGGATTTTGATTTGGGCTCGATGATCGATCACCATCGTGTGGTAAAGCTCACAGGAGGTTGTTCATTCGTCACCGTCAGAACACACACCCACACTAGGGTTTTAGGCGGATCGTTTCACATGTATTGGCGTATGCCGTTAGAGGGCTTTGCGTGGTCTTGGTCCAGACATCCTTCCTAGCTAGCGTTGTGATTTAGATTTTTGTGTTGATGCGATGGATTATGTTATAGTAAGTCCTAATTTGAAGGTGGAACGATTAGGGTTAATTTCATTAACCCTAATTGATCAATGGATTAAGTTAGTGTAGTTAATGAACGCATGATAAATTAACAAACAAAATATTATGACACGAGACTTTGATTCGAGAGAGGAGCTTCGGGTTTCTAGCTTCTCGGCGTGTCCAAGGGACCGGATGATCTTATTTTCCTATAACGTATTGACTTATGTCTTTTATGCAATATTTAACACATAGCGAGCGATGAAATCGTTGTGTAATCATTGTGGTCGTCTATATGATAGTTACATGGTAGCTTGCTTTTATTCTACGCCACGATATTTAATGATCATATATGCTTTAGGAGTGCCCACATATTATCTTGGATCTAGGGTTTGTTTGATGTCTATGAGTTGTGTGTCGATTCCGACTCATCACACTTTGTATTATTATATGGTCATTACTATTATTCATGAGATTGCCGCTTAGTGTCATGCATCATGATTGTGCGGATCGAATATCGAGCGCGGTGAGCCCATTGTCAATCTGCACCACCACCCATGGGTTCGCGGAGGGGTGTATAGAAGCATCCGTCGAACCTATGTTTTGATTATGTCAAAGGTTAAAGTTAAGGTGTTTTGGTTTCTAATATATTGAACAAGTGCGAAAGTCTAAGTGGAACTTGAGGCGTACAAGTCCTGCAATCACTGGTTAGGGGCGGTGGTGAGGGGAGGGGTAGCATCCTATCCTGGGAAAATCTAAGGGCGGCAACTAGGCAACTAAGGCTAAGTGTCCTTGGGGCGGTAACCTGGTGAAGCCCTACCCTGAGCGACCAACCAGGTCTGGGGGACCCTAGTGATCCTGCGCCTTGCAACAGCGGTAAAAGGTCCTAGTGACGCAGGCCTTGGAGGAGGTGGACCTAAGCCTGTGCAGTAACCCTAACAGTAGGGGTGTCCTACAGTAGGGGCGTGCAAGGTGGAGGGGGGTGGTAACTAACCACATAGAAGGCACTAGGATCATGTCCCTGCAGTAAATCTCCGGATGTAAATCTCGAGTGGAGCGTCTCTGTGAGAGGGAGGGGGAACAGTGAGAACAAGGTTTTCGGGCGTCCGAAGGGTCGAAACCGGTCTATCACTCACGAACTTTCATTCATATTTATTTTATTATTAACTGCTTTCTTCGATATGTGTATGTATTTGTGGACCACATTATTGCAGGGACAAAAGAGCAACATTGCGATCTATTCCGTCATAAGCCTCTCATGGCCTCCATGGGGCCTTCGTCAAAAGAAGGTGCAAGTTTTCAAGGCCTTTGAGGTGAACAGGCGCCTTCAAGGCCTGGACCTATTGGCTGGAAGGACCGCGTGAAAGGCCTTGATGGAATGGTCATGTCTGAGTTCGCTTATCTGGAATCGGAGACGGGTGGAGGCGCCGGATGGCTTTCAGGATCTTAGGGGACTTGACTTGCTGAAAGGTTCTGTGTGAACACACTTCCCAATTGCCAGTTCTGCTACCAGTCTTCTATCTTGTGCATCTTGTTATCTTGTGCAACATTACAGCGACGAGCTCTCGATTCCTCTCTCACTCTTGTTGTGGTATAATTTTAATTCATTGTTGTAATTCACTTGTAATATTCATAAATTATAGTTTGTTGAAAGCGATCAAGGATCGCGCGCCTTCGGAGTCGACCCAGGCTCCGAACGAAGTAAACCACTATGTTCTTGTGTTTGTTTCCTTTATTCCCGCTTAATAATTTACTTCTGAGGATTACTGATAATCGAGAAATAGCCAGCCCGCGGCCTTCCCCCTGCCCTAAGATCGATCCAACAATTGGTATCATCACAGCGGGTCGCTTTGAACTGGTGCAACCACCATTCAAGCATGTCGGCGCTTTCGTTTTTTTTTCCTCCAAAACTGTTTTCAAAAAATCCATTTTCAAATTTTCACCATTGATTGGAATTAGTGAAATATCGTATTTTTTAGTAATATTTTTTTAATATTTTAATAATATTTTAATAATATTTTATTATTTCTTTTTATACAAGTGTCTATTTTCTTTCTCTCTTTCTTACGGACTACTAATCCAAGACCAAGTCTTGGAACAAATTTTTATTGTTTATTTTGCAGATATAATAACCTATTCCTTCTGAGTATAACATGCCTACCCATGTCGCTAAGAACCTCGTCGGAGACGAAAGACCTGAGCATCAATTAAAGAGGCGAAAGGTATGGACCATAGTCCATATGATTCACTCTTCCACTAAAGGTGTCACACATCACTGTGACAAGGGATGATAAGGACATTCGAGGCAAATGCAAAAGCAACTTACATTCTCCTATACGGACTAACAAATTCAGATCTTGATCGATTCAACAATGCTAAGGAGCTTTGGGAGAAAGTGCTCCAGCTTACGAGATCCCCCGAAGTTAGAGATCAATAGAACACGAGTCCAAATTGAAATTGAATCTCGAGAGTCAACCTCAGACGAGACCTCGACTCTTCGAGAAAATTAGAAAAGCCCGATATCATAGCTAGCGATGCCAAAGACAAGGATCTCCAAGGCATGTTCAAAGTGGGGGAGGATCCTATCACGATCTAAAAAGGGTAAATTGTAAATTCAAATTGTAAATCTCTCATAATGTTTTGCTTAGCAAGGCTTCATTCCATGCATGAAGGTCGCACGACCAACACAATCGGAGGAGAAGGAGAAAATGATCAGGAGAGGGAAGAAATACATCAAATGCTCCAAATGCAAACTAATGGGTCACTGCAAAAGACAATGCCCAGAAAGAAGACCCAAAAATCCAGAGGGAGAAATCAAGGTTAGTACATTTACATTATATGAAAATCCAGTTTTTGCAACACATGATCGCACTAGCTTAACTAATCCTACTTGCTCTAGTATAGATTTCTCTTCAAAATTAGATATACATGCTAATAATGTAATGAATAAAATTAATTCAAATAAAAATAAGAAATTAACTCTTAGAAAAGTAGAAATACAAAATAATATTTTAAAAGATAAAGTTGATAAATTAGAGAAGATTGTTAATAATTTAGTCAACTGAAATCTAGACTTGGGTTATAAATCTAAAGTAAAACTTAGCGAAAAGCAAACCAGTTATAATTACCTACTTAATAATTCAATCATATATCAATAAGGAGGGGCAAAACCTCCACCATTTCCAATAGAGGTGAATTAACGAGCAGAAAGAGTTAGATTAAAATGAATTAGGTTTAACTTAGCAAAATGCTTGGTGGAAGTTTTAGAGCTTGGGCATGATATTCAGGGGAAGCTTGGGCATATGCTCGACTTGGACCGCCCACGACGCCATTTGAAGTGGGCGGCCAAACAGTGTGGGCGGCCAGGACCCGAGAATTAATGTTTAGTCCTAACTAGTCAATGAGTATAGAGGATTGATGTAGACTATTTGGAAAACCTCAAGGCATGGACTATATTGGAAAGTTCCTCTTGTGACTCCATAACAGCAAATAATCATGATTAAGTAAATGTTGTTCATTTACTCACGAGTTATAAGCATGTACAAGGAAAACATAGAACTATTCACAAAGTTCAAGTTGGCTTAGCACACAGTGGTATTAACACATGCATGATACTTCATTTGATTCATCATCATATTCTCATTTACTTCTCAACAAAAATGGAATAATAGGTTTCAATTTCCTTTATTTTATTTTAATTCCTTAGGAATTCGTAAAGTTCTCTAATTTTTTAGTCAGTTCATGTAGTCTTAAACTCAACTGTTGATGTAAGAAAATGGAGGATACTCGTTTTTCTTTTATCTCTGGTAAGTGGATTGGCTAATCATTTATTACAAAAGCTCAAATTTTTAGGAAATGGACCTATGAGTGTTAATGATCCTTGATTCAACAATTTCAAGAATTATCAAAATTGTAGCAAAAACAGCTGATACCTAGAATCAAAATATTGTGTAAATTACTTAAACTTCATATTATTTTCTATTTAAACTTAAGTGACGAAAAGGGTTTTTGTGAAAACATTTTAAAAATCATTTAAAAAAACCCTTTATAAATTATGTAAAAATCATTTTGAAAGCTATTTTAAAATTAGTTTAAAAAATCATGTTAAAAAATCCTCTTAAAAATTATTTAAAAATTATTTGAAAAATTATTTAAAAATACTTTTAAAAATCATTTAAAAATTATTTAAAAATCATTTAAAAATCCTTTTAAAAATTATTTTAAAATTATTTAAAAATTATTTCAAAAATAAAAAAACTTAGACACATAATTTAAAACTTAAACCTTATTTAACAAATAATTAAATCAATTAAAATTTAATTTAATTTTAAAATTTTCAAAATTTTAAAAATTAAACAAAAATTTCAAAAATTATTTTAAAATTTAACTAACTTTTTCAAAACAATCAAAATCTCAAAACTTCAAAAAATCAAAACTTAAATTATAAAATCCTATTATCAAATCTTCAAAACTTTCCAAAAAATATCTTTTCCATTCATCTTTAAATTTTAAAAATCCTTTCACTTAACAATTATTCATCTTTCAAACTAATTTTTATTCATTAATTTATTCTCTCCTCAATCTGTTATTATCCAAACTCATCTTCTCACTTAGACTGAGATAATATTCATTTTAAAATCCTTTCAAGTCTTCAAAATTGTTTTAATACCATCCTTTCAAAGATTATTTTAAAATCTCAACTCATTTTAACTCAAAACTAAAAATCATTCTTTAAAAATCTTTTCAAAACTAAATCATATGCTAATCTCACATTGCTATGTTAAACTTCATCAAAATATTCAAAACTTAAAAATGTAATTTCAAAATTCCATAGAACATTCAAGAATTCACTTTTACCACTACTCTCATATAAACATATACTAAACATGCTTGTTAAATAAACTAGAATGCTTGAGTGAGCTAGATAGTGAGAAAATAATCTTTTTACTCTCTTAAGGTCTTCATGCTCACTGCATTAATTAGTAAATTAGGTTTATTTTTTCTTAAGCAAATTAAGTATTTTTACTTATCAAATCAGTTATTTAACAACTAAGCTTAAAATATATTTATACCCATACATTGACACACTGGTGTCATGTTTTCAAAGTGAGCTCTTACTTCTAAGTAAGCTAAAGTCTTTAAAAGATTTTAGATTATACTCTAAACTTAGCTATTGGGCAAGAAGTTTTCTCAAGACAATCATTTTTAAGCTGAATATATAGCTAAGTATTTTCAAATTTAGCTAAGTACTTAATCATTTTTTGTGATATCACAAAAATTTGCTGAGTCACTTGTTAAAGACAAAAATAACCTTATCTTAGCTAAAAGTATCTCTCAAACTAAAGGAAATGGAAATATTAAGATTAAGATTACCTGTACTTTAGGGCTCTGATACCTGATCAACACCAATTAGATAATTTGATTACTATTTAAACTTGACTCATACTTGGACTTAAAGACCAACTGAATAAATAATCTAAATTAAAATTTTAGATTATTTTTGGTGGAGGCAAAAACTAACAAGTTCTCTTTCAAAAATAAGTATTATTTTATTCAAAATTAAGCTAAGTCCCTTTTTCACTTAAGCTATATCTTCAAAATTCAATATTTGCAAAAGGCGATTCATAGAGCAAAGGGGGAGAGAGGAAGTTACATAGACTATTTTTCTCTTTTCCTAGGTTTCTTTTTGATCTATGTCAAAGGGGGAGAGAAAAAAGTTAAGTGAAGAGTAAACTTAAAACATAATCAATATATAAAGTTTTTCAGACTAATACCTATATGTACTTGACTGTGCCATCTTGAATAATCAGGGATTGTTGGTGCGGAAGCATCCGACGATTTTGATTATGGCAAAAGATTCAAAGTTAAGGTGTTTTGTTTTCTAATGTGTTGAACAAGTTTGCAGGAAACCAGTGGAACTTGTACAAGTCCTCAAAGCGCTCGGTTAGTAGGGAAACTCTGTCCTCCCAGAGAGACACTTGTGAAAATCCTAAGGGGCAATCCCTAAGAAAAACATAGTAGGTGGTAAGGGGCAAGGGTGCGGGGCAACTCAGCAACCTTGGGCTTGTCCTGGGTGGTAACCTAGGTGAAGAGGGACCCCTAGCTGCTTAGTCAGCGGTACCCACCCTAGGTGGAGAGGGGCGGCAACAGTCCTTGAGCGCTTGGGTCTGAAAACTTGGGAAAACCCACCCTAGGGGGGTGTGGCTGACCTAGGGGCAACCTTGGAGATCCGGTCCTCGGAAAAGGATCATCGGCAAGTCATCAGTAATTCCTCAGGTGAGGTAGGGGGATGTTCGGGAGAAGAACACCGCCGAAACCCGAAGTTTCACTTTCACGAGGAAACACCGACGACTCGAATTCACGTACTGAGGACGAGACGTCACTTCATGTCATATTTAGGATATGTGTGTATGTTTTGTGACCAATATGGGACAAAAGAGTAGCCTCTAACATCCGAGGCGCCCATTTGGAGTTGCGCGCGAGGCGAGGAAGAGCGGGTCACATTAACCCGCGGATGTCTTGAGTCATCGAGCTCCTTGGGCGCATGAGCTGAGTGCGTTCGCGACACACCTCTCGGCCTAGTGACCTTGGATACCGGGGCTATCTTGACATCGCTGGTCTGCCAGTAATGTACCTGCCTTAAGAGTAACTGAGCAGCCATTATAAGCTTTCTGCAGTGGATTTATCAGACTTGCTATATGCCTGCGGAGGCTTCGTATACCGATTCTGGCACTTTCACCGCTACCTTGTGCGCGATAGTCCAACGTCGACAAAG
The DNA here is from genome assembly GCF_018446385.1 of Zingiber officinale. Taxonomy (NCBI): domain Eukaryota; kingdom Viridiplantae; phylum Streptophyta; class Magnoliopsida; order Zingiberales; family Zingiberaceae; genus Zingiber; species Zingiber officinale. Next base: position 80,087,852 of record NC_056006.1, read on the forward strand.
CGATGTTTCCCTTTCTCACAATGTGTCTGTTTACGGCCTGTTGCTGCTTAAAGCGCTATTATTATTCGCGGCCTTCACGGTTGCCACGAAAGCGCCCACAAGGACTTCTTAGCTCAAAGGTCACTAGGCGACAGACAGGAGTCCAACGGTACTAACGTGTCCTATACGTTTACGATTCTTGCTATTCGAACTCTACTGAATATGATAGTAGCCGAATTTCTCATGCTCTCGATCAGCACAACATTTGGCCTAGACATTCTATCACAGATGACTGTAAAGCGCCAACGATACGCACATCCGGGCATTTAGCAAGCGGCGCCTGGTAAAGATAGACTGTGTTGGTCGATCACCATCCGTGAGTGTGCTGGATATCCTCCCACGCGCAAGATGAGAGCCCCTATTTATGATTTGGTTGAGGAACGAGACACGACTAAAATCGACACAAATGCGTCGTCCGCATGGGAGGTCAGTCGATAGGCGTTTGTGATAACTTCATGTCATATATTATTATATATTTATATGCATTTGATGTGCATTTGATCTGTCTGGAGTTACACTGTACTTGCTGCGATATGGCATGCATTGACATGCATATGCAGGATGTGATTTTTCATCATACCATATCTTTTGTACTTTGATCCGGTTGATGCTGCTACGCCGGTTATTCCTCTGATATCCTCATTCATATTCTCATCTATCAGTAGGCGATGTATTGAGAGTGTTTATATATGTTATTATGTCGCTTACATCTTCCGCATATCAGTGGACATATCGGTACACCTTACTTCCATTGTTGTCATATTTTCAAGTTGAGGTCGGAGGCAGTTCCGTCGCTAGTCCCCACGACGTAGTGTTAGTCCCTACTGACCACAAGGCATTAATTATCTTTTGATTTTATCTTTTAGATTATGTTTTGATCTTGTATTGTTTAGATACTTGGAGCTTGTATGGATTATATTTGTCGATGGATTTTGGTATGATTTGGTTTTGTACTTTACACACGGACAGAGAAGAGGTGAGTTTAATCAGTGTAGAGCTTAGGGTTGTTTAGATCGTCATCTTATGCTTTGTTTGTAAAGCGCATGGTGATGTGTTTTATTATTATTCCAGCATGGGCAGGATAGTGGTAGAAAAGTTTCAGCTTGTCCGGCGAGGAAGATGTTCTGAAGTTTCTTGGACGGGACTGACGTGGGCCCAGCGTATGCAACACGTGGTCAGCGGACATCCGTGCCGAGTAAGCGAACGTAATTTCTTCCTATTATTCCCTTATTAACTTCTATTAACTAAAATTCTTCCTTTATTTGATCGAGTAACAATGCCCTTGCCCACTTGGTCAGCGGATCCAAAAGCTTGGTTCGGAGGAGTGGTTCGTCTTGGATTTTTTTGTCAAAATTTCGTTTAGTAAAAATACCAAACAACCTCCAAAATTACATAAAAATACTCTAAAAATTTCTAAAAATTTCTAGAATATTTCTAAAGTATTCTAAGCACTTTTTCCAAATGAGGAAATTGGATTACATAGTCAAAGGAGAGATCACATACACACCTTATCACACAAGACTTCCACTTACTTTACAATCATAGCTATCTGAACTACCATTAGCAATAGGAAAACTTTTGAAGTTTTGTTTAAGCAATTCTTGAAGAGCAGAAGCAAGATCTTTGCTAGAAATTTGTCTGATAAACGAGAAGCCCAACAATGGAGAACAAAAATCCAACAATTCATCCTTATGCTAGAAAGAGATGCTTGAAGATCCTGAACCATCAAAAGAAATGTCGTTTGCACAAATGTCTCTACATTTCCATGTACCTGACCAATAATGATCAAGCAGCTCCCAAAAACCTTTCCTCTGAAAAAATAGTGGTCTTGACTTGTGAGCATCCTCCACCATTTACTGACCAAGCTACATTATGCTCTTTAATAATTCCCTCTTTACTCTGAAGCATAAAGTGTGAATTAGATAAATTTCTTTTTTATATCTTTAAATTCATCAATACACTTCTTTTTACTCATTTTTTGTCTATTTAATATCGGATAAATGTTGGGATTTTCGAGCCGCAAAAACCGCTTTTTGCATTGTGGAAACCTCGAAATCCCATGCCACCGGATCCGTGCGAAGAAAATAATTTCCAAAAACTTTACGTGTATGAGTTTCTAAACCTAGATCTACTCTAGATCTACATGGTAGAGAGATTACCCTTGATGTGAAGCCTTTCGCTTATCCCGCTCGTCCAAGTTTGTCGGATCTCGAGAGTGTTCAAGTGGGCACTCCTCTATACGTATCCACACGAACGATTAGGTGGAGAATATCAAACAAAAGGTGTGCTAGCACCTTTGAAAGGTTTGACCATGGTGGAGGAGAGGGAGAAGAAGATGAGAGGAGGAAGAAGAAGGAGGTTACAAAACCAAAATGAAACTCACCCTTGAGTTTAATGTGGCCGGCCACTTCAAGGAAGGCTTTTAGACCTCCATGGGATATCAAGAGTCACAACTCTTGATCTCCCTCATGAGGTGGCACACACATGTGCTATCCTTGATGATGTGGCACATCATAATTAGCCCACTCAATGCCAACTCACAAATGAGGTGGCAATGGTCAAGTCAAACTTGACCTTTCATCTTCCTCTCAAGTCAAGTCAAACTTGACCACTTCTCTCCCATGGTTGATCAAATCTAACCATTGGTTCAAGTTAATTTTAATTTAATGAATCTCTATTCATTGAATTAAATTGGCTCAATAAGTCTAAGTCCAAATTAGACTCATTGAACACATGAACCAAATTGAGTCCAACTCAATTAGTTTACTTTGGATTACTCTTAATCCAATTTGGTTCATCACATGAACCTAATCCTCTTGGTTCATCATATAAACCTAATCTCCATCTAATTGTCCTTTGTGTGTGACCCTATAGGTTCTTGTAACATTGGCAATGCTCCTAAACACATTTAGAAGTATAAGTAATGAGCGGTATCTAGCAACACATCATTACTACCCAAGTTACAAGAATGTTGAGATCCAACATCACCTTGTGACTACTAATTGTGACTTTTCACAATATGTGACATTTGTCCTTCTATCCTTGACATCTAGATTGATAAATATGAGGCATAGACCGTGTCATCCTCTAATCAATCTAAATCTTGAATCCCAAGTAGACTCACTCAATCAAATGAGTTCAACATCTCATATTGACTCATTTGGGCATGACCATGCACTTAGTGGTCTCACTCTATCAAGAATAATGATGTCACTCCAGTCATATAGGAGGGATAGATCCCATCTACACACTCACATCCCTCCTATTATACATACCATGCGCCTTTATAGTCCATCCAGCGACGTTTCAAAGTACTTCATGTAAGTAGGAACCATGGTGACTTCAGGTCCAAGGACTAATAGTCATACAAATAGCCACATGAGAAAGTATATGACACTCATATAACGATCCATGATACTTCTCATGGCGGGTCATTCAATACATACAATGCATACCCATGTGTCAACTTGATATCTCTATATACTTGTGAGATCAAATCATCGATTAACACTACATTAGATACGAAATTTTCCCTATTGTTAAATCTGATTAAATATTTTAAAGAGAAATAGTAATCCTTTATAATTTCTATAATTATATAAGAAATTTATTAAGTAATTATAAATATATTTTATTTTCAATTATAAAACCATAAACTGCCTTTATATTATTATACAATGAGCTTCTACAAAATCACAGACGACCACGGCTAACGCACGACCGACTCTGCCTCCTTTGCACGCGATCTTCGTCGGTCTTTCCACCAAAAAAGATCAGGTAATCCTCATCTCCTTCTCCAATTCGTCTCTACTCTGCAATGTGCGGCATCAGTGGTTTACTAATCGTGCGATAGCAATCATTAGCTTTGGCCAATCACGCAACGCCGACCTAATCTCATGGTTGTTGTTGCCTTGCTGCTATCACTGCCCCCTTGCCTCGCCATCTTGGCCTCTATCGTGGCTATCATATCCTTGGAAGCAGCTGACACAACTCTAAACCCTGAATTTGTGCGGCCTAATCTCACGTGACAAAGCAAATAAGGTTCATACTTTATTGTGATTTGTAATTATCGCTTGTACATCATGCACCTTTATAAATTCCTCGGTCTATAGTGAAAATGGAAGGAATTAATAATAGTGATATTGAATTTATGTAGTTTATTGTGCTTTTTCTTTTATTTTGTTTGGAGCAAAGTATGCTAAGAGTAATATTGTAGCTTTTGGATAATGTTTCTGTTGGTCACAACTAAATGCCGTTTTTCTGGAGTATATATTTAGTTATTTAAATTTAGTTCAGATTGTACCTAGTTGAAAGGTAATATGTGGCAAATTCTCTATAACATGACATTTCTTTTTTTTTGTAACCTTATACCTATTTAAATAGGTATAAGGTTCTCTCCATCATGATATTTCTTTTTTTATGTAACATGTGGTAAATACTCTCTAGTATACATTATTTTTTTATTACATATATTGATTAAATATTTTAACATCGATGTAGGATGTCAAGTAGAGAAAAGGATATTGGTTCTAACAAAAGAAGATCAAGGGGGAGAGGACGACAGAGATGACAATCTCTTATGATGTAAGATAAGTATGTATATTTAATTCTTATTAATGGAATACAATTTAATCAAACCATTGATTAGTTATATAATATTAATATTTACTTTAATGATGATGCATGCAGGCAACATGATACAACACCTGGAGTTGATAACATACAAAATAAAATATAGGTGTGTTAATTTTATCTTGATATTATATTTATTATATTAAATAATTACTTATATTGTATGTATTTATTTATCAAAGGAAGAGGAGGGAAGAAAATTTTCTGAAAATAACGTGATCAATGATGTAAGATACGAAGAAGGTAGTTCATTAGTAGTTCGACAAAGAGGACCTAATTAAGGGTCTCAGATTCCAACAATATTGATGAACGGACTAAAATAAACGTGGTTGTGAATATGTAAGTCATATGACATTTTAAATTTAATAAGTTTTGATATTTTTTTATTAACTTATTTTTCTTTCTTTAATATTCTTAGTTTTGTTATATCTTTAGATTTGTTGAAAATAAGGTTTCTCATGAAATACAAATGATATTAAAGGAGTGATTAAAGGAACGTGGTCAGCATGGAAAAAGGTGCCTAATGATCTTAGAGTTACTTTGGAAAAATTTTAAGGTAAGTAATACATTTGTTGTTTGGAAACTTTTTTTTGTTTGGCAAAGTGGAATAATTAATGGGAATATTTACTTTTGTAAAAATTCTTATGTTAATTATACAATAATGTGGTTCTATTATTAATTTTATATGCTAATTTCTCCCTTGACTATTGCACTGCACAATATAGTTGTCATAGCTTGCTTGATACTTCTTCTCTTTATCTGCTTCAAGTAGCACAAAAAATGGCATGGGCAATCATTGAAGTAGTTCATAGTATATAATTTACTATAGTCAACCTGCAACAAGAAATGGTTTGTCCATTATGGATATCTTGGAATATCTAGATATCTTACAATTATTAGGATATCTTGAAATATATGGTGCATAAATATTAGGATATCTTTTGTATATGTTTCCTCATCTTTGTATATGTTTCATTATCTTTATCTCTTTATGATGTATATAAATGCACCTTGTATCATTATTCTTAATTAGTGAAAACATATTCTTTCAATACCGCTCTTCATGGTATTAGAGCCTCAGACCTATGCCACAAACCCTAACTCTATCTACGCCTAATAGCAGTTGTCATCGCCATCGCCATCTCAGTGGTCGCCGCCTACCCTCTCTCTCAAGAAATTGCTCCTATGGCTACACCTGCGACAGGCTTGATCTCCTTCAATGTTGTTGCTCATGCACCCTTGAAGCTGACTTCATCCAACTATCTTTCATGGTGTCTACAGTTCACGACCTTCCTCATTGGTCATGATCTACTTGGCTTTGTTGATGATTCTCACCCCTGTCGGGACAAACTACATACTATCAATGGTACTCAGACTCCTAAACTTACATATCATGCTTGGATCTGTCAAGATCAACTCACACTGAATGTTATTATTGGATTTTTTTTCTCCATCCTTAATTCCGTTTATTGTTGCTGCTCGCACATCTTTTGATGCTTGAAACACTCTTGCTCTCACTTATAGCATGCCCTGTTGTGGTCATATTACACAACTCAAAACACAACTTCGCAATTCAGTTAAAGGATTTCAATCTATCATTGAATTTTTGCAGTTTATCAAATCCAAGTCTAATGAACTAGCGCTCATGAATGCTCCTCTTGACATTGAAGATCTCACCATCAAAATTCTTCATGGTCTTGATGATGACTATAAGAAACTTGCACATACCATTCAACCCCGAGACACTGCAATCTCGTTTGAGGAACTCCTTGAGAAGCTCCTCAATCATGATGCTCATCTTGCTGCTTGTAAGGATACGCAAATCACTACTACCACTCCCTGTTTCGCTCGATCTCCTCTTCACGCAAAACAACCTTATCCACCGGCTCATCCACCTAATAGTGCTCGTCCCATTGGTCTGTGGTCCTCCGAGCGCGACAACCACATCTCCAACGCAGTCAGGTCGAATGTCTCACATCCCTATCTTGGGACGCGCGTTGTGTCATGGTCTACTCGGTGTTGTTGGTGCAATATCCCCTGGGTCAGGTTGATCAGGTTGACTAAGCTTGAGTTGGCTCAAGCTTGAGTCTCGATATTTAGGTTTTGATGTTTGATAATATATGGAGATTGTAGACTCTGGTCAAGGTTGACCAGGTTGATGTGATGGAGGTCGAGAGGTCAGATTGACCGAGACTTGATTGAAAGTCCTGGAAGTTAGGCGGTTGAAAGTCCCGTGAGTGAAGCTAGGCGGGTGGAAAATAGTGAGTGAAGCTAGGTGAAAATCTGATGGTGAAAGTGATCTAGTGAGTGCTAGGTGAAAGTCCAGTCGGTGGAAAGCCAGGATGATGAGCCGAGGAGTGAAAGTCCCCGGAAAGTCTGTAAGCGGTGAAAACCCTAGTGAGTGAAGTTCGGTGAAAGACCTAGTGAGTGAAGTCAGGCACGTGGAAATCTAGATGGGTCAAAGATTGACCAGACACCTGGTATTGAGAAGTCCAAGTAGATCAAAGGATTGACCGGATACTTAGCACAAGGAAATCCACATGGGTCAAGGGTGATCGGACATCTGGTGGAAGGAAGTCTAAGTGGGTCATGGAGGACCAAACACTTGGCACGAGACTATATATCTAAGTGGGTCAAGCAGAATCGCACTTAGTGATCAGAAGTCCAATGAGAAGTTGGCAAAGAGAAAGTCCAGATGGGTCAAAAGTTGACCAAACTCTTAGCGGTCATAAGTCCAATAGAGAGTTGGCATGGAACTAGGAAGTTCAGACGTAGTAAACTTCCGAAGGCCATAACTTTTGACTCGGATATCGGAATGAGGTGATTTCAGATGAAAAATGAAGCTAATTTCAAGATCTACACAGTTTCTTACCAATTGATTGACCAATCAATTGGGGGGGTTCAATCTGTTGGAGCAATCCCAATGGTCCGCGGGACCATGTGTTTTGGTATTTGGGCAAAGGGTTTAAGTTAGGTTCACCCTTGTATTTGATATGTGTACTTGAGTTATGCAGGACTGCAGGATAAACATGTGACTTAGATTGATGGCTTCGAGTCCGGTGAAGGATGGAGCATCCGAGGACAAGGCAGGACAGGGATGGAGGCGACCGAGCGCATCGGGAAGAATGCCACGCGGTGATTGTATGCCACGGGCAGTATCCATGAAGGTAAGGTAGGAAGGCAAGAGGTCAAAGCTACAACGTCAAATGAGTCATAGAACGAGTGCATGAGAGATGTGTACTCGTAAAATCCTAGTTTTAGGTTTCTTATGTCTTGCTATTATTACCTAAGCATTACAATAATTGACTACATGTTTTAACACTGACTGACCAGATGTGGTTTCGCAGGTTGATGGATCAGTAACCATGGACGCCCGATCGGGTGGTTGCTCGCTGTTAGGCGATCAGCAGGACTAGGTATTGGTAGTCGACGTAGATCCGTAGATCCACACACGGTATGTTTCAATGATTTGCCTGTGCGCACGACATTTGGCAACATCGGCCATTTGAGCATCGGGTTTTCCAACCCGTGGCCTATATAACCAAGCATTGGTTGGTTGAGGTCGAAATTAGAATTAGTGGGTCTAATTAGTAGTCTACAAGTGCTCAAGAGTTTCTGTGTCCAAGAGGTCTTGGTGAGTTTGTGGTGTTTCTACCCACAAGGAGGTTTGAGCGGAGATCTTCCGGGAGTAATCCACCAACGGATAGGGATCGCCACCCTTACGGACACGCGGACTAGGAGCTTTATCTCAACCACGTAAATGATCGTGTAGCTTGGTTTGCATTCTTTCTTGTATTTTGTTTAGCTTGTTTAGTATTTCGCTATGCAAGCTAAGTGTAGGATAAGGGGTCATCTATCCAACCCCCCCCAACGCCAATCTCCCAACAAGTGGTAGAGGGCGGGCCTCCATTGGACTAACCGCCAAGGAAGCAAAGATGACCGGCTTAATTGAACCGCCAAAGCTTGAAGGTAGAGGCTTGTGGGACATCACGTATTGGATGATGAAGATGGAGGTCTTCTTCAACATGGATTGGGATACCATGATGGTGGCCAAAGAGCCATTTGAAGCCCCTAAAGACAAGAAAGGGAAGAAGCTCCGATCACGACATTGGACTGAGGAGCAAACCACAATATCAAAGGCAAATGATAAGGTAATATCCATTTTGATTAATATTGTGCCTAATGACGTGATGAGCTGTGTAGGAAAATATGAGAATGCTCACGATTTGTGGAGCAAGATAAAGAAGGTTCAATGGGAAGAACCTTTTCCTACACAAGAAGAAGAAAAATCCGAAGAAATGGATGAAGAAGCTTGAGTAGAGGAGGAGCAACCGGAAGGTGACGAGCACTCAACATCCGAGGAGAAGAAGGATGAAGAAAGGCCATCCACAAGTGTAGATGAGGAAGATGAGTCATCATCAACATCCTCAAGAATTGAAGAATAATCCAAGATAAGTGAAGAGGATGAAGAAGAGGTCTTGGAAGTGGTCAACCTAGCAAGCACCTCCACCGAAGTGAAGTCAAAGGACCATATCACTTGCTTCGGGTGCAATGAGAAGGGACACTACAAGAGTAGATGTCCTATGTGTGGTGAGTGGGGTCATTACCACACCAAATGCCCAAAGAAGAAAGAGATCAAAAAGTTGGCACATTTGAAGAAGGAGGAGAAGAAGTGGAGGAAGAATGGAGGTTCATGTCAAGGGGGAGCTCCAAAGGTAAAGGGTAAGGTAAAACCAAATTTAAATTTGAAATCAAATTTAAATTCCTCCATGCATGCTAGGAATAATTATCATTATATGCCCATGCAAAATTTTGGTTTCAAATATCATGATAGGAATAGGGTAAATGTAGATCATAACCCTTGGAGACCCATTCATGATAAATTTAGTAATGGTAGACCTAAGGAGAACTTAGACATTAATCCCAAGAAGGGGAAACACATGCCTAGAAAGGGTAGGTATAGGAATGTCCATGGTGGACATGTTGACTCTAGGTTTAGGAACCTAGAAAGAGAAAATCAAGCTTTGAAGGAAAAGCTTGATCGTTTGGAGAAAACCCTAGAAAGATTCAATGTTGGATCTAAGGGTTTAGGTATGGTGTTCGGTAGTTAAAGACCCAACAATGATAGATCGGGTTTGGGATACCGATCTAGTGTCTCCAAGGCTAAGGGAAAGTCTTATGCTAGGGTTGCATATGACTATAGCAAGGAGAAGCCAATAAATGACAAGGGAAAGCCATTTAAAGGTAAGAAGAAGTTAACCAAGGACAAGGTGTCCAAGGTTAAAAAGGTTAGGTTTGTAGGCCAAGTGTCACCAGAGGTGCACCGATGTGGCCTAGCCATCGTGGGGACCCATGGCCAATGAATCTCAGGTGGATTTTACTTGGGAGTCTATACAAGCCATGGAATGTGCCAAGTGGTTTGGAGACGGACTTGAGTCTCAAACCTAGGGATTTGACACAATTGGTTTATGTTTCATGCTTAGACATATGACATTGGGGTCATATAGCATGATAATTGATTTTGGATGTATAGATTCCATATAAACCAATGCTAGGTTAGTATGGGAAAATACATCAAGAGGAAGCCAAAACTAGAACTTTAGGTCAAGGTTCAATTGAACTTTTAGCTAGTTTTGTGTTTTGTGTCAATCTTGGGATTGGTGATAGATTTTTATATATATTTTTTCCAAGTAGACATTGATATAATAGACCTCTCCACAAAATTTGGGATTTTTGAGGTGTGGAATTTCCTGGTGAAGTGAAAGCGCATACGGTAGAACTAATTGGATTACCAATGATTTACCCTAATCGAGAGAACTTCGCTACATGTTCATGTCGATTCCTTGAGCTCGTTGGTAATTATGGTTTTTTACTGGGGGTACCTCGATACTAGTCTGAAATTATTTTCAACATTGATTTTGACCAAGTCAACTCATAGTGTATAAAATCCATGAGGGATTAATATATGAGTTTAGGGTAAATTTGGATGACAAGTTTTCAACAATTGAGATATTGTTAGAGAACTTTTTGGATGTTAGCAAAGAGAGTAAAGTAAGGGGAAAACCTTAATGCCTTTGCGTAGGCATAAGTTCTTAAAAGCCCGTGGTAAAATCCTAGCTAAATTGGGAGCTTAGGTAAAGGGGAGCCTTGGAATAGGTCCTTAAAAAGTTCTCATGGTAAAATCCTAGCTCAATGGGGAGCATAGGTAGGGAGCCTTAGGATCATGATGCATTATACATTAAGTGGCGTGTCACATGTAACCTTGGCAACGTTAAGTCCATTCGTCCAGCTGTGTAGCAGCTAGTCTGGCAACGTAAGTCCATTCTCGTCCATGGTAGTCCAAGTGTAAGTCCATTGGCGGTAAGTCCAAGTGTATAGCCTTAACGAAGCCCATTTGTTTTAGCATGTTGATTTGCTATATGTTTTCCCTAACTTAACGCAAACACCAAAAGGGGAGATTGTGGAGCAATCCCAATGGTCCGTGGGACCATGCTTTTTGGCATTAAGTTAGGTTCACCCTGTATTTGATATGTGTATTGAATTGTGTCAGACCGAACATTACACTCAAGTTGATGGCTTGTGCTGAAGGATGGAGCATGCAAGGGACCGACAGGCGAAGAGACAGGAGGCGACGAGGCATATGCAAAGGATGGTATTGACGCACGGGCTTGTATGCATCCGAGCGAGAAGGGAAGTAGGCAAGATCAAAGTCAAAGAAAAGCGCCAAATGGAAAGGTATACGAGTGCATGAGAGAGATTGCTTGAGTAAAATCCTAGTTTTAGGGTATAGAGAGTCAGTTCTTGTCTCGCAGAGCTTGCATCTGCCGATCATAGACGTTCGATCGGTTGTGGTAGATCGCTGGTATCTGCGCGGCACAGAGAATGGTTCTGTTCGTTCGGTGAGCGATCGTGCTAGTTTTAGCGCATTATCGCGGTTTAGTCGGTAGTCAGTGATGTAACGATTCGCAGAGATCGGTTAACCGGTGGTTTTCCAACCCATATAAGCATTAGAAGCTTGGTTGAGGTGACAAATTAGACTTGGTTAAGGTCTAATTAGTAGTCTACAAGTGCTCAAGAGTTTCCCTTGTGTCCAAGTGGTTTGTGGTGAGGTTTCTCCACGAGGAGGTTTGAGCTAGCGATCTTCAGGGAGTAATCCCACCGGGATCTTACCAGATAGGTGATCTTCCACCTTTGGACATGCACATAAAGTAGCAGCTCTTATCTCCCTCGCAGTAGCATTTTGTTTAGCTTGTTTATTTTTGTATTTCCGCTGCGCAAGCTAACAAGTGTAGGAATCAAGGATAAGGGGGTGCCGTCTATCCAACCCCCCTTCAAGCTGGCCACCGATCTCCCAACACAATCGATTGGTCAATCGATTGGTTTACATGATTTTGTGCAGAAAAGGTCTTTGGGAGAGTTTCTGAGCGAACAGTGAGCTTTTGAATTGATCAATTGATCGATCGAAACCTCCAATCGATCGGCCAATCGATTGGGAGGTTGGAAAATCGCACAATAGCCCTGGAAATCGTGTGAGACATGTTGAATCGATTGGGCAATCGATTCAAGCAATTTCCAAGAGCATAGAGGCGCTCTGGATCGATCAAGCGATCGATCTAAAGCCTCCCCAATCGATTGAGAGCAATTCAATCGATTGGGATCCAACCGTTGGGTCGCGATAAAGTTGTTGCGAGTGTCTTCTTTGGTAGAGTTTTGGGTTTTTTCTCCACGCGATCACAGCGATTTCTCCATAGAGACTCACGCCAGTTCTTGAAGCATTCTTGGAGCAAGGGTTGCTGTTCTTCCAAGATCAAGAGGCGTTCAACACAAGAAGAAGATAGGGTTAGGGTTTTATGCTGTAAAATTTGTAAGATCTTACTTGTATTCATTTCTCTTTCTTTCTTCTTATACTGAGAGTATTGTAAGGCTTCTCTGCCTTGGGTAGTTACAATAAAGGAGTGTTTTCATAGTGGAGAGTGCTCGTGTGTGTGGATCCTTGGATTAGTCACCTCTTCTTGGGGTGGATACCAAGTAAATTCTTTGTGTTAGTGTTGTATTTTTGTTTCTTGCTCTTTCCGCTACATATCATCACCAAGAAGCAAGCAACGATGAGCAACAATGAGCAACGATGAGCAACAACGACCACGACGAGCTATTCAACCCCCCCTCCCCTCTAGCACATTTTGACCCTAACAAGTGGTATCAGAGTGAGGTTACTCTTCACCGGAATCATCGCCGGAAGGGGCAACAAGACTAAAGGGTGAAGAAGTTGGAGCAAAATTCTTCAAGTCAAAGATATCATCAAGCTTAACTTCAAATGGAATTCAGAAATGGATTCGGATTCGACACGAGGGTGTCTCCACCATTTGTATCCACAAGCTTCGATCTTTGGAGATCATGGATCAAAAATTTTATTATGAAGGAGATAGAGCAATGGTTTGCTCTAATGGAAGGCTTTGAAGCTCCAACAAATTTAAAGGGTAAAATTCTCAAGAAGAGCAAATGGAGCCAAGAGAAAATTCAAAAGAGCGAGGAAAATGACAAAGTGACCAAGCTATTGGTCAAGGATGCCAAGGAGCTTTGGAACAAATCGACAAAGATTCATGAGATCCCCTCCACTGTACCAAATCAAGAAGAATCCAAAGAGGGCATCTCAGTGGATCAAGATCAAGAGCAAGAGGACTCTGAAGTTGAGCGATGCTCAACTTATGAAAAAGAAGTCCAAGAAGCCTCATTTTCAAAGGAATGCAATGAAAAGGGCAAGGAGGGAACATACTTCTTGTCCCATATACAAGATGAAGATGAAAAAGCCTCCGTCTTTAGGATTGAGGGGGAGCGACCTTCATTGACACCAGATCAAGAAGAAGGAGAAGCTTCTACATCCGGGTCAAATGGAGAAGAAGATGATGTATCCTCCAAAAATAAAGAGACATCAAATGAAGGATCAAGTGTCATCCCTACATGCGAAGGTAAAAATATTTCAATTAAAAATAAAAATCATATTATATGTTTTGAGTGTAGGGAACATGAACACTACAAGAATAAGAATCATATATTTCAAGTGGCACCTAAGGGTAAGGAGAAACCCAAAGAGACCATCCCCACAACAAAGAAGAGCAAGGAGCACATTGTGTGCTTCTCGTGTTATCAAAAAGGGTAGTATCGGAGTCAATGTCCAAAGGGGAAGAAAGTGGTCAAAGTCAAAGGAGGGAGCACAAGTCAAGGGGGGGCTTCCAAGATAAAACCCAAGTTATCATTTATTGAACTTATTCCTTTGAAAAATGGTAAAAAGCATGTTAGTTCCAATTTTTATCATTTTAATGTCATTTACCATAAAAATAGAAAGCATGATAGCATTAAGGAAAAACATGTAGCTCTTCATGCTAAAACTACCACACCTAGGAAGGTAGATAAAAATAGGCAAGAACTCTAAGGATTAGTTATAAGAAAAAAATGCTCAAGGACACAATGAAAAACCAAAATCTAGAGATTTATGGAAAGAAAATCTTGAGGTCAAGACTTGATGAAATGGAAAAAGGATGGAAAATATTCTAAAAGGGCAAAATGAGCAAAACCTAGGTCTAGGAGTACAAAAGTCATCCAATGGTCATAGAGTCTGGATACAAACCTAAGGCTAAGAGATGCTATGCTACTTTACCATAGGGTTTCATATGGAACCAACTCTAGGTCTAAGTGTCAAGTCAAGGATACAAGGGAAGTTATCCCTAGTATCTTTGCAACATCAAATGTGACTAAGACTTTCTAAGAAAGTCACTAAGAAGGTCACAAGGGAAGCAATCCCTAGAGTTGATCTAGAGAAAGTGACCAAGGCTTCTAAGAAGCCTAGGGAGGTCATTAGGAAGGTAACTAGGGAAGTTATTCCTAGTGAGTACCTAGAGCATTAAAGGAGCACCAATAGATTTTGGGTTCCTAGGAGCATTTTCTCTACCCCTTAGATGTGTTAGAGAGTGTCGACTCAAATTGGAAAGGTAGTTAACCCAATCTTGATGAAGTTGACACTCGAGAGCATTTTCAAGGTTATTGTTAACCTTTGAAAATGAAATGGATTATTGACTACTCTTTGAAAAAGTAAAATGTGCCAATACTTGAGAAAATTGATGTTAAATTAAATTGGCAAAATTGGGGAAATCATAAGAATTACCAAGTTGGGATTTTGATATGTTCTTAGGGAATTAAAGGCAAATCTGGGCCTTAATTTAAAACAGTTACTCCTTGGACGAGTAAAATGTGCCAAAAAAATTGAGGAGTTATGCTTAATTTTTAAATTGGCACAATTTAATCATGAGTTAAAGAAATGCCAAGTTGGGTTTTGGCATTTTCTTGAGAAAGTGAGGGCAAGCTAGGAGTTAATTTTTAAATTAGCTAAGATTTAAGGATACTTAGTTAGCTAATCTAGGTACTTCTTTTAAGCTAAATTACCATGTCTTCTGTTGGTTGCTACTCGGAATACCGTCCTAGTTCCCCTATACAAAAATTTGTACAAGCATAGAACTATCCTAGCTACCCATGTGTTCTACTAAAGTTAAATTTGGATTGCAAATGATGCTTAACATTATTAATCCAAATTTTCCCTTTAAAAGCTAAACTTGAATTAGGAACGAAACTTAACATTCTTACTTCAAGTTCAACCGATGTGATCTTCCTAAGTTAAACCATACAGAGTTGATCAAATATCTATTTCAAGGTTTTCA
This sequence comes from Zingiber officinale, assembly GCF_018446385.1. Classification (NCBI taxonomy): domain Eukaryota; kingdom Viridiplantae; phylum Streptophyta; class Magnoliopsida; order Zingiberales; family Zingiberaceae; genus Zingiber; species Zingiber officinale. The sequence goes on from NC_056006.1 coordinate 80,103,232, forward strand.
GGTCAAACTGAGGCACTAGGCCTTCTTGGGGATCATTCTTCTCAGACTGAAAAACCTTTTAAAAAAAGATATTTAAACTTCTCACAAGGTTTAACAATAGAGACCTCAATAGAAACACATTATCGAAACATGAAATCGAAATGAAAATCGATAACAAAAATAATAATTAAAATTGATAACCTTTTGTTTTGGTTTTACAAAAGATGAACTAATTATGATGCAGAAACTAATAACTAGTTTACCTCTTGTAACTTATAGACCTCTTGATCTTCTATTGTATTCTCTTATCTCGTGTGGGTGACGATCTACCAAGAGGAGAATCCACCCAAGCCTTCTTCTTCCTTTCAAGTGTTTCGCCACTAACTTTCTAAGAGATGATGAAGTTCGCCAACTTTCCTCAAGGGATGCTAGACAAGAGAACCTCCTTTTCTTCTTCTTCTTCTCCTTCAAGCAACCGCCATCAATGGATCTCCACACCAATATGCCGCCACACAGGAAAACACAAAGGAGAAATAGTAAGGCCACCACCAAGGAAGAGAGATGAGAGGAATAGAAGATGTATTATTGTGTGAGGCACCTCTACCTCTCTTTATATTCCTTGGTCTTGGTAAATAAGGAAAGTTTTAAACATAATTAAAGCTTCCTTATATTCCTTGAAATGACTAAACAGGAAAAAAAAAATAAAATTTAAAACTTCCTTTTCTTCTTGTCATGGTTGACATGCTTGTTCCAAGGAAAGATTTTAAACAAAATTAAAATCTCTCTTTTAAAAATCCCTTTTGTGGATAGTTCTAAAAGAATATTTTATAAATTAAAATCTCTCTCTTTTAAATCCTTTTATGGATATCTATTAAAGATAAGATTTAAAATAAAACATGGTTTCAAGAAAGGAAAGTTTTATCAAAAAATTAAAATATTTCTTTCACATTATAGATAAATACAAATAAAGAAAGATTTTAAATCTCTCTTTTATTCCTTTGCAGAAAGATATAAAAGAAAATATTTTAAAATTTTAAAACTCTCTTTTAAAACTAACATAAAAGGAAAGTTTTCAACAAAATAAAAGCTACTCCTGAGATAGCAAAGCAAAGAGATAGCTTTCGGAGAGTCTCAGAGGGGATTATACAGCTCCTAGGGCAGAGTCTATCACGGAAAACTTTATAAAACTTTTTGACTTATGTCAGGCTTGGAATTGGGAGTTCACCGGAAATCGAAATTCAATGGGCTAAGATCGTAAACTTGGGGATTCTAATTACCAGAAGTTGGGTTTGGGTGGATATAAGACTTTATAAATAAGAGGCTACAATAGGGACGAGGAGGAGGAATTGTTGGTCTTCGATGAGCTTGAGTAGCCGAACACCGAACTCAAGTTCATCAATAATATCTCATTCCACTAAAGAGTTATTATTGCACTATAACTTCTATATGTTAGTCTCCCTATGTTTAAGATATTGAATGTCCACTAATTAAATGAGTTATTGATAACTCACTTAATTAATATCTAGCTCAAGAATAGTACCACCTTCGTCATCGCTTCGTGTCCTGCAGGGTTTACATGACAATCCTTATGAGCTCCTCAAGGGGACACCATCAACCTAGATTACTAGGACATAGTTTCATTCTATAATCAATAACACACTATAATCAATAACACACCATATATCAATAACACATAGTTTCAAGGGGCCTATTGATTTAACGAGCTAAATCGCATCCTTTGATAAATCAAAGAAATAAATACTAAGTATATGTGTTTGTATTATATCATGATTAAGAGTGCACGCTTCCATAATAACAGAGGTATTGTTCTTTTATATAGTCAGTATAAAAAGATGCTACCTCAATTGGTCCTGCTCAATACACTCATAGTGTACTAGTGTAATTTATTAGTCAAGATAAACTAATACCTAATTACACTACAAACAACTCCAAATGGTTTGTCCATTCCATCTTGGTTGTGAGCAAACTGTTTATAATTTATAAGGATCTGATAACATGATCTTATGTATGTCTCCTTACGTTATCTAATATAAATTAAATGGGCAACTACACTTAGCATAAATGTAAGCATTTGACCAATGTGATTCTTATATGTTTATACAAAAGCTAGACTTTTAGTATACACTCTAACAATCTCCACTTATACTAAAGACTATGTTCCATATACCACACATACATTTGATTCCCACCCTTCAACATGCCCATCAAAATCTCTTGCCTTAAGGGCCTTAGTAAAGAGGTCTCTCGTGTTATCATCCGAGAATCTAGGCAACAACTTCTCCTCGTAATGGTATCAAAGTGGTACCTTGTTTTATGTGTTTACTTGTCTTATGGGCTCATGGTTCCTTTGGTTACTACACCACTTATTATCACAATACACTATAATAATTTTTGAAACCAATCTACCACGCTCTACACGACGCTCCTTCATAGTGAGTCCAGCATCTATGCTTAGGTAGCAGCAATCCTCACCTAACCAAAATTTAACCCCAATCATCTTAAGTCTTCCATAAATCTCCTCAATATCTCTAACATCTTGGAATTGTACGGAAGTCCACCTACTTGGATTACTTTCCTACTCAAATGAAAGATATCCGTGGCATATTAGCAAGATACATTAGGCTTCTTGCCATGACTTGAAGACATATCTATGTCTGAGAGATCCTCCATAAAAGGTATAAAACCTTTCTTGGAGTCTTGCTAAAGCGAGCTAGATCATATCGATATAGCTTGGGATACACAACATTCTTTTCTTGTGATCCTTACCTTGATCCCGAGAATATGTGCATTCTCCCAAGTCCTTCATATCATATGCTTACACCACACAATACTTTGATATTGTAATCACACTCACTACGACGTTCATTATACACTTCTTTACATACCACCATCCACGGACACATCGGAATTTATAACTGTGGATTACTTCATTAAACCAGATGTTCCAAGTCCTTGAAGCTTGCTTTAGTCCATAAATAGACCGATTGAACTTACATACTAGATGTTCTTTGCTTTCTTGCAATAACCCCTCTGGTTTATGAATGTTTTCTTCAAGACTTCCATTAAGGAAATATCTTGACATTTTTAAACCTCATAATCCATATGATAGATAGAGTATCTTAGACTTAAGCCATGGCAAAAGGTTTCCATAGTCAATTCTCTTCTGTATACCCCTTACGCACAAGCCTTGCTTTGAAGTTCCACCTTCCGTCTCCTCCTTTTTTCTTTTGTAGATCCATTTATATCCAATAGCTTTTACACTATTTGAAGGTTCTACTAGCTCCTAGACTTTGTTAGAATACATAGATTCTTTTTCTGAATTTATTGCTCTTTGCTAAGATGATGCAACTTTATCTTGAGTGCTTCGTCATATGTACGGGGATCAGGTTCATGTTTACCTGGGATCAATCCCGATGACTCTCCCAAAAATATGAATCTTTCAGGTTGCCTAACAACCCTCCCACTACGATGAGGTGTTGTCTGTAGTTGTGTATCATTTGTGACATGTGTTGCAGTTTCTTGTGGTATCTCATCTTGTACTATTGGGTACTAGATTAGACGTGTCCTTTATTATTTCCTTAAGAACAAATGGGCTATTGTGGTTCATTACATAGTCCTCTTCCAAAATCGAGCATTGGTGCTAACAATGACCTTCTGATTTTTAGGACTATAAACCTACTTTCATTTTCTAGGATAACTCACAAACAAGTGAACCCTTGTTCTCTCCTTCAATATATGTTTCGAGGCTTACGCTACTACCCCATAGTGGGCTATGCTACTCCGGTATATTCTCAAACAAATTTGTAATTGAATAGAAGAAAGTACCATATTCATTATTTCATATTCCTATACTCCCTACACATTAACATTTGGGATTGTGCATCATCTCGACAGTGGGATGAATTCATAAGAGTGATACTTGGTAAGTGAGATTGGACTTAGCGGGTGCACCGGTTGGGATCTAAGATGATTAAGAGCCACCACATCTCGCACACTACGATCTCCCGCTTTTGATACTTTTACCACCACCAACGCATCACCTTCTCCGGACACTTCAACTGTCATAAATGTAAACGAATAGTCCATCAAGAGATGAAATATTCAAAACCACCTCATGATACCGAATAACATCTTTGGCTCTATACCCTTAGTCTTAAAAACCTCTTCTTTTCCAAATAAGACTCGCATGTTGAAAGTTTCCTCCCACCAATGAACCCAATCCCATCCTACTCATACTGCCTTATATACCAAAGATATGATTGGTTCGTTTGAAGGTTGCTTTCTCTTATTAGAGTTAGAAAGATGTGTTATTTCCATTTGTTACATCATGGGTTTTGGATTTAGAATATATAAATTCAACCAATGTACAGATAACTTCTATTATTCTCTAAATTGTTATCAAAATATATCAAGTTCTTTGAATAGTTTAGAAACTTAAATAAAGTTCCTTCTAAAACTTGGTACGTAAATATAATTCAAAATCCATGTTTTATTATTGGAGGATAAACATCCTCTCATCTTATGTGGTGACTATAGCCATGACTGGCAAATACTGAGTTGGTATGATGTCCGGTTTCGGAACCCTCAATGAATTGAAATTGCATGCATGATTTCCTATACACACACACCGTAAGGTGATAACACCACTAAATATGTTTCAACAACTAATGAATAAAATACACCTTTATTGTTCCCACCTTAGTGTCCAAGTTTTGTTTCCAATTATTATAATTGGGACTACTAAGTCTATTCTATAGTATAACAATTAGGGAATGAAAAACATTTGAAATCCTAAGAATCACAAAAATATTTGGTCAACACCTTAAATTTAAGTAATTTTGCATCTCATTAACAGTATACAAATTCAAACATTAAGGAGATTTTATCCATTAATTTTATTATCTTGTCAACCTATCTTTATGACAAATAAAATTAATAGTTGGTCTTCTTCGATAAAATATTTTGTAAAATTTAGAATAAAATAATATTAATTCCTCAAAATAATATCATTTAAATCTCTAATTATATATTTAGACGTTAGATGCGTACAAATTGGACATTTTAGGAGGGTCTTACCCATTAATTATCTTGTCAACCTTAAATTACCTCAAACACCATGAATTTTGTATGTCACGTTAGTGTGGACATATACAAATTGTTTGTAAGAGGAGGTTTTACCATTTTATTTTTCAACCTAACTTTATGAAAATAAAATTACCTCAAACACCATGAATGTATGTCATGTTGGGATACAAATTCAAACATGTGTTTACCTAGCTATTGAAGTAATTCACACATAATAGTAGTGACTATTGCTGAGGATACTATTAAATGCACCTAAGTGTATACCATGATACTTAGTCCATTAAATAGGATTGTGCCCCTTCAGTTGGAGAAGATCATACGCTCCTAAATAATTTCCTATAATTATCCATAAAGGAAGTTTGATCTAGTGATCCGCAAACAAATTCATCCGTTGTGGAGGGAGGCACTCAGAGCCAACACACAAGTTTGTTTGCATCACTTACAAACCAATAATGGAGATCGTGGAATTTATTTATAAATCCCTCGCCCACTTAGTTATTTAAGATGAGGATTTTATCATGCATACACATATCAAGAATAAAAAGCAATAAATATGGGATACCTTATGATTTTCCATGTGGATGACTCAACACCTAGATGTTTAGTCATCCCACGTCAGTAATCTGTCTAGTTAGTCCCATTTATCCCCGCTTCTTCGTTTAGCTTTTTCCTAAGGAATAGTACCACGCCTCATGATCACGATCGACTAAAATAAATTATATATCGATCCTATATTCCACAAAGAAACATAGAGTCTAGATCGAACAATAATATAAAACCTAAATATTACGCAAGTATCATACAATCACGCACATAAATGCCCTCGGGTCCATCCAATCACACACAATCACAATAGACCATAATAGTTGAGCACACCCGAGTTAATCTATTTGCACATCTTATCCCAATATATGACATGTGCAATATTAAACCAAACACCAAAATCATATCAATTGTTGGTTGGTACTTGAAAAACAATCCTAGTTCCCCTGTATAAAAATTTGTACAAGCATAGAGCTATCCTAGTTACCCATGTGTTCTACTAAAGTTAAATTTGGATTGTAAACGATGCTTAACATATTTCCATGGATTTCATAGTGGGACTACCCAGGACCATGAATGGTTTTGATGCCATATGGGTAATAGTCGACAGATTGACTAAGTCAGTCGACTTCTTAGCTATCAGGATATCATACTCCATGGAGCAGCTAGCTCAGTTGTATCTCAAGGAGATAGTCAGATTGCATGGAGTTCCACAGACCATCATTTCAGACAGGGACAGTAGGTTCACGTCACACTTCTGGGAGTGTGTACAGTCAGCACTGGGCACCAAGCTAAAGTTTAGCACAACCTTCCATCCTCAGACAGATGGTTAGACGGAGCGGATAAATCAGGTACTCGAAGATATGCTCCGAGCGTGCGCCCTAGACTTCAAGGGAGGTATTTGCATACAACAATAGCTATCAGGCCACTATTGGTATGACACCCTACGAGGCTCTCTACGGGCGGAGGTGTAGATCTCCAATCTGCTGGTATGAAAGTGGTGAACAGAAGGAACTAGAACTTCAGACAGATCTAGTAGCAGATACCACAGCAACTATACAGCAGATCCGCCAGAGAATAGAGACAGCTCAGAGCCGTCAGAAAAGCTATGCTGATACACGGCGTCAACCCTTAGAGTTTTTAGTTGGGGATACAGTATTCCTCCGAGTGGCTCCAATGAAGGGAGTAATGCGTTTTGGGAAGAAGGGCAACTTAAGTCCTAGATATGTGGGACCGTACCCTATCACTAGAAGAGTTGGCAAGGTAGTATATGAGCTAGAGCTACCCTAGGAGATGTCAGCTATCCATAACGTATTTCATGTCTCTATGCTGAAGAAGCATATCCCAGATGCCACCCAGGTGATTGAGCCCTAGTCGGTACAAGTTCGCGAAGACCTCAGCTATGACAGTCGGCCTAATCAGATAATAGACCGAGTAGTTAAGAAATTGTGGAATAAGGAGGTACCATTAATAAAAGTTATTTGGCAAAATCACACAACAGAAGAAGCAACTTGGGAGACAGAAGCTAGTATGAGACAGAAGTACCTATAGTTATTCTAAGTTCGATGACGAACTTTTTATAAGGTATGGGGATTGTAACGCCCAAAAATTTTCAAATTAATTTTTAGAAATATTCTATTATTTCTCTGAAATTTTAGGATATTTTTATGGAATTTTTAGAATAACCGAAGTAGCAAAATTAAATAAAAACGTAAAATAGCCTAAGCGGGGATTGAACCTGCGACCTATGGACTCTATGACATATAGGGTGACTTAGTAACCAGGGGCCACAATAGGGGTGTGCTGAAAGAAGAGGAGAGCAATTATATTTAAGATTTAGTTGGGGTGTATTAATCACTTAATATAAATAGGGAATTTAAGAGGGAAATTATTATTCTTGAACGACAACTCTCTTTTTCCTCAAACCCTCACCGCCGAACCTCTCTCTCTTCCTCACCCTCTCGGCGCACAAACCCAAGAACACCTAGGGTTCCATCCCTAGGGTTGTAGGAGCACCATCCGGAGACATCTCCGATATGAAGACGCTCCTCTCCGCGAGAAGGAAGCGTAGACATAAGAGGATCGACGAAACGATCTTCTTCTCCGGTAACCAAGCGATCGGATTGTAAGAAAACTTAGCGCGGGAAGTAAGTAACCCCTCACCTGTAATATAAGTGGTTAATAATGCATTTTTATGCTTTTAGTTCAGTCTTATGCATGATCATTCAATTAAGGAGATTTAGAGCACACCAAGTGTTCGATAGAATTACTAGTACAGTTAAATGCCACAGTAGACATTCTAATAGCTTAGTTAAATGCCATAGATGCATTTAAATAGCATGCTTAAATCTTGCCTCAGTTTATATGGGACTACGGTCCAATGGGTGGGATCCCATAGTCACCTCTAGGTTCAGATAACCTAGCTCTAGGTTCAGATAACCTAATAAGAGCAAGATAAGATAAATTAGCTTATGAACCAGTATTTTACTTTATCAGTGGCACTGTACTGGACTCTTAGTTGTCCTTGGGTTGGGCTCCCATAGTCGTCCCTAGGTTTAGATAACCTAGTAGACCCTACTATATTCGGGGCTAGCTACCTCGGGTCTAGTTAGGGATGCGCGCATAGCAAGTACAATTGTCGGGCACATCAGCAGCATGATTAGTATTTTTATCTATGTATATAAATAGTTTTCAAACTTCACAAACCAGATATGTGAATACAGCTCAGCTTCAGTTTAGTTTTCTTATTGATATAGCAAATAGCTTTATGTTCAGTTCTTGATTGCCATGACTTACATGTCCATATGCCATGTTTTTAGCATTTTCAGCATGATCATCAGCATGTATTCTAGATAGCATCTTTTTAAAGCACGATTTCTTTGAATACATGTTGTGTGAGGTAGATGGTTTCTTACTAAGCTCCCAAGCTTATAGTTTCATTTTCCTTATACTGTAGATAAAGGTAAAGGGAAGATAGATTAGCGGAGGCTGGAGGCAATGCGATAAAGATGTGTGTGAGAAGGAACTTGGAATAAAGATTCTTGGTGACTAGCAAGTCTAAAGACTTAGTATCTCTTATAGTGTTACTTTTCCGCACTTTTAGATGTTTAAGTGTCTTGAATTATGAAAATGTGCTTAGATTATTAGTTTTCCTGATATTAGATAGATAACCATGAATAATGACATGCCTAGTAGTGATATTATGCTTTTAGTTGATTTCTGAAGTTCCTGTACGAGTTCGGGTGGGAATTCTGAAGAAATCAGAAACCCAATCGATCAGCCGATCGATTGAGGAGTCCTCAATCGATTAGCCGATCGATTGGAAGAAATCCCTGCGTACAGAATGTCATTGAGTCGATCAGCTGATCGATTGAGGAGCCCTCGATCGATCAGCCGATTGATTGAAATGTGACTTCCGCGTACAGAGAGCTGATGGGTCGATCAGGTGATCGATTGGCCAAGGATCGATCTGCCGATCGATCAGGAATTTCACTCCCGGATCGATTGGCCAGACTGGATCGATTCAGAATTGACCTCCGTGCACAGTATCACGTTGAATCGATCAGTGGATCGATCAAATAACTCCAATCGATCCACCGATCGATTGGAAAGTCTGATTTTTAGTTCTGTGATTAGATAGGAAGTTTAGGTTTCCTTCTTTAGCATATGTACCACAATAAAAGTGTATCTGGAATATGAACTCCAGATTTTATAGCAATTAGTAGAAGTTTTAAATTAGTTCAGCTTTCCGCATACCATAGTTAGATAAGATAATGTAACCCCCGGCCTTACAACCTAGTCAGTAGGAGGCGGGGCGTTACAGAGTGGTATCAGAGAAAGTTCCATACTTCCTCCACACACACATCAGCATTGAACCTGCAGCTTCCAAGTAAGAATATCTCTCACTTTATTTATGTTGCTTGCTTTTCATGTTTATATATAACTAAAGCATGCTTATATATGATAGCATCTAACATTATAACAATAGTTATGCGAATATGATCGTATTAGTTATGTATGTCCTCTATTTCTCTAGAAAATGGTACGAGGACTAAAGGCACCCTAGAAAGGCACCTCCAGCAGCCCAGCGATGAGGTAGGCGGTTCAATGCCTCCCTCGAGATATCTGCAGCGAGAAGCTAGCCGTGAAGACATGATGGAGAACGAGATAGCCACCTTAAGGCTAATCGATGAACCACTCACTCCGACTGAACCCTAGCAACCGAGTGGTGAGTTCCACCATCCAACCTCACCGGACTAATCTAGCCGAGGGGAGGAGAGAAGCCTATCGATCTAGTGGCGAAAATCAAGCACAACTTCGTGAAGCAAGTGAACCATGCAGCACGGTTCAACACCTGAGTCCGATGGAGCTACGATGGCCGGTGGAGTATGAAGGTGAAATCGCCTCCTTTGGCTGGCAGACGTATGTGGTGGTGGAGAGGATTAAAGTGGAAGCGTGTGGGCATGGGCCGACTTGAGATTCTTTGAGGAGTTCTTTCACATGCGGTCACAAATCGACACTATAGTTCAATTTTGTCGGCAACCTTTCAGTTGAGGAGGTGCCAAAGATAGCAAATACTTCGCGAACTAGTCTGCCTGAGCGAGAGCCGATTGATGCTCAAAATGCTAAGGAAATAGCAATGACGCGTGGTCGTGGCGTTCAATCATGTCAACGATGACTCGGTAAGTCTCTGAAACATAAGTCACAGAGCATTACGAGGACGATCAACAGGACATTAGCGGTCCAAGGCCAAGGAGGCTCGGTGTTCGAAACACACAAGGCCACATCTCTAAGGAAAGGGAACTCTAATAAATGTAAACAGGAGTTACCAAAAGGGGACCAACTAGTAAACAACCTAGCTATCCCCTAGGGAAATTCCACGAAGTTTGTCCAGGGCACGCACATTGAGATGCCGCGGAAGTATGGCTAAGCAATGCTCGAACAAGACAGATACCATGATCCAAGATCGGAAGACAAGACATACAACTACCTACAGCAGTTACGCTTTAGATGGTCCACATACGGCCATGCGCCTAGAAGCCCTCTCGTGAGGATCTACTCACTCACTAGAGAGGATACTTGAATCCATCGAATACAGTCGGATCGGATTTTAAAAGACGTCGCAACAAGCCCCATTCTTATATATCCGGGACATTCACCGAAAGTTAGTAATATCTCCGGTACTCAATGGTCGAACACTACCGAGAAATCATGGCATCCACGCCGCTCCAAGTGTGCCATCATTCGAGACAAGGAACATTTTGGTGATCCGATAGATATGGTTGACGATGTCATCTTGGGAATGGACTTTCTTCGATCAGTCAAGTACGGCTCCAGAGTCTCTTGTCGTCCTGAAGGCGTGCAGTTGGTACATCGGAGAAGAGGAAGGCCAAGAAGTTTCTCTCAACTCGAAAGCCTACCTGGATTCGGGATGTACAGGGTTCCTAGCACATGTAGTCAATACCGGTCACGACAAGGACCAAAAGCTAGAGGTCCAAGTTGTATGTGACTACCCAGCCTCTTCACGAGGAGTTACAGGGCGCACTGTGCAGGAGATTGAATTTGAGATAGAACTTATCCACGGTACAAATCCCATCTCCAAAGCACCTCACATGGCTCCAGCGGAGCAAGGAACTTGAGAGCAACTGCGGAGCTGCCGACAAGGGCTTCACGCTCTAGTCACTCACCATGGGAGCTTGTATTGTTTGAAAGAAGGAGCATGCGCTCACTCACTCTAGGGCACTAAACCAAGTCATGATTACAAGGTATCCTCTTCCGGGATCGATAACCTTTGTTTGATCGAAAAGACAGTGTTATCTAAAATAGACCTCGGATCGGGATATCACCGGTGAAAGTTAAAGAAGGTGATATACCCAAGACAACTTTCGGGACATACGGACATTATGAGTTCGTAGTCATGCCTTTTGGCGTGATGCTCCAACTACTTTCATGGACCTCATGAACAGAGTATTAGAGAATTCTTAAATAAGTTTGTTATCGTGTTCATCGACATTCTTATCTATTCCATAACTCGGGAAGAACGCAGAGAGCCTAAGAATCTGCAGACCCTTCGACATAACCACCGGGCCAAGTTCATGAAATGTGAATTCCGGCTCGATCAAGTATCCTTTCTAAGTCACATTATCTCAAGGATGGTATTATGGTAGACCGAGAATAAGTAATGGAAAGTCCTAAACGCCAAGTGAAATTAGAAGCTTTGGGACTAGTGGCTATTAGAAAAATTTGAGAGGATTTCTCCGAGGATAGCCTCTCCGACATCTCTCACACGAGAAAATTTCAGCGGAGGATTGTGAGAAGCAGTTTCATGGAGCTCAAAAGAAGATTGACGGTGCACCCATTCGCCCGGAAAACACAAAATGTTTGATATTTACTGATGCCTCTAAATTGGAACTAGGCGACTGATGCAAAATGACAAGGTGATGCCTGCCTCCACAACTCAAGGACTATGAGAGAAACTACCCTACTGACCTTGCGTCGGTGTTTCGCCTCAAAATTTGGAGACATTACTTATATGGAGCTCGTGCAGAGTGTATACATATCATCATCTTTACTCAGAAGGATCTGAATATGCGACAGCGCAGATGACTCGAGCTGGTCAAAGACTATGACATAGACATCCTCTACCACCCGGAAAGGCCAATAAGGTGACACTTAGCGAAGTCAGACCTGCTATCCCTAGTAGTCATGTCAGGCACCAAAGGAGATTCAGTTGGTTGAATTAATAGTTGGGCAACTTTCTACTATAACACTAGTATCTACCTTGGTGACATCCAGGGACTCGAGACCCAAATTCAGAAAATCAAGCAAAGGTTAATCGAAAGTGGAGAGTTCGAGTGTCCGATAGTGGTATTACATTTTGGTGACGACATTGCACGGATCGGGAGGAACTACGGAGGAAGATCTAGACAAGGCTCACGGACTCCATATACGATGCATCTGGTTCCACCAAGATGTATCAAGACCACGAAGAGATGTTTTAGTGGCACGGGATGAAAAGAGACATCGCTAGATATGTCCGATCGGATCGACACAGCAGGTCAAGGCGACCAGGACGAGGAGCACTATCTGATCCCAGAATGGAAGTGGGAGGATATTTCCATAGATTTCATAGTGGGACTACCAGGACCACGAATGATTTTGATGCCATCTTGGTAATAGTAAGGCTCTACGATCGGCGGCCTATCGGGATATCCTACTCCATGGGCAGCAGCTCGTGTATCTCAAGGAGATAGTCGGGCGCATGGAGTTCACGACCATCATTTCAAGCAGAGAGAAGGTTCATGTCACACGTGTTACGAGTGTCAAGACTCGCACTCCAAGATAAAGTGTGTGATCCATCCCGTGTGCATACCGGCATCTCAGTACTCGATGCCCCAGCCCCTAGACTTGAGGAAGTTGGTGCAATATACTCGTTTAGCTGCATACTGCCATGCATCACTATCTCTCTCCACTAGGGGCTACGAGGCTCTCTACGCGGGTGTAGATCTCAATCTATGGTATGAAAGTGGTGAGGAACTAGAACTTCTGACGGATCTAGTAGCGGTATACCACGGCTGGAAGCGAAGCAGAGCCAGCCGAGAATCGTGAGAGGTAAAAGCTATCTTGATACATGGCGTCGACCCTTAGACTTTCCGTTGGGAAATCTACTATTCCTCCGTGGCTCCATGAAGGGAGTAATGCGTTTTGGGAAGAAGGAAGTTAAGTTCTAGATATGTGGGACCATACATTATCACTAGAAGAGTTGGCAGCATATGAGCTAGAGCTACCTCAGGAGATGTATTTCATGTCTCTATCTGAAGAAGCATATCCCGGATGTCACCCATGTGATTGAGCCCTAGTTTGTGACAAGTCCATGAAGACCACCGGTCATTTGGATAATAGGCAGGCGGTTAAGAAATTGAATAAGGAGGTACCATTAGTAAAAGTTATTTGACAAAACACACAACGAAGAGGCAACTTGGAGAAGCTAGTATGGTTAGTATGAGCAGTATACCCGAGTTATTCTAAATTCGAGGATGAACTTTTTATAAGGTATGGGGATTGTAACGCCCAAAAATTCACAAATTAATTTTTATAAATATTCTATTATTTTTCTGAAAATTTAGGATATTTTTATGGAATTTTTATAATAACTGAAGTAGCAAAATTAAATAAAAACATAAAATAGCCTAAGCGGGGATTGAACCCGCGACCTATGGACTCTATGACATATAGGGTGACTTAGTAACCAGGGGGCCCCAGCAGGGGTGTGCTGAAAGAAGAGAAGAGCAATTATATTTAAGGTTTAGTTGGGGTGTATTAATCACTTAATATAAATAGGGAATTTAAGAGGAAAATTATTATTCTTGAACGACAACTCTCTTTTTCCTCAAATCCTCACCGCCGAACCTCTCTCTCTTCCTCACCCTCTCGGTGCACAAACCCAAGAACACCTAGGGTTCCATCCCTAGGGTTGTAGGAGCACCATCCGGTGACGTCTCCGATACGAACACGCTCCTCTCCGCGAGAAGGAAGCGTAGACATAAGAGGATCGCCGAAACGATCTTCTTCTCCGGTAACCAAGCGATCGGATTATAAGAAAAATTAGTGCAGGAAGTAAGTAACCCCTCACCTGTAGTATAAGTGGTTAATCATGCATTTTTATGCTTTTAGTTCAGTCTTATGCATGGTCATTCAGTTAAGGAGATTTAGAGCACACCAAGTGTTCGATAGAATTACTAGTACAGTTAAATGCCACAGTAGGCATTCTAATAGCTTAGTTAAATGCCATAGATGCATTTAAATAGCATGCTTAAATCTTGCCTCCCAATGGGTGGGCTCCATAGTCGCCTCTAGGTTCAGATAACCTAGCTCTAGGTTGAGATAACCTAGTAAGAGCAAGATAAGATAAATTAGCTTATATATGTTTATCGCGGATTGGACTTTATTGTGGACCCCCATTGTCCTTGGGTTGGGCTTCCATAGTCGTTCCTATGTTTAGATAACCTAGTAGACTCTACTAGATTCGGGACTAGCTACCTAGTTCGATCTAGTTGCAGCATGATTAGTATTTTTATCTATGTAACTTCACAAACCAGATATGTGAATACAGCTCAGCTTCAGTTTAGTTTTCTTATTGATATAGCAAATAACTTTATGTTCAGTTCTTGATTGCCATGACTTACATGTCCATATGCCATGTTTTTAGCATTTTCAGCATGATCATCAGCATGTATTTCAAATAGCATCTTTTGAAAGCACGATTTCTTCGAATGCATGTTTTGTGAGGTAGATGGTTTCTTACTAAGCTCCTAAGCTTATAGTTTCATTTTCCTTATACTGCAGATAAAGGTAAAGGGAAGATGGATTAGCGGAGGCTAGAGGCAATGCGATAAAGATGTGTGTAAGAAGGAACTTGGAATAAAGATTCTTGGTGATTAGCAAGTCTAAAGACTTAGTATCTCTTATAGTGTTACTTTTCCGCACTTTTAGATGTTTAAGTGTCTTGAATTATGAAAATGTGCTTAGATTATTAGTTGTCCTGATATTAGATAGCTAACCATGAATAATGGCATGCCTAGTAGTGGTATTATTCTTTTAGTTGTTTCTGAAGATCCTGTACGAGTTCGGGTGGGAATTCTGCAGAAATCAGAAACCCAATCGATCATCCGATCGATTGAGGAGTCCTCAATCGATTAGCCGATCGATTGGAAGAAATCTCCGCGTACAGAACGCCATTGAGTCGATCAACTGATCGATTGAGGAGCCCTCGATCGATCAGCCGATCGATTGAAACGTGACTTCCGCGTACAGAGAGCTGATGGGTCGATTAGGTGATCGATTGGCCAAGGATCGATCAGTCGATCGATCGTGAATTTCACTCCCGCTAACAGACAGCGTCTGAATCGATTATTGGATCGATTGGCCAGACTGGATTGATTAGATGATCGATTCAAAATTGGCCTCCGTGCATAGTACCACAATAAAAGTGTATCTGGAATATGAACTCCATATTTTATAGCAATTAGTAGAAGTTTTAAATTAGTTCAGCTTTCCGCACACCATAGTTAGATAAGATAATGTAACTCCCGGCCTTACAGCCTATTCAGTAGGAGGCGGGGCGCTACATATACCTCTTGATCTTCTATTGTATTCCTCTTCTTATTTCGGACGTCGTGTGGGCAACGATCTACCAAGACGAGAATTCACCCAAGCCTTCTTCTTCCTTTCAAGTTTTGGCCACCAACTTTCTCCAAGAGATGATGAAGTTCGGCCACCAACTTTCCTCCAAGGGATACTAGACAAGAGAACCTCCTTCTCTTCTTCTTCTCCTTCAAGCAACCGACTATCAATGGATCTCCACACCAATATGCCGCTGGCCACCAAGAGGGAAAACAAAGGAGAAGAGAGAAAGAGTAAGGGTCGACCACCACCAAGGAAGAGAGGAGAGGAATAGAAGATGTATTGTTGTTGTGAGGTGAGGCACCTCTAACCTCTCTTTTATATTCCTTGGTCTTGGAAAATAAGGAAAGTTTTAAACATAATTAAAACTTTCTTATATTCCTTGCAAATGACTAAAAAGGAAAGTTTTAAAATAAAAAATTAAATCTTCCTTTTCATTTTGTCTTGTTGGCCACATGCTTGTTCTCCAAGCAAGAAAAGATTTTAAACAAAAATTAAAATCTCTCTTTTAAAAATCCCTTTTGTGGAAAGTTCTAAAAAGAATATTTTATAAATTAAAATCTCTCTCTTTTAAATCCTTTTATGGATATCTATTAAAGATAAGATTTAAAAAAAACATGGTTTCAAGAAAGGAAAGTTTTATCAAAAAATTAAAATATTTCTTTCACATTATAGATAACTACAAATAAGGAAAGGTTTCAAATATCTCTTTTATTCCTTTGTATAAAGCTATAAAAGAAAGATTTTAAAATTTTAAAACTCTCTTTTAAAATCAACATAAAAGGAAAGTTTTCAACAAAATAAAAACTCCCTTTTATTTCCTTTTATGACCGATCTAAAAAAGGAAAGTTTTATATTAAAATCATCCTTTTAAATCCTTTTAATGGATCTCTATAAAAGGAAATATTTTACAAAATAAAACTTCCTTTTGAATTCAATGTGGTCGGCCACCCTTGTTTGGACTCCAAGCTAGGGCCGACCACAACTTGAACCCATCTAACCTTGGTTTGGCCGACCCTAGCTTGGGCTCCAAGCTTGACTTGGCCGGCCACCTTTAGGTGGGTAAGAAGTTGGGGTTGGGTGGATATAAGACTTTATAAATAAGAGGCTACAATAGGGACCGAGAGGAGGAATTGATTTTAGTCTCCCAATGAGCTTGAGCTTCCCGTGTTCGCCCCGAACGCCTAACTCAAGTTCATCAATAATATCTCATTCCACTAAAGATTTATTATTGCACTACCACACCAATCTCATATTACTATATGGGATCCTTCTTATCATGAGTGTGTTAGTCTCCCTATGTTTAAGATATTGAATGTCCACTAATTAAATGAGTTACTGATAACTCACTTAATTAATATCTAGCTCCAAGAGTAGTATCACTCAACCTTATCGTCATGTCGGACTAAGTCCACCTACAGGGTTTACATGACAATCCTTATGAGTCCTCAAGGTGACATCATCAACCTAGATTACTAGGACACAGTTTCATAAATAATATCATTCCCAACTTATCGGGCCTATTAATTTAACGAGCTAAATTACACCCTTTGATAAATCAAAGAAATAAATACTAAGTATATGTGCTTATTATATATCATGATTAAGAGTACACACTTCCATAATAATAGATGTATTGTTCTTTTATATAATCAGTATAAAAAGATACTACCTCAATTGGTCCTGCTCAATACACTCATAGTGTACTAGTCTAATTTATTAGTTAAGATAAACTAATACCTAATTACACTACAACCACTCCAATGGTTTGTCCAATTCCATCTTGGTTGTGAGCAACTGTTTATAATTTATAAGGATCTGATAACATGATCTTCTGTATGTCTCCTCACACCATGTTATCTACAATATAAATTAAATGGACAACTACACTTAGCATAAATATAGGCATTTGACCAATGTGATGCTTATATGTTTATACAAAAAGCTAGACTTTTAGTATACACTCTAACATCTTGTTTGTCCATCATATGCTATGACATCATATTTAGCATTCATGCATGATTATGAAAAACATAAAAATACCATATCATGTCATACATACATCATGTAGTTATAGTAAGTTTTCTTTTGAAAATTATTCATTTTGATGTATGTCATAACTCATCATGCAATATTATTAATTCCTTGCAATTAAGGACAAATGATATTTACTAACAAATAACATCATAGGTGGATGTTCATAATCCAACATGCCTAGATAGATATGCATAATCACTAGTTTAGGGCAAAACCAAACTCTACATCTCTCAAAGAACCATAAGGTGAATTGTATGTGTTTTAGTACACATTAGATACAAGTGAGGATGCTAGGATGATAAACGAAACTCAAGATGTTGATTTAGTGCATTCTTTTTTAGTTTTAGGTTCATCAAAACACATAGTTATGTGTACTCCAATTATTGGAAAAGCTAATATACAAGTCATGTGCATTGAGCCGAAAGAACATGGTTGGATATTGGTTTTGAAAATAATTTTAAATATACTTTTGAAAACCTTGGTGAAAACTATCTTTTGATAGTAATCATCATTGAAAAGTTAGACAGAAACTTGAAAGAAACATTAAAGTTTTTATAAGTTTTCAAGTTTATGTCAATTTTTGAAAATAAAAAGTATTTTCATAGAAAACTATTTTCCCATGATTGTATATACCCTAAGTAATGTCTACAAGAATTTTCATGATTTTTAAAATTTTGTAGAATTTCTAGGATATTTCTAAATTTTACTGAAATAAAATTTCAGAAAATCAGTCCTTCAATCGGTCACCCGATCGATTGAAGTGACTCAATCGATCAGGAAATCGATTGAGAAGGTGCTATCATGAGTAGAGCTCGCTGGATCGATTCCCCGATCGATTCACACTTCCTGAATCGATCCATGGATCGATTGAATCGGGTATAATCGATTGAGACCCAACCCCAATCGATTAAAAATACTGATTTTGGCTGGGAAAGTCTGATTTTAGCATTTTAAATCATTTTTAGTCTTGGTAATCATTCCTAACCCCTTAACACACATTTGTATACATTTAGGGGGAGTTTTCATGATGAGAACAAGGACAGATTGGTTAAGGAAGACTAAGTTGAAGTTTAGGTTGAGGTTTGCATTCAAATATTGATACTTAAACCTCAAAACTTCTAATTTTGGGTTTCCTAAAGGTTTTGGGATTCCAAGTCATTGTTGGAGCAATGACAGAAGTTACAAGCATGTCTTTAGGGGGAGTTACTCTTTAAGGACATGAAAATTGATTTTTCTTATGTTGGATTGAGATCGCGCTAGAGGGGGGGAGTGAATAGTGCTCGTGGCTTATTCGTTTCGTATTTGTAAAACACT
Organism: Zingiber officinale; assembly: GCF_018446385.1. Taxonomy (NCBI): domain Eukaryota; kingdom Viridiplantae; phylum Streptophyta; class Magnoliopsida; order Zingiberales; family Zingiberaceae; genus Zingiber; species Zingiber officinale. The sequence goes on from NC_056006.1 coordinate 80,122,393, forward strand.
AATCGAGTAAAGCAATGAAAATATAAAAGTACACAACGTAAACATAAGGTATTTACTTGGTTCGGAGCCTGTGGTGACTCCTACTCCAAGGCCCACGCTCGTTGAGCGTTTACGTTGGGCAACAACCATAATTTTGAAAAGAATTACAAATTAAGTACAATCAACAATAGTAAAATATACCGACGACAAACAAGAAATAGTAGATTCAGAGCTCCGGGTCATCGACGTCAAGTTATAGCTTCGTCGAAACTTCTTGTTTGTAGCTGGTTGCGTAAGGATTGCTTGGAAGGTGATACGCCTGTTGCTGCCTCGAGATTGCCTTTTATTGGGTGTTGAGGGTGCCTCCAATGCCCCATGGAGGCGCCTCGGCCCCAAAATTATATCCCGAGTTGATCGCTGCGATAAGCCTTCACCGCTGCCTCTTATTCGCCTGAGGGCGCCTCCAATGCCCCATGGAGGTGCCTCCAAGAAGCAGTCCAAGGTGCCTCCAAGCTCCATGGAGGCACCTCCAGCTCCTCTGCGCAAACATCTCATCTTTGCACCCAAGGCGCCTCCAAGCTCTATGGAGGCGCCTCAAACACTGTTCATCCAAGGCTTAGCTTGTTCCTTTTGTACCTGCAAGACACGTTAGTCCCAAAACAACAACATACCCTACAAGATAAAGTTAGAATAGATATAAACATGATAAATCAAGTGATCGACAGTTATCAGACTGTCCAGGTCTGACTTCGGATTTCTGACCGGAAACCCTTGTTTGACCCGACGCCTATTGTTCCCTCTGCGGGGAACGCATCCTCACCTACTCCCCTCAGGAGAGATTACCTGATGCTAGTCCGGTCTTCCAGACCGACTGGACTTTCTGCCTAGGGTTACCACCCCCTAGGACCTAGGGTTACCGCCCCCTAGGGTTTTTCTCCACCTAGGGTTACCACCCCCTAGGACCTAAGGTTACCCCCCCTTAGGATTTTCCTTCACCTAGAGTTACCACCCCCTAGCACCTAAGGTTACCCCCCCCCCCCCCCCCCCCTTAGGATTTTCTTTCACCTAGAATTACCACCCCCTAGGACCTAAGGTTGCCGCCCGTTAGGATTTTCCTCCACCTAGGGTTACCACCCCCTAGGACCTAGGGTTACCGCCCCCTAGGATTTTCCTTCACCTAGGGTTACCACCCCCTAGGACCTAGGGTTACAACCCCTAGGGTTTTCTTTCACCTAGGGTTACCACCCCCTAGGACCTAGGGTTACAACCCCTAGGGTTTTCTTTCACCTAGGGTTACCACCCCCTAGGACCTAGGATTATCACCCCCTAGGGTTTTCACCTGCCTAACCGTAGTTAGGACTTTCCTGAGACCTCATTTAAGCACCTTAGATAATAAAACACCTTAACTTGAACCCTTTGCCATAATCAAAACATTGGTTCGATCGTCGGATGTTTACTGCACCAACATCTTAAACCATGGAAGGTGGTTAACCTTCCTTCGTGTGTATGCTCAAGGTTGAGCATTTGCACACAATGGAGAGTGAATATCTTCATTGTTTAGTTGTGTATGCTCAAGGATGAGTATTCAATGCAAATGAAGGGTATGGGGCCTTCATTTGGTTTGTTGGATTGGTTATTGCTCAAGGGTGAACATTGGATACGATGAAGGATATGGGACCCTTCATCGTGGTGTTGTGACCAATGAATGAAGTTATGAACAACGTTGGGTAACTCTTTAGGAGGAGAGTTTTTGATGTATGTCAATAGGGGGAGAATGTAGGGTTTAAGTTAGGCCTTCATTACCTAAAGAAGGAGTTTGTCCTCTAGGAAAGGGGAGAATGAAGGAAACCCTCATTCATTCCTTGGCATGAAAGGACGTTGAGGCTATGGGATTAGCCTAACTTAAAGGTATTGTCAAACATCAAAAAGGGAAAGATTGTTGGTGCAATATTCCCTGGGTTAGGTTGACCAGGTTGACTAAGCTTAAGTTTGCTCAAGCCTGAGTCTCGATGTTTGACAATACATGGAGATTGCAGACTCTGGTCAAGGTTGACTAGGTTGATGTGATGGAGAGTCAGTAGGTCAAAGGGTTGACTAGATACTTGACTGGGAAAGTCCTAACTGGAGGTTAGGCAGTTGAAAGTGCTGGTGAGTGAAGCTAGGCAGTTAGAAAATCTTAGTGAGTAAAGCTAGGTAAAAATCCTGGTGAGTGAAGCCACGTGAAAGACCTAGTGAGTGAAGCTAGGCAGTTGAAAAATCCTAGTGAGTGAAGCTAGGTGAAAGTCCTAGTGATTGAAGCCAGGTAGGTGAAAGTCCCGGTGAGTGAAGCCAAGCAGTGGGAAAATCCTGGTGAGCGAAGCCAGGTGAAAACCCTAATGAGTGAAGCTAGGTGAAAGACCTAGTGAGTGAAGCCAGACATGTCGAAATCCAGATGGGTCAAAGGTTGACCAGACACCTGGTATTAAGAAGTCTAAGTAGGTCAAAGGATTGATCGGATAATTGGCACAAGGAAATCCAGATGGGTCAAGGGTGATCGGACATCTGGTTTAAGGAAGTCTAAGTGGGTCATGGAGGACCGGACACTTGGCACGAGACGGTATATCTAAGTGGGTCAAGGAGGACCACACTTAGTAATCAGAAGTCCAACGAGAAGTTGGCAAAGAGAAAGTCCAGATGGGTCAAAAGTTGACCAAACTCTTAGCGGTCGTAAGTCCAATAGGGAGTTGACATGGAACTAGGAAGTTGAGACGTAGTAAATTTCCGAAGGTCATAACTTTTGACTCGGATATCGGAATGAGGTGATCTCAGATGTGAAATGAAGCTAATTTCAAGATCTACACAGTTTTCTACTTACCAATAGATTTTCCAATCAATTGGGGGGGGGGGGGTTCAATCGATTGGTTGATATGATTTTGTGCAGAAAAGGTCTGGATCGATTGGGTAATGATCAAAACTTCCCCAATCAATTGGTCAATTGATTGGGAGAGTTTATGAGTGAATAGTAAGCTTCTGAATCGATCAGTTGATCAATTGAAACCTACAATCGATCGACCAATCGATTGGGAGGCTGGAAAATCGCACGATAACCCTAGAAATTGTACAAGACATGTTGAATCGATTGAGCAATCAATTCAAGCAATTTACAAGAGCATAGACGCACTCTAGATTGATCAAGCAATCAATCCAAAGTCTCCCCAATCGATTGAGAGCAATTCAATCGATTGGGATCCGACCGTTGGGTCGCGATAAAGTTGTTGCGAGTGTCTTCTTCAACAGAGTTTCGGGTTTCTTCTCCATGTGATCATAGCGATTTCTCCACAAGACTCACGCCAGTTCTTGAAGCATTCTTAGAGCAAGGGTTTCTGTCCTTTCAAGATCAAGAGGCGTTCAACACAAGAAGAAAATAGGGTTAGGGTTTATGCTGTAAATCTTGTAAGATCTTACTTGTATTCACTTCCCTTTCTTTTTTCTTGTACTGAGAGTGTTGTAAGGCTTCTTTGCCTTCGGTAGTTACCGTAAACGAGTGTTTTCATGGTGGAGAGTTCTCGTGTGTGTGGATCCTTGGATTAGTCACCTCTTCTTGAGGTGAAAACCAAGTAAATCCTTTGTGTTAGCGTTGTATTTTTGTTTCTTATTCTTTCCGCTGCATATCATCACCAAGAAGCAAGCAACGACGAGCAACGATGAGCACGATGAGCTATTCACCCCCCCCCCCCAAACACATTTCGACCCTAACAGGTGCTGCTCTAATTTTTCGTATCATCCCGCTCCTACCCCTATACCTCCCACTAGCTCATCTCGTGTTGTCTATGGACCACCTACTTCATCGGTTGTTGCATACACTATGGCATCACCTTCTTCGTCTGATTGGATGATTGACTCTGGCACCACCCATCATATGAGTTCTGACCTCTCAAATCTCTCTCTGCATGCTCCATATGTTGGTTCTGATGGTGTTGTTGTCGGTGATGGCGTTGGACTTCCCATTACTCATACAGGTTGTCTCGTACCACCCTCTACCCCTTCTTCTTTGAAGTTTCTCAATGCCCTTTGTGTTCCATCAATTAATAAGAACCTTTTGTCCGTCTCCCAACTTTGTAAAACTAATGATCTTATTGCTATTTTCTCTTCCTCTGGTTTTCAGGTGAAGGATCCTTGCACGGGGGGCTATTCTCCATAATGTCTACTTAAAGGCGGTGGCTATTCTTGGTCTACGTCCATTTCTTCTGCACCACTGGTGCTATTTTCTTCTATGGGTTCTCTTCCTATTTGGAATAGTTGTCTGGGTCACCCGTCTGCTCGAGTCTTATGTCAGTTATTCATGTCTAAATCGTTGTCTTGCTCTGCTTCTTCAGTTCGTCATTTTTATTGTAATTCTTGTCAATGCAATAAGAATTATAAATTACCTTTTCATGACTCATCACTCTCTTCGCAATTTCCGCTTGATCTAATATATTTCTGATGTTTTGACTTCTTCGATTCTCTCATGAGATGGATATAAATATTATGTTATATTTGTTAATTATCACAGTAAATATATTTGGTTGTATCCCTTAAAACGCAATCAGATGTCCTTTCTGTATTCTGACGTATTAAGTCTCTTGTTAAGAAATGGTTTAATCATCCTATCCTCACCTTATATACTGATAATGGTGGAGAGTTTCTTGCACTCAAAGAATTTCTTAATTTGCATGGAATCTCTCACCTAACCACTCCACCTCATACTTCTGAACAAAATGGTTTCTCTGAACATCTTCATCACCATATTGTCGAAACCGGTCTTACGCTTCTTTATCAGACATATGTTCCTACTTAGTTCAGGCACTTTCCCTTTGCCACTACCACCTATCTTATTAATCGATTACCTAACACAATCTTTCCTACAAATCTTCCTTTGAGTGTCTCTTTGCCTCCATGCCAAATCTCTCCAAACTTCATATTTTTGGTTGTCTCTATTATCCCTGGCTTCGTCCCTATGCTTCTCATAAACTTGCACACCGTTCTTCACCCTGTGTCTTCCTTGGTTACTCTCTTACGCAGAGTGCCTATTTGTGCTATGAGTCCTCTTCTAGAAAGATTTTTGTCTCTCGTCATGTGATTTTTTTCGAGTCTGAGTTTCCTTTTGCTAGTGGTGGTTCTAGTGCAAGACTCTTTCCTGAAGCATTGCATAGTTTGCCTCTGGAGGATTCCTGTGCTGCTGATTCTTCACCTATTTGCTCCTTTAACCCGTGTCCCGTACCACCGGTTTTTCACTAGCCAGACCCTGCTGAATCTCCACCTACTGAACCTGTCCTTGCTGAACCTTTGCCTTCTATGCCAGCCGTAGCAATAGCTCCACCCGCACTTGCTCCTCCAGTTCAGCCTGCTCCTAGCACCAACACTCATCCTATGGTGACACGCTCCAAAAGCAATGTCTTCAAGCCCCATCCTAGCTTTAGTCTCACCGCTATCACTGATGCTACTTCGTTTGAACCTACAACACATATTGTGTCTCTCAAGGATCCCCGCTAGCATGCAACCATGTCTAAGGAGTTCAATGCTATCCTTCGTAATGGAACTTAGAATCTTGTCCCATTTGATACTTCTCAGAATGTCATTGGTTGGAAGTGGGTGTTTCGGCTTAAGTAAAAGTCTGGTGGCTCTGTTGACTGCTATAAGGCTCATCTAGTTGATATGGGATTTCATCAGTGCCCAAGTCTTGATTACACTGACACTTCCAATCCTGTAGCAAAGCCTACTATTGTACGCCTTCGCTTGTCCCTTGATGTTTCTAAAGGGTGGTCTCGTCGTTAGATGGTATGCTTTTCTTCAAGGTTAGTTGGATGACTATGTTTATATAGCTCAGCCACCCGGGTTTGTTGACTATGATTTTCTATCATTGTTTGCAAATTAAACAAAGCAATCTATGGCCTTAAGCAAGCGCCACGAACTTGGTACACTGCGCTTCATCATTTTTTAATTAGTGTTGGCTTCACGACCTCTTTTGCTGATACATCGTTATTTATTTTCTACTCTGGGGGTATCACTATGTATCTACTTATCTATATCGATGATTTGATTCTTACAGGGAATAATGCTAATGCCCTTCAAGGATTCATTAATCTGCTGGGTGCTCGGTTCTCTATCAAAGATCTAGAAACTTTATCTTATTTTCTAGGTGTTGATGTTGTTTCCTCTCCAGGGGGCCTTTGTCTCTCTCAGAAGAAATATCTGCCTGATATTCTTACCAAAACCAACATGGCGAACTCAAAACCTGTTCAAATGCCCATGGCCACGTCCACATCTCTGCACCTCTCTGATGGCTCTCCTCCTGCGGACGCTATTTTATATCTCCAAACAGTTGGTAGGTTGCAATATATCTCAGTTTATACATGCTCTCTAATCTCTTTACTGGGGGTTGTTAATCGTCTGTGGTGTTATCTTAATGATACATGATCTTATAATCTGATTCCCCGATGACACTCCTCTCTCTCTCTCTTTGCATGCCTATTGTGATGCAGATTAGGCTGGTGATATTGACAATTGTACGCCCACTGATGCTTATATTATGTTCATAGGTTCCAACCTAATTTCCTGGAGCTCCAAAATGTAGGGTTCTGTTGCTCGATTGTATACTGAGTCTAAATATTGTGCCATTGCCTCTACTGCTGCAGAACTACAATGGGTTCGATCTCTTCTTAATGATCTGCGTGTGGACACTGTGGCCTCTGCAACCTCTATCTATTGCGATAATATTGGAGCTACGTATCTTTGTGTAAATCCAGTGTTTCACTCACGCATGAAGCACATTGCTTTGGATTATCATTTTGTTTATGAACTGGTTCAGAGTGGTAAAGTTTGTGTCTTTCATGTCACGTCATCTGACCAGTTAGTTGATGCGTTGACGAAACCAATTCCTAGTGCTCGACTTCGTCTTCTTTGTTCCAAGATTGGTGTCTCTACGAGCCCACCATCTTGAGGGGGCCTATTATGGATATCTTGGAATATATGGATATCATGAAATTATTAGGACATCTTGGAATATATGATGCATAAATATTAGGATATCTTTTGTATATGCTTCCTTATCTTTGTATATGTTTTCTTATCTTTATCTCTTTATGATGTATATAAATACACCATGTATCATTATTCTTAATTAGTGAAAACATATTTTTTTTCAATACCTCTCTTCAATTCACAGTGCATGAACTAATGATGCATTTGATATTCAAATGGATTGGTAGGTGGCTTAAATTTAGTTGAGTTTTCAAAGAATCCTTCTGAATTTGCTACATCGGCAAAATGATTTCTACAGTTTGTCAGGTCGTCATTTAATCTCTAAATATTAACATTGTTGAGAAATTTGAAGAGTACGTAAACTTTTCAGATTGAAATGAATTTTTATCATGAACATTATATAGATTCTTTTGTTTTTTTTTTGGGTGCTACTATGACTAGTCGATGTTGATTCAATTTAGCCCTCATAGCAATTGTCTTTTTTATTTCCAACAAATGTTCATTGTGGTCACTATTACTAGAAAGATTTTTGGTAAGTAATCTGAAATACTGAAAGATTATCTTGATGGAATTTAATATGAATCTCATGCCATGCATGTATTAGTTGCACAATGAGAGTAACTATAAATAAAAAAAGATTTGGGATGAGCAATTGATGAATTTAAGATTTTTGAATGAATACATAAAAGAAAACAATGTACCGAAGAGATTGTGGGCAACAAATCGACTCAAGTTAATGTAAGTCAACATAATTAATTTTTTATTATTTTATATTAATTCTTACTTGTTTGTTTTTATATTTGTTAAACTAATACTAATATAAGCTATTATAATATGAACAAGAACAGTATAAAGAGAGACAAAATATTGATAATGAGCCTACTCAGCCTTCACTTAACCTCAAATGATGGTGTGATGTGGTGGGCAACCCATGTAAGGGGAGGGTGTATGGATTTGGATACAATCAACACTCTAGAAGATCATATAATGGAAGTTTCAATAAAATATGCTCCAATGAGAAAAGCAAAAAATTATTTCAGGAAATTGAAAACAAATGCACTACTAGCAAGAGTATGGAAGAAGAATTGTCTCAAGAATAACTTATCGAGGAAGGTAGCGGAAGAGAAGAAAATCTAAAGGAAATGATTGGTAAAATGATCCAAGAGGTGGGATATACAAATTATTTATATCCAAGAGGATATGATCCCGTGAGCATCGTGATAAGCGAAATAAAGATTAATTTCTTTATTTTTGATTAATGGTTAATATATTTAGATGATGTGAATAATTATTTATTTCAATATTAATTGTATGAGAGATACTCTTTGCATTAGAAATTAATTGTTTTACATATTTTCAATTTGTTTGAAATGTGTGATTGTTTAAAGTATTATGTAGATGAGAAATATAAAATAATATAAATTTAGTGATAAATATAAACATAAGATTATATACATATCTATAAATAAATGAATTTAAAATAGAATTGATAAATAGAATTATAAATGGCTTCATAAATAGATTAAAATGTATATTTATTATGTTAATTGAGATAGACTAATGACGGATTTAAAATAAAATTAGAGATGAAATTTGTATTTGAAAATTTTCATTTGGTCAAATAAAAACATATTCATAAACAATTTTTCATATATCCGTTTAAGGGGATATATGAAAAAAGAATGTTGTTCTCAGTTTTATTTTTAATTTTAAAATCAAATTAGTTTAAGGGCAAATAAAATTAGCAAATAATTTATTTTTAATTTTTAATTACAAATAATAACTCCATTACATTTTAAGGGGAAATAATATAATCAGCAAATAATTAAATTTTTAATTTTTTAATTAACAAATAATAACCCTATTGCATTTTAAGGGCAAATAAAATAATTATTTTATAAGAATATTATGATTTATTTTAACGATAAATATGATATTTGTTGTATTTGTATTTCCAAATCTTTAGCAAATAAAACAGTAGTATTTGAGAGATAAAATATTTAATTATATGTAAGTGAAAATATAATAGAAAAATTGTATGATTTATAAAAAAAATTGTTGAGAGTTAAAATATTTATTTTTAATTTTTTTTTAAACCAAAACAAATGAGTAGAAATTTCACAAAAGGCAAATAATAACAAAATTACACTTGAAATTTAATTAAAGACAGGAAATGAATGATTCGATGGAAACAACTTTAATTAATTAATTAATACTAAACACCTAATTGAGCTCGCTAATTGCTGCTGGATTTATCCTTCACTTAAAGTCCTGATTAAGTCCGTTTTGCATCATTAATTATAATATATATATATCCTAATAATTCGCCGCTTGGCAGCAACTAACTCAGTTTAGTGAGTTTGCGATTTTCTCGCTTTGATTTCCTGTGGCTCTATTTAAACTCCTCCGATCCTTCCCTTCAATTTCCACTCCAACTCGATCGATCGAAATCTAACTAACATCTCCTCGATCTCCAGCTTCCACTACTTTCGCATTTCTAATATCATCAAACAGACTCATCATCATGGCCGTCGCAGTTGTCAACAACGTTAACGATATGCTAATTTCCTCTTCCGCCGCCAGCACCAGCAGAGTCGAGGTTCGCTCCGTGTGGGCTCATAACCTCGACGAGGAGTTCGCCCTTATCCGCTCCGCCGTCCCGTTCCACCCCTTCGTCGCATTGGACACCGAGTATCCTGGCGTCGTCGTCGCTTCCAAAAATCCCTACTGCACCCTCACCCTCCCCCAGCGCTACGAATTGATCCGCGCCAACGTCGAGGCCCTCCGCATCGTCCAGGTCGGTCTCACCCTCTCCGACGCCGCCGGCAACCTCCCATGTGCCATCTACAGCGACGGCACTTGTGTGCGTTACGTGTGGGAATTTAATTTCCGCGACTTCGACATCAGCCGCGACCGTTACGCCCCTTCCTCCGTCGAGCTGCTCAAGGCTAATGGCATCGACTTCCAAAAGAATCAAATATGGGGCATCGACTCTTGCAGATTCGCCCAGCACTTGGCCACCTCCGGCTTGCTTTCCTTTGGCCATTTTTCTCCCGTCTCCTGGGTTACCTTCCAAGGCGCCTATGACTTCGCCTTCCTAGTCAAGATGCTGACATGCGACTGCAAATTACCAAAGACCGTTCGTGAGTTCTTGCACCTTGTTCACTTCTTTTTCGGCAAAAGGGTGTTCGATGTGAAGCACCTTAGCAAGCATTGTCCTGGGCTTTACGGAGGATTGGAGCGGGTGGCCTCTACCGTCCGAGTTGAGCGAGCAGTGGGCTCTCGACATCAGTCCGGCTCCGATAGCTTATTAACATGGCAGGTGTTCTACCAAATCGCTTCTCGTGTGAATCCACAACTCATCCATCGTCCAGAACACATGGGAACACTATTTGACCTCCAACTGCTATAGTATGGAAACACAAATCGCTTCTCGGTGGCTTTTGGGTTTTGCATTATAGAGTTCATGGTTTATCACAGTTGATTGTGGTTCAGCATTAGCTTAATTTGCCCACAAGATTAATTGTCCATTGCTTCATCGTATCATTTTGTATATAATTAAGAACAGATTACATGTTGTCGCATATATCGTCAGCAGATTTGCAAACAAATTGTCAATATTAATTCTTTGGATGATGGGTAGTACTTGTTGTTTTGCTTTGACTTAAATATAATCATCCGCTAGTGTAGTGTTCTGGATCATAGAAATGGCTAGAGATGACAATGTCATCATTTTAAAATTGATGCTGAATTTTATTTTAAAATCATATCCATATATTTCAATAGGCTGCGGCTGCGGCGTGTGGACATGACGAAAGCAGGAGTTCTTAATGACAAAGTCATTAACTAGATAATTATTTCCTATTTAAGCAACCTAAATCATCACTAGATCACTTTATCAATCATGTCATATATCTATTAAAAATTGTCATAGCACCATAGTCCATTTAGATCATTATAATCATTATCATAATCATAATAGAAACACTAATTATTACAAGTAATAATGATCCCCCGAAAGCACCGAGTCCGGACGCTAGTCATCGCCCAGCTCGTATCGAGAGGAAGCCTCACTCTCAAGGAAGCTCACGAAATGGAGGGGGTTTCTCGCCCGGTCACCAAGTCGCAACGAGAGAGGCAGCAGTAACGAGGCTACAAAAGAGAAATGTGTGGATACTTCGCCGCCGCGCCTTAGAGAGTCCGAGGAAGCGCCGAGCACATTTCGAGGCACGCCTCAACATTACCTTAGTGTAAAGCCTGTCGAAAAGTACTGCGTCAGCTATCTCCGGGTAATAGTCCGAGCATTCCGTATTAGTCCCACCGCATATCTGATGGTATGGCCCTTACCGGCCAACTCTCTGCTGCAGTGTCTCAAGATGATATTATCCTCGCCTCATTTGTTCTCTATGCCTTGTTTGTTCCAGCCGCGAGCGGATCTACCGCCGACACTGCATATTACCCGGATCGGTCCCGGACTCTGCGCTCGTGTGACTCTTAAATCGACGACATCCCTCCTCTCGACTCTTGAAACCTTTTACCTTGAAGATCGGAAACCCGACCAATTTAGTCGGGCCACCGGCCTGGGTCGGTCATCATTTGGCCTGCTGGGCCTGTGAGGCCTTCGTCGTCCGGCATGTGCGGCCTCCTGGTTGACTATCTTGACATTCGACCTCCACGGTCGCTGACCGCACAGGGTCCCCCGCGTCTTATCATCAATCATCACATGCCTCCCTTCAAGTCTAGTCGGCGATAGGTATGTCCAACGACCGGACTATGAGTTCGTCGAGCGATTCACTTCACGCTTCCGAAGTCATGGGACGGCCGATTCATTGAATAGATGATGGCTGTCGTTGTTTTGATCTCCATTTGCGCTGCCTATTTCGGGGTGGTCGACGGCAGTCTCACCAAGTCCTAATCTCGCCAATCGCAGTGGCGCCATAAACGTCATTCAATCGCTGATCGCCACTGGCATATGTCCTCACGGCCATCGCAGCCATGTCTTCACTACTATTAAACATTAAAAGACAACGGTTAAAAATCACAGAACATAGTCTTTAAACCCGCTTGAGCCTATTAATCATGTGCTGCAGAAAAGACAACTGCTCAAACCGTTGTCTTCAATTATTAATAGATACCACGATTTAAAGTTGTCTTTTAATACCAAAGACAACAGTTCTGCAACAGTATAAAACCGTTGTAATTGCTAGTTTTGCAAAAATTTGATCACGGATATACTTTTAACAACATATACACTGTTGTCTTTCTTCAAAATTTAGTTTAAAACCATTGTCTTAGAATACTTTTCACAACGGTTAAAAATCGTTGTCTTTGTACATTCAGTTGCATGTCTATATATGTACTTTTCACAACGGTTAAAACCATGGCCATTGCACACAAACTGGTACAACGTAACATTTATACATTCACAAAAATGGTTTTCAACATATATACATTTGATTAGTTGTCTTTAATTTATATATACATCTTGTCTCAACCAAAAACCGGTACATGTGTACATTCACTTAAGTTTATAAACAATTCTATACAATTACTACAAGTTATCCAAACATGACCACAAGTAGTATCCAATCATGACAACAACAAAAGATGAAACCACAAAATTAAGTTTATAAGACCACAACCATGCAAATTAATTTGTCCTTTTTCTGAATAAATCAAGTCAGGATCGGATATGCAACAATCTTCACGTACTGGTTCTTTTTCTGCATACAAATAAGCACGAGAAACGTTGCCGCTTCACAATTTCATGAGTAGTGAAGCAAGTGAGCATGAAAAAAGTTTATGAAACTGGTTCATATGGCTGTTCCAACCCTTCAAATTCATTTCTTTTGTTAGTTCAAGGCTAATTGTACAAAGTTGGACAAATAGTACAGCAGATAAGTTAAAGAAATAAGGTAATTGAATTAAATCGTCCTATGCATGAAATAGAGCAAAAGTGTGCAGTGGACAAGGACCCAAACCGTGGATTGGCAAAAAGTTGAATCCAACACATATCAAGTACGCATGAGCTACACATAATCTAATATGATAACACCACCCTGCTTAAGTCAAGGTGAAGCCTTAAACGGAATAAACCAACAATCCCTGTAGCTAGTAACAACAAATAAAGGAGGGCATAATACATTGGGAAGCAAAAAACAGTCAGATCAGAGAAACTCTAGGTAAGTCTAGATAGTTGGTGTATCTTGCATATAGTGATTGCTAAATTGGTTTGGTTTGGTTTGCCATAAGTAAGTCCAAACAACTATGTGAATGAACTTGGTCATTGTGATTCTCAACAAAGTGTAAGTTATTTCCATCCAACTTTAACTCATTTCGACCATTCATCATGTCCAACAAATTGCAAATTCCAAATATTTTCAATTTTGTTTGATTGAGAAACCATTTTCATTCCCAAAGAAAACAAGAATCTCAATACTATTAATTAAATTGGTCTTGCTCCTGCATTTTCCCCATGTATTATCATGTTCATAAATCAGGTAACGGCTCAGAATAGTTATCTAGCTCACCTCCTTTACGTGTAAATCGGAGTCTGCATTAAATGTGTTTACCAGCAAATGATATCTATGTTTGAAAATCTAAAACTATTAAGATGTTGACCCACATTTCATGCCTTCCAGTATAAGACTAATAATAAAATAGAGATGTTCTACCTGGATGTCCTACACACTAAAGTTTTAATAATCATGATGTTTCCAGTGTATATCATAGATCAGATTATGTAATTTCAGGACATGCAAAATACTTCCGAATAGATCAAGTCATTGTATGATTTTAAATACCTAGTCATAAATATAGTCTTGTATGCATTCTCGCCTATTCTAACGCACTTCATCAATTTATTCTCTGAGTACTGGGTCAGCGAATCGTGAACAAAGACATAGATTAGATTAGTAAAAAACAATCAAAAGATGATAAGTGCAAAATGATAAACACAAATATTTGAGAAGATTGAGAATTGAATGTCAAATATTACTATTGATCGAAGTGAATCTCTCTCGATAGTTTCCAAACACACTGCTTCACATCCGGGTTGGCGAGGACCCTATGTTAAAAATAAATTGTAAATGTCTAATATACATGTTTAATTGTTTATAATTTAATCATAAGTAGACATGCATACCTTTACTACTTCCCATGTAACATGTTTTTTCCCTTTTTTTGGAACTTGAAACTTTATTATTCTCAACCCAATTACATTTAAACATTGGAACTTGAAACTTTTGATAATGGAATATAGCCTAGATAAATTGATAGTTTCCTCAAAACAGATAAACCAAAGAACACTTCCAGCAAGACTTACCTATGTTCAAAGACAAGCCCATTTACAGACACTACCCGAGTGGCTTCTCAATGGGTGGCCAAGGTCGGGAAAGAACCGTGCTACCGGTACACCCTGAACGGAACCAACTTGAAAATAATAAACACAAGGCTTAGAACAAGTCTCAATCAGTATATTATGCAATAATATAGTATTAACAATACAGAAATGAGTACAATCGTAGATAGCTTATCTTGAACATATTCAGGCCTCGCATCATATCACTCTAAAATCGTTGTGTCAGGTGTGTCCAAAAGCTGTTCAGAGTTGCCAAGATAAAGGATCAAATCAGCAGACCAAGATGTGTAACTATGATGAGGAAACGGTGGCGTCTTCGGTCAGAATGCACTTGACCGTGCTGAGATCCTTCCATCATAAGTCATTTCGAGCGGTGGCAGTGAGGCTCCTTTGACTCAAATGCGTACTCTATCTGATCTCTATGGCCACTGAGACAATTTATTGCCATAATCGGAACGAGATGCTTTGAAGACTCATAACCATGGGAATGCAAGGAATAACCTCAGTGGATTGATGGGACACATGTCGGCAGAAACATAACACTTAATATCATAGCTATCTAAGAATCATAACGTCTAGACTGCGGCTCATCCGGGTTAATGGTTAACTTAGCTATCTCTACTTGATAGGCTTCCGCGAGATCTAGGTACTTGCTCACGACAATATTGCAGGGAATCGGAACATAGGAAGCCGCGACAACGCTAGCGGATGCCGACATCTTGTGACAGATGATACGTTGGAGCGTCGGCAGAATTCTGCTCTCTGAACGTTTGCTGAGCGCAGTGGGGCAGCACATGCTGCCCTTCACAGCTGTCGACTCAAACCTATACGACCTATTCACCCATATGCTCCTCGTCGGGACATTGCGCAGGGCTCATATGGGAGAAGGAATAGCAACAAACCAAAAGATGCTGGCTAGCGAGTAGAGAGAGAGGAGGAGGAGGTTTTGAGGGAGCAGGCTGTGTAAGGTGTGGAAGGCGCAAAACGCAAAACGTGTGGGAGGAAAGATGTGAGGAGATCGGAAGAGGAGATGTGTGTGAGGAGCGAGAACGGAGAGATCCATCATGCGGATGAGGAGAGAGGAAGAACCACCCTAGGGTTCCCGAGACTAGGAGGGAAAAACAGACCGCGAAATATATTTTGAGGAGGAAGACATTAAACGTAAGCAATGGAGCAAAAATTAGTACACGCTGATCGTAGTGGTACCATCGCCGTAGCTCAAAAGCGTATCGTCAGACTATCTCTAGTTGATTAAACCGTTGATTAGAACAGGATTTTACAAAAACCGTTGTCTTGTGTTTCTCTTTCTTTAGCTAAAAGACACGGTTTTGTCAAAAAACCTGCTATCTTTTGTCAAATTAGTCCCTTAAAACGCTTGTCTTTATAGTGTTGTCTTTAACAAATTTGTTGTGAGTGATACGGGACATATCGTACGTGGTTCAAACCGCGGTCCGATGTGCTTCGCTCGCCGATGATCTGAACCGTGGCACAAGTGAGTTTAGCTTTCGCCACTCCTTCTATCACTATCTTGCCTTCTTGCATGCATTCCTCTAGCACCATCTTCCCGCGTCCGCTCAACAAGACCTTCAGACGCCAACTGGTACGCTCGACCGTCGTCGAGCGATCAGACTCGCTTGCGTCTATCCTCCTTCTTGTAGTCTTGGTGTCTGGTACTCGGTGGTAGTTCCATCGCTCTCATAGCTCACCGTGCTTACGGTCCTCCTTCCCAATTTTCCCTGCCCTCCTCTCTTCACCGCGATTAGCTGAGGTCTTCGCGTAGCAATCCGGCCTATGTATATGACCATGGTGTTCACAAGTCGACGAGCCTCTCAGAGCATTTGGGCGCCTCTCTCGACCTATAGACTTTTTGGTAGCCGCACCATAATCTCCTTGTAATGTATCTAACTATATACATAGGGTACCCTCCCCTTTTATGCTTAGGGAGGTTTGTAATCATGACACCTTCGGTACTTGTCCTCCAACTCTTTAGGTTGTAGCCGCGTAGTAATCCTTTTTATCGCAGCATTCCTTAGTCCCCAGTTTTTCCATTACTTTTATTATCCCAAACAATCATCCTATAGGGTATTCTTCCCTCGATCAATATATGGACCTGTTTTCTCTTGATAAATCATGACCGACAACACTCTTGCAAAAGTTATTTTTTACTTCTTAACTACCATCCTTTCACACCCACCAGCGTGCATGTGCCACTTAACCTGGTAAATACAAGAAGCCACAGCCTAGGATTATCTTCACACGGGCAAATCTAGCGAGCCCAGTCAGGTTCAACATCAAGCCACCTCAAGAGGGGTGTGTGTATATTGGCTTGGCAGGCCTTGGAGCGCGAATCAAGGCTCTCCGAGCGGGTGTTCCCGTTGTCGTCTAACGGATTTATTCTTCCATCCGGTGCATGCATCATGTAGTAGCCGAACGGCCGTTTTGCCGAACGGAGAAAACAAAATGAAACGCAAATGGAAGCGAAGCATGAGATGGGGAGACTGGGCATCAGCCCGTCCTACTGGAAGGAAGGGTGGAAGAAGGCACTCCACTCCGTCCAGAGCGAGCCGAGTCTTCGCTCACGTCACCCACCGCTATAGGCGATGGGGCAGGATATTTCTTCGACCGTTAGACACACACATCTAAGCGCGACGGATCGGAGCGATCGCGATCGGCGACAGGACAAAAGACCTCCTTACTACTTCGCATGCTATACACGCGTCTTACCGCCATCCGATTGCATCATGAGCATAGAGGCGATCGACGCCCCTCGGGACCACACGCCGCTAGGCGGGCAGTCAAGCCATTTCTGGTCGACTCTCCTGATCGAGCACAAAGATGCCTCAGACCCGATTTGGCGGTCTCCGTGACCCTCTGTCGGTGAAGGCCGTGCGGGGATCTTCAGAAAGTCTCAGTGAGTTTCGAATCCTCCATGAGGCTTCACACCTTCCCACAATGTCCCCGACTCCCGATCCACGTGGCATGAGCAGGACGCAGTGCCGCCAAGACGTCGCGAGGCCTATTCGAGAGCGGGTTACTGCACAGATTACCAAAATCAGTGACAGGGTATGTTTTTCATGACTAACATTGACGGGTTCGAGCTGACCGGGTTCGACATTACATTGCTCTCTCCGCGACAGAACACATTGATTCATGTGAATACGTCGGTCAGGAGTCAAGAAAAAATTTCAAATTTCCACCGAGGGGCGCGAGGGGTTTCGTAGCCATGCTCATTCAATCTGCATGCGAGCCAATCATGCTGAGCGAGCGGCGGCGCACGGGCGGCCTGCAACGGCCTTCTGGAAACTGGTTGACAACACCTAACAACCACATCCCTGATCATGGACAAATCAAGCACAGGCCAGCCTTAATAAAAATATTGAAAATATAGGAGTGCTGGCTAGGTCATCGAGTTGCCGGATTGATCGGTGGAAGGGAGGCCATTCATCAATCCCGAGCTTATTGCACCAACGAAGGGGATGTGACCGTGACCACTTCTAGACCGGAATACCCGAGGTGTACGATCGATCAGCCGTTTGGTAACAAGTTCTACGTGTCGACGACGTCCGCCCGAAGAAGAGGCTATCCGCAAGACACAGGGCCATCTGACTTGAGGCCATCTTCCGAATATCTCCATCCCAAACATGGACATGCTAGAATGTGCTTGAGCCATCTTGAGCCCTTTGGAATGAGGAGGGGCTATAATTTTCTAGTGTTTCTTGTAACTCTCTCACTCTAAGGGTTGGACTTTAATGGACATATATATCTCTTATTAACTTTTTGTCAATACTTGTGTCCGATCAGACGAATAGTCCTATCGTCACGTCTCCTCTCACGTCCCTTCTAACTAATAAACTTTGCTGCCAGTCTTACTTTTTCCAGGAATTTACAGAGTATTCTTTATTTAGGCGCCTCTCCACCCCACCGATGGAATTCTCATGTGCTGTGTGTCGTGCCTTTTCACATTTGACGGCGGACTCGCTCGCCCGCCCTTACCTTCCCCACGATTGAATCGTTACGACTAGTGTGTCTAGCTATGATCGGCGATCAAGTGTTTATCGCCGAGCCCGTTTCGCCTAGCCGGGCCCTCGTACTTCTTCATATCGCCTTGGCGCGTCTGAAAATGTCGGCCGTCGACCGCCTCGCCGCTGTAACGGAGTCGGGGCCGCGACTCTCTTAGAGTTAGTCTGGTCTTCTTATAGCCGCCGCCGGCGGAACGTTCAAGCCGAGGTAGCCGACTTCGCCTACACGCCCGCCGACGCCCGCCCAAGGTTCAACTCTATAGCTGCGGTTGGGAGGTTTTAATGCTCATTCTCGACTAACTTAAGGGTTTAACGGATCGCCGCGCCTCGGACTTCATAAAGCATGTTGCCGGGCCTTATAGTTCTTCCGCTTTGGCCCATGTCGCCGTTTACTCTGCCGGGTTTTTCGAGCCGGTTTTTATAGAGTTTTAGCCGGCTATAGCTGTTTATCGCCTCGGTCGCCTGTCTAGCATTTATAGTGTTGACGGCTTCACTTTTAGCCGCGTCGTCTTGGCACGATCTAACGTTCAGTAACGCTAGTCAAGCATCGTGGTAACGATCTTCGGACGATTTTGTATCGTCACTCAGGCGGGGCTACGGACGGGTTTTAGTATCGCCGGGCTCGATCTCCAAGTTTTTATAGTCACCGTAACATTCACCGCCGTTCTTCTCACGTTGGATATGGTCCATTTCTTCTGAGTCTTATAAAGCTCGTCTTAGCTCGATCGTTCGGATATATCACCACGGACTAGAGGCCTGCCGCTCTTCAACAACAGCTCGCTTCGGATAATATATACCGTCCCCGATTGAACGGCCATTGGGCTCGATAATATTCTGGCTCGGGGTTTCCAGCTCGGGGTTTCGTCGAACATTGGCTCTCTTTGAATTCCCATGGGGTCTTCTTCATCGAGCCTTTATACAACCATCCAAAGCGTACGATAATACTCATGCCTTTTTTTATACATAGCTTTGATTCAGCTAGCGTTCATGCTGGAATATTCATGATTACATCGTTACTATGTCATCATCCGAATTCCGCGGAAGGTGGAGTAGCCTAGTCTTTGTGGCAAGTAGTAATCTGAGCTTCCCTAAGTCCCGAACGATAGGCCCCGACGACGAGCTCGATTCGGGCGGAACCTTCTGACTCGCACTCGACCCAGCTTTCACTCAGGGCCCCCGTCCCTTATCCCCCGACTTTACTTTCTTTCCAAGCCATTGTCAGAAATGCGGAATCACGCCGTAGTTCTCTTGAGTCGCTCTCATTCGCGGTGAGATCGGTCACCGAATGCTTCCTTAGTAGCCACTCCACAGTTACATAGTCGCCTCCCACGAGATTCTCACAGCCAGTTGAGATTCACGACGTTCCCCGCCGCTCTAAACAGGAACGATCCTACCCGGCTCCTACCTCGGCCTATACACATTGTGGTTACTCATGTTGGAAGTCATAGGGTTGTCGAATTTTGCTAAGCTTACGAGTCGAATCCCGCCTTGGGATTCTCGGACCATTGCGTGACGATGTTCCCGTACAATTCCTCCTCACTCATTCCGAATCCGTGTCCATCGAGGCGACGAGCGCTGAGATGTGAATGTCCTTAATGATACTATCCGTGCCGACGTACACCCTTCGTGGCCTTGCATGTTGCTGCCGCGTAGCTGACTCCAAGCATTTCTGGAAGTAGCCAATAGCTCGATCCTTTCTTTGTATGTGCTTATAGGGAGTAGACAGAAATCGGGTTGTAACGGCAAGCCTCAATGCTGTCGACACTTGAACGTCTCCGTGGTCATTCCGCTTCTTATGCATCAGACCTTGTCAGAGTCTCACTGACTCATGCCTCCGATGGCTCGATATAGACACGTAAGATCTCTAAAGATCACCTCGGAATCGAATCCTTGGAATACTTGGTTGAGAATGTACCGCGCCTCACGACTTCCGAGTGAGAGAAATCGGCCGATCATCGATCCGGTAGAAGCCTGTAAAGTAAAGTGTCCGGCGAGATAAGACCGCAAGCGTAGTGCTCTCTCTTAGTTAGTACGAGTGACGTCTAGCCGGAGCCGTATCGTACAAGTGTCGGAGGGATGCGTTCGCGGATGGCGTGTCACACCTGTGAGGCCTTCCAGCCTCCGTCTTCCATCAGGTGCCGAAGTGCGCTGGGGTTTCACCTGATCTGCTTGCTGCCATTACAATGCTTGGGGTAAGCCCTCTCTCGAGAAGCCGAACAAAGGCGACCGAGATAATGGCTGTATGTATAATCGGTCCCCTGCGAGTCCGAGTCAACTGATTTCGCGATAAGGCCGGCACTCACAACCGGGGTTCTTGCCTCGTAACGTGCGGATCCCGAGGGCTTCCCATTATTGGTTGTTGCGCCCAATCTAGCGGATAAAATACATCCGCCTCTCCCGGATGATGTATGATCCCAATAGCCGCTTCGGATCATCACATTATTTCCATGTAACTTCTTCTGCTTGCTACTCGTAAGTTGCGATGGGAGGCCGAGCTGTGGTCGCGGTCTGCTCTGCTGTCCACTTGATGAGCCATCAGGATGCCGAGTTCCCCTGTAGTGCTGAACTATTGTCATCAATGGTGTGCAACAAAAAAGTAAGGGCGCAACCTCCGCAGCGGAAGGCAGACACTTCTGCCAATCAAGACGTGACGGACCCCTTTTAGAATAGTGGCTAAGATGATAAGTTGGCTCTAACTCGACCGCGACCTTACTAATGGACACACAGTTGTATGCTTCGATGTCAACGGATTCATGTTCACCACACGTCGTTTCACCAACCACACATTCGAATTCATTCAAGGAATCAACCAATTGCCGAACGCTCTCCTCGTCCCATGAACTTGGTGGACTTCACAGAATCTTGAAAGCTGGTACCTTCAAGCCCGACATACCAGTGATAGCGCATCCGCAGATCGTAGAACCTCATCTGACTTAGTATGTGCATCGAGAGTCTCATATGTCCTGATTTTCGCATTTGCTGTGATCTTGCTAAGTTCTCCTCTCATACCCCGCGTCACGTCAGCCTAGAGCCAGGTGCCCGCCTTTGCCGAACACTTTGAGTTAAGTTTCTGGTACCTCTCAGCAGGTCTCCTCCATATGTCCGTGTGAGATCCTCTTAAAGATTTGAGTATATATCCATGTACACTTCCAAGTGCGACACACCCTGACCTTGTTCATCGACGAGAGCGATAGGTGGCCTCCTGCAATGCTGCCTCAATCGACGACACCAGACAATTATATTGCAATGAAGGTTCCGCCGCGCCTAGATTCGACTTCTCTCTCTAGCTGACCTTGATGGCCTTGGTATGATCCGCATCGCGGCACTCCTCTGGAGTCCACCAACTGTTCAGATCCATCCGTAGAAGTTCCCAAGCCTTGTTCAAGTCCCGGAATGTAACTCTCCACTTTTGCCCGGCTATTGGAACGTGACCTACATTTGCTGTGTATTGTCTCATATGTTGCCAACCTCAGAAGCTTCGACCTCGCTCCTTGGATGATCTTCCCGCTGAACCGTCCTCTTCTTTCTTTTCACCATACGGTCTGCTTGGGGCCCCGAGGATGCTACAGCGCTAGACACTCGATGTTGTCGCTCAGTGACTCATGGGCCGAACGCCACATTTGATCCTCGGGCAGGCATCTCGACTTCTCGTCCGGTCAATCGGCAAGGCCTGTGACTGGTTAATAAACAAAGAAGGTGGCTTTTCGGGGAATACCACCTCGGCCCGGCACCAGCTCAGCACTCTTTCCGGCAGCGCTGGCTTGGCTGACGTAGCATCTCACAGTCATCGGTGCCACTCGCACCTGCGCTCCTGTGTCCTCCACACAAATGACCAGGGACGACTCACCACCTAACTAGGGGTCACTGACGGTACGACGACGGTATAGTATCGTGAATCGGCACTCAGGCGTGTATGGCATCAGGTGGTGGTCTTGTCTCCCAGAGCCGCGCTCCATGATGAGATAGCTGAACCGGCACAGCAGAGCTCTTGCGCGTCAGAGGGGTTGGCGAATCGGCAGTTCTGAGTCTCGCCTGCCAATTAAACTAAGTAGTTCGTCAATTTGATTTGTAGTTGAAGGCCTTCTTGAAATGACATTGGTGATGGAACACGCACTGCAGTGGTGAATAGTATAATTGGCTATCTCTGATGATTAGGTAGCGTCCGTCACGGGGACTTGAGCTTCCTCTTGAGTCCTCACGCGGAAGTTGATCTTGCCAGCGCCCTCTTCTTCCGGTAGGTAGGCACACCGGGACAACGCATCTCTGCCTTCGTTTGTTAATTCTCTCACATAGGGGTTGGCCCCAAGTTTTGATTTCTTCCATGAATCTCCTCCGAGTCAGAAGGGCTCATAGCCTGGGTTGGTCGCTGTGTGTTGTCGGATTTCGGTTGTCATGTCTTTGCCGCCTTCTTGTCTGCCTTCTATCCTTTCCGGCTGTTGAAGGACGATCTCAATGTTCTTGAAGGCGATGCCGAGATCGGCAATCTCGTCGCGGGGCGAGTCCGCAGTAAATGTATTGGGATCCGAGCGACCGTGGGTATGGCCGTGGCATGATGAACGAAACGCCGATGTGGGTATTGTCTCTTCAGGTGATATGATGGATGGGTATCTGACCTTCCTTTGGCCGAGCGCCGGTAGGTAACGGCTCGACGCTGCGCAATCATAAGTTGGGTAAACATGATCCTCATCCTAGGTGGTGGTAGCGGGTTTCCTTGAGCGCGTTACGCGCCTCATTCAGGGAGGATTCGATTCGATCGATATGAGGTGTGAATATTGATTTGAAAAGGACAGTATAAAGCGCAAAATATGAGAACCCGGAAGTACTCGTGTCGATGGACGATTTACTACTACGTCGTCCACACTTTGGATTCCTGAGCACCACTTCGCTAGCAATTACTATTCAATTAATAATGAACCGCCGGACAATGCTGATGCTAATGATGAAAACAGACCATACCAGAAGAGAGGGAAAAGAATGGAGCGTGGTGCGTAGTGTTTCGGTCTTTTGTGGCGCCGTCACCGAAACGCCAAAGCAAGCCAGTAGTGGGAATCTCTAGCAATTGATTCGACTCATTAGCTGCTCTCACATCTTTGTTCGCTCTGTCCAGTTCGAGGCACTGTGGATTTTTCATCTTGACATACATACACCAAAACCATGATGCTCGCACGATGCTCGGACTACATGGATGACTCTAGAATTACTCTGCGAGCTTGAACCACCTTCAAAACTCCTGAAAACTCCTCTCGAAAAGCAAAGTTAGTCGAGAGCAAATGTATCCTCCCAGAAATCAGATGATTGTTAGATTGACAGTTATTATTGTTCAACAGATAGGGACGCTTAGATGTCAAGGCGGAGATAAAAAAAGGATATGAACCTGGGGCCGAATCGACGATCACGATCTCAACATCCGAATTGGATCGGCGACGCCATGTTCCCTTCCAGGGAGCGTCCTTTCTCGGCGTCGTCCCTCACATGAGGGCGTCGGTCCGCGTCGACCACCTTCCAATCTCCGGCCACCACGTCTTCGATTCCCGCCTTCGTCTCCCCCATCTTCGTCAGACTATCCGCCGGCCATTCTAGCGCCTGACTTCGGAAGACTTCCTCAGTCGGCGATCACGCCACACTATTTCCGGTCACCTCGACTCGACTTCGACCGTGACTCTGCTGCCACCACGGGTGCTTGACGACAGTCTACGGCTGTGAATGGCAGCATTTAGCCTACGTTGCGCTGACCGACCTGCCGACGATCTCGCGATAATGAACAAGTATACCGGACAACTGTTGTCATTCATTTCGTCATAAACATCCGGGTTGTCTGTTCGCTACCACACTCTCCTTTGATGGAATGACATGACCTGGTTAACTGGTTGAATTGAACAAATGCTAACAATGCATTTGTAGTTTAAAGTTAGTTTTAAAGGTTTGGTTTTCAAATTGGTTTAGCTAACTCTTAACCTTTAACCTACAACTTCTCCCTTTGGCATTCGCATTCAAAAAAATGAAAAGGTAAATAATCATAGTGAAGAGTTACTGTAACAGGTAATCAAAATTTGAAAGATAAAAGTGCAATTTTTAACACCAAGTCAAAAAATAGTCAAGTTGACTTGGGGGAGACAAGTTGAATTTTGAAAAGTATAAATTTAAAGTTAATCAAGTTTAACTTTTTAAATAATTTTTCAAGAAATAAAATTTTTGCCAAAATTAATTTTTAAGGCTAATTTGATAGAGGCTAAATTTGGAAATAGTTAATTTTTCAAATCAGGTTTGAAAATTGGGTGGGATTAAACTTTCACATTTATCAAATACTTAGTTAAATTTAACTTTTGTAAATCAATGTTCAAACATAGGTTAGGTTTTAAAAGGTTTTTCAAACACACAACATTCGAAAGTTAATTTATTCTTGATAACTTCCCAGACGATATTTCCCAGACACTATAACGCTGTGTAACCACTGCTGCATTTGACTGCACCACTAATAACTACGATCGAGATTAATCAGCCTTAGTTTCAGTGTTCGTAGTGATTACAAGCACCGCAAACAATACAAGACACCGACTGATCGATTAATAATCCTCGATTAATAATCGACTTAAGATTATCTCGAGTGTATTTAACGTCTCACTATTGATGCCATAGATCTTTTAAGTCCGGCACGGTTGACACGGCCCTATCTCACCTTTCTTCTATGTTTGTCAACTGCAAGCAAACCTGTTGGTGAGATGCTCTACTACTAGTCCCATACTGCTTAAGGATTCAAAACTAGTCTAAGGCCAAACTGTTTTTGAAAATCTAAAAATGGTAAGTTTTTGAAAACATACAGTTTTAACAGATTCTTAAAAACTAATTTTAGAAAACTACATCTACCGAGATAAAACATAATCAATGTAGGTATGAAATATCACTAGATAAATCCAAAATATTTTTACAAAGTGTATGCTGGTCAGGTGTCATAAGAGAAGCAGCTGAGATCCCAAGGATGAAGGGGTGGCCATCACATTGCCCGTTCGCTGTCCGGCAGCTAGATACTCCGGCCAGAACCCCGATCGATCGGGAACTTCGGAGCAACGCGCAACGTCGTATGGTCTAGTCATCGTACACGGCTGTCAGAGTAACTGGCTGCTGGATGCGTTAAGTCGAGCGCTGGGAGGCCGTTCCTTCGGTCTTAGAGTCATGAATCATAATTCGCCGGGGCGTGCTCGTGAGCTCTCCCCTCTTGGTCCCAGAGTCTCTATATTGGATCTAGGAAGAGCATTAGTTAACGAATCCCTCGAATCCCTCTTATATAACGTCTGGATCGGGTGGTGCTTGCACACTCAGGTGGTGAGAACGGGCTAGTGCAGCGTCTCCCTAGTGACAATATGGTAGACTGCACTCATCGACTCGAGCAAATGTCATGGACTCCACGACAGGCAAGTAATATCCGGAATAGTGGAATAGGATCACCGATGTCTCAAGTCTAACTTTGGAACCAGTGCAAATCGGCATAAAAAGAACAGAATGGAAATCATCACCTATATAGAGTCGTAGTGTCAGTGTAAAATGAGACTGAAATAGGCGGTAGTCAGTTCTCACCGTATCAGTTCGATTCTAAATCCTAAAAAATAGCGTCCAAATCGGCTAGTCCGACGAAGTAAATGTGAGATCTTCAGAACGAGGGATCTTGAGCGATCGGGAGAGATGTGATGGGATGGTTGGGCCAACAGCGGTCCTCTGATAAATCCCCGTAGTCTAGTCGACACGGAGTTGCTTGGTATAGGAGTGAATCGCCTTCATCGCTTACTACGTCAGGGAAAATCGAAATCGGCCAAAATACCATACGGTGTCGAGAGGGCAAAGGCGGTTATGAGTGGTCTATTGCAAAATTCAGCATTCGGTACAAGGTAGAAATGTTTATTCTGGTTCACGGTGTTCAAGTTATAAGTGGCCTTATAAATGGTGGATTCAAACTTAATCCTAATGGTGGCAGTCCGTTCCCTAAGTTTCCCAGAGATCCAAGATCGTATCTTCCCAAGCATTGGTTATAAAAAATGGTGGATTCAAACTTAGTCCTATACATTTCGTGTAGAAAGGAACCATGTGTCTACGTAGAACGTATTTGTGACCTGACATTCTTAATGCAAATGATGACGCAATCAAGTCGCTAATTTTGATTTATTTTGATCAGGGACCCGAGGTTGCGCCTAGACCTCCTGAGCGAGAACCTGCATTCCCTATAAGGCCCGTTACGGGCCGCGAAGCGCGCCAACGCCCCGCTCATGAGCTCATACAGCCCATTGCCCTTTGTTTAGTGAATATTTAAGTTAAGAAAATTTAATAATTATTTGTGAGTGTGAAAATGTGATATTAATAAGTTAAGTTTAAATTAAAATTAGTTGTTTTTATGTAAGTGAGATTTTATATATTAATTTTATTATCTCGTCAAATTTTGAAATTATTTTTAAGTTTAATTAATTTTAAAATATAATAGAATAAAATAAAAATTCATTTAATCTAAAATTAGAAATTAAGAAATTAAGAAATAATACATGTTTAAATAGATTTTCAAATTCAATAAAAATTAAATTAAAATTATTAATGAAATTATTTTATAAAATTATTTTAAATTTTGAAAATAAAATTTTCATTGAAAATTTTTAATTTTAAAATTAAATTTTGAAATTAAAGTTTTTTAAAATTGAAATGAAAATAAGTTTTTATTTTGAAAATACAATTTAAGAATGAGATAATTGAAAATGACAATTTTATTATTTTTAAGTTTAAAATTAAAATTTTGAAATAATTAAGTTTAAAATTAATACTTTTTAAATATAATATAATTTAAGATTAAATATTATATTATATTATACAAATTATATCATAAGAACAAGAATAGTTTAGTTGAAAATTTAATTAAAATAATAGTATATTTTATAAATTAATTATATTTTTAATATTTATGGGAAAAAATACTTAGTCTAAAAAGGAAAAAAAGATATATGTAAATTATGGGAAACAAAAATTTTATATTATTTAATAAGATAATTGAGTCTATTTTTGAGTTGAAATAAATTTATTTATGTAAAAATACTATACTCAAATAATAAATAAATAATAAGATTATTTGACAAATAATTTTATTAAATTTTTTATGAAATTTTAAAAATTTTCTGGGATTTAAACGGAGCCCGTATAACTCGTTTTGAAGGGATGATATTGCTTGGCTTACAGATAGCGAACATATTTTAAAAATTCTAATTTGAAAATGTTACTTAATTTTGTTTAGTTAACTATCACTTTTTCGATTTGACTAAAATATGATTACGAGAAGCTAAAATTTTGCAATCAATTAAGGAAAATATATGGGTATAACTAAAATACATTATTGGTGAAATAATATAAATTAAATTTTGTTTAAAAGTATTCCTTAGATTGATATTCAAAAATGCTAAAAACCTAATGCCTAAAATTTAATAAGTTTAAAATTAATTAAAATAAAAATTTCTATATTTTTTTTATCAATCAATCGATAGGACACTGATTTTGTGAGATGATTGGTTGGTCATTGGTTATGTTTGTGAGTTGTAGTTTCAATGTCGCTGGCTGCTCAAATAGTATTTTCTGATAAACTTCTCTAGCTTGGTGAGTCACACATCGTTAGTAACCAACCTTGAGGTTTTTGAATAGTCTATCAACAACTAAATCTTTGGTCTAGGATAGATCTTAGGGTCGACGACGCCCAGCAAATGCAAAATATGCACGGTACATAGACTGTAGATCGATGAAGTTTCCCTAACGACTATCATCAAATTTCACCAATACCATGATCATTCAAGCAACTTGGTCTAATTTAATTGCCTGCCCGGCCTCTGTTGGTTTTGTTTTGGGTACTACATACCCGGGTAAGTTTTCGAGGTGCGAGTGAACGAGCTCCCCAATCCCTATTACTTTTAATAAATTTTGATTTTAGGCTTGTGTCGATTTTTTATAGTTATAGTTAACTCGGTGATAATTTTGTTGATTTTCAAAACTTAGATTTTGAATTGATTTAGGTTTGTTTTTTTGATATGATTGTTTATTCGATTTATATAATGTATTTCTTTCAGTATAATATTGATTAAGTACTTGCTAATAAGGAATGATACGCTTTGCAGAACCAAAGCAGATTGGTTGATTTGTATAAGTATTAATGAGTTCAAGGTTTTTCAATTTCATTATATCCTAGTCCTCGGCTTTATTATAACATGCTGCTTTTGATTATTTAGGATTAAGTCTAGATTTTTGATCTTGTAGTAAATTTTTCTAACATTTTTTTTAAATTTTTTAACATATTTTTTAACGATAGATTTTCCTCTTCAAGTGTCGGTCCTGAGTTGGATTCGAATTTTTAATTGTTCCTTGAGGTTATTTTCCTCAAGAAGTGATTTATTTTCATTTTCAACTTTAGTTAATTTACTATTTAAGCAGGAGATGATTCTAAAAATTTTGTTTAAATTAAGTATACCCTCATTCGAGCTCTTCGAAAGAAGTAATGCACTGACCTCACTCTGTTTTCGATCGCCTTCATTACACTTATTTAACTTGCCTTTTGCCTTGACACCACGTGTCGTCTGGCAAGTGGTCTTCCTCCATCGTCTTGATCTGAGGAGCTGCTGGATTATGCGTCTGGCTGGTGGTTTGCTGAACTTCGTTTTGGGCATCGTTGAGTGTCCCGCTCAGAGTGGTCCCTTTTATCAATACCGCATCAGCAAACAGGAGGGTCCTTTGCAAGTTTCTTATTCCGGCAAGTTTTGTGTGTTCGCGTCTCAGCTGATCGCTTCTGTGCTGTTTCCCGCTTCGATTCTTCTTACTTTCTTCGAGGACCCCGCGGGAGCTATACCTTGGCTCTTTTCGAGGACCCCGCTTATTACAAAGATTACTTAAATGCCAATCGCCCAAAGAGAGCTCAGCATGCTTGTTCTTAGTTCCAATAGAATACAATACCTCTAAGTGCCCGGAGTTCCTTAGAAGGCATCCACTACGCATGTTCACGCACCACCAATCCGTGGCCTATCCATTATCGGAAAGGCGAACGTATGTCGCAGGCCCGCGCTACGTCAGGCGCGAACACGTTCGCGTAGCCTGTCCGCTGTTCTATCCGTATATTAAAATGATTTAAGCAGGCGAGAGGATCAGCCCATCCTATTTTTATGATTCAATTTCATTGCGTTTGTGTTTAAGGGCCGCGTCCACGCAGCGCTTCGCATGGACGCGCTGTGGACCCCTGCCCATTCTCTTGTATGTGTAGTGTCGAAAGAAGGTCCATGGCGTTCTGCGGTTGAGATCTCGTCGAGAGTGTTCCAGCAATATCCCGCATTCCGATCTTCTGTCTGATCTGGAATGCCCTCCACCGAGGCCGGCCGGTTCGACCGCACTAGTGTTGACATTTTGTAGGGTACGGCGCTCCACCGGTCAAGTCTTTTCGTCGAAGGGAACTGCCTAGTTTCGAAGGGAAGTGCAGAGGAAGAGAGTGAAGTGCTCGAATCCTTCTTGTCAGTGGAAGATTTCCGCAGCATCAACTAAAATCTAACGAAGATGACTCTCCCGCTTCTTGTCATCCCGTTCATTACCAGAATAAATTGTTGTTCCATCAGATGGGATAAACAAGTGATTGCTGATAAAGACTCACTATGATAATCACTACCGATTGGAGGAGCACCAAATCAGAGCTAACTCCTCGATACAGGTATGGCACACTGAATTCGAGCTAACCTCGCTCGACAGATATTTGAGGGGTCGAAAAGACGAAGTAGACGAGTAGTGATAGACCATGACCCCTCACCGTTACCGCTCCACGATTGAAATTGCCTTATGCGACGCCCGCGCAGCAACCTGGAAAAAAAGTGAAACTCCTAACCAGCTACCTGGGATAAACGATGACTAACATGGCTCCGGAATAAAGATCCTGCTCGACGGGATTTGTTGTCGTCCGTTCCTAATGACGACTCATTCAGACTCTTTCACGACAAATCGCAATTCGACCATGATTACACCATCACTACCGTCAGGTGACCCAGAGATGACAACCGACCTCATCATTCAGAGCCTCATTCCGGAGCGAACTGGCTGACGCTCATGTCCGGTTCGCAATCCTTCCTACGTGTCGCACATCACGCATGAGCTCGTGGGGTTCGATTCGCCCTCGTCGCCCGGCGGCATACCGAGCGCCTTTCTGCCTCCGGGCTGGCGCAATTCTTATAAGCTAGCTCCTTTTGTTCCGCTGCGGCGGTCAAGGCGCCAAAGTCTACGGAGATGCCCAGATAGCTAGGAATTCTTACGTGCAGATGGTAGAACAGAATGCAGTGTGATGGATCCGAGACCGGAAGTTCTATGCTCAACCAACTTACCGGAATTTCGTCACCGATCTAGAGTCACACGCCTCCTAGTATCCCAACGCCCCCGCAGCTCCGCTGACGCCACTCAGCGAAACTCTCACTTAAACTCCCGTCCGCTCTTACTCCTGCCTCTCGACCTGCCTGATTCTCAAAACAAGCGGACTCGCTCGACTGACTTCTTGCCAAGCCCAATATCGGCTACTGGCTAGCAATGACTCCTGTCAAGCGGTATCCGTCCATCACCCACGACCCTTACTCTCGACCCGTCATGGTCGCGGTCCGCGCTTCTTCCCGGCCTATCCATAACCAACAAACCGTAACTGTCCGCGGCACTTCCTTGTTCTTGTACGTTGGCGAGTCGTCACTTGATGAAGCATTTCACATTTCGTCTGATTCGGACAATAATTCAATCGGTACCTGACGGTAGTCACTAGACGAGAGTAAATCGTTCCTGCGTAGTCACCAGACCTTTTGACCACGGGCATGAGTTCTTATCGATTAATGCGATTTAGTGAGCGATAGGTGTCGGCAGAACGGTACCTGCCCTCCGCCGGACTTGCCAGACTTGGCCATTGTTTTCCTTGTGGGCTCCATTGTTTTCGTTTCTGCCCTCTTACTCGAGTATACTCGGAATGCGCTCGGGTCCATCCCAGCTCCCTCGCTTGGTCGAAACGATAGCGAAATGGCCATCGAGCCGTCCGACGAACCAATGTCGAAATTCGCCGCCGGCCAAAATAATGTACCAGAAAGAGCGTCAATTCCTTCAAACTGTTACGATGGAGCAATCGGCACACCATCTGAATTTACGGGTCGAGGTCTTGTACATCTCAGGAGACGAACTTCTGTCGATATGCATGATTTGAATGCACCAGAGGGTATGGAGTATTTACCGAAGAGTGCCGAATTCTAGTCTGATCCCGTGCCGGTGGTCTGCTGAGATCTATGCATTAATGGATACGAGATATGAAGCTTTCGCCGGGCGGGAGCGGAACGCGCGCCGAATCAGCTGACGGCGCGTGCGGAAGCCCAGCGCGATCCTTCCTTGATGACCTTCTGATACACACCTTGCGGCCTGAGGCCCAGCAACCTCCGAGCGGTCCTCGGTCTGCTTGTTTAGCATCGGGTTCTTCCTTCAAGGTAATTCTTGGGGATGCCTTGTTTACTCACCTCTGTGTGCCTCTGTTAGCTGCGCTGGCGCCTGTCAGTCAGCAGTGCCTTTGTGTGCCTCGGCTCGGCTGAAATGCCACAATTTTGGAGCCTATTGCTCGTGTTCGCCAGGCCCTCGGGAAGGAGAGATGTTGATGTCTAGCTTCTTCCATCTTCCTCGCTCCCGATCTCGTGTGTGTTCCCACACACTTCGACCTTCACTCTGTGGCTGGCTGCGACGACGGTAACTCCGACTCTTAACACAGCTAATGGTGTAGCCGAGCGAAGACACGCAGTAGGCGGGGAGTTTCCTGTTTCCGACCACGGTCAAAAATCACATTAGCCACGCCAAGGTCGTCAAGGTAGAGTTATGTAACAGAAGCTAGCAATTGCTCATATAGAAACACACAGTACTTTGCATGCATGCTGCCATCCCCCACATACCTAAGCCTGTGTCAAGCAGGTCGTCGTCGGGGTATACGTGGTTGTCGTACATTCATTCGCGTCGTCCAAAGTTATATATCATGGAATGGCAAATCAATGTAAATGCGTAATCTTATGCTGCACAACAACCCTCTCTTGTCACGGTTGCCATTGCAGTCTTGAGGATGATGTTATCTTCTCGCTCAGCAGTGGCCGAAGCGGATTTATACACGAGACTACGGCCACGTCAGTCAGACCCGGACCCTACCCCGCAGACATATTACTGTGTTGCCGTGTTGCGCCACAAGTGTGCGTGTTGCTCGTGGACATCGCGCTCACCTTGAAACCTTTATCTTGAGAACTCGAACCAGGCCCGACCCTAGTCGGTTGTCTCATTGATTCGGAGGATTCACGATCCGGTCGGCATGGGGCCAGCTGATGAGCTTTGCCTCATTCGGTCGGCCGGTCTCCGGGTTGACTATATTGACCTTTGACCTCCACGTGTCGTTGATCCCCTGCCGATGAGGGTCCCCCGTCCTTATCACCGGATCAGTTATCATTATTGATTCCATCTTGAATATCAATACCAACACATGATCAATTTCAAAGAACAATCTTAGCACACTGATATAATCAATCAATTTTGGAAATAAGAAATGAAATTGTCCAAATGTTGATTATTCACCTTAATCTGCACTTCACATCAAGTATTTCTTCACTACAATTGATATCCACCATAGATCAGCATTTCATGCCTATGTTATACCAACTAAAGAGATTATACTTCATAGGTAAGTTTGTTGCAGTTTGTGAGACAAACCTGACATATGCTTACAAATCAAGCTTCCCAATGATCAGCTCTCATCATTGGATACAATTAAGATGTAGAGCTATATTACCCTCCTACCAAAGGTGATATTGATTCATTAGAAAAATGTTATTAATCTATTGGCATCAATATTTGAGCAACAATCAGTGCACACCTCACTAGTGTACCAACTATCTACAACTATGACATATCAAAGTTTGCTGAACTACATTTATAATACTCTCTTATGCAAGATAATCCACTCTTTACACCTCCACTGGAGCATCAATTATGCAAAACCCTAGTCTTAGGCATTAGAGACATCATCGAAAGTACCTCAATCATGAACGTCACTCATCTTATAGGTGGCAAATTAAGGAGTTTGTCTAGAAATATATCTAAGTATTCTCGAACTATACAAACGTTCGAGAAAAGTGATATACTATCCTTTTTAAGTCTTATTGATGGTAGACCTGACCCGTCGGAACGGGCAACTTGCCTCGAGTTCCGGCGAGTTCCGAGTCCGCCCAAGACTAACATACGGTTACATAGGTTCATAATTCAGGCACGGCTTCACGGTTCGGTTCTGTCGTCCGCGGTCGCCGAGGTTCAAGATTAATATGTTAAAAATAAAAATTAAAAATTAAATATTAAAATTTAGAAATTAAAATTTATTGAAAAAAGGGCACTTATTTAAGTTACCCGTGATCCCTTTGGGGGAATCAAAGCCCACGTAGTTCTTTACATTTTATGCATACATTTTCATTCACTTCTGTTCATGCCCTCGTTGTTCCTTCAAGATCAAAAATCTTCAATCGTCATCATCGAAGTTGCATTCCTTGGATTCTTTTCTCCGCTTCCCCCAATCGCTGGTCAATGCTTTGGCTTCCAATGAGTCGGAGACAATATTGATCGTCGTTCATCTAATATGTTATTGGCACCGGCTCAAGCCCCGTCTGCTCAAGAATAACACTGGACAAGCTAAAATTTCTTTTGCGATCACGGAGAATGGGAAAGCTTTGAGCCTTCACTGACTTTAAGATATCAAGTTTTCGCGCTTCATTAAAATCAAAAAGAAGTCAATTCTCAAGTTCGTGGAACGTGAACCTGAGATCCTTTTGTCCGTTTCTTTAATAGCTTTTGTAAGTTTTAAATTACTACTAGTAGTTTGTTGAATTTTCGTAAATATTAATTTGTGTTCCATATTTTTGCATAATATTGATTATAAATATCATATAAATAAATTCTAACATTATATATTAATCGATCGTGGAAGAATGAATCTTTAATTGGAATTAAAGCGTCATAATATAAAGTTAATATTTTTTATAAAACTTCTAATTTAAATCTAGGATATAAAGCAAATGCAATTAAATAAATTTCAGGAATAAAATAAAAATATTTTTCTCATTTAGTTTTCATAGCTAAGATGCAAGGAGATAAAGATTTTCATTTAGAACTAATACTATATTAGAAAAATTTTCTAAAACTAATTGAGCAGTGGAATAATAAATACAGTAAAGTTGTTCAGTTGCATCATTAAATATTTTTAAAATTTCATAAATACTATTACAAATATTCTATTATTGTGAAAATAAATATATATTATTATTAGTATTTTATGCAAAAAAATGAACATAATAATTCTTTATATTCAAATGAATCTTGTAATAATTGATATGTTGAATTCCAACGTGCATCACGTGGAAATTTTTAATGTCTCATTCCATTAGTTTTATAAAACCTACCCCATTATTTCATTATAGATGGATGAGACCATAAATAAGAAATTGTAATCCTAATTGGTTTAATATAACTTTCTAAAATTTTTAAATCATCTTGAACACATAAATTTAAAACATGATATACACAACGAATATAAAAAAATAAACCGCTAATAATAGGTTAACAAATAAATTTTAGATCATCTATACAAGCGGTATTGGAACTAGCATTATCTAATGATATTGAAAATATTTTATGAGTTAAGTCATATTCTTCTAAAATTAAATTTAATAATTGTGCGATGTTATGAGCATTATGTGATTCATCAAAAATTCTATAAAGCTAACAATCTTTTTTGGAAGTTCCAAGAGTTATCGATCCAATGGCAAGTCACACCCATATACGAATGTGTTTACCAATGATCACTCCAAATATCGAACATAAAGAAACATTGTTATCTAATTTACTAAATTCATCAATTAAATTATTTTTTCCTTGCTTTACTAATTTTTTAATTATACGAGTAAGTGTAGTCCTAAGAACACGTTTAACACATGGATTAAGAGATTCTTTACAAAAATCTTCAAATGTGCATTTAGATCGAAAACTAAAAGAAGATGTTCTATGGAAACAAATTTAGCTAATGATTCTCTTAATTTATTATCCAATATAAAAAATAAACTTATCAGTTTCTTTTGTAAAGAAAATCTTGATAATTGTGTTCGAGAACAGCGTAGTCCATATTCCATCGGTGCTTGTCGTACCTGCATGTCGTTTCAACGACCCATAGCCGCCGCTTGGAATTTTTGAAGCATGCAGTCCACATTGCGCACTGACTTTGAAGAGTGACCTCAAAAGTTTAGTATTTTAGAGGTCCTAACCTTAGAAGAGTAGTTGTTGGATTTTTTTGCGGTCACGAAATCATTTTTCACGTCATGAAAACCGAAAGCCCTAGCTCAATCTGATCCGCAAAGAAAGAGTTTGAAAACACACAACATGTCGAGTTTCTACCTAGATCTACACTTAGATCTACAAAGAAAGGTTATACCTGAAGCCCTTCGTGTCTCACTTGGTCGTCCAAACAGTGGATCTCGAGAGTATCAAAATAGATACCCTCAAGTATCCAGACACGAGGTGGAGAGAAAAAAACCACACACAAGTGTGTGCTAGCACCTTGTGTGGTTGACCATGTTGAGGAGGAGGGAGAGGGAGGGAGAGAAGATGGAGTGAATGAGTCTTCAATGAAAATTCATTTCATTCATCCTCTTGTGTGGCCGGCCACTTGAGTAACTCCCACTCATTTAATGTGGCCGGCCACATTAATGGGAAAGGAGGCTTGTAACCTCCATGAGGTGGCACACCATGATGATGTGGAGCATCATCATTGGTCCACATCTTGCCATCTCACTTATGATGTGGCAATTAGTCAAGTCAAACTTGACTCTTCCTCTTCCTCTCAAGTCAAGTCAAACTTGACCAAATCTCTTCCATGGTTGATCTAATCTAACCATTTGATTCAAGCCAACTTAATATAATGAATCTAATTCATTAAATTAAGTTGATTTAATGAGTCATAATCTAAATTAGACTCATTGAATACATGAATCAACTTGAGTCCAACTCAATTAGCCCAATTTGGATTACTCTTAATCCAATTTGATTCATCAAATGAATCTAATCCTCTTGGTTCATCATATGAACCTAATCTCCATCTAATTGTCCTTAGTGTGTGACCCTATAGGTTCTTGTAACGTTGGCAATGCCCCTAAACCCATTTAGGAGCATAAGTAATGAGTGGTATCTAGCAACACATCATTACTACACAATGTTACAAGAATGTTGAGATCCAACATCACTTTGTGACTACTCACAATATATGACAAGTGTCCTTCTATCCTAGACATCTAGATTGATCGATGTGAGGCAGTCATCCTCGATCAATCTAAATCCTGAACTCCAAGTAGACTCACTAAATCAAATGAGCTCAATATCTCATAATGACTCATTTGGGCATGGCCATGCACTGGTCTCACTCTATCATCACATCCTCATCGCATAATTCGCATACCCAATCGCTTTTTCAGCAAAGGCATATCCTTTAGGAACCATGGTGACTTAACTATAAGGGTCTACTAGGACTAGTGTTCACTAAAGGATCAGAAAGTATATGATATCATGATCATCCATGATAGTCATGATGTCATTCAAGACACATCTACATGATGACTAGGAACTAGGAATGATAGTGTTCCCTCATACTCATCGATTCAACCAAATTGATCTGATACTCAGGCGTTATTATACTTAGTTTATTTGGCACCAATACAAGTAAGTATAATAACCAAAAACCAAATGCCTTTATTACAACAAGTCAAATACAATCATCAAATGATTGGCTCTAGCTCTAGTTAACAATCTTCCGCTAGCACTAGTGTCGCGAGTAGCTCTAAGCCCCAATGACCTAGTGTGACCATCATGCTTCCTCTCCGCCAAAGCCTTGGTCAAGAGATCGTGTGATATTAGCTCTTGAGGTACTCAGAATCTTCCATCTCTCGGATCTCGAATGAGATGGGCCGTACGTGTTTGGTCCACAGTGGAAAGCGAGGTTCCTTCGCACATTCTATAGCTCCATTGTTGTCACAATAGAGGTCAATAGGGTCGACAATGCTAGAACCACCCCAAGTTCGATGAAACAGCGAATCCAAATCGCCTCGGCCTCGATGCGCAAAGAATGTCCTACTCATCGTATAATCATTCTGTGTCTCAACTCTTCCACCGTGTACAAGCCACCACCATTATAAAATACTACCACGTCAATCGGCAATCCTGATCGGTGAAGTCGGCATCATAACCCTTACCAACCGTCATTCTCTCCATATCGAGAAATATTCTTTAGTCCTCTCAAGTACTTAAGAATATTCTCCGCTATCGATGACTTTCACGATCTCGACGTGTCTGTGCCATGCTCAAAGCATACGAGACATCGTCGTCAGTACATAGCATGGACGTCATGATCGATCCTATGGCCGAGGCATAAGGTATCTCTCCTCTCTAGAAGAGGGACCTGAGTCTTCGAAGACTCACGCCATGTGACATCGTAACCTTCTTGGAGTTCGCATGGCAAACCGGAAGTACCTTGTCAATGTATCTGACTTAAGCAATCTCTTAGATCTATCTCTATAGATCACCCCAGATGCGGATGCTTCACTCAAGTCCTTCATTGAGAAACAAGTCCTAGCCAAGTCTTGACATGTAGCAAAGGATGTCTTTCCCAATGAGCAATATGTCATCCACATACAATATGAGGAAGACAACTATGTCCCTACAACCTTCTTGTGAACACTAGGTTCATCTTCATTCTTGATGAAACCAAACTTGATTGCATCATCGAATCAAGATTCCACTCAGAAGCTTGCTTAGTCCATAAATGGTCTCAGTGACTCGCTTGGATCTACAAAAACCCTCGTGTTGTATCACGCACATCCTAGTAGGTTTCATTCGTAAACGTGGTTTGACATCCATCGCCGAGATCTCGTAATCGTGGTAGGCGCAATAGCAAGCATGATCCAATGGACTTAAACATCGCTATGGAGAAAAGTTTCATTATAGTCAATACCATGAATCGCTTAAAACCTTTAGCTACCAAGCGACCCTTATAGATAAGTCCATCCATGTCCTTTTCTTAAAGACCCACTTACACCCAATGGGTTTTACCCTTTAGGTGGATCAACCAAAGTCCATACTTGGTTGGTGTACATGGATTCCATCTCGATCTCATGGCCTCTAGCCATTTCTTAACCGGTCTCATCACTCCGGTGGTAGGCTCATCATCTATAAGCACAACATCATCGTAGTACAAGAGAAATGAGTATCTCGGTGCATCATCCCTCGGACAGAGGTATGTCTACTTGAATTGGTTGTTGTTTCTCAACCTTTGTGGAACAACATCATCCACAACACTGCGGTTCCATCAACTTCCATCGAGGCTTCAGTTATCGCATCTTGAACTTCTTCAAGACTCGAACATGTCCCCACTCAGTCTTTCTAGAAACAAAGTCTCTTTCTAGAAAGACCCCGCCTTCTACAACCATCTTGGGAATGTAAGTAATATACCTTGGTTTCCTTGAGATATCCAAAAGTAGCACTTATCGATTGAGTCCTAATTTTTGAGACTCGACGCCCAACGTAAGCCTCACAACCAAATCCTCATGAAAGACACACCCAGGCATCTCTCGGTATAAAAGCTAATTTGTCCATATATATAGGTGTCTTTATCATATACCTTTGATGGAACTCGGCTGAGTATAAAAGTCCGTGTCATAAAGTATGTGGTAAGTCGGAAGATTGTGTGACTCATCATAGATCGTACCATATCTAATAAGGTGCGATTCCTTCTTTCTGGCCACCATTCCATTGTGGTGTTCGGGAGGAGTGAGTTGGGATATAATCCTACACTTGCTAGGTAGTCAAACTCATGGCTAAGGTATCTCTCTACCCCATCTGATCGAAGTATTTAATACTTTGCCAAGTCAGCTTTACTTCATTCTCAATTCTTTGAACTTTTCAAAGGATTGACTTATGTGTCATCCATAACTACTAACGTCATCAGTAAATGTGATTAAGTACTATAACCACCTCTAGCAATGACATTGAAAGAGCCACATACATCACTATGTATAAGTCCTAACAAATCACGCCTCTACCTACTAAAGGGAGTGCGTCTTGTCGTAGGCATGACTCGCATATCTCATATGATTCAAAATCAAATGAGTCAAACCATCCTTATGGAGTTGGGATAGCTGTCATTTATATAACCTGCAATGATGCGTAGGTTTGGTTCATGTCATTTGACTTGAACCTCTTGGTATTTATGTTATAGATAGGTATCTCAAGGTCTAGAATATAGAGTCCGTTGTAGGTGCACTACACAGAACATATCGTTTAAATAGAGTAAACAACATTTGTTCTTTATTGTAAACGAAACCTTTCTTGTCCAAATAAGAAATTGATATAATGTTCTTAGTTAATGCAGCACATAACAACAATCGATTAACTCTAGTTAGAGGGCAAAGAAAAGTAAGTCCTCCAATATGTGACAACAACTCCATTGCTCTCATAGGCCCACCCTTTGTTAATGCCTGTTAATGCCCCGTGCTTGCAGCATCGTCAAGATGTGAGAACATCCGATCTAATACCCATGATGTAGAAATAGATTGATTAACCACATAATATATATACAAGTGGAAGTCTCCCTGCTCTTCTTAGATCCTCAGTATACCTTGCGGTTCCTCTTCTAGTGGCCGGCCTAACCGCAGTAGCATCCTTGGCGATCCCTCCTTTAGGCTTCAATGCCTTTGCCTCGCGGGACTCCTCGCTGGCTTTTCTTGCCCTTATGTTTACGAACCATCGAGCGGTGTGGGCTTAAGGTTTAGCTCAATGATTCGCAACATACTAAGTGTCGGGCGTGGCTTGTCAATCTCGTTCATATTGTAGTTTAGAACAATTGATTGTAGCTATAAAGCGAAATTGCAAGATCGGCTCGTCGCCTTCGCCAAGTGGGAACCCCAACCTTTGTAGGTTCTCTATGACCCAATCATTTGAAGTACATATGGGTCTCTGACATCGAGCCCTAACATCTCAAATCTTGCCTTTTCGAAACAGGATCAAGCCTCATCTCACCGCTTGACGTGGATACGTTTGATTTCAACTATATCGTAGTTTCTCGTGTTGTTATATGGCTCGAGTTCATGGTCACAGTGATTAGACAAGACACATCTAATCGTCATCTTGATGCTTCTTGAAAGCATCTCTCAAAGGGGCAGAAGTGCGTTGGCGGAGGCCCAATGGGCTACCCGCATGGTTACGTCTTGGTGAGAACTATTTTTGGTTCCCGTCCAGTAAGTTTGCAGTTGAGCTTGTCCTTCTGATTGATCGGGGAGAAGGTGTTCGTATGACGTCATGGTAATCTCAGATGTAAATAAATGCGTAAATAAGTATCATATTCTTAATCATTTAATTAGGCCTTCAACTAATGATGCTCCCACCGAATTCTATAATTCATGTGGGACAAGATCCACATCATACTAACCTTGAGTTAGCTTTGCTATCGCCCAAGACTTAGGTAACGATTTCCAATTACATCTCTATGCAACTCTTGTTTATAGGATCTGACGGATCGAGATCGCGCTGTAGAGGGGTGAATAGCGGCTATTTTGTTCGACTATCTAATTGTAAAACTGTAGAGTAATTAGCGCTATGGAATAAAAGAAACAAACACAAGAACAACACAATCGCTTACGACTCTACTTGAGCCCGCTCCATCAGGATAAGCTCATCGCTCAGGCAACAACTATAATGTTGGATATTACAGATGAATTACAAAATGTAACTATAATTAAAATTATACCGACAACAGTAGTAGAAGGGAAACCTCGTTCAATATTGCAACACAACTGGAAGCAACGACCACGTGCTAGCGTAATGGAAGCTTGTAAATTTCTCTGTCCCGAGTGGTCGAGACCTCTTATAAAGAGGTGGGTCCGCGCCACACCGCATTCATCAAGGCGACGAGGTGATCACCGCGTGGATCAACTGATCACCCCTGGTCGAACAAAGCGCCTT
The DNA here is from genome assembly GCF_018446385.1 of Zingiber officinale. Lineage (NCBI taxonomy): Eukaryota > Viridiplantae > Streptophyta > Magnoliopsida > Zingiberales > Zingiberaceae > Zingiber > Zingiber officinale. The sequence goes on from NC_056006.1 coordinate 80,163,823, forward strand.
CCTATCCGCGCCCAACTCGGCCTCCAAGGCGCCTTGAACATCCCCAAGGCCCCACAACAGTCATTTCTCAGCAGTCCGCCTAAGCTCCACGGAGGCGCCTGACAGTGCTATTCATCCGAGTTGTGCCCTCTGCTTCGTTCCCCAAAATGTTAGTCCCAAACACATACCCCGCAAAACACAGACACATAAAATAGTATAGACAAGCCTCCTGACCGGGTCTGAATGACTTCTGTGAACCCTGCGGGTCGGACTTAAGCTGACGCCACTGCTCCTCCACTGGGATGCCCTCCCTGAGACGACTGCTGTTGATGCGATCCAGACGGATTCTTGGACTTTCCGGGACTTGCTCATCCTGTTCTCAATTCTCGCCCGGTCACTTTCACACGTTCATGGCACCAGACTTTCCACCTGTGTCACCACCCCAGACTTTTGCTGCCATCGACCGCTGCCTACAGATTCTGACCCAGGGTTACCACCCCTAGGGTTTTACCTTGCCTAATAACATGACTCTTAGGACTCAAACGAAAGGCGATAATAACGCAGCCTTAACTGACTTCATCTTGCCATTATCAAACTTAGTTCGATCTGATGCTTCAACAATCTCCCCCTTTTGATTATGGCAACACGTAATTCAAAGTTAAGAAAAATAAGATATGTAATAACTGCATAAAGTTAACCAAGCTTAAATAAACTTCAAATGTAATAACAGTTAAGCTGGAAACTTTTAACTTTGTAATATTAGACTCCCCCTTAATAAAAGCCCTCCTTTTATTAAATACTTTGAATTTTCCTTTAACTTTAATTACCTACTCTCCCCCTTTGCCATATATCAAAAATAAACCAGTTTGAGAGTAGACAGGGAAAATATTCAAAGAGGGAAAAAGATAAGTTTTCTTCTTAGCAAAACTACTTAGCCTTTTGAATTTTGGATTTCGCCAAATTTGAAAATAGTTAGCTATATTTTTAGCTTTGAAATGATTTGTCTTGAGAAAATGTTTTGCCAAATAGCTAAGTTTAGAGTACAATATAACTAAGTCTAGTTAAAATAGTCTTTAAAAAAAATAGGAGTATTTGAATTTTCAATAAAAGGATTTGTTTAGAAGTTATAAAATAGGAAGTCACTTAATAAAAACTTTTAAACGGTTACAAAAAGTTGACTAGATTTGAAAATAATTGAATATTCACTACATAGATAAGTTTTCTTAAAAACTGTAATTAAGTTTTGAATACCCATTTTGAAGAAAATTTGATACTAAGGAAATATTTAGTTTTAGGACAAAGGGAGTAGCAGTAGTTTGTTTTCTAATCCAAGCATGAGTCAAATTAAATTATTGAGTTTAATTTGATTAAGTATCAGAGCCTTTAAAATAATCAGGTAACGTAATTTGATTAGAACCTTAAGTACTATCATGCTTGACCAAAAATTGAAACATACTTTTCCCAATTGTCTAACCTTTAGCTACTAGCTGATTGCCTAGAGGGCAGTAGCTTTCACATGGTTAGTCAAGTTAAGTCCTTTTGGTCCAGTTAGAATTGGCTAGAGCTGGAAGACTTGACTTGATTACTCTTTATGATGTGCACAAATATAAGCATTCCTGAGTCCAGGCTGTACCCTATGCATCTCACGCCTTTCTAAGTTTTTCAAACACAAGCAAGGTAGACCTAGGTGTTTGTGAGATGCTCTGGTTTTAATCTAGGGGTACATGATGTCTAGGGGGAATACCTAAGCTAAATCCAAATTGAAAAAATCTAACAAAATTGGAGTTTTGAAAACTGTTTCTCCTAGAATTTGAAAAGCAAATGATAACTGAACATTGTCTATTCTACCCAACACATTCCTATTTGTCTTCTAGCGATTGAGCTCGAGTTGGTGAAGATGTCAGCTAGATTGGATTTTGACTCAACATAGTTGAGTGTAATATCACCCCTTAGCTACATGATCCCTTACAAAATGGTGCTTCACTTCTATATTTAGTCCTCGAGTGATGAATTGGATTTTTCGTTAAATTTATGGAACTTATATTATCAATCGAGATTGTGTTATGATAGTTCGGTTGATAGTCTTTAAGAGTGTGCATCATCCAAAGTACGGTGACATTCACAAGGCTATTTCACCACACAGTAGATAAAGCAACACAATGTTGCTTTTCTGACCACCGACATTTACTGTGCCGGCCCCAGAAATTGACAACTCCACTTGTGCTTTTTCTATCTAACTTGCATTGTGTCAGTAGTCGGCAATAGTCAAGAAGGTCAAAGGCAAGTTCTAGGGTACTGTAGTCCTATGTTTAGTACCTTTAATATACCCAAGTATTCTTTTAACATAGGTTAAATGTGACTTTTTCAAGATTGGTCATGTTATTACACCAACAATTGCAAATAATATGTGCCCACTTGGCATCGTAGATAAAGGCTTAGGTGCACTCCCTATACTTTGGACCGTTTTCGTGCTCGAAGTCTATTCGAGTAGCTGTCTATTTATATTTATTATTTTTGAATTTTCCATGCACTCTTTTTTAATTTTCCTAGATATTTAGTTTGATAAATGTATATTCCATCTCTAGTTTGTTTGATTTGTAAACCTAAAAAAAAAGTTAGTTCCCATACCATTTGAATTCATTTTCCATTAATTTAATAAATTCTTTTAAAATTTAGAGTTATTTGATCCAAAATTATATCATCTACATAGATTCGAGCCATGAAGATGTTTTTTCAGATTTTACAAATAGAGTTGGATCTATTTGACCTTGTTTGAAACCTTTGGATATTAAGTGATTTGATAATCATTCATACCATGCCCTAGGGGCTTGTTTAAGTCCGTACAAGGCCTTTTTTAACTTAAATATATGATTAGGATATCCTAAGTCCTCAAATCCTGGGGGTTGGCTTACATATATTTCCTCCTTAATAAATCCATTTAAGAATGCTGACTTGACATCCATTTGGTATAGTTTAAATCCTTTGTTTGCTGCATAGGCTAACAACATTCTAATGGATTCGAGTCTAGCTACTGGGGCATAGGTTTCATCATAATCTAAACCTTCAACTTGGCTAAATCCTTTAGCTACAAGCCTAGCCTTATTTCTAATTATTTCGCCTTGATCATCTAGCTTGTTTCTAAATACCCATTTTGTATCGATTATTGATTTATTTGAGGGTTTAGATACAAGTTCCCAGACTTGATTTCTCTCAAATTGGGCTAACTCTTCCTGCATAGCTATGATCCAGTCCGGGTCAGGTAGTGCTTCTTCTATTGTTTTTGGTTCGATTTTAGAAATTAGGGCAATCTGACTGTGGATTCTATAGGAGGATCTAGTTCTGACTCATAGATTTGGATCACCCAAAATTTGATCAGATGGGTGAGAGGTACTGGCCCTAGTTGGTCTTATAGATGGGTCAGGGGCTGGTTCCTCTGGTTTATTAAGATTTGGTTGAGTTTCATCATCTTCTATATTTCTTGGATCAATATCAACATTCTCATTTATATTTGGTAGCTTATTTTCTTCATCTAATATTATATTAGTTGTTTCTTTAACTTTTAGGGTGTTCTGATTGTAGACTCTATAGGCTCGACTATTTGAGGAGTATCCTAAAAATATTCCTTTGTTAGATTTGGGTGTGAATTTTCTTAAATAATCTTTAGTATTTAAAATGTGAACTTTACATCCAAATATTTTTAAATAATTTAAGTTAGGAATTTTATGATAATATAGTTCATAAGGGGTTTTCTTGTGAAATTTGTTGATCAAAATTCGGTTTTGAATATGATTTGCAGTATTTATTGCTTCTGCCCAAAATTGGTGATTCAAATTATATTCATTTAACATGGTTCTAGCGGCTTCTTGTAGAGTTCTATTTTTACGTTCCACCAGACCATTTTGTCGGGGTTCTAGGACATGAAAATTCATGTTGGTATCCATTTATTTTACAAAATTGGGTAAATTTATGATTTTCAAATTCCCCTCCGTGATCACTTCTTATTCTTTTAATTTTAGTATCTTTTTCATTTTCTATTAATTTACAAAAGTTACTAAATATTTCATAGGTTTCATCTTTGGTCTTTAGGAATTTTACCCATGAAAATCTAGAATAGTCATCAATTATTACTAAGCAATACTGGTTCTTGCTTAGTGACTTAGCTCCATGTGAATCAAATAAGTCAAGGTGAAGGAGCTCAAGTAAGAACCTGGTTCTTTCGAGATTTGTTGGTTTGTGTGTTGACTTAGTTTGTTTTCCCTGTTGACAAGCATTACAGATTGAATTTTCAATGAATTTTAGTTTTGGTAAACCTCTAACTAGACAATTATGACTCATTTTTGAAATGAGTCTAGTGTGAGTGTGACATAATCTTCTGTGCCACAAATCAGTTTCCTCTTCTTGTGTTAGAAAGCACTTTGTTGAGGATGTCGGTAGATTAATTGAATACATATTATTTGTCCTAGGTCCCTTAAGTAAGATTTCAGGATTTTCAATGTTTTTAACTAAACACCTAGTTTTGTCAAAAGTTACTAAGTATCCGCTATCACACAATTGACTTATACTTAGTAAATTAAACTTGAAATTTTCAACTAAAAGGACTTTTCGAATAATAAAATCGGAGTTGAGTTCGATATTACCTCTTCCGATTACCTTAAGTTGACCTTCGTTACCGAATGCAACTGATCCTAAGTTCTTGTACGTGAGTTTAGTAAACTTCGACTTATCTCCAGTCATGTGTCTGGAGCAGCCACTATCCAACATCCATTGATCCAATTCCTACATAGGAAGTGGTTGAATTGTTTTAATGGATTGAAGTAAACTTGTTAGAGATAGATTTGCAAGAGTTTTGAATTTTGAAATAATTTTGAGTTTAAAAATAATTTTGTATTTGAGTTTTAAAATAAAGTCTTAAAATAATTTCGAATTAGGTTTTTTTTTAAATAATTTTGAAATTGAGTTTTAAAATAATTTTGAAATTAGGGTTTTTTTTTTTAAATTTTTTAAAATTAAGTTTTAAATACCTTGAAATTGAGTTTTAAAATTAAGTTTTGAGATGAAATGAAGTTTTAAAAGAATTTTGAATTGAGTTTTAAAAATTAATTGAAATAATTTTGAAATTGAGTTTTAAAAATAAGTTTTAAAATAATTTTGAAATTAAGTTTTAAATTAACTTTTAAAATAATTTGAAATTAAGTTTTAAAATTAACTTTTAAAATTTAATTAAGTTTGAAATTTTTTAAATTAAAATAAATTGAAATTGAGTTTTAAATTAAGTTTTAAAAATAATTTTGAAATTGAGTTTTAAAATTGCTTTTAAGATACTTGAAATTGAGTTTTAAAATAATTGAATTTTAAAATTACTTTAAAAGTTTTAAAATTAAGTTTTAAAATACCTTTGAAATTAAGTTTAAAATACCTTGAACTTTTAAAATAATTTTGAATTAAGGTTTTAAAAATAATTTTGATCATTGAGTTTCAAAATTAAGAAAATAATTTTTTTAGTTTTGAAATTAACTTTAAAATAATCTTGAAATTAAGTTTTTTTAAAATAATTAAGTTTTCTAATTTAAAATTAAAATAATTTTGAAAAATGAAATTGAGTTTTAAAACTGATTTTAAAAAACAATTTTGAAATCAAGTTTAAACAATTTTGAAAAAATTAAGTTTTAATTTTGAAACTGAGTCTTAAAATTAAGTTTCGAAACAATAAATTTGAAAAACAAGTCTTTTAAAAACAATTGATTAAGTTTTAGTCTTCAAAACCAATTTGAAAACAATCTGAAATTTAAAAATTAAGTTTTAAAATAAATTGAAACTGAGTTTCAAAACCGCTTAAAAAAAAACTGAAGCCTTAAAACAATTCTCCTTGACCTTAAAACTAAGCCTTAAAACTCTTGAAAATTGAGCCCAAAACCGTTTTACAATCTTCAAGTTTTAAAATCAAGTTTAAAACAATTCCTGTCTGAGTTTTAAAAATTCAAGTTTTAAGATACCTTGAAATAAGTTTTAAAATTAAGTTTTAAAATAATTTTAAAACTGGTTTAAATTAAGTTTTAAAATAATTGAATTAAAATTGTTTTAAACATTTGAAATTAAGTTTTTTTTTTTTTTTTAAATAATTTATCATTGTTACTAGTCATCTCAATCTAAATTTTCAATCGTGAATTACATGAGATGATTTATTGCGAATTCAGGATTTGTGCCTATTGTTGACATGTTTAGTCAGGTCTAAAGTAAGCATTCTTTCGATAAACTTCTGGCCATGGTGACAGGAGCTCATTAGTAACCATGCCTTCGAGGTTTTCCAAACAGTCCTCCCATCAACTTCTAATCCTAGTCGTAATCAGGCAGGTAGCTTTGCGGCCCACTGCCAAACGCAAATCAGTCTAAGTCATATCTTATACGATGCCCGAAGCTTCCCCAACGCATCATCATCCAAAATTTCACCAGATCGGTGGTTGCTAACCCTAGTCCTATGACCAATCCCAATTTAACTACTGCTTTACCCATTTCTGCAGATTAGGTCGCCGTGGTTTAGTTGGGGTACATGAGTCTCGATCCCTCATCTTATTTTGAGTTTTACTTTCGAATTTTGAATTTAATTTTGAATTTTGAATTTTGAATTTAATTTTAATTTTGAATTTAAATTTAATTTAATTTTAATTTCGAGTTTTTAAATTTAATTTAATTTTAATTTCAAATTTTAAATTTAATTTAATTTTAATTTCAAATTTTAATTTAATTTAATTTTAATTTCAAATTTTAATTTAATTTAATTTTAATTTTGAATTTAAATTTTAAATTCTTAGGATTGTTTTTCTTTTTGCTCCCCCTGGATCATGGCCTCGATATGGTCTATCGAGGTAGTATATTTGATCCTTTGGAACCCAGTATTGTCCAAGTCCAACTTGATTAACCAAGTTAGACTTGGAGACCCATGCTTGGACTGTTTTATTACTTTGTTTGTTTATTAATGATATATAAGATTTATATTTACTTTTGTAACCCAGCCCAGTTCTGTTGTAGATGGCTCTTTGTGTCTCAAGAATCAAGTCCAAATTGGAGCTTCCAGCAAACCGCTCTAAGGTATTTTCTAAATCTTTAACCCGATTTGTTAGACTTGAATTTTCTTCCTGTTTTTCAACTTGAAAGTTGAAATTCAAATGATCGTCGCAGTGATTGCAAGGCCACTTTAAGGACACCATCTTTAAGTGACTTAACCTTCGTGTCACTAGCTAATTCTCAGTAACAACAGCTAACTAAATGTTCAACCGGGAGAGATACCACGGGGTCTGACCTTCTGAACGGACATTCGATCCGTGGCTTTCATTTACCGACCGCTTCCTCGCATCCTGGATCGACGATTTCGGTCCCTGCCATTAACGCAAGGCAGACCTGCTTGTTCTGAGCTCGCCGTCGCCGCCCGGCTACGAAGATCTCGTCCCATGTTGCCTTGGCGACCTTTTTCTCTCGCCACCTCCTTCGTGTTAGGCGCTGACATGTGCCCTTTTGTTGCTACAATTCGTAGTACGTAACTTCAACTCATCTTTGTATTTTCAGGGCCTTCTTGATTTTACTCGCCTTCTTCTATCTCTTTTGCTCTAACCTTTCACCAGAGAGTTTTCACGAGGTTTCATCACTTGCTAATGTCACCTTCTTCATCCTCGTAGTCTCACCGCTTCCGATGTCGTTCTGGACTCACGGGTTTTGGTTCCCTGGCCCTATTGAAAATTTAACCAACGCACACTTTCATTGGTCAGGCATTGGGGTCTCGCTTTACGAAGTTCAAATTCACCAAAAGTTCATCTAGTTTTAAAGAGGATAGATCCTTGAAACCTTTGTAGATTCACCATCGTATTTCACAATGTATTCGAAACGAGTTTAGTACACCTTATTATTCCGATTTTCATCTTCCGCCAATTCCTGAAGAGAGTTAAGGATGTCTGTATTCTCACAAGTGGAAGAGTGAACTCATTGCTTCGCCTTCCCCGCATTTTAGATTTATAATTTGGTTACAAAGATCTCTTTACTACCTTGGTGGTCGATGCGTGCCTTCATTTTCAGAGCTTTTCCCAGAGCTTTGGAGGAAAGCAGAGAAAAAACGTGAGTTCTTCCTTGGTAAGACCGCACTGGATGGTAATTTCCATTATCTTCATTTTTTTATTATTATATTTCCCACTTCTCGTAGGGTGTAGTTTTGCCGTCGTCATCGACTGGCAGTTTCAGTCCTGTCTTTATGATCATCCATGTTTCAAATTGTATCTTTAGATACGTTTCCATTCTTCCCTTCCAGTAGACAAAATCCTCGAATAGGGGGGGGGGGCGAACGGTGCTGAAACCTTCTTGTTGGGCCATTTATAATATGTAACAACAAAGAAAGACAGAAAGAGAACAACAGAATATGTTCCAAGACTAAGTCTTGGATTAGTGGAATAAGGAATAATAAAGACGAACTCGAGTGGTGTTGCACCTACGAGCAAAAGTCGATTCGAGGGAAACAAAAAATTAGAATATAGCTATAAGGCTAAATTCTAATTCGACTCCGAAAACAAAAAAAAACTGCGAAAAATTTGTTTTGAAAGGTGGTTGCACCAATTCAAAACGACCCCGCTCTGATACCAATTGTTGGATCGAGATCGCGCTAGAGGGGGTGACCGCCTTGGCCGAGATCGAGATCGAGATCGAGATCGAGATCGAGATCGAGATCGAGATCGAGATCGAGATCGAGATCGAGATCGAGATCGAGATCGAGATCGAGCACCATACCTACTCGAGGCCCGCGATCCTTGATCGCTTTCCGTGAGCAACAACTATAATTTCGAATAGAGTTATTACAGATGAATTACAAAATGTAACTATAATTAAATTATACGAACACACAGACGAGGAGTCTCTCGTCGGTTTCGGGTACAACCTGGCACACAGCTTCTAGGACGACCACACCTCCAGAACGGTGGAAGCTTGTAAATTCTTGTCTGAGCTGGTGCTGTGAGACCTCTTATAAGAGGAGCGCCTCAATACGCCTTATATCAAGGGCTTAAAGCCGATGTCACCCGCAAGTGGATCGCAACGAACACAGTCGAACTCTACTCGTTCAAGCCCATCTTCTATCCGCTCAGCGCTCAAGGCGCCTGCCAACCAAATCACACACTTACACTTACTGTCGCCTCTCCAAGTTTCGAGGGTGCCTCTCAAGCTCCATGGAGGCTTCTCTTCCGCTTTTGTCCAGTTGTAAGTTGTTGCTCTTTGTTCTCCTCTGTGTTTAGTCCCTAACCATACATACGCATGCAAACAATAGCCACATAAATATATGAGCCAGATCAGACGACCGTCTCAGGAGAAAGTCGCTCGGCCCAGCCTCAACGTCATTTAGAGCGCTAGGTGTTTCTCGCGCCACTCCAGCACCTCCTTTACTGTTCCTCTGCGTCCTCACACTCTCGAGATTTTACGATTTACTGCAAGGTCACAAGACGATCCTCCATCAGATCGTTGGACGGTCTCACCGATGCTTTTTCGACATTCGGTCGATTGCGGACTTTCTTCGGACTCCTGACATCGTGATTCACCTCTGCGTCACATCATGACATTCAGGGTAAGGTCCTGGGGTTACCAGATAGGACTTTTGCACCATGCCTAAAGCCACTTCCTTCCGCGTGAGGCCTATGACCTAGGTTACCACCCCCTGGTTTTACCTTACAACACAGTAGAGGACTCTCTCAAACACTCAACAAAACACAACGTAACTTTCGGCAAAAGGCATGGATAACAAGATCCTTTGCCATTATCAAAACTTAGGTTCGATCGTCGGATGCTTCCCGCACCAACAGGATCAAAATCCGCATTTATATTAAATCTCGAGTTAGCTTTGGCTAATACGCCCAAGAGTGAACATAAACATGATTTTGACCTATCTACCAACCATTGGATAATGCCTATAGTTAAACTCAATCCAATTGAGTTAACTAGTTACTCAATCTAATTGAGTTGTACTCACTCATGCGTTGATAGGCGGGACCAAAATTATCCCTCCGTACCCTACCTGTAAAATACCGAAGATTGGCGAATATGAATAAAGGATTTTTTCAAAATTTTTGGAAATTTTCCGAGAATTTTTCGGAGTTCGTATGGACGAGTTAACGATGATAAAAACGAGGCCCGGGAAAGCCTGTTTTGGCTACCCCATTTAAATGATGAAAAGTTAAAATTTTCTTAATTCTTTTCCTTTATTTAATTTTCCTTTTTCCTTCATATTTTATTGTTTCTTTTGTCTCCTTCCCCCGCTTACGCTCACCTCCCCCCATGATGCGCAAGCTGCTTGCGGTGCAGTTTCTTCTCTTCTTCCTTGACAACCTTGCGCTTCCTGCTTTCCTCTCCATCCGTCACCTCGCCACCTCTCATGGAGGTTCCAGTCTCTCCCTTTCCCTTTCACCAAGTGCCGGAGTAGGACCTTAGCCAGATCGTACTTACCGTGTCGTGACTGCGGCCGGAGAGCCCGGAGCTGTGCCCTAGTGCGCTTTTGTACACGCCTGTGCGACTATCCGACGTAAGAGGGCCCTAGGTTGATCGAATATGCACGCAGTGACCACGTCGGGCTTGGGGTTGAGGGGTGACGTCGATCTCCTCCACATCCGCGACTGTACAAGCGTCATCTGCGGCTCTAGAGGCTACGTGTTCTGTCAATTGTTGGCAGCTTTCTGACTCCAAATACTTGAGCCTAGCTCCATTGATCAAATCCTGGAAATTCTATAGTGCAAGTTTTGATAATTAATCCAGTGTGGTGATTGATTGCGTAATGCTGCTTTTGATCCGATGATTGCGAGAATGCAGGTTGAAGAAGTTGGGATCCGAAAGTTAAATGGGTTATTGTGTGGGGTTTTGTCCGCAATCGGTAGGTATTACGGTTGGATATTGAGGTGGGTTTAGTGAGCTTCGTAGATTGATTATTGTTGGGAATAGGTAGATTGGATTAATTTTAGATTTTTAATCTAATGTTATGATTAGGATTATAGGGTTAAAGGTTAATTGGAAAAATGTTGTTTAATTTAGGAATGAGAAGGTTTATTTATAGGTTTAGGGTTATGGTTTTTTTCCTATGATTTTTATTTATGCTAATTTGTAGCTAAAAAATGTATGATTATTTGATAATATCATTCACCTGACGCGGATCGACATCCTGTCGACCTTTATTCTATGGGAGAGCGTACTTTTGGGCGGCGACTGACATACGATGGTCAGAGTATATTGTTTTTTATCGTTCCTAGCTCATCCTAACTAACCACTTGTTTCGATTCGATTGATTGACTTCGCATATCTCACCTGCGTTGATACATGCTTATAGGGGTAGTGATATACTATATGTTCCGGACCTAGGTTTTATACCTTCTGCGTACCTTTGATTTGATTTGATTCATTGACCATGATGCACTTTTATATATGCGGATTAGGTCAGATATAATTGGTTAGTGCCATACACCATGCATGTCGCCGTCGTCGTCATATAAGTCCAAGCGCCCATTATTATGTTGAGCGTGTCGTTACATGGATCTCCACCACCTCATGGATTAGTGGTGGCTCTATCGTAGAGTTGTTACATTCTCGATTCTGATTCTGATTCTCGTTAAGATTACCGTTGGTCCCACCATGGTAGTGTGTACATGACCTCGTTAATCTCCCGCTTATATACGACGGGAGATGATGGGATCAATGGCCCCTCATTTATGATTTGGGGTAAGAGGATAGATGGTGTATCACAATGACATCCACTATTACTCATGGGAGTAGTTCGTGGTGAGTGACCACCGGATGTATTTATTTCTGTTGCTCGTCATGATGATGCCCTTACGTCTCTATCGATGATGTTTGGCCGGTGACGGATCGCAGATTAGCATTATTCATGATGATTGATGCTTAATTGCTTATTGTTCATGTTTAGCATGTTTGGTTTCCGCATTTATATATCTATATTGTTTGTGTGCGTACAATACCTATGTCCTCCTGTGTCATGCTAGTTAGTTAACCTATACCAGTTCTTAGGTTTACTTGTTAGTCGGTTTCTCTCTGTTCTCACTTAGTCGTTAGGTTCCTCTGTTTCCTGTACTATGACGCTTCCTGCTTATCGCATAATTCGCATTTTTATCTTTCTCATTTACAGAGACCACATAGATATACGATGTTTCCTCACCCACTTTGTACCCACTGTTTGGATTTTGTCCAGTTAATTGTCCCTCGGACGTGTAGTCAAGGAGGTTTAAACCCGCTAAGGCTTAGTAATCTTTTGGTTTTCTTCTAGGCTTAGTAATCTTATTCGAGTTTTACATAGTCTTTAGTCTTGGATTTTCGACAGACTTATGATCTTTACTTGTGTGATTCCGGATGGAATTTCGACGTCGTTCGATGGATGTTACACTGGAATGTATACGGTAAAAGATGTCCGCCTCGAACGTAAGATTTTTTTCGGTACTGTCTCTAACGGAGGTTTCGGAATTCTTCCGTTTATTTGTCATATTTAGCCGGCTTTAAGTATTGATTTAGCGGAAGTATTATTCTGGTGGAAATGGTGTCATTAAACTGTGGATGTGATATTATTATTGGTCATGTGGTGGTTATATTTTCGGTTTCGATTCCGATAGCAGATCGTCTTCTGATCGAACTCCTCAGTATCCTCAGTTTGCGCAGGTTGCAAATTTTGATCGAGCGGAGCCGAGGGCCAAATGCATTTTGCATCGTTAGTTATGTTTCCATGCGTGGGTTTGTAGTGTTTTGGATGGTTGGAGCGAAGTCAAGATTTTCTCGGGACGATGGAACAGACTGACTCTATATGCCGATGTTTTATATATTTAGTTATATTGTTCTTAGTCAGTAATATACTCGCGATATGAGATAATGATCTAGATCTAACTGCATACGGCGGCCATGTGGGGCCGGACCACCGTGACCAGGACTCGGACTGACCACCGAATACTGAGCGTCCTGATATGGAAGATGCACGATGATGGGCTGGACGCATATTGGCAGGGTCGGAATACAGTCATTTGAGACCGACCTTATGCAGAATGTACCTTTAGAGTGACGGTTCCTGATCTGCAACCTGCATCCTCTACCTCCGTAGTTCCGGTTACCGTGATTGTATGTCGCGTGATGTATCTCCTCCAGCCTCACGTCGTCACAGCCGGTGCACCACGACACCAGTATCGCACGGTGGTGCTTGCCGTAGCCATCAGATGGAAGATGCGGTGATATGGTGATCAGCTCCACCACTAGATATCCACCCGACATCCGATCAGCAGCACTTTATTTTGTTACCAATGGTTTCGGTTATGTACCAAGAAGACCTAGTTACTCATCCTTTGAATTCCGCTGACATGCAGGACCGCATCGCCCCAGATTAAGCTTGCACATATCCAAGTCAAGACGCTGTTGTTAGCGTAAAAGCGATATTATCGGCGTCGAGCTAGGAGATTCGGTGGCTGGGAAGACTCTCCACTCTGAGAGGAGGGAGACCGGGTATGCCTATCATGGATGTAGAGACTACGGAGTGCATTTCTTCTACATGGCTTGCTCCGAGTGGGAGAAAGCAGAGCTGGCCGCTTTCCACTCTACGGATGAGGTTAACGCCTGTGATTACTCAAAGGTTTTCATCAAGCGAGCTTAACGCCATTTCGACTAGGGTTCAGAGAGGCTTTCGAGAGCCGCTTCTTTCCATTATCATATCGATGGCTCACCGGCTGTGATTTCATGAGTCTCACATGTAATAATCGCACGGTGATAGAGTATAATATCAATTCAACCGGCTGGCTAAGTTTTGTCCAAGAGTTAGTCAAGTGAGGACAACGCTCGTGATGATGCAGCTTTTATACAGGACTAGATGGCTATCTGCAGTAAGGCTCGCTTATTAGGGATCAGATCTTACCTTAGATGCAATCGATCGAGCTTACGATAGAGTTAGCCCAAGCAGACAAAGATTCTCGGGACAGGAAGAGGAAGACACGTCGTGCATCCTGGGATGATCCGGGCAGACACCTACGGCTGTGACTCAAGAATAGAGTAGTCGCAGCTCTGGCCAGTCAGGCACTCTAGGGTATCCTCGTGAGGCCCCTGTAAGTCGTATGGCCTTCTTCGGTGATCGCTCCTGCTCCTCTTTATAACCGACAACCACCTTCTACTGAGCCCATTGCTCCTATGTGGATCCAGATCACTCACCTCAGCCTTTGCTCTCTCGGGATGTACCCAATTTGCTTTTATTGCAAACTACCTCGGGTACCGGTGAGTCAGATTGTCACCCCAGGCTCAAAAGACACGGTTCCCGAGGGTCAGTCGTGAGGGGATGTAGCCAAGTCACTGTAAGAGCACGAGGAGGGCAGAAGCCCACCTCACATCACTGTGCTAGGGATAGGCTCCACTGCATGCTAAAGATTTGGCATGCTTGACAGAGCACTCGGTACTTCCAGCACCCCGTGGTCTGCTCTGTGCCCATTATCCGACGTAGGGCAAGGTCGATGCACCAAATTTCAGGGCCAAGCACTGCACTCACTGCGCCACCTGCAGACGCCATCATCCTCAACTCCCTCTCGACATTATCCATCACTCAGCAAGTGTGCCGCCATGCAGATCACTGCTACCACCTCCCTCCTCCGCCGAGACCGGACGGTTCATGCGATTAATAAGAGAGGATCTGCGTAACAGCTGACAGGCGGATCGCTTTCTCATGTGATGATTTCCATTTATACATTTTTTGGATATATTGATTGACCGGGTAGCTCGTTCTTTTATATCCTGTACCTTTATCGGAGATTGGTAGATTACTACTTTTAGACTACAATGATTGACCGTCTCCTAACCGGTCTCGGTGATACTTGACGTCACCCGGAGATCGAGGTTGCAGCGTTAGACTTTGGCATGACTTACGGTGAATCTTCTAGTGAGATGGTTGAGTTTGATATCATTCTTTGGATTGTCGTCGATCATGCGTTGATTGCCGAGCGAGGGTGGTCACCTTCGCCCTCCACCCCGACGGTTTCAACGGCATCGAGAGTTATCAGCTCGATTATTCTCGATTGGACGAGGTTGTTGTCTCACGGCTATCATGGTTTTATTATCTCTATTAGTACAGGACAACAGAGTTTGTAGCTCTCCCGACGTCCTATAGTCGGAGTACCCGGATGTATTTCAGAGCTACGGTTTGCCTCCGGTGGAGTTCTAGCTATTGAGTTGATTAGGGACCGCCCGATGCTCAGCTCCTTATCGGTATGGAACCAAAAGAGTTGAGCAGGTTCAACTCCCGGAGCTTTAGCGTTCGATTCGCCTAGTGTTTCTCCATGGGGTTCACGATTATTTGTTAAGATGAGGTTATGTATTGACTACACACAGGTGAATGCGGTGACCGTCAAATAAATATCCTTTACCATAGATCGAGGATTTGTTTGATCAGAGGTACATCGGTGTATTCTAAGATTGATCGCGATCCGGATATCATCGATTGAGGTCGGTAGACTCAGATATCGAGTAAGATGTTTCGTAATCGAGATCTTTGTCATTATGAGTTTTTAGTAATGCCATTTGGCTTACCAATGCTCAGCGGTGTTTATGGACTTGATGAACCACATTTTCTAGAGTCTGGATCGGTTTGTTATCGTTTTCATTGATGACATATTGGTCTATTCTCGTTCAAGGAGGAGCACGCACATCTTCTTGCAGTTTTGGTGATTCTTCGATGACATCATGCGCTGACGCTGTGTTGCAGTGCATTATCTTCTATCGGTTTTCTAGGACACGTGATTTCTAGAGGTATTTCAGTTGATCCTCAGAAGATCGAAGGATCGTCACGGTGGGGCAGATTCGGAGATCAGGATTTTCTATATTGGCGGAGGTATCGAGGGTTTCTTGAGGGTTTCTCTCCTGATATGCCTTACCTTACGTGAAGTTCATGTGGTCCGGATTGTGAGACCGCCTTCGGAGGCAAGCGGAGATTAGTGTCGGCTCAGGTTTGGTTTACCTTCTAGAGGATGGACTCTACACCGTGAGGCGTCTCTGGTTTGACCACTACTCGGTATGCTTCGATAGTTGAAGGAGCATGAGAAGAACTACCCAGTTCATGATAGCATCATCTTTGCTCTGAAGCTTTGGCGACATCATTTATACGGTATTACATTTGAGATTCTCACTGATCATAAGAGTCTCAAATATATTTTCACTCAAAAGGAGCTTAATCTCTGACAGAGGAGATTGATGGAGTTCCTGAAGGACTACGATTGTACCATTAGCTACCACCCGGGAAAAGCTAATGTGGTTGTCGATGCACTCAGTAGAAACACTACAAGAAAATTGTGATTCTACAACACTTAAACGACAACGCTTTTTATAAAAAACGTTGTCTATTTTTTTTAACAACGCTTTTAGTGAAAAGCGTTGTCTATTTCATTATTTTCTTATTAATAGACAACGCTTTTCTAAAAACCGTTGTCTATTAGTGATTTTTACGGGTCAAAGACAACACTTTCTAAAAAGCGTTGTCTATTAGACTGATTTTTAGTGTCTACGACAACGCTTTTTAAAAGTGTTGTCTATGTTTAAAATCTCATCTAAACCTTGATTAATACAAACCGTTGGATCTAAATCCTGATTAATACAAACCGTTGGATCTAGGTAAGGAGTAGAAAACCCAAACCCTTCTCCCAACTTCTATCTTCCGATCATTTTCAAGTCCCGAACCCTTCTCCCAAGTCCCGAACCCTCATCTCGCGCTGCCTTCTCCCGAACCCTCATCTCGCGCTGCCTTCTCCCAAGTCCCGAACCCTCATCTCACGCTGCCTTCTCCCAAGTCCCGAACCCTCATCTCCCGCTCCTCCTCCCAAGTCCAGAACCTCATCTGGCGCTGCCTTACTCCCAAGAGCGAGATCAGATACTAGGGCATCATCTACAGCATCAACACCGAGGAATCGAGCATAGGCTTGTGCAACGGTATAGTTTGCTCTATGTCCAATTCCTCGCGTCTTCGCTTTTCTCCACTCCCCTTCGCGCTGTTCCTGGTCAAAGGGAACACTTTTTCGAGCTTTTTTGGCTGGATTTTGGGTTTCTTGTGTCCGAGGGATTGCCGCATCACGAAATTTTATTTGGAGGAGGCTTCCAGTTTTCGTGATTTTATTATTTTATTTGGGATTTAGGTCATAGTTCTGGGTTTTAGTTTTCTCTGTATCCATGACAATTTTCATGTGCAAATGTGGTATCCGCGTAATACTTATGCACCTGTAAGCATGAAACTACAGTTTGTTTGGGTTGTTCATTATTTCGTTTTGCTGATTTCTTGTTATGTTTCATAAAAAAAATTGTATTTTGCAAATGATATTTATGTTTGAACTAACAAGATACGAACCATGTGATGCCTCTTACTGGTCATAAACAGAGGCTCTAGAAGTTCATATGAGAGTATCAGATGTTATGCATGGAATTTTTCCGTGACCTGAGCATTACACTTTCCCAACAATTAAATGAATTGAAAATTTACCTTATTTTCACAAGGTGAAATGACTTCTCTTTGGTTCCATATCTATGCACATGGAGAGCGGTGATAACTGATGATTAGTTGGGTGAAAGGAACACTCCATATAAGTGCTTAGTTGTTTTGATATGATGATTTCCTTTTCTTGTATGAAGTGATGTAGTGTGCATAGTATAGTGAATTCATGGACGGGTTAACATTAATTGGATAGAATATATTGAGATGATTGCATGCCAAGTGCACATCAGGATATGCAAGTACACCTTCTAGTTCCATTGACAAATGTAGGAGTAATCCTTGGTTAATAAGTTGGAGAGATCACCCACATTAAAGTTACTACTAAATTTTGTGGTCAAGATATTTGGCTAATATATGTTTATGACTTTGGAACTTAAATTACTAGATACTCAGGAACAGCAAACTTGTGAGCCCATCCTCTCACTGCTTCCCATTATCAAACTTTTGGGCTTCTTTATTGTTGTTAAAGCTATAGGCCTTCCAATTTCATGTTCCATGATATTCTGTTGTGTACTATATTTGGATTAAATCCATCTTCTAACCCATGCTAATCATATAATAATTGCATCCAAGAAGTCAAACTTCATTCTCTAGCTGTTTAGATTTTCATGACAAGTGAAAAACTCAATTTTCCCTTATGTTTACAAAATATTAACCACTTACTTCTGTTGGGAGATATAAATATCTCCACTGCATTAGCAGACTTATGCCTAGAAAACATAATTCATAAATATCTGCTGTTGTTTGCTGTTTTATTTTGTTGATGATATTCTAAAATATTTGTAATTAATATCTATTGTTATTTTTAATTTTGTTTTTAGTTATCTACCTTTCCTTTATTATCTGTTGTTTTAAAACTTGTGTTTGTGTTAATATTTTGTATATTATTTATAACTTTTTTGAAGGTGTTAGCTCATTGTTGGTTATTTAGTTGTTACAAGAATGGACAAAGAATGGATGTCAAAGGATAGACTATCACATGAATATGAGTTTGGAGTAGAGTCTTTCTTGCAATTTGCAATGACAAATGCTAATGATCGTAACGCAATTCCTTGCCCGTGTGCAAAATGTGGTAATTTAAAGAAGAGAAATGTACAAACTATCATAGCACATATGTATTGTAATGGTATAGATTTAACATATCATACATGGATATGACACGGTGAAAGAGCTACGATAGGGAACTCAAAGAATGATAGTGATCAAGTAGGGCCAGATGAACAAAAATATGTTGCTGAGGACCCCAATAGATATGGTACATGCTGCATTTGATAGTTATGCCGAGAATCCAACCCAATTCAATAAGCTACTTGAAGATGCCGAGAAACCTTTATATCCTGGATGCACTAAATTTACAATGTTATCTGCAATTGTGAAATTATTCAACTTGAAGGCCAAATATAGTTGGAGTGATAAAAGTTTCACTGACTTACTTAGTTTGTTAGGAGAAATCCTTCCAGATGACAATGAATTGCCTTTATCTTCTTATGATGCAAAGAAAAGCTTATGTGCATTAGGGATGGATTATGTGAAAATTCATGCTTGCCCTAATGATTGTATCTTATATCGGAAGGAGTATGAGGATTTTATCAATTGCCCTACTTGCGGGATGTCAAGGTGGAAGTTGGGCCAAACAAATATGATAAAGGAAGGAGTTCCTGCAAAGGTTCTATGGTACTTCCCCCCTATTCCAAGATTTCAAAGAATGTTTCGAAATAAGGAGATATCCAAGGAGTTGACTTGGCATGCTGATAAAAGACTTCGTGATGGATACTTACGTCATCCAGCTGATGCACCATCTTGGAAAATAGTTGATCACAAGTGGCCAGATTTTGCTACTGAGGTAAGAAATCTTAGATTGGCCATATCAGCTGACGGGATGAATCCCCATGGTTCGATGAGTTCTGCATATAGTTGTTGGCCAGTGTTAATGATCACTTATAATCTTCCTCCATGGTTGTCGGAAATGATATTGATGTTTACGTAGCACCTCTAATTGATGACTTAAAATGCTTATGGGATATAGGCGTTGAAACATATGATGCATATCGACAAGAAACTTTCTCGCTTAGAGCTGTCTTACTATGGACTATTAATGACTTCCCTGCATATGGGAACATGTCGGGATGTATGGTAAAAGGATATCATGCATGCCCTATTTGTGGTGAAGAAACCTATTCACAAAGGTTGAGCATAGTAGGAAAATGTCATATCAGGCCATGAAGGTTTCTACCCGCAACTCATCCTTATCGAAGGCAAAGGAAGGCATTTAATGGAAACCAGAGTTTACTCTTGCACCAAAACCATTGAGTGGCGGTGAAGTTTTTGAAAGAGTTGAAAGAATTAATTGTCATTGGGGAAAAATCAGTGGGAATATTGATCGAAGAAGGATGATGTAAAATCATCTTGGAAAAAGAAATCAATATTCTTTGAACTTCAGTGTTGGAAACATCTACACATTCGACATGTTCTTGATGTGATGCATATTGAAAAGAGCGTCTGTGAAAGTCTCATCGGTGCATTACTTGATATTCCAGGAAAAACAAAGGATGGAGTAGCATCGAGATTAGACCTTTTGGAAATGAATGTGAGGATAGATTTGGCACCAAGGATGGGGGAGAAGAGAACGTTTTACCAGCAGCCTGTTATACACTTAGTAAGGATGAGAAAAGAAAGATTTTGAAATCTTTGTTTGGAATACAACTTCCGACATGTTACTCATCCAATTTTAAAAATCTTGTGTCGATGAAAGATTTGAAACTTATTGGCCTTAAGTCACATGACTACCACACTTTAATGCAACAATTGCTTCCAGTGGCCATCCGTGGTGTCTTGCCCAAACATGTCAGACACACTATCACTCGCTTGTGTTTCTTCTTCAATGGGTTATGCAATAAAGTGATAGATGTCTCAAAGTTGGATGATATGCAAAGAGAGATTGTGACGATATTATGTTTACTTGAAAAGTATTTTCCTCCATCATTTTTTGATATAATGATTAATCTAACTGTTCATCTTGTACGAGAGGTGAAATTATGTGGACCAGTTTGGTATAGGTATATGTACCCATTTGAAAGATACATGAAGATTTTGAAAGGTTATGTGCGAAATCGCAATCGGCCTGAAGGGTGTATAGCTGAATGTTATATTGCTGAAGAGGCTGCTGAATTTTGCTCAGATTATCTTTGTAGTGTGCACACAATTGGGATCCCATTAAGTCATCAACAAATAAAACTTACTAAGCCATTATCGGGTGCTATGGTGCACTCCACTAATCACGATGAGTTGCGGCAAGCACATCGTTACGTATTGGCAAATGATGCGGAGATTGATTTCTATATCGAGTAATTTCTCCAACTTATTAATACTTTCATTTGGTTAGCTTACATTCTATTGGTTTATTTATTCCTAATAATTTTATTAGGGAACACATGGCATATTTGAATGCAAGATTTCGTCAAAGGGCTAAGTCCAAGAAGTGGTTACAAGATGAGCATAACTCACATAATTAACAATTTATCACATAAAAAATATAGGTTGCACGTGTAGACCCTTCCACTCATCAAGTATCAGAAAGATTGAAATGGATAGCTCGCGGACCTAACAAGCAAATCTTAAAGTACTCTAGTTATTTGATTGATGGGGTTACTTATGCTACAAAAGAGCGTGATGGTATACGAGTTGTACAAAGGATAAAAACCTATTGTGTCGAGATATGATTTTTTATGGAGTTATAGAAGAAATATGGGTAGTTGATTACACCAAATTTCAAATTCCAATGTTCAAATATAATTGGGTGGAGAATAATAATGGTATTGTAAACAATTTAAATTGATATGTTATTTACCGTTGAAGAATGATATGTTGTGGACAATATTGATATGTTTTGTTTCTCATATTGTGGTTAGTTTTTATCACTTTGTCTATTTACTTTTTTCTATGATTAATACACTGTCTAAAAAATAAAAATATTTTTTAAAAAGATATTATTTTTATAATAAATGGAAAAAAAAACCTTTTTGTTATAATAAAAAAATATTCTTTTAATTTTTGCCCAATATCTTTTGCTTTTGCTCTGATTATTCATAAAATGTTTGTATTTAGACAATAATTGCGGTCAGTTTAATCTGACACAAAAATGAACTCCAACACAACAGTCAAAGCAAGAAAGTTGAGTGGATTTCGCTTCTAAAGGATGGCAACAAGTCACTAGGTTTTGAACATTACACAAATTTTTTTTTCTTCTTGACTTCCTCGGTCAACTGTCCACGAGTTAATTGCATGCCACCTGCAAAGATAGATTACAAACAGACTGAAGAAAGGAAATAGAGTTGAGAGATAAGAAAGTTTGAGTGCAATATTAAAAAAAAATGAAAAGAAAAAAAAGAGGAAATTTTTATGAAATAACTATTCTTGTGCTGGTTGCAAAATAAATCGTTTAGGTCTTTTAGTAAATATGATAATAAAGTTTGAGTCCATTTTCTAAAACAGTTTAGGTCTTTTAGTAAATTGTTTTCAATATTACTGCAAATAAATTTTAGCAGTGATTTCGTTTCTAGGAAGTTTTTATCTTAAATCTGTTGTATATTTACTTTTTTCTATGATTACTTTTATCATGTTGTTGTGATTAGCCGAAGGTGTGGACTCCATGAAAGCCTCTAGAAAGCATGCAAAAAAAGCTAAGGGTAAGGAAAAAATTGAAACTCCAGCCACTACCGAGAGTTGGGATGGTAACACAGAGTTGGATTCTACGAACACCCAAACCACAAGAATGTCTAGAGGTCGTACACACCTAGATAAGCTAGCTAAGCAAAGGATTCAAGGAGTTAGAAAGGATGTTGCATTCAATAACCTTGGACAACCAATAGGAGAAGCAGCTATTGCAATGCAAAGTTATATTGGTGTGCTGGCTCGAGAGAAGGTTCAAATTAGTTACAAGACTTGGAAATATGTTCCAAGTGATGTTAAAGAACTGATATGGGAATCAGTTAATGTAAGTAAATTAGCATGATTTATCAATTATTATAATATTTTTACTGTTTGTCTTAATTTTTTTTAACATATTTCCATTTTTGTGATTTACAGTTGATGTACAATGTTGACCCAAAGTGGAAGAATGGTTGTTTGAAATCAGCAAACAATAAGTGGCGTCAATACAAAAGTTATCTCACTAAGACGTTCATTTTAAGTAAGCTTGATAAACCCGAGGAGTTGGATGAGCCACCTATTGACTATGGTATTACAAGAGATACTTGGAGGTCGTTTGTGATTAGTCGCATGTCTGAAGACTTCATGGTAAGATTTTTAATTTAATCTTTTTAAACTAGTTTATTTATATTCAAGTTTAACAACACATGTATCCTCATGTATCCTCACTAACTAGAAACTAAGTGATCAACAAAAAGAAAGAAGAAAACAACACATGTATCCTCATCGGCTTTCACGTAAAGGATATGCACGATTTGCGGAAGAAATAGTAAGTATTTTTTTAGCATATTTTCTTATGAACCCTCCAATTTATTCACGTACATAAAATTATTTGAATTTTCACTGTGCCAGTTGGCTCTAATCCTGATCACAATCCTGATTGTTCTAGTGCTGAAATTTGATGATCAATTTATGTGAGTTTGTTTCATTTAATGACTAATTTTATTCATTTAACTGTTATTGGAATTTTCTTGTTGTAGGCGACTGAATTATGTGATGATGAAGACATTAATAGAGCTATTATGTGGAAGAAAGGACGAGTCACCAAAGAAGGTGGTTTTGAAGGAGAGGATTTGATTAAAAAAATCCAACAGATTGTAAGCAAAATAACAATAAGTAAAAGTACTATTTTTATTGAACTGATAATTCTTTTAGTAATAATGCTTTTTTAATGTGCCTGACAGGATGGTTACATTCAACAAAAGAGGGAGGGTAAGTTGATAATTGAAGGAACCAAAGAGGATATACATACCAAAGCACTTGACACTGAAGAATATAATGGCCGTGTGAGGGGTATTGGAGGTCATATCACTCCAACAATATATTTCAATTCTGGTAGAAGATGCAAGCATGCTGAAGTAATCACTGAGCATAAAAGGGAGCTGATGGAGGCGAGGAAGAAAATTTTAGAGCAAGATGCACGTATACAAAACCTTGAAGTAATGGTGTATAAAAAGGGTACTATGTGCGATAGTTCGATTGATGACAAAGGCAGTTGCTCAAAGTTGCAAAGGCGATGTTTTGCAGGTATAACACTAGTTGCATTAATTATGACCTGCTGCTATTTGTGACCTGCTGCTATTTTTGACCTGATGCTTTTACATTTTAGGGAAAACCAGTTGCATTGACATTGGAATCTAGCACAAATATTGTTGCACATGGTACAATTGTTTGTGGCAATGAATCTAATAAAATGCTTCATGGTGTTCCATTTCCAAATAATTGCATGCGAGTCTCCATTGATGAAGCAGTAGAAAAATCAGCACCTTTGCCATATCCAATTCCAAGTGAATTTGAAGTAATTGGTGATGCTGTAGGAACCCATGTGGCTTGGCCAAAACACTTGATAGTGAACCAAGATGAGGTATTTGTTAGATTTTATTTCAAATTAAATTGTCACTTGTTTTATTAATCATCCTATCTAACTGTCATGATTTGAAATTATTAGAAGCCTCGAAGGAAGAAGCTTGAACAACCAAAAAAGAAACATACTTTGTCAACAAGTGCCCCAAGAGCATTACATATGTTATATTGTTATAGTAAGCGTGCTTTAGATGATGGCAGATATATATCAGTGAGTTTTGATTATGACATGTTTGATGATGATTATGAACTTGTTCTACACCTTGAGGACATCATTCCTTTGTATCATTTGGAGCCCCTTTCAGGCAATTGTGTAATTGCCTACATATGGTAAGTGTTTAGATTTTGCAATTGTTTAATCATCCATTTTGTGAATAACTTTCATTTTTCAATCTACCTCTTCCTTTTATTATGTTTGCAATGGCAGGTATCTTTATAAAAAACTGCTGAAAGATAACAAGAAAGAAAAATTCAGATTTGTGAATCCACATAAAATCCCATATATGGCAACCAGTGCACATGACAAAAAAGGTAAGTTTGAAAGGCTAAACCAAAGGGCAAGTCATTTGGCAGGCAGGCTAAGTGGTGCATCTGTAGATCAACTTGTTTTGGTGCCATGTAATATCGGGTAAGTAAGAATTAAAACATCACTTTCAATTGTTGTCTTTTGATAATTTATTGAATTATATGCACTAATTATGTGTTTGTTGCATAGTTTCCATTGGATTCTCACTGTTATTGACCATTACAATGAAATTATTTATTTGTTGGATTCTCTAAGGCACCGCATTCATGATGAGAATTGGAAATATATAGTGGAAATGTGAGTTCATATTTCTTTTTTATTAAGCATTTATGTTAATACAAAACTCATATATAAAAAAATCATTAACGCATGAAGGGCCTTAAGATTGTTTAATTCAAACAAGGGAAGGAAAGGTAGAAAAAAGGCTATGTGGGTAATAGTAAAGGTATGTGTAATTACATATAACATATATTTTAATGTGTATGTTTATCATTAATAATATGTCTCTAATTTCCATAGGCTCCTCGACAACAAGATGCCAAACAATGTGGTTATTATGTGATGCGATTTATGAGACAAATTGTTGAAGAAGTTGAAATTATCGAAAGAGATTCACTACCATCTATAGTAATGTTTACTTGCTTATGTCTCAAATTATTTGAAATAAACTATTTAAAATATGCAAAGTCAATGTTGATTTTTTTTCCTCATTAATGTTCACAGTTCACACAAGCAGAGTATTCTCGAGAAGAAATTGATGAGGTGCGATCGGAGTTGGCAGAATGTATACAAGATCATATTTATGAGTAGGTGCGTTCCCTCACCCCTTCATATTTGTTAGATTATGCTGAACTCTTAAAATTTTCATTAAGGGTGATTGTTCTCCATTTGAAAAGCTTAGAATGACTATTTTTTCAATCTTATTTGATTCACAATGTTGGCATTCTCTATAAGAGTTTTGAAAACCTTTCTCAGAAGCATTTCTATTGGAGAATGCTTGGATCTCTATGTTGTTTTTTCAGAGATTAATTCATAGCCAAAGATGACCCTTTAGAGAAGGTGGTCCTTAGGGTAGTTAGAACACTTCAACAATCCGTATTGCATATATAGTAACTCAAGGCCAGACTGCATGGAAAGAAAAGTAAGACATGTACTTTTAAGGATTTTCATTTTAATGGTTGCACTGAATGCCTATTAATGAAGGGGACTAGTCAATAGCAAACACAACCACTACAAATTAGAACAATGGAATTGAATTAGGTCTCCCCTTCCTAGTCTCTCTCTTCTTTTGTTTTCCTCCAATATAGAATTACCAAAGCTGATACATTGTCACTGTCAAGCTAACTGAACTAGTGTATGAGGAGAGGAAACCTTAGCAGAATATATAATAAGGTTCCTAAAAAAATGTGATGATAGTTAACTATGCATGTTTGTCCATGTGAATTCACTCAATTGCCCAATCATTCTAATGTAATCTAAAAAGCTGGTGCCTTTCTTTCCCTTTGACAAACTTAAATCAAGAGGCCCATCATTCTTCTCAAATCATACCCTCCTTTTATCCTACTTTTCCCCTCTGAGGACAAAGCTCGAACCATTAGCGTAAGCAGCCCACAATTAGAGGAATCTTCTCCACAGAACTCAAGGATTGTAGCGTGCAGCGATAAATTTTTTTTTTTTCTGTGAAAGGTATCCCCGGGTTAAATCAGAAAACCGAACAGGACACTACATGAGATGATATTTATGTCGGTTTCATTAGAAATTGACCTTTATTCATTTCTATAAATTTATCGTGATGATCAACTCGGCTATGGCTGGAGCGTGTGATAATATATTGACTTTACCACGGGTAGACAGTAAATATAGAGTATGCAATTGAAAGGATTTTTTTTATACTCAGGAGGTAAGAATTCCGGGATAAATTGCTAGGAGAAGGGGAAAAAAATTGGGGGAAAAGACGGCAAGTGCGACGTCAGAGTTGGTTCTGTACATTGTGGGTATGTATTGAATGGTGGAGGATTGCAACATTCACTTGCTTCCCTCATCCACTTCTGTCTCCCTCTCTCTCTTCCCCAGCAACACTGCACAGCTGCTTTTCTTGATCATTTCAACGGTTCAACCTTTAGCTGTTGTCCATCTGAATTGCTGAATTTTGGAGGTGTTTTGGTCTCTGATATCAGTTAGCTTTTGGTAGTATTCTCAAGCTTTTTATTCTTAATTTCTGGGCCTTTTCAACGGGTTCAATATATGTATGTATATATATATACATACATATAACAATTAGGCTTTGCAGCAAAAAAAACTTTTGTTTGTTTGGTTTTCAGGTTTGGATCGTATTGTGGATGCATGTGATCAGTAGATCAGTAAGCTTTAGAAAATAGGTTGCGTAGTCCATATTTATTTATTAACTTATTTTGCAGGTTGCATGTTCAAGTTTTTAAAAAAACCAGATTGTTGGCTACTGTAATGATTGTTTTATTAAATTATATGGCTACTGTAAGAAAACAGGTTGCATGTTCAAGTTTTATTAACTTATATGGCATATCAGTAATGCTCATATATGCTCATCAGTAATGATTGTTTTGTTTTGTTTCTTTTGTAGGTGGATACAGGACAGTGAGATCGATTACACTAAGGGCGTCACGGATGAGTAATTGATCGATTACACTAAAGCGTATGGATTAGGTAACTCTTGCATACTATTTTGAATAAGCAGTTGTTGGCTGCTTTAGTATTCGGTGTGTTATTCGATTATTGAGTAAGCAGAGACTGTTGGCTAAGCAGTTATAGCTATTCAAAATAGATTTTGTGCTCTTTTTGTTTATATGTGAATAACTATCACTATAACACTTTGAAGCGAGGTGGTATAAATTTTGATATTTACACAGCTTTTCATGTAATTAATTATTAATATTACTTCAACGATTTCTATTATTTTATGAGTTTGAAATCATTAGCAGGAGTTGATTATATGAGTTGAATCTAGACATGGTAAAGAAAATAATAGTTTAAGTAAATATAAAAATAATGATTTTGATAATTTTTTGTTTTCTTTAAAGCGACTAGCGCTTTTTAAAGCGTTGCCAAAAAATCATATTGTCTTTTTGTAAAAGCAACAACGACTTTTTAAAGCGTTGTAATGGTGTTGTCTTTGCAAAATGTAACTACGCGCGCAAGCGCCAGCTAAAACTGTCTTATGCAAAGCGCCAAACGCTCATAAACGCGCCTCTGCATAAAGATAAAACGACACGCTTTGTTGCTTTGCTAAAAAAAAACGTCTTCGGACGACGCGCGTTTTGCGCGTTGTTGGACGCTGTCTGAGCAAAGCTTCTTAATAGCTTTTGCTTTTAGTGCCAAAGACAGCCTTTAAGCGCTATGCTTTTTTTAGTGAAAGTCGGGGAACTTGGCTGGATCGACTTATCACCGGACGGATTTGAGGGGTTTCTCTCCTGAAACCATCTGGAGGTGGTAGGAGGCGAGGGCGGATGCATGTATTCTGGTGATTTCGGCCGGGTTCAGGCGGCCTGTATCGTTGGTTGATCCATTGTGCTGGGCGCCCGGTCGGACTAGGTCGAGAGGTGAGCAGTGATGCCGACCGAGCGGCACCGGAGGAGCGACTTCGACGACGTAGGCGACGTGGCGACGAGTGATTATGGCCCCAGGTCCGCCTCTCTGTGCACGCTATACGATTCTCTGGGTGAAGGAGCATATCGTATGCCGACGGTTCGATTGCGTACAGTATGTGGATAGCTTGTAGTCTAGCTAGAATGTCTTGTCCGACATGACCGGATTCCTATTCCACTGGGAACTTGATGGATTCTATTATTGGAACGAGTGGAAGTGGGATTACACGATTCATGAGGGAACCCGTGAGGAAATATGCTTGGGCATGCTCGCGCGATTAACCAAAACTTTTCTTATTGGTTCCGCATCTCACTGATCGATTCCTGACTGCGGATGGTGTTCCATGGTGGTGATACCATGTATGCCTCGGATCTCGGCCTTGCGGCGAGTGTCATCCGTTTCAGGCAGCCCGCCAATACTGACGCTCCAAGACTGAGATGTGGGAGGACCGGACCATTCGGATTGAGGTGCTGGTCATGTGTTAGTGTTATATTCGTGCAGCGGAGAGAAGTCTGGGTGGGGATGACATTTCTGGATATGGCAACCATTCGCCATGCTTGCTAAGACTCTTCGGACACACGTTGACCCGACCTTGATGAGTTGGAGCGAGACCTTGAGTCAGCGCAGGATTCCGTCATTGGTCCTCGGCGATCATCGGAAGGTCGCGTCGCGAGACGCGAAGTGATCTTCATCGGGCCAGACGGCTAGAGTTTGTGACCTGTGTTAGTAAGCTGCGAGTTCACTATAAAGCCGGGGTGAGGGATCCTTCAGGAAAGCCTTGAGGCCATGGATCCTTCTGCTCTCGGCCCCGGATCAATGGATCGGACGGAGCCTAACCTGGCAGTGAGCGACCATACTGTCTGCCCCTCACTCGCGTCGTACTTATCGTTATGACCAACGGCATGTCCGAGTCGACTCCGATGATTTCAAATCTTACTGTAGGTTCGGAAAGGTTCTTTGACTCAATTGCCTACTATAATCACTATCCTATAAAGTTAAAGTAAAGTAATCGGATGGCAAAATGGCGGCAATCGTTCGACGAGGATTTAGACTCGGATCATGATCATCCATCCAAATTACTTGAGGGATTTAATTCGTACGAGTAATAACCGATACTCTTTGATGTTAGACTGTGCTGATGAATAGCAGAAATGATTAGTGAGGGAGAACCATAATTTATATAATAGATGAAAATGAATTAAGAATTTTCCATTGGAAAGTTCAAAGAAAGATATAAGAATTTTGGAGTTCGTATGACGACTAGCGATAAAATGGCGAGGCCTATTACTACCCATTTAAATGAGAAAAAGTGTATTTTTTAATTTTTATTTAATCCTTTATTTAATTCCTTCTTCATTTTATTACGCCTTCCCCAGTCTGCGCCCTTGCTCTTCTAACCGAGGTCACATGACGCAGCACCAGTCTTCTTTCTCCTTCAACCTCTCACACTTTGGCCCCACGGAAGCCGGCCACTTTACTCCTTTGTCATGGAACTCGGCTACCACCGGAACCTCGCATGGGAACGGTTCCTCCCTCTTCTCTCTTCTTGAGCCCTTGGGAGGCGCGACCTTGGCAGTCGGCCAGCGTCGAGAGACTGGGACGAGTGGGCAACTACTGCGGCGTCAGCTGCGGTCATCTTTTCTTTCGCCCGCTTCACCCTTCGTCGGCGTCCCAACGGTAAGAGGCCTCTGTGTTCAGCAAGACGTGTCCAAAA
Source organism: Zingiber officinale (assembly GCF_018446385.1). Lineage (NCBI taxonomy): Eukaryota > Viridiplantae > Streptophyta > Magnoliopsida > Zingiberales > Zingiberaceae > Zingiber > Zingiber officinale. The sequence goes on from NC_056006.1 coordinate 80,193,745, forward strand.
TCTCTGCCTCATTTCGTTCGGAGGGAGGGTGTTGTGTCGGTCGGTCTCTGCCGCACACATAAATGTCGTTGTCGTTGACCTCAAATCCTAGTCTCACTCATCGCCACTATTGTAGGCGGATACTGACACATACTACCGCTCTACTAGTGCCCTGTATCAAATCCACGGTGAGGTGTAGTTTGGTTGGAAATTTTGTAGGTGCAAGGATTTTGATTAATTGTTGATCTGGTTTGTTTGTGGTGTTGACCTTTTGATTCCTTTCGATCTGATGATTGTAGAAGGTTGTGCTGTTTTTGTGGATCTGGAAATTGGGGTGTTGTGGGCTGCTCTTGGTCCAGCAGCCACTCCTTTTAGCAGTAGATCAGTGACCACGACTGGGATATTGAGGTAAGGTTTAGGGTTTTGAGCTTCGTGTAGATTGATTATGTTTATGTTGGGAACAGGTAGATTGGATTAGCTTTAGACTTTTAATCTAATGTTATGATTAGGGTTAAAGGAAATTAACCTTAGTTAATTGTTGGATTTAATTTAGGAAGGTCCAGATTTATGGTTTTTTCCTAAATTATTCTTAAGGATTTTATTTAGCTATTCGTTTAATTTGTATCTAAATAAAAATGTATGATTGATTAGTATTCACACATCTCGACCTTGACCTGTGACGAGGACAGTATCTCGATATGTCATGGACCTTTATTCTATAGTGTTTTGACTTATGTCATTTGATATATATAGTAGATTTAATAAGTTGCATTAATTATGTTCTTCATTTGTTTCGGTTAATCACTATACATGATTGATTGATTGCTTGTTTTTCATCTCATGTATTCCTTACCTGCTGTTGATACATGCTTATAGGGGTAGTGATATACCATACTTCACCATATTGTGACTAGGTTTTATACTTGTCTGTTTTGATTTGATTTGATTCGCGTTGACCTATGATGCACTTTTATATATATGGATAGGTCAAGGATATTTAGAGATTTTTTGTTTGCATGATTATCTGCATTTCATCTTTGTAATCCATAGCTGCGACTGCCATGTCGAGCGTATGCGATTGGATCTGTGTACACACCACCTCGCGGGTTAGTGGTGTGATGCAGTGTTGCGTGTAGGATGCTCGGGGGACCGGGGAAAACTACCGTCCATGGGTCCTACCGTTCCAGTGTACACGTTATGAGATCTCCTCCTGTTATTTTTATGTCGGGCAAGGGTATCAATCAAGTATCACTGCTCCCATTTATCATTGGGGTAGGAGGATATGGAGGTGTGTATTCCTCATCTCGGGCCGGGTCAGTAGACGGTAGTTCCACACGAGGTCCTCAAACCAAAATCAGTCACACACCACTCGACTCTCGAATGTGTGATGGGATCAACGCCACCGGGGACCAGCCATCGGGGTCGGCGATTGCATGACACCATGCATGATGCATCATTTACGCATGATCATGCTTTCTTGTGTCCTACTAATCATGGGGCAGATGCTGCATATTGTTTGGATACCTATTTTTGACATGCATACAGGATCTTGAGTTTGATACCTTAATGTTTGTCCTTATATATTGATTTATTGTCGATAGCTAGATAGTTATGTTTGATATTTATGATTGTGCTTACAGATGTGCATAATATTATCATATCATAGTATAGGACGTTGGATATTTTGATAGACCCCTAGTAGGTGATTTGAGTTTGTATTTATGGTTAGGATGATCATACCGTTGTATAGGATATTAAGCATCTTGCTAAACCTGTGTTTGTTATTTCGTACTATAGTGTAGGATATTGAATATTCTATAGACCCTTGTTGTTATTTAGGCTTATAGCTTATGTTCATGAATTTATTTTATAGTATGGTTATATACTTAGGCTCATGCCTGCAGGGCGCTGATATTACAGGTAGTATAGTTGTACACTGGAGTGAGGGCATATATATTAGTGAGATTATATTGACCTAGACTTGATGTAAATCACTCCTTAGCAAAAGGGGAGTGTATTCCACGAGGCGTTCCCTTCTGAATCAACCCTTATAATTACTTGATTTTGATTCCGTTGTTTATTATATTTGAGATGATTTCACGAAATTAGTCAAGATGTTACTACTAGATGACAGGTATTTTGGAGACTTGATTGTCTATTTTCTGCCTATAGATTAGTAGAATTATATTGCAATATAGGATACCGAGTATCCTAGTAGACCCTTACTATTCGTGGGTATATATCATATGCTCGACAGATCCAATCTAATCCAAGGGCATCATGTGTCCGACTTAGATCTAATCTAATCGCTAGGGCACCAATTAATTACTTAATTAACTAGCATGCATCACATACAAGAAGCAATTAATTAAATAATTTTGTGATTATGTTTCATGTATCCACCACGATCTTCTCAAGCCAATGAGATGACCGGATGGTCAACCCAATGTCAACAAATTTCCTGCTGTTCCGACCACTTCAAAGCTGCCGGCCCTCCTCAGAATTCCGTATCGAGTGGACCCGCTCAATTACATTTTTGAAACTCGAAGTTACATTCGAGTCTAAATCTAATTTACAACAAGAATAAAAGAGAAAGGCACAAAAAAAAAAATAAAATACAACACGACATCACATCACGAGACACCGATATGAACAACAACACCTAATTATCCAATCGACTGTCTTGGGCCATGACTATCACAAAATAATATATAATTCAAAATTATATATTTCTATAATTTTCTGTATTTCTTTATATATTTTATACAATTTTACGAGTACAATTTTTCGCTATGGCCTGCTTAAGCCTATGCAGAATCCAATCCCCCGGGCCAGGGGCAGCGCTCTCCCGGCGATCTAACCATCGTAGGGTTCCATTGCGACAGCCGCCTTTTAGCCCGTTGTCCCAAAAAAAATTTTGGGCTAAACTTGCCGCTTTGGAAAATTTTCCTGGTAGTCGGTTCACGTCAAAACACTTCGCTTCGCTTAAAACTATAAAAATCAAAATTTATAGAATATTACAGAACTGAAAGGTTTAAAACACAAATTCAGACTGCCTTCGCACGTGGCTCGATACCGTTGGGTTTTCGGCCGTCAGCCTCCCGCCAGCGCGTTCGTTCCCCCGTTCAAGCGTCTCGGTCGCAGATCAAACAGATACCCTCTAGAAGTATCCACACGGACACGTAGGTGGAGAGAAAAACCACAAAGGGTGTGCTAGCACCTTGTGTGGTTCGCCAAGCCGAGGAGGAGAGGAGAGGGAGAGCTAGAGGAAGAAGATGGAGTGAATGAGTCTTCAATGAAAATTACCCATTCATTCATCCTCTTGTGGCCGGCCACTTGAGTAACTCCCACTCATTTAATGTGGTCGGCCACATTAATGGAAAGGAGGCTTGTAACCTCCATGAGGTGGCACACCCATGATGAGCATCATCATTGGTCTTGCCATCTCACTTATTGTCACGCCCGGAGAGTCCTCGGTCTCAAGAAATTTAATAAAGAAGACATTTCGCCTACCGATAACCAAGCATTTCTATAGGCATACATCAGCCACATAATATGAACATATACCAAAACATAGCATAAAATTGATAGACAATACACATGATCTGGTAAACTACTTAGACTTACACCATACAACACACACAAAAACACAAATCAATACACAAATTTCAGATAGTAAAATAAAATAAACACAAGCTGACGGTCTCTCGATGGACGTGGGGAGGACAGATACTCAAGCGACACCATAACACCCTGAAAGAGATAATGTCCACTGGGTGAGTTCACTCAAGTACCAATACCAATACATGCCTAGTAAGATATATCTAAAGAATAAACATGGAATACGACATCCTAATCATACATATAGGAAAGATGCAAACTGAAAGGCGAGGAAGTTGTAACTCCTAGAGAACGTCAGGCCAAGGGTCAAGCAAGTCCTAAACTCGTATGCATGTCAAACATATGCATCCAACCAAAGCAAAACAAATGCAACAAACACAATCACAAGAAATAAATGCATCAATGCTATGATGCTAATGATGCGCCCTAGCACCCCCGACGCCACCAATCATCTCACATATAAATGATGAGACCGAGTGGTGCACAATAAACTCACTCGTCACACCGCCTCTCCTGAGTGACGTGAGGACGGATGTTGAGTACACCCATCCTCCCGCCCCAAATCATAAATGGGGAGCGCCTGATCTCCGGTACACGATGATGGGAGGAATCTCTACCATCACTGCGTACACTACCCATGAGCGGACCAACCGAGTCAAACAAAGTCCCTGCCGCAACACACTCTGCCTGAATCGACCACTAACCCATGAGTGGTGGTGTGTAAGATCCCATGTGTGCTCAACAATAATGGAGTCAACTATCAATGCGATGCAATGTGATGCATGACAATATCCCGATCATCATAGAAATCACATATATATATAATATGGGTACAAGATCAATAAGTCAAATTCACGGATCTAGGGTATACGGTCCTCTATGGTATAACAACTAGATCCTATATATATCCCTCCATAACATATGTACCAACAATATGCACAGACAAAGAAAAGGTTCTAGGTACACAAATATGATATACAAATAGAGGTACACAAAGCGGTATGGTATAAAAACCTAGGTATCGGATAATCTAGATACACATAAAAATCCGTAATCTAGTCCTAAAACTCAATAAGCATGGTATGTAACTTATTCTAGGAACTAAATTACTCATGGCAATAATCACGTGGTATAAAACATGGATCTAACAAAAACAAATAGTGACATGCAAATGCATATATAATCATGATTATTGCTTGTAGCTATAAAATACTATGTATATCCAAATGATAATATCATAAAAGATAAGTCAAGAGGTACCCGCCTCCAATCGATAAGGTCCAATCCGATCCAAATCCGACGTTGAGATGCTCGTCTCGTGTCAAAGTCCTGTGATGACATAATATATTTAGCTAATTATATAGATAACAAATAGCCAGATAAACTCCCCAATTTAATTAGGGAAAACTCTAATCGATCCATCATTAATTAGAATTAATTAATGAATTAACTTATATTAATCCCGTTAATCAATTATCCAATCATATCTAACATTATTCAATAACTCCAATAATTCTCAATCTACACAATCATTCCCTTTCGTTGATCAACTTACGATTAGCAATATGATCATCTCTAATAATCCAAGGATTAAATCTAATCCAACATGAATCAACTGTAGTTAATTCATCTCAATAAAAATTTACTAAGCTTAATCCATAAACCATCACAACTACAATAGATTAAGCATTCCATAATCACATTAGGTTAGGTTAAACATGAATCCATCATAACTCACCCAAATCTCATATGCTCTCATGTTGATTCACCACTGAAAAATATGTTCGCTGCCAAGGATTGTGGTCGGAACAAGATAGAGTTGTTTATTTCTAATTCAAATGCCCTATACAACAATCATCATAACCACATCCAAGCATTAAACCGAATTCAACACCCTAATATAGGATCAAGCTTAAAATAACTATATGGTATACCTCATCAACCACAACTGTGGAGCCAAAGTTCGACGCGATAGGCTAGACACAGTTGCAACAAAGTGTCCGAGGAGAATCAACAATTAGGGCTTGGTGGTACCTGCTGGCCGCCGAGGCTAGGGCAAGGGAGTTGCGGTGGCGCTCGGCCAGGTGGGGCGTGACGCCAGAGGCGACGTCGTGGACCAAATCAGCAAAAGTGGTGGTGTGTGCTCCCGACCGACCAGTGACGCCTCGATGACAAAGGTGGAAGAGGTGGAAGGCTCAGACCGGTCGATCGCATCTGGCCGAGGATCGAGACCCACAGATGAGAGGAATCGCCTGCCACCTCAGCAGAGGGCGCACGAGGGAGAAGAGAAGAGGATCGCTTGCACTGGGATGGAGGGACCTCGGCAGCTGGCTGGGCATGGGGAAGAGCTAGGGCAGGGAAGACTCGAGAAGAAGGAAGGAAGAAGGAGAAATAAGAAAAAGAAAAATAAAAGAAAAGAAAAACTTTCCTCACTTAAATGGGTAGCCTAATAAGCTTTCCGACCCCTTTTACAAACTTATCCATATGCCTCCAAAATTTCGAGAAAAATTTTTAAAATTACAGAAATTCTCCCTTATCATTATTCATTATTTTCCGGTTCTTTACATTTCCTCCACTAATAAAATTTGGTCCCCAAATTTGTATCTACCATCTCAAGAATTACTAACAACAGGGAGTATAAATGTTAAGCATTAAATCACATACCTCAAGTGAAAATGGGGGTATCGAGCCTTGATAGTATCCTCGAGCTCCCAAGTAGCCTCCTCGTCTATGATCTTGCCGACTTTAACCAAATAGTCTTGTTCCACAACAACGCTCTTCTCAAAATCACCTAATCTCCTCATAGGTGATGTCGGTACTGAACTAAGATGGCCAACACAAATGTCTACTGGATATATACCTCCTAGACACATGAAATAAATACGAAACACCGCCAAAAGCCGGTGCATTAAGCAACCGCCTCTCTGGAAAGGTCCAAAGTATCGCGGAGCTTAGCTTCACCTCTATGGGTGAAACTCGCAGAAATACATGACAGAGAACTCTAAGAGTCTCCTTTGAAACTCCATAACTCTTCTTCACCGATCTCGCGACACTCTGCCCTCGTCGCCGACATCTTACTCTAGTACGGATCATAAGTCGATTCCTCTGAGGTCCCAATAACTGGCCTCTCTCATCCTGAGAGGATGGGTGGGCCTACCATACAACGCGGTGCCATCTGGAAGCTCAGAGCGAAAGCACTCAATCAATGGCGATGGTCCTCCTAACCTTCAAAATCCAATACACAAGACTCAAGAAGTCCTCTAGAGTGCTCGAATGGTCTCATCTAATCATTCATCCGTCTGCGGATGGAGTAGTTAACTTGATCTTGGCAGCCGTGCAATCCCGTTGAGGCGTGGGCCTCTATCGAAATAATAGTCAATGGAACATCAAGTGATCTGATAAAACAGATCTACCAATCGATCTAGGAATCCGCCTTCCTGCGCTATAGCGAAAAGTCAGGTTAAATAAATCAACAATTACCCAAATCGCACATAGCCTTGTCGTGTAAGCGCGACTCACCACAAAGTCCATGGTAATATGTTCTCATTTCGAATGGGAATCAAAAAATAATCAGTGGTCTATACTCTTCACATTGGCACTGACATCTCACTACAAATTTCATGATATCTTCTTCATACCATTCCACCAATAAGAATGTCTCAAACTTCGACATCGTGATCTGGATCGTGTAGAGCTGAGTCTCAAGTAGTTCTGAAGGATGAGCTGTATGCATAATGCCTCGGAGTATATAATACCCTCCTTGTCTCGTGATGAACTATGGAATATCCCGTAATAAACCTGATTAGCGACTCTAGGATCTCTGATCGGGTTCCACGATGGTGCAACCATGGTAACCAGAGCTCTGTCATCCTTCACCTCGGCCCAAATCGGAGAAACCTTGAATCAAGTTTGTGACCACAACTCGGTGGAGCTAAAGTCCCTCTGGACTTCCAAGTGCCGACAACCACATTAGCTCTCTCGTGATAGCTAATGGTACAATCATAATCCTTCGAACTCCATCCATCTCGTCCCGTATTAAGTTCCTTCTAATAAATAGATATTCGAGACTCATCTCGAATCAAATAATAATAAATAAATAATGTCGTCAAATCTTCATGGCAAAATAATGGCGACTACCATGCATGTAGTTCTTCTCATTCTCGAAACATAAGAGACTACTCTATGGTCAGCATCGAACATCGCTCAAACCCTCGAATAGGACGCCTGTACAGCCTGAACCGTCATCTCCGTATATAACCAACAATGCGAGCCGACACCCGCTCACTCTGGAAGCTGGTCTTGCAACCCAGGTATCTCAGTGAATTTCACGCCTTAGGATAAGAGATAGCAATCCGTGAGAAACCCTCAACGATCTCCGGAAATATACAGTTGCGAAGCTCTCCTCCTGACTACAACTACTCCCAACGATAACCCTATCTCGTGGAACCACGGTACACTTCTCCGTGTGCCCGTGTCTCAAACATCTCAGTGAGACTACCAAAATACGCTCATCGATCTTCACATATAGATGTTTCCAAAACATCTCTAGAACAATGCGAAGATGGTGTACGTGACTCACCTCATCCGAAATAGATCACAACATCGTCAACAAGACAATGGAAACCGATCCAAACATCCTAGGATACCAAATCATCGAGTCCATGCTAGGCATCTAGGGCAATGTCATAATGGTAAAACCAACACATAATGTCATGACATTCCTAACCATAAGATCCTCAACAATAAATAGATCTGATCACCAGCGATATAAATCACCAAAGAATATATCCTCCGATGAGAGAGCGCTCATCCACTCACGAATACCATATGTGGGAGCAATCACCACAAGAAATCCTCCATATGTGGAGCAACGCTCACCACAAATAATCAAAATATGTATCTACAAACATGGGAGCAACTTGCTCCTACAAGCAATCACCATATGTGGAAACCACAATCCTAATAGCTACGCCTACCACAACTCCAGTCGAATGAAGGGGACGAAGCACCACAAACGATCCATAACATGTGGGGAGCTCTACCACAACAATACATAAGTGCCCAAAGCACCTAACTATCTAGCTAGAGGCACAAAGATCTCTACCAAGATCACTCAGGGTAGCCTAGGTATAACCAAAGAAGCAAATCAAATCCATAGTCAACTCTATCATCCTCCTAGTGGGTCACACACTAATGGAATATTAGTTGATGGTGGTAAAACAACCAATATCATAATGTAGACATTTAACATTCTACATTTAACATAGGTAGAATCATCATGATGCTACCAACCATACATCGACAACATACGCACAACAACAATCGACATAATCCTCCAATTAGTACACCAAATATACTCACATCATATGTATAAATCACGTGATACCTCCAATGTATCCAACCCGTGTGCATATATCGTAGGTAAAATCAACAATACCCCTCAAACAACACTCACACAAATATACACATATGCCAAGAGTATAATCAATATACTTTCAATAAGGCATACTAAACCCGTGTATTCACAAATCACATAATCAACAAGATACCGACACACACCAACACATATGTACATATCACAACACCGATGTAGACAAGATACTTCTCACTACACCCACACCCATACATACCACCGACCCCATTTAAATCGATAAGATACCTCCAATATGTCAATAATATACTAACTAAATAGCTATAATCCACAAGGAACCTACAATAACCATATCTAGATGGGAATACCCAAACTATCTGCAAATGAACTATCCATCATAGAACTCCTTCAACTCATAACAATCATATGTACACGAAACAAAGATAGGAATAATCAACATATTTGACCCAATCAACCTGACATTCCCTATGCTACCTTCTAAGTTATCCAACTAGGTACATACCGTCTAAAACTAAAGTACCCATGGAATAGGATACATCGATCCTCTATAGACTGGCCAAGTCTACAATGATATATGGCTAATTCAGTCTTTTCCACGTCAGTACAGGTCATGTACTCAATTCTGCTCTAGATACCAAACTAAACACAAATAACACAAAGACTCAAACCTCCAAAATTAGAGTATGGCAATCCTCTATTGATCGGACCAATAAAGCTAAATCGGTCATCTACTAACTAATCAAAAATACCTTAATCCTCCACAAGCAACTAAGGTATATCAAACCATGACTACCTAACTCGACAAACGTAAATCAGTCTTCTACTGACCGATCTAACAAGAGTAAATCAATATTTACTGATGAAAATTAACTAAGATAAAATGTTATACTACTGGCTAGGTCAACATAAAGATATAGATACTATCCACTACCCAGCTAATACTAGCAGAGGCTGGTATGTGCCTCAATCTGCTAACCAACTAATAATAACAGAAGCTAAAAACTACTGGTGTATGATATGATAAATCACCAGAAACTGTAACCCTTAATCTCTATCAAGGTCGATCATCATCAGGGTTTTACCTAATACATAAAATATATGCTATCTCAACTACACATGTACTAGTAAAGAGTTCTAATACATGTCATAATCTGTAATAGTCAACAGGGCATATACTAATAGAAAGGTAGGATAACAGTATACCAACATACCTCCTATAGCTTGGAGATGTCTTGCCGCTGCCAGGTCCTAAAACCCGAAAAGTCACATCAAGAAAACTAAAACATGAAATCCAAAACACAGGAAATACGACCTGTAAATTGTGCTCTGATACAAAATAAATTGGTATCAGATAAATCTCGAAAATCCAAAACACATAGCAAGTATCGTATAACTTGGCTCTGATACCACTAAATTGTCACGCCCCGGGAGAGTCCTCTCAAGAAATTTTTGACACCCTCACGTGTCCGATCCAATCGAAGCATCTACATGCATATATACATCAGCCTCTTGGAACATATACCAAAACATAGCATAAAAATGATAGAAACCACAATACATGATCTATATACTAGACTTACACCACACAACAATATAACACTAACAAACAAAACCAAATCAAATACAATATAGTAAAACAAAATAAACACAAGCGGAGACGGGTCTTCTGATGTGACGTGAATCCATCATAACTCACCCAAATCTCATATGCTCTCATGTTGATTCACCACTGAAAAATATGTTCGCTGCCAAGGATTGTGGTCGAAACAAGATAGAGTTGTTTATTTCTAATTCAAATGCCCTATACAACAATCATCATAACCACATCCAAGCATTAAACCCAATTGACCCTAATATAGGATCTAAAGCTATATATCAGAACTATCAACCATCAACCGTGCATATGGAGCCGAATCGTTCGAGACTGGAGATATGACACAAGAGAAAGCTACAACAAAGTCTGAGAATCAAATTAATTATGGCTTGATTGTTGGCGTCGTGAGGCCATGCGAGGCTAGGGCGAGGAGAGGCAGGTGGCGTGGCTAGGGCAAAGTGGCAGGCAAACAGCTATAGGGTAGAGACGTGGACCAAATCTAGGGCAAATCAAGAGATAGTGGTCGCCTGCGCTCCGGACCTCAATGGTGATGGCGGCGCAGCCTCGAAGGAGGAGAGGTCTGCGCTGGCGCTGCGTGGCGATGCCGTCGCAGTGTGGATGAGAGGAATCGACTCGGCCGACTGGAGGGAGGGTGCGGCAGCAGGAAGAGAACAGGATCGGGCTTGTACTCGGGGATGAGGAGGGACATGGCCATTGGGGAAGAGCGGTTAGGGCATGGCGTCGGGGAACCTCGGGAGAGAAGAAGAGAGGAAGAAAACGAGAGAAAGAGAAATATAAAGAAAAAAGAAAAGATAAAAAGAAAAAAAAAATAACTTTTCCTCACTTAAATGGGTAGTCTAAACAGGCTTTTCCCGGCCCCATTTTTTTTAATTCGAAAATTTTTTAAAATTCAAAAATTCCTCATTATTCGCCATTTTTCGGTATTTTACAGATGTGGCAATCAAGTCAAACTTGACTCTTCCTCTTCCTCTCAAGTCAGTCAAGTCAAACTTGACAAATCTCTTCCATGGTTGATCTAATCTAACCATTTGATTCAAGCCAACTTAATATAATGAATCTAATTCATTAAATTAAGTTGATTTATTAATCTAAATTAGACTCATTGAATACATGAATCAACTTGAGTCCAACTCAATTAGCCCAATTTGGATTACCCTTAATCCAATTTGATTCATCAAATGAATCTAATCCTCTTGGTTCATCATATGAACCTAATCTCCATCTAATTGTCCTTAGTGTGTGACCCTATAGGTTCTTGTAACGTTGGCAATGCCCCTAAACCCATTTAGGAGCATAAGTAATGAACGGTATTTAGCAACACATCATTACTACCCAATGTTACAAGAATGTTGAGATCCAACATCACCTCTGACTCCTCACAATATATGACAAGTGTCCTTCTATCCTAGACATCTAGATTGATCAATGTGAGACATAGACCGTGTCATCCTCTGATCAATCTAAATCTTGAACTCCAAGTAGACTCACTAAATCAAATGAGCTCAATATCTCATATTGACTCATTTGGGCATGACCATGCATTTCGTGGTCTCACTCTATCAAATACTGTCGCGCATATAGGAGGGATAGATCCCATCTACATCACCATCCTCCCTCGATAATTACATACCCGAATCGCCTTTATAGTCCACCCGATTCTTGGGTTTCGAAAACCAAAGTACATAGCTCCTTAAGTAGGGAACTATGGTGACTTCAGGTCCAAGGACTGGTAGTCATCCTAATAGCCACATGAGAAAGTATATGACACTCATATAACGATCCATGATTCATGTATACATTCTCTAATGCATACCCATGTGTCAACTTGATATCTCTATCGATGACTTGTGAGATCAAGTCATCGGAGGATACCTACATGATAGTCTTATTGCATTAACATTGTCCCTGAATGTTACAAGGAATGATTAAGAGTAGTGTTTCCTATATCATCTCACTATCGATTCAACCAATCGATTGATAGGTAAAAACCTACTCCAGGACGTTATTATACTTAGTTTATTTGGCACCAATACAAGTAAGTATATAACCAAATAACCAAAACCAAATGCCTTTATTTATATATATAATATGATACAACAAGTCCAAAATACAATCATCAAATGATTGGCTCTAGGGCTCTCTAACTAACAATCTCCCACTAGCACTAGTGCCTCAGTGTAGGCTCTAAGCCCCAATGACCTAGTGTGACCATCATGCTTGTGCCAAAGCCTTGGTCAAGGGATCTACGATGTTAGCCTATAGGTCATCTTCCACCTCTCTCTCTGATCTCGAATGAGATGGAAGCAGTATGTGTTTGGTCATGTGTTTGGTCCGGCTGGGTTCCTTGCGAGGTTCGCTCGCCGGCTATAGCTCCATTATTGTCACAATAGAGCTCAATAGGTCAGAATGCTAGAACCACCCCAAGTTGAACTTGCGCAATCGCCCGCTCCGTCGATGCGGCAATACTGTAGAATCAGTGTCCAACTCTTCCAACGGTGACAAGCACCACCATTAATGCAAAATAACACATTGCGATCGGTAATCATCCCGATGAAGCCGCATGCATCACAACCCCTTTTTACAGCTAGCTCGTTATTGCCTCCATATATCAAGAAATATTCTTTAGTCCTTCTCAAGTACTTAAGAATATTCTTGACTAGTATCCGTCATGCTCAAAGTATACGTCCAGATATAGCATGCATGATCGATCCTATGGGCGAGGCATAAGGGATCCGATGCGATTTCTCTTCTCTAGAAGAGGGACCTTGAGTCTTCGAAGACTCACGCCATGTGACATGTGGAAATCCTGGAGTTCTGCATGCAAAACCAAGGAGTACCTTGTCAATGTATGTACTCGGCCAAGCAACTCTTAGATCTATCTCTATAGATCATCCCTAGAATGTGGGATACTTCACCTAAGTCCTTCATTGAAGTCTCTAGCCAAGTCTGATGATCGGAGTAGGATGTCTTTCCCAATGAGCAATATGTAATCCACATACAATACGAGGAAGACAACTATGTCTCCTATAACCGTCTTGTAGAAGGTTCATCTTCTTCGATGAAACCAAACTGCTTGATTGCATCATCGAATCAAGATTCCACAGAACTTGCTTTAGTCCATAAATGGACCTATGCATTGCTTGCACTCGCTAGTATGTCGTGAATCTACAAAACCTCGTTGTGTCATGTGCACATCCCCGGTAGGTTTCATTCAACGCGGTTTTGACATCCACCCGCGATCTCGTAAGTCGGTAGAGTAGCAAGCATGATCCGAATGGACTTAAACATCGCCTTGGAGAAAAGGTTTCATGATAGTCAATACCATGAATCTGCTCGAAACTTTTAGCTACCAAGCGACCCTTATAGATAAGTCCATCCATGTCGGTCTTTCTCTTAAAGACCCACTTACACCCAATGGGTTTCACCCTTCGTGGATCAACAAGTCCATACTTGGTTGGTGTACATGGATTCCATCGGATCTCATCTAGCCATTTCTTGAATCTGGTCTCATCACAGCCTCGATAGGTGGTAGGCTCATCATGAGCACTCACTGGTCGTCATGGCGAACAGAAATGATGACTCAAGCCGACGTGCCGATCGTGCTATCGTATGTACACTAACACTTTATGTCTACTGACTCGGTTTGTGAACAACATCATCCACAACACTTTGTGGTTCCAGTTCAACTTGCCATCGTCAAATCGCTCGATCTTGAACTTCTTCTTCGAAGCGCAGACTCTCTACAGTCTTTCTAGAAACAAAGTCCCTTTCTAGAAAGACCTACCATAACTAACTTGTGGAGATGAAGTAATATCCTTAGTTTCCTTGATATCAATAAAGTAGCACTTGTCAATTTAGGTCCTAATTTGTCTGAGACTTGACGCTCAACGTAAGCCTCACAACACCAAATCCTCATGAAAGACACCGGCATCTCCCGGTTCATATCCTATATGGTGTCTTTATCACGACCTTTAATGGAACTTGAGTATAAAAGCTATCGTGTCTAGAGCATAGCCCCAAAGGTATGCGGAGATCGGTGACTCATCATAGATCGTATATCTAATAAGGTATGATTACTCCCTTTCGGATACACCATTCCACCGTGGTGTTTCCAGGAGTGAGTTAGATAGATAGAATCCTACTCAAATCACATAGCTAAGGTATTCTCCACCTCGATCCATCAAGTATCTTAATACTCTTGCCAAGCTGCTTTTGTACTTCATTCTTGAATTCTTTGAACTTTTCAAAGGATTTCGACTTATGTGTCATCAAGTACACATAACCATAACTCAGTCATGAATGATGAAGTACCTATAACCACCTAGCGACATTGAACATACATCACTATGTATAAGTCCTAAAAATCATCGCTCTCACATGCCCACTAAAGGAGTCTTGGTCATCTTGCCTCGTAGGCATGACCGCCATATCTCATATGATTCAAAATCAAATGAGTCCAAGAAACCATCCTTATGGAGTCGATAAGCGCTTGTCATTTATATGACCTAAGCGACAATGCCAGTAGGTTTGGTTCATGTCATTTGACTTGAACCTCTTGGTATTTATGTTATAGATAGGGCTCTCAAGGTCTAGAATATAGAGTCCGTTTATCGAGGTGCACTACAATAGAACATATCGTTTAAATAGATGGAACAACATTTATTCTTTATTCTAAACGAGAAACCTTTCTTGTCCAAACAATGATATAATGTTCTTAGTTAATAACATAATAATCGACTAACCTAGTAAAAGCCTGGTAGGGAGATAGTAAGTCCCTCCACAACAACAACAACTGGCTCCATTGCCTACTGAGTAGGTCCACCTCGCCTTTGTCAATGCCGCCATTTCTCACCGCACATTAGTACAATGTGAGAAGACACATGATATCTAATACCCATGATGTAGAAATAGATAGATTAACTCTATAACATATATACAGAGGAAGTCTCTTTCTTTCTTAAGATCCCAAGTATACCTTGCGGTTCCTCTTCCAAAGGGGGATTCTGGACAGCATGGGGGTAGCATCCTTGGTGACCCCACCTTTAGGCTTGGCCTTTCCCTTGGCTTGGGACTTTCCTTGCCTTGGGCTTGCCCTTGTGCCTATGTTTTAACCATCGCAATGGTTGGGCTTAGCCTTCTTAAGGTTCATATTCGCCATTGCAACATACATATCAGCGCTTGGCTTGTCAATGCTCATATTGTAGTTTACCGATTAGCGTAGCTATCCTGCAAGGATTGCAAGAGAGTCAGTGGAACCCCAACCTTTGTAGGTTCTCTAAGTACCCAATCATTTTGAGTACATATGGACGACTCTATGAGCCCGTCGACATCTTGCATTGAAATGAGATCTCAAATCTCTCACGCTTGACCTTGACGTTTGACGAAGATGTTCAACCATATAAGCGTTAACTCGTGTTGCTTTTAAAGCTCGAGTTCATGGTCGAGCATTAGACAAGACACATCTAATCGTCATCTTGATGCTTCTTGAAAGCATCTCGGTGCGGCATGGCGCAAGCGAGGAGAGGATGGTCAATATACATGCGGGTGAGAACTATTCTCGTGTTCTGTGTCGAGTCCGGTTTGTTTTCCTTGTCCTTCTCGAGATGGAGAAGGTGTTATATGACGTCATGGTAATCTACACGAAATAAATGCGAAATAAGTATCATATTCTTAATCATTTAATTAGGCCTTTAACTAAATGATGCTCCCACCGAATTATAATTCATGTGGGACAAGATCCACATCATACTAGCCCTTGAGTTAGCTTTGGCTAATACGCCCAAGACTTAGTATGATCGGTAGGTAACGATTACCAATTACATCTCTATGCAACTCTTGTTTATAGGATCATTATAGTTAGCTTTGGCTAATATGCCCAAGAGTTAATATAAACGTGATTTTGACCTATCTACCAACCATTGGATAATGCCTATAGTTAAACTCGATCCAATTGAGTTAACTAGTTACTCAATCTAATTGAGTTGTACTCACATGCAGCGGGACCAAAATTGCCCTCCCTCTACTATAGTATGTGTTGCTCTACTTTGCGTGCGATTCAACAACAACACACTTGGTGGTGGGGTATCACGCATTAGAGTTGGCGTGATTTAGATCTAATCTAAATGATGATATCATATACTCGATATATCTAATCGAAGTGCATCATGTGCACGACTTAGATCTAATCTAATCGTTAGCACTAATTAATTAATTAACATTCATGCATCACATACACACACAAAAGCAATTAATTAAATAATTTTGTGATTATGTCATCATCTCATTCTTCTCAAGCCAATGAGAAGATCGGATCAATCAAGCTAAATAACTTCTCAAGCTCCTACCAATCTGCTCGGTTGCTTCAACGCTCACCTAAGCATCCTCAACATGTCCTGTGCTGGTCCTTACATCTTACCGCTTCACAATTTACACTACATTTTGAAAGACATCAAGAATAAAGAGAAAGAGTATAGTCTAAATCTAATTACAACAAGAATATGAATTACAACACATTATCCAATCAAATTGGGTGTTTGGGCCATGACTATCACAAAATAATATATAATTCAAAATTATATATTTCTATAATTTTCTGTAATTTTCTATAATGTTTTACATTTACAAGTACATTTTATTCCGTTCCGGAGTTTCAAGCAATGTCGTGCACCATCATGGGCCGGGGGCAGCCTCCCCCTGATCTAACCATCGAGGGTTCCATTGCGATCTAACAGCGTACGCCCTGTCCCAAAAGTTTGGGGAGAAACTTGGCAGTTTGGAAAATTCCGGTATCGGTCAAGCCTAGTGTAAACACTTGTGCTTCGCTTAAAAATACCCATAAAAACTATAAAAATCATAAATTTACAGAATATTACAGAACTGAAAAGTTTTCATAAAACACAAAATTAACTCATATTCGTCTTCGCACGTGGCTCTGATACCACTGTTGGGTTTTTCGGGCCGCGAAAATCGCTTTTTCGCGTCGCAGAAACCCCGAAAGTCCCTAGACAACGGATCCATGCAAAGAAAGAGTTTGAAAACACACGAATACAAGTTTCTACCTAGATCTACACTTAGATCTACAAAAGAAAAGGTTATACCTTTGAAGCGAAACCCTTCGCTCCTCCGCGTCATCAAACGGTGTCGGATCCGAGAGTAATACATACCCTCTAGAAGTATCCACATGGACACATAGGTGGAGAAAAACCACACAAAGGTGCTAGCACCTTGTGTGTGGTCAAGTTGAGGAGGAGAGAGGAGAGCTAGAGGAAGAAGATGGTGAATGAGTCTTCAATGAAAATTAATTTCCATTCATCTCTTGTGTGGCCGCCACTTGAGTAACTCCCACTCATTTAATGTGGCCGCCATTAATTAAAGGAAAGGAGTTGTGGCACCACCATGATGTAGCATCATCATTGGTCCACATCTTGCCATCTCACTTATGATGTGGCAATTAGTCAAGTCAAACTTGACTCTTCCTCTCAAGTCAAGTCAAACTTGACCCAATCTCTTCCATGGTTGATCTAATCTAACCATTTGATTCAAACCAATAATATAATGAATCTAATTCATTAAATTAAGTTGATTTAATGAGTCATAATCTAAATATATGATTCAACTTGAGTCCAACTCAATTAGCCCAATTTGGATTACTCTTAATCCAATTTGATTCATCAAATGAATCTAATCCTCTTGGTTCATCATATGAACCTAATCTCCATATAATTGTCCTTAGTGTGTGACCCTATAGGTTCTTGTAATGTTGGCAATGCCCCTAAACCCATTTAGGAGCATAAGTAATGAGCGGTATCTAGCAACACATCATTACTACCCAATTTTACAACAATGTTGAGATCCAACATCACCTTGTGACTACTAATTATAACTCCTCACAATATATGACAAGTGACCTTCTATCCTAGACATCTAGATTGATCAATGTGAGACATAGACCGTGTCATCCTCTGATCAATCTAAATCCTGAACTTCAAGTAGACTCACTAAATCAAATCAGCTCAATATCTCATATTGACTCATTTGAGCATATGGTCATACACTTGTCTTCATCTCCTCTATCAAGAATACCGTCGCTCCCATCATATATAGGGATAGATCTCATCTACTACATCTACGCATCTCTCTGCATATATTAACAATGTCAGTCCATCCATACACGCTTGTGTTTGGACGACCATAACTCCTTAGGGAACTATGGTCACTTCAGGTCTTAAAGGACTAGTAGTCATATATATGAGAAAGTATGACACTCATATAACGATCCATGATACTTCTCTCGTCATTCATGAACAATTTCTAATGCATACCCATGTGTCAACTTGATATCTTTATATCCATGACTTGTGAGATCAAGTCATCGAGTTGACTCTCATGCTAGTCTATTGCATTTGTGAACATTAATACCCGACTAGGAATGATTAAGAGTAGTGTTCCCTATATCATCTCACTATCGATTCAACCAATCGATTGATACAAGTAAGAACCTTCTACTCAAGGACGTTATTATACTTAGTTTATTTGGCACCAATACAAGTAAGTATAATAACCAAAAACCAAATGCCTTTATTTATATATATAATATGATACAACAATTCCAAAATACAATCATCAAATGATTGGCTCTAAGGCTCTAGCTAACACTTCCTTGTGTTTCGGGTGTCGGATTTGAAAGATGCTCAATCTCATCATCGGAGGATTGAATGTTGGGGTCCTCCTCCCGCGGATTCATAATTTGCTTTCCCTTCCGAGCTCGAGATGATGCACCTCCGTGGCCTCCTTCCATTGTAATTGAAAATTGAAAACAAAAGCGTGTAGAGATTAGAGAATACGAATATGAGATTAAGAGTAGAGAAGATGTGTGTGAAAAATGATGAAATGAGCTCTCTGTTTATAGAGTTTTGATAGTAATGGACACTAAATCATATGATCCTCTCTAATGCAAATAATCCACTCTTGACACCTCCACTGGAGCATCAATTATGAAAACCCTAGTCTTAGGCATTGGAGACATCATCGAAAGTACCTCAATCACGAACTTCACTCACCTTATGGTGGCAAACTAAGGAGTTCGTCTAGAAATATATCAAGTATTCCCGAACTATACAAATGTTCGAGCAAAGTGATATACCAGCCGGGTTGGGTCTAATTGACGATAGCGGATACCTCTGACATCCATTAGATAACAATTCCTTGTCTTATCGATCGTGCTAAAACAAGGTATTCCTTCGTCGTTAGTCTTGACCAATTTCAAAGATGGTTCACCCAATGGTTGCATGGCCATTACCCTTTCTCGACAATTGAGTTGTAGTAATACAAATGACTAGTCCATGCCTAGAATGATGTTAAATTTCATTATTTTTCCAAAATTTATAGCTCAATAGTGAGGGTACAACAACTAATGTCTATGGGGCAACTCTTAACTTCTTCGCTAGAAGTCAATACTTCCTTTAATGGTATTATTACACCTAATCCACATGATCGCGATGTTGGGACTCTTCTAATCTTACTGATAAATATTCGGTCTACTGCCTCTCTGATAGATACCGACCAAAGGCCTAAACATTTTGATTCAAATGTAGGATTCAAATCCTTGGGGGAAATAGAACCATGTGGTCCCAGTATTGAGCTACTAGGTGGGGGCAACTTTTCGACGAGTTGACTAAACTCCGTCTTATGGTCCATCATGCTATAATCACCTCATTTAGGGTTCAAGAACTCTTGAAAATAGAGAAATATTGACTCTGCATCTCAAAGGTCATATTCTGCAATTTTCACTAAGTAATGTCATGATCTCACAAGTAATAAGCATCTAGTACTATCTTCTCCACATCACTGTGGGTCATATATCAAAATGTACCTTCTAGGTTATCTAATCGGGTACGAGCGGTCTATGATTAAAATTTCCATGGTATAGGATATATCGATCCTTCATTGACTATGATAATATGAGTATACATTCCTTGTTCATTAGCCAAATTGTAATAGCAAGAATGGTATGGTTGTTGATATTTCCTGAGACTATGCTCCTTAATCTCCAATAGGTTGTTGACGGGCCGGAACCCTACTTTCCAACTCGGCATCAGTTGGGGTCACAAAAGAATCTACATTCTTTCCATCATGTTCGGGTCCCTAACTAGTGTCAACTGGTCACATCCATGGTTGACACCGACCACGATTGCAAATAAGGCATTCACTAAGTGTCATCATGCTAAACCAAATAGTGAGTACTTAATAGATAGATATAGAAATAGTTACACAATCCAACTAAATTGGAGAGCGTCTAACTAACCATACCTTAGTTTCTACGACATACAATTTGATTACCCATAACATAAACAAGGCAGTCAACACAAAAAGCAAGATAAGCACTAGAGGTATACCTTACTCTCCTATAGCTGAGAGATGTCCTTCGGCTTGTCTTGTGTCCCAAACTCGAAAAATCATAAATCAAAACAAGACAGAAATCTCAAAACACATTACCCAACATTCAAAATTGAACCATACCTTGGTACTAATAAAATTATCATGCCTTGAGGGTATACTTGTCTACCAAAATGGATGGTACCACTAGTGACAATATAGAAAATAATCGATATCAAACAATTCAAGCCAACACTAACACTAATACAATATAATATCACCACGTTACAAATGACAATACATGTATGCATGCATGTACATGCGATCATACTACAACTACACAAGATAAAAGTCATATTCTTCTAACAAGACTTAAAATTGATACAGAAAAAAACTGTAAATACCGGCAGCAAAAAATAAACCAAGCAACTTAAAAAAAAATCAAACTAGTGGGACCGACAGCTAGGACCTCTGAGTGACACAACATATCCTCTATCTACTAACCTAAAAGTCAAAAGAAAAGCAAAGGACAGTGAGTACAATAATTCAATGGGTATAAGAAGATAATGCATGATACTATTTGTAAGGAGATCAAAAGAACTAGTCTCAAGTAAAATACTTAATACAAAAGTAAGAGTACCAATATAA
This sequence comes from Zingiber officinale, assembly GCF_018446385.1. Lineage (NCBI taxonomy): Eukaryota > Viridiplantae > Streptophyta > Magnoliopsida > Zingiberales > Zingiberaceae > Zingiber > Zingiber officinale. Next base: position 80,215,374 of record NC_056006.1, read on the forward strand.
TCATCTACAAATCCAAAAATATAACCAATAATATAACACCCACTAACTTGCTTAACTCGGTATAACTAATAAAATGGGAGTACATATAGTTTATTCAAAAACCTTCATGAACAAACACACAACCAACATATAGCAATTTTATAATGAATCTTGACTACACACAATAACATTCTATCATGATTGAGTCTCGTGGATAGTCGGAGTATATAAATAGTCACTATCCGTGGCAAAATGGTCTACCACGCATTTTGCCAAGTTACCGACACCAAATTGGTTGGTGATTTATGATTGTTTGATCGATTATTAAATGCGTCGAGGTTGATTTGGAGTGTACTAAAATCAATTATGATTGAGTTATGGTTGGACACAATTCCTTCTAACTCGATATGATTAGTGAGTTTGGGTGCTGCTTTTGGCAACATTGAGAAGTTTGATGCAATTTAAGGTAGTAGACTGGAAAATGATGGAGCAGTGGATCGACCAGGTGCTATGAATCCAAGCATTTTGGAAACAATGCAAAACATTTTGAACATGGACTTACAAGTGTGTCTTTCAATCGAATCCAGTGTCCAGTTCCATTGCAGTTTCAGCATTCAAAGAAAGAACACATACATATCTAATCCCACCCCATTAGACTTCCACAAACTTTAAATGAGTAGCTATCAAGAACTACTCTGTTACAACAATAGGAAAACTTTTTGAAGTTTTTGCTTAAGCAATTGCTGAATAGGCAGAGCAGAAGCAAGATCTTTGCTAGAAATTTGTCTGATAAACGAGAGGCCCAACGATGGAGAACAAAAAGCCAACAATTCATCCTTATGCTAGAAAGAGATGCTTGAAGATCCTGAACCATCAAAAGAAATGTCGTTTGCACAAATGTCTCTACATTTCCATGTACCTGACCAATAATGATCAAGCAGCTCCCAAAAACCTTTCCTCCGAAAAAATAGTGGTCTTGACTTGTGAGCATCCTCCACCATTTACTGACCAAGCTACATTATGCTCTTTAATTCTTCCCTCTTTACTCTGAAGCGTAAAGTGTGAGTTAGATAAATTTCTTTTTTATATCTTTAAATTCATCAATACACTTCTTTTTACTCATTTTTTGTCCATTTAGAATCAGATAAATTGATCTTTCCTTGTCCATTCGATCCAAAAATTCATGAACGTGAACTCACAACAAGGTCGGTGATGTAAGCTGTGACCAATTTGGTGAGCTGTAGCTCTTCCTCAACCTCTCTACGATCGTCAAGAGTTTGTGCATGAATGCGAGCTCTAACGTAACTTACTCTGGCAGATTACTGCTCTTGGCTTTGGCCAATCACTACCACTGTGGTTTCCTTTTTCTTTTTCTCTTTTTTCTTCGTAAACAGAGCTTAAGGCTAAGGACGCCAACTCGCCAAGCTATCACAACACTTATGGTCTGTTTGGGAGGAGGTGAGGGAAGGGAAGGAAGGGGAAATAAGGGAAGGAAACTTTGAACCTCGTTTGGGAAGGAGTGAGGAAAGAGTGAGGGTAACATATACCCATGAAAGAGATTTTCTACGTACTGAATTAGGAAGAAGGAAAACAAAAGATTTTTATTTTATTCTTAATAGTTTAAGAAATGTTCCAAGTTCTAATTTTGCTATGTCATTATTTCTCACCAATTCCTCACTTCTCACCTTCTTTGTGCAGATTATTAGAGAGGAGATCCGAACGCTTTAGCGAATTGAAAGGAGAAACCATTTTGTCATCTCAAAATTTAGAGGATATCTACTATTTTTTATTTTTCATCAAAATTTAATAAGTTTTAAAGAATAGAAATTTTCAAATTTTTTTATTTAAGGTTTCTAAAATCATTATTTTCATTATTTCTCATTTAATTACTTGATTATCGGTAATTCATTATTTTGTTATAAATAATATAAAAATATTATTTTATTATTAAAAAATAGCTAACTTTAATGATAATATAAAAATTAAAGTTATTATAAAAAATATCTAATTTATATTTATAAAATAAATATTAATATTATGGGAATTTTCTAATTTAAAAAGTAAAGGTATTTTTGTAACTTTATCTATTTAACCTTCATTCCCCTTCCTTTCCTCCCAAACAATACTACACATGTTACGTTAATGAACCTTCTCTTCCTCCCAAACAAGGAGAAGTTAAATACTTTACTTCCCCTCACCTCCTCTTCCCCTTCCTCCATTAATGAACCTTCCTCACTCCATCCAAAGAGGTAAAGTTTGGCTTGAGCTTGGTTCATTTAAATGTCATTGAGCTCTCAATTCAAGCTTAGCTTGAACTCGGTTCGTTTAGATGTTATTGAGCTCTCAATTCAAAGTTTGTTTAATTGTTTAAAACTTTTAGTTATTTGATTGGTTATTGAGCTTGATAATTTAAACTTATTTATTTATTTTATTATTTATTTAGTATATTGAAAAAAGTTTATTAATGAATATGATTTGTGAACATTATTCATGAGCATTAACGAGCTGAATACATATATGATCAAGCTTGTTTGTTTAGTTTAACTAGAATTTCAAGCTTGTTTATTTAATTAATCTTGTGTATATTGAACGAACATAAACAAGCTCTTACCAAGCCGAACACCATTCTTTTTCATGAATGCTTGGTTCATTTACAACCCTACCAGCACCACTGCCAGTTCGTCCTTAGGTCAACACGAAAGAGATAAATTACAGCTGGTTACTTCAGCAGTTGAATAGTGCATGGGCATGGCAGACCCTCGGCATCTAGCTAGAATCACTACAAGAAAACAGAGCTTCAGAACAGTTTTTTGAAAGTGAAATAAAATCTGTTTTAAATTTTAGTAAATTGTAAAAGGATTTGCTACAGAATTACTAATCCGTTTAACTTTAAAAAATAATATACAAAAAGAAATTAAAATAAAATTTAAAATAAATTATAAACAGAATTTATAAATAAATTTTTCTAAATAAAAATAAATATGGAATAACAACTAAATTAGATACGAAATTTTTTCTATTTTTAAATCTGTTTCAAATATTTTAAAGAGAAAAAATAATCCGTTATAATTTCTATAATTATAAAAGAAATTTATTAATTAATTATAAATATATTTTATTTTCATTTATTAAACCCTAAACCCCCATTCTATTATTTTTTTTTTTGCTTCTCCTAAATCACAGACGACCACGATGTGCGGCATCAGTGGTGTCCTAATCGAGTGACAGCAATCATTTGCATGACCTAATCACACACGACACCGACCTAATCTCACAGTTGCTGCCGCCTTACTGCTGTCGCAACCTCCTAGCCTCAACCATCTTGGCCTCTGTCGGGGCTATCGTATCCTTGTAAGTACCTGACACTTCCCTAAACCCTGAATTTGTGCGGCCTAATCTGACGGAACAAAGCAAATAAGGTTCATATTTTATTTTGATTCGTGATTATCGCGTGTACATCATGCACCTTCATAAACTCCTTGGTCTTTATTGAAAATGGAAGGAATTTATAATAGTGATAGTGAATTTATGTAGTTTCTTGTACTTTTTCTTTTATTTCGTTTGGAGCAAAGTCTACTAAGAGTAATATTGTAGCTTTTGGATAATATTTTTGTTGGTTCCTAATAAATGTAGTTTTTCTGGAGTATATATTTAGTTATTCAAATTTAGTTCAGATTGTACCAAGTTGAAAGGTAATATGTGGAAATTCTCTATAGCATGACATTTCTTTTTTATGTAACCTTATACCTATTTAAATAGGTATAAGGTTCTCTACAGCATTATATATTTTTTTTTAATGTAACATGTGGCAATATCTCTATAGTATACATTATTTTTTTATTACATATATTGATTAAATATTTTAACATTGATTTAGGATGTCAAGTAGAGGAAAGGATATTGGTTCCAACAAAAGAAGATCAAGGGGGAGATGACGACAGAGATGGCAATCTCTTACGATGTAGGATAAGTATATATATTTAATTCATTAATGGAATACAATTTGATCAAACCATTGATCAGTTATATAATATTAATATTTACTTTAATGATGATGCATGTAGTCAACATGATACAACACCTGGAGTTGATAACATACAAAATGAAATACAGGTGTGTTAATTTTATCTTGATATTATATTTATTAAATAATTACTTATATTATATGTATTTATTTATCATAGGATGAGGAGGGAAGAAAATTTTCAGATAATAACACGATCGATGGTGCAAGATACAAATATGGTAGTTCATTAGTAGTTCGACAAAGAGGACCTAATCAAGGGTCTCAGATTCCAACAAATATTGATGGATGGACTAAAATAAATGTGGTTATGAATAAGTCATATGACATTTTAAATTTAATATGTTTTGATTTTTTTTATTAACTTAGTTTTCTTGCTTTAATATTCTTATTTTTGTTATATCTTTAGATTTGTTGAAAATAAGGTTCCTAGTGAAATACAAATGATATTAAAGGAGTGATTAAAGGTGTTAGAATATTGTAAATATAATAGCTAGGGGTATTATTGTAATTATGTTGTATATCCTTCTCTATATAAGTCAATAACTCTGTGGTATCTAATACACGATTTTCTTTTAACATGGTATTAGAGTCAAACCCTAATTTTTCCGCCGCCACCACCAATTCCTGCCACCATTAGTCACGCTTGGACGGGGGCAAATCTCTCCCGATCTCTCATCTCCCTCTCACGTCGCCTGTGAGCACAAGCCGCTGCCTCTCCCTCGCGCTTCACCTGCATCTCCCTCTCGCGTCGCTCGCAAGCACAAGCGCCAGCAGAGGCATCTCCTTCCCGATCGCAAGCACAGGCCGTCGTTGCTCTTCCTTCTACGTGGAATATCCTTGCGTCGCCGCACCCAACCCTAAATTTTCCAGCGCCATCACAGCATACCCTAAATTTTCCAGTGCCACAGTAAACCCTTAAATCTCTCTGTGCCTGTCTCCATGGTGTTGCGACATCGTTGAACAGTCGGGTTGCTGTTCTCTTTCATCGAACTGATCAACGGCTACTTCCAGCACTCCAAAGTCAGATGTTTCGATCTTTACCAACCACATCACTGCACCACTCTCCTCCGAGCAGTTGGATGGTCAGACTTCTGATTCCACTGCTACTATTGCACACGCTGGTAATTCCTTTGCTAGCATATCTCACTCTTTAGGTCCTTGGGTTTTTGATTCTGGGGCCACTGATCATATCACTGGTAATAAATCTCTAGGGTATTGGTATTGTTTATCCTTCTCTGTCTTTTTTCATTCATAATGTTCTTTATATTCCCGGAGCTCCCTTTAATCTATTGTCAATAAGTCAACTTACTCAGTCTCTTGATTGTGTTATTTCTTTTACTAAAACGTCTGTTTCCTTACAGGACCGGAGTACGGGGAGGATGATTGACTTCGGATGTGAGTCTCATGGACTTTATCTGTTTTAACAACCCTCTCTTGTTGGCTCAGCGACGACATCTCCACTTCTTATTCATGCTCAGTTGGGGCATCCATGTATTGATAAGTTGAAACAATTACATCCTAGTCTTTCTCACTTAGAGTCTTTATCTTGTGAGTCGTGTCGGTTGGGTAAGCATGTTCGTAGTTCTTTTTCTCCATGCACCGTGAGTCGGGTTGCATCCCTTTTGCTTTGGTACATTGGGATCACAATATTTTGTTACTTTTATAGATGATTTTTCCTGTTGTACATGGTTATATTCGATGAAGGAACGTTAGAATTATTTTCTATTTTTAACTTTTTTCATGAAATTAAAACTCAATTTGGTATTTCTCTTCGAACTTTGCAAAGTGATAATGCTCGTGAGTATCTTTCTACTCAGTTTCGTTCCTTCTTGGCATCTCATGGCATATTGCATCGCACGTCTTACCCTCATATCCCTCAACAGAATGTGGTTGCAGAACGCAAGAATCGTCATTTTCTTGAGACCACTCAGACTCTTCTTCTCCATTCTCACGCTCCTCATCAGTTTTGGGGTAATATCATACTTACTGCGTGTTATCTCATTAATCGTATGCATTCTTCCACTCTCCAGGGTAAAATACCTCGTCATATCCTTTACCCACATAATCCTCTTTCTCCTTTACCACCTCGGGTCTTTGGTTCTACATATTTTGCTCATGATCTTGATCCTAACATTGATAAACCTCCTCTCTTAGTGTTTTCCTTTACCCAAGGTTTTTTTGGCCGGTCTCAAAGGTCTACCCTACACTGGTATTGGTCCAACTTGCTTCTCACGATGTCACATCTTTGATTCGCCTTTTTGGGCCTCCCACTTCCGCTTGAGGTTTCCTCTCCATCTACACCAATGACTATCTTTTGTCCTCTCCTATCATCCCATCGTGCCTCCTTCCTTTGCAGGTTTATCGCTCTCGCCTCCGCTTTGCCGGCCGCGACTTGCTGTACATGGGCACATCTCGCCTAAGTCCAGTCCCGGTCCACGGCGAGCTCTTAAGGGTATGTGTTCCACTAATCCTTCTCCTCACTATGTTTCTTTGAGTTATCATCGCCTTTCCTTCCTATTATTCTTGTCTTTCTTCCTTGTCGGTGTTTCTCTTCCTAAGACGCAAGTGATGTCTTTCATCCAGATGGAAACAAGCTCTGATGCTTTGAAATTGCAGCTGTGGGACTTGGGACCTCGCCCTCACTGGAAGTCGCGTAAGTCTCTGGTTGGTCGGCGTTGACTTATGACTTAGGTGTTGAGATGACTTAAAGGCCTCATCGCTAAAGGCTATACATCTTCTGATCGATTTATGGGATACTTTTTATTATCATTGCAAGTTTTTTACTACGCATTTCTATTTGCTGCGATTCTCCATTGGTCTCTTTATCATTTGGACATCAAAATGCATCTCATGGTGATGCTCCTGAAGTCTACATGGAGCAACCTCCGTTTTGCTCATGGGAGTCTTATTGTATGTCGTCACGGGAAATATTTATATAGCCTCAAGCAATCACCTAGTATGGTCTAGATTTAGTACTATAATTCACCGCGTATGACTCGGAGTGAGGTTGACCATTCTCTTTTATCGCCACTCATCTACAGTGCATCTACGTAGTGGTTGTTGATGATATTCATCACGTGATCGATCATCTTGGGATTTCACAAGTAAAACAACATCTTTTAAAGATTTCAAATAAAGGACCTCAACTCAAATATTTCTTGAGTATGAACTAACTAGATCATATCCCAAAGAAAGTATGGAATGGATATTTGGAAGAAACAGGAATGTTAAACTCAAAGACAATCCGACCCCCTAATGTCAACCCCGCCAAACTCCGTGTCATCCGGATCTGAGATTAGGAAACTAAGCTACCTTATTGTTATCTACCGTCATCAGTCGATAAGTGTAAGTCTCAACACGCGTTCGTGTGACTCATTATTATCCACGATATAATGATATTTTGTATGCAAACAGACATATACAAAGGCATATGGACAGGATTCGAGGATTGGGATCTCCCACTAGAAAGTGCACTTGGTTTGTATATTTGTGTAACCTTATTTCTAAAGCAAAAAAGCGTGAAAAGCAAAAGTTGTGGCAAGATCCAAAGCAGTATCTGCTATAAGCATTACTAGTCAAGAGCTTATAACGGCTATTGCTTGAACTCAGATCTGGGGAGGTTACACAAATGTCACTTATATCAACAGTCAGTGCATATATTGCCTCGAACCCGCTTTTCATGAGGACAAAGCATATTGAATTGAAGTTGTCACTTTGTTAGAAAAGTATATCGAGAAATATCTACTAGTTTTGTCAACACACATGATCAACTAATATTCACTAAGTCACTTGAGTCTTTCTCACGAATTCAATTCAAGTGCAAGTGTATGATCTATATTCTCCAGTGTAATGTAAATATAATAACTAAGTATTGTAATTATGTTGTATATCCTTAATAAATCCGTAACTTGGTATTTAATACATGATTTTCTCTTAATAAAAGGAATGTGGAAAACATAGAAAAAGGTGCCTAATGATATTAAAGAGTTACTTTGGTTAAATTTTAAGGTAAGTAAAACATTTTTTGTTTGGAAACTTGTTTTGTTTGGCAAAGTGGAATAATTAATGGGAATATATACTTTTGGAAAAATTCTTATGTTAATTATACAATAATGTGGTTATGTTATTAATTTTATTTGCTAATTTCTCCCTAGACTATTGCACTGCACAATATAGTTTCCATAGCTTGCCTGATACTTCTTTACTTTATTTGCATCAAGTTGCACAAAAAATGGCATGGGCAATCATTGAAGTAGTTCACAGTATATAATTTACTATAGTCAACCTACAACAAGAAATGGTTTGTCGTTTAAATCCTATTGACAGGAATTGATTAATTACTAAACTAATGTAATTAATGTAGTTCATATTATGGATATCTTGGAATATACGGATATCTTGGACTATATGGAAATCTTGCAATTATTAGAATATCTTGGAATAAATGTTGCTTAAATATTAGGATATCTTTTGTATATGTTTCATTATCTTTGTATATGTTTCCTTATCTTTATCTATTTATGATGTATATAAATACATCTTGTATCATTATTCTTAATTACTGAAAACATAATCTTTTAATACCTCTCTTCACGGTATAAGAGCCTTAGGCCTACGCCACAAACCCTAACTCTATCCATGCCTAGTAGCAGTTGTCATCACTATCGTCATCTCCATTGACACTACCTACCCTTGAAGCTGACTTCATCGAACTATCTTTCATGGTGTCCACAGTGTACGACCCTCCTCACTGGTCATGATCTACTTGGCTTTATTGAAGGTTCTCACCCTTGTTCGGACTAACTACATACTGTCGACGGTACTCAGACTCCTAATCTTGCATATCAAGCTTGGATCCGTCAAGATCAACTCATACTGAATGTTATTATTGGATGTCTTTCTCCAACCTTAATTGCATTCATTGTTGTTGCGCGTACATCTTGTGATGCTTGTAACACTCTTGCTCTCAGTTATGGTACACACCCTTGTGGTCGTATTACAAAACTCAAAACACAACTTTGTAATCCAGTTAAAGAATCTCAATCTATCATTGAATTAATGCAGTTTATCAAATCCAAGTCTGATGAACTGACTCTCATGAATGCTCCTCTTGACATTGAAGATCTCACCATCAAAATTCTTCATGGTCTTGATGATGACTATAAGGAACTCGCATGTGTCATTCAACCCCGAGACACTGCAATCTCATATGAGGAACTCCATGAGAAGCTCCTCAATCATGAAGCTCATCTTGCTGCTTGTAAAGATACGCAAATCACTCTTCTGGCAACTACTCACCCTGTTTCTCAATCTGTTGCCTCTTCACGCAGACAACCTTATCCACCTATTGCGGCTCATCCACATAACAGTGCTCGTCCCATTGGTTTGTGGTCCTCTTGACCGTGGCAATAGCCACACTCTCCAACGTAGGGCGTTGAACAGCATGTCTCACGTCCCTATTTTGGATGTTGTCAGTTGCATACACTATGGCATCACCCTCTTCGTCTGATTGGATCATTGACTCTGGCACCACCCATCATATGAGTTCTGACCTCTCAAATCTCTCTCTACATGCTCCATATGTTGGTTCTGATGGTGTTGTTGTCAGAGATGGAGTTGGACTTCCCATTACTCACATAGGTTGTCTCTTACCACCCTCTACCGCTTCTTCTTTAAAGTTTCCCAATGCCCTTTGTGTTCCATCAATTAATAAGAACCTTTTGTCCGTCTCCCAACTCTGTAAAACTAATGATGTCATTACTTAAAGGTGGTGTTTATTCTTGGTCCGCATCCATTTCTTCTCCGCCACTAGTGTTTTCTTCTTCTGTCGTTTCTCTTCCTGTTTGACATAGTCATCTGGGTCACCACTCTACTTGAGTCTTACATCAATTAGATGTGTCTAAATCATTGTCTTGCTCTGCTTCTTTAGTTCGTCCTTCTTTTTTAATTCTTGTCAATGTAATAAGAGTCATAAATTACCTTTTCATGACTCATCACTCTCTTCGTAATTTCAGCATGATCTAATATTTTCTAATGTTTGAACTTCTCCGATTCTCTCATGTTATATTTGTTAATCATCACAATAAATATATTTGGTTGTATCACTTAAAATGCAAATAAGATGTCCTTTCTGTATTTTGATGTTTTAAATCTCTCACTGAGAAATGATTTAATCATCCTATCCTCACCTTATATACTGATAATGGTGGAGAGTTTCTTGCACTCAAAGAATTACTTAATTTGCATGGAATCTCTCACCTGACCACTCCTCTTCATACTCCTAAACACAATGATTCCTTTGAATACTATAATCACCATATTGTCGAAACTGGTCTTGCGCTTCTTTCCTACAAATCTTCCTTTGAGTGTCTCTTTGCCTGCATGTCAAATCTCTCCAAACTTCGCATTTTTTGTTGTCTCTACTATCACTGACTTCGTCCCTATGCTTCTCATAAACTTGCACACCGTTCTTCACCCTGTGTCTTCCTTAATTACTCTCTTACGCGGAGTGCCTATTTGTGCTATGAGTCCTCTTCTGGAAAATTTTTTGTCTCTCATCATGTTATTTGTTTGAGTCTGAGTTTCCTTTTGCTAGTGGTGGTTCTAGTGCAGGATTCTTTCCTGAAGCACTGCGTAGTATGCCTCTAGCGAATTCCCGTGTTGCTGATTCTTCACATATTTGCTCCTTTAACCCGTGTCTCGTACCACCGGTTTTTCACTTAAACCTACAACACATAAGTGGCTCTCAAGGATCCCCACTGCGTGCGACTATGTCTAAGGAGTTTAATGCTCTCCTTCATAATGGAACTTGCGATCTAGTCCCGTATGATACCTCTCTTAATGTCATTGGTTGTAAGTGGGTGTTTCGGCTTAAGCAAATTCTGATGGCTCTGCTGACCGCTACAAAGCTCATCTAGTTGCTAAGGGATTTCATCACGCCCATGTCTTGACTTCACGACACTTTCACCAGAGTAAAGCCCACTACCGTCGCCTTCGCTTGTCCATTGCTATTTCCAAAGGGTGGTCTCACCGCGATGGATGTGAATAATGCATTTCTTCAAGGTTAGTTGGATGACTGTGTTTATATGGCTCAACCGCCTGGGTTTGTTGACTCGATTTTTCATATTATGTTTGCAAATTGATCAAAACAATTTATGGTCTTAAGCATCCACGCATTTCGTACACCACTTCATCATTTTTTAATTAGTGTTGGTTTCATGGAGGTATCACTATGTATCTACTTGTCTATGTCGATGATCTAATTCTTACAAGGAATAATGCTAATGCCTTCAAGGATTCATTAATTCACCGGGTGTTCAGTTCTCTATCAAAGATCTGGGAACTTTATCTTATTTTTAGGTGTTGATGTTGTTTCCTCTCCAAGGGCCTTTTTCTCTCTCAAGAAATATCTGCTTTATATTCTTACCAAAACCTATATGGCTAAGTCGAAACTTGTTCAAATGCCTATAGCCACGCCCACATCTCTGCACCTCTCCGATGGCTCCCCTCCTGCGGACGCTATTTTATATCTCCAAACAGTTGGTAGTCTGCAATATCTCTCTTTACTCAACCCGATATTGCCTTTGCTTTTAATAAACTCTCTCAGTTTATATATGCTCTCTAATCTCTTCATGCGGTTGTTAATCTATCTTTGGTACACGAGACTCCTCCGGCATGACACTAATTTCCTAGAGCTCCAAAATGCAGGGTTCTATTGCTCGGTCATCTACTAAGGCTGAATATCTTGTCATTGCCTCTACTGCTGCAGAACTACAATGGATTCTATCTCTTCTTAATGAACTGGGTGTGGACACTGTGGCCTCTGCAGCCTCTATGTATTTCGATAACATTGGAGCTACGTATCTCGGTGTAAATCCAGTGTTTCATTCACGCATGAAGCACATTGCTTTGGATTATCATTTTGTTCGTGAACTGGTTCAGAGTGGTAAAGTTTGTGTCTTTCATGTCACGTCGTCTGACCAGTTAGTTGATGCGTTGACGAAACCAATTCCTAGTGCTCGAATTCATCTTCTTTGTTCCAAGATTGGTGTCTCTACGAGCCCATCATCTTGAGGGGGCCTTTATGGATATCTTGGAATATATGGATATCATGAAATTATTAGGACATCTTGGAATATATGATGCATAAATATTAGGATATCTTTTGTATATGCTTCCTTATCTTTGTATATGCTTTCTTATCTTTATCTCTTTATGATGTATATAAATACACCTTGTATCATTATTCTTAATTAGTGAAAACATATTTTTTTCAATACCTCTCTTCAATTCACAGTGCATGAACTACTGATGCATTTGATATTCAAATGGATTGGTAGGTGGCTTAAATTTAGTTGGTTTTCAAAGAATCCTTCTGAATTTGCTACATCAGCAAAATGATTTCTATAGTTTTTCAGGTTGTCATTTAATCTCTAAATATTAACATTGTTGAGAAATTTGAAGAGTACGTAAACTTTTCAGATTGAAATGAATTTTTATCATGAACATTATACAGATTCTTTTGTTTTTTTTTTTTGGGTGCTACTATAACTAGTCAATGTTGATTCAATTTAGCCCTCATAGCAATTGTCTTTTTTATTTCCAACAAATGTTCATTGTGGTCACTATTACTAGAAAGATTTTTGGTAAGTAATCTGAAATACTGAAAGATTATCTTGATGGAATTTAATATGAATCTCATGTCATGCATGTATTGGTTGCACAATGAGAGTAACTATAAATAAAAAAAGATTTGGGATGAGCAATTGATGAATTTAAGATTTTTGAATGAATACATAAAAGAAAACAATGTACCGAAGAGATTGTGGGCAACAAATCAACTCGACTTAATGTAAGTCAACATAATTAATTTTTTATTATTTTATATTAATTCTTACTTGTTTGTTTTTATATTTGTTAAACTAATACTAATATAAGCTATTGTAATATGAACAAGAACAGTATAAAGAGAGACAAAATATTGATAATGAGTCTACTCAGCCTTCACTTAACCTCAAATGATGGTGTGATGTGGTGGGCAACCCATGTAAGGGGAGGGTGTATGGATTTGGACACAATCAACACTCTAGAAGATCATACAATGGAAGTTTCAATAAAATGTTCTCCAATGAGAAGAGCAAAAAATTATTTCAGGAAATTGAAAACACATGCACTACTAGCAAGAGGATGGAAGAAGAATTGTCTCAAGAATAACTTAATGAGGAAGGTAGCGGAAGAGAAGAAAATCTAAAGGAAATGATTCGTAAAATGATCCAAGAGGTGAGATATACAAATCATTTATATCCAAGAGGATCTGGTCCCATGAGTATCGTGATAAGCGAAATAAAGATTAATTTCTTTATTTTTGATTAATGGTTAATATATTTAGATGATGTGAATACTTATTTATTTCAATATTAATTGTATGAGAGATACTCTTTGCATTAGAAATTAATTGTTTTACATATTTTCAATTTGTTTGAAATGTGTGATTGTTTAAAGTATTATGTAGATGAGAAATATAAAATAATATAAATTTAGTGATAAATATAAACATAAGATTATATACATTTCTATAAATAAATGAATTTAAAATAGAATTGATAAATAGAATTATAAATGGCTTCATAAATAGATTAGAATGTATATTTGTTATGTAACTTGAGATAGACTAATGACGGATTTAAAATAAAATTAGAGATCAAATTTGTATTTGAAACTTTTCATTTAGTTAAATAAAAACATATTCATAAACAATTTTTCATATATCTGTTTAAGGGGATATATGAAAAAAGAATGTTGTTCTCAGTTTTATTTTTAATTTTAAAATCAAATTAGTTTAAGGGCAAATAAAATTAGCAAATAATTTATTTTTAATTTTTAATTACAAATAATAACTCCATTACATTTTAAGGGGAAATAATATAATCAGCAAATAATTTAATTTTTAATTTTTAATTAACAAATAATAACCCTATTGCATTTTAAGGGCAAATAAAATAATTATTTTAAAAGAATATTATGATTTATTTTAAGGATAAATATGATATTTGTTGTATTTGTATTTTCAAATCTTTAGCAAATAAAACAGTAGTATTTGAGAGTTAAAATATTTAATTATATGTAAGTGAAAATATAATGGAAAAATTGTATGATTTATAAAAAAAATTGTTGAGAGTTAAAATATTTATTTTTAAATTTTTTTTAAACCAAAACAAATGAGTAGAAATTTCACAAAAGGCAAATAATAACGAAATTACACTTGAAATTTAATTAAAGAAAGAAAATGAATGATTCGATGGAAACAACTTTAATTAATTAATTAATTAATACTAAACACCTAATTGAGCTCGCTAATTGCTGCTGGATTTATCCTTCACTTAAAGTCCTGATTAAGCCCGTTTAGCATCAATATAATATCCTAATAATTCTCCGCTTGGCAGCAACTAACTCTGTTTAGTGAGTTTGCGATTTTCTCGCTTTGATTTCCTGTGGCTCTATTTAAACTCCTCCGATCCTTCCCTTCAATTTCCACTCCAACTCGATCGATCGAAATCTAACTAACATCTCCTCGATCTCCAGCTTCCACTACTTTCGCATTTCTAATATCACCAAACAGACAGACTCATCATCATGGCTGTCGCAGTTGTCAACAACGTTAACGATATGCTAATTTCCTCTTCCGCCGCCAGCACTAGCAGAGTCGAGGTTCGCTCCGTGTGGGCTCATAACCTCGACGAGGAGTTCGCCCTTATCCGCTCCGCCGTCCCGTTCCACCCCTTCGTCGCATTGGACACCGAGTATCCTGGCGTCGTCGTCGCTTCCAAAAATCCCTACTGCACCCTCACCCTCCCCCAGCGCTACGAATTGATCCGCGCCAACGTCGAGGCCCTCCGCATCGTCCAGGTCGGTCTCACCCTCTCCGACGCCGCCGGCAACCTGCCATGTGCCATCTACAGCGACGGCACTTGTGTGCGTTACGTGTGGGAATTTAATTTCCGCGACTTCGACATCAGCCGCGACCGTTACGCCCCTTCCTCCGTCGAGCTGCTCAAGGCTAATGGCATCGACTTCCAAAAGAATCAAATATGGGGCATCGACTCTTGCAGATTCGCCCAGCACTTGGCCACCTCCGGCTTGCTTTCCTTTGGCCATTTTTCTCCCGTCTCCTGGGTTACCTTCCAAGGCGCCTATGACTTCGCCTTCCTAGTCAAGATGCTGACATGCGACTGCAAATTACCAAAGACCGTTCGTGAGTTCTTGCACCTTGTTCACTTCTTTTTCGGCAAAAGGGTGTTCGATGTGAAGCACCTTAGCAAGCATTGTCCTGGGCTTTACGGAGGATTGGAGCGGGTGGCCTCTACCGTCCGAGTTGAGCGAGCAGTGGGCTCTCGACATCAGTCCGGCTCCGATAGCTTATTAACATGGCAGGTGTTCTACCAAATCGCTTCTCGTGTGAATCCACAACTCATCCATCGTCCAGAACACATGGGAACACTATTTGACCTCCAACTGCAATAGTATGGAAACACAAATCGCTTCTCGGTGGCTTTTGGGTTTTGCATTATAGAGTTCATGGTTTATCACAGTTGATTGTGGTTCAGCATTAGCTTAATTTGCCCACAAGATTAATTGTCCATTGCTTCATCGTATCATTTTGTATATGATTAAGAACAGATTACATGTTGTCGCATATATCGTCAGCAGATTTGCAAACAAATTGTCAATATTAATTCTATGGACGATGAGTAGTACTTGTTGTTTTGCTTTGACTTAAATATAATCATCCGCTAGTATAGTGTTGTGGATCATAGAAACAGCTAGAGATGACAATGTCATCATTTTAAAATTGATGCTGAATTTTATTTTAAAATCATATCCATATATTTCAATACGCCTGCGGCTGCGGCGTGTGGACATGACGAAAGCAGGAGTTCTTAATGACAAAGTCATTAACTAGATAATTATTTCCTATTTAAGCAACCTAAATCATCACTAGATCACTTCATCAATCATGTCATATATCTATTAAAAATTGTCATAGCACCATAGTCCATTTAGATCATTATAATCATTATCATAATCATAATAGAAACACTAATCGCTGCTACAATCGTTATCATTATTGATTCCATCTTGAATATCAATACCAACACATGACCAATTTCAAAGAACAATCTTAGCACACTGATATAATCAATCAATTTTGGAAATAAGAAATGAAATTGTCCAAATGTTGATTATTCACCTTAATCTGCACTTCACATCAAGTATTTCTTCACTACAATTGATATCCACCATAGATCAGCATTTCATGCCTATGTTATACCAACTAAAGAGATTATACTTCATAGGTAAGTTTGTTGTAGTTTGTGAGACAGACATATGCTTACAAATCAAGCTTCCCAATGACCAGCTCTCATCATTGGATACAATTAAGATGTAGAGCTATATTACCCTCCTACCAAAGGTGATATTGATTCATTAGAAAAATGTTCTTAATCTATTGGCATCAATATTTGAGCAACAATCAGTACACACACCTCACTAGTGTACCAACTATCTACAACTATGACATATCAAAGTTTGCTGAACTACATTTATAATCCTGTCTTATGCAAGATAATCCACTCTTGACACCTCCACTGGAGCATCAATTATGCAAAACCCTAGTCTTAGGCATTAGAGACATCATCGAAAGTACCTCAATCATGAACGTCACTCACCTTATAGGTGGCAAACTAAGGAGTTCGTCTAGAAATATATCTAAGTATTCTCGAACTATACAAATGTTCGAGCAAAGTGCTAAAACAAGGTATTCCTTCGTCGTTAATCTTGACCAATTTCAAAGATGGTTCACCCAATGGTTGCATGGGCATTACCCTTTCTCAACAATTGAGTTGTAGTAATACAAATGACTAGTCCATGCCTGGAATGGTGTTAAATTTCATTATTTTTCCAAAATTTATAGCTTAATAGTGAGGGTACAACAACTAATGTCTATGGGGCAACTCTTAACTTCTTCGCTAGAAGTCAATACTTCCTTTAATGGTATTATTACACCTAATCCACATGATCGCGATGTTGGGACTCTTCTAATCTTACTGATAAATATTCGGTCTACTACCTCTCTGATAAATACCGACCAAAGGCCTGAACATTTTAGTATTGAGCTACTAGGTGGGGGCAACTTTTCGACGAGTTGACTAAACTCCGTCTTATGGTCCATCATGCTATAATCACCTCATTTAGGGTTCAAGAACTCTTGAAAATAGAGAAATATTGACTCTGCATCTCAAAGGTCATATTCTGCAATTTTCACTAAGTAATGTCATGATCTCACAAGTAATAAGCTTCTAGTTCTATCTTCTCCACATCACTGTGGGTCATATATCAAAATGTACCTTCTAGGTTATCTAATCGGGTATGAGCGGTCTATGATTATATGAGTATACATTCCTGGTTCATTAGCCAAATCAGAGTGGCAAGAATGGTACGGTTGTTGATATTTCCCCGAGACTACGCCTCCTAATCTACAATAGGTTGTTGACGGGTCGGAACTCTACTTTCCAACTCATATCAGTTGGTGTCACAAAAGAATCTACATTTTTTCCATCATGTTCGGGTCCCTAGCTAGTGTCAACTAGTCACATCCATGTATAACACCTCCACCACGCATCACCGAGCATGGGTTAGGCTCGCCATCACGATAAGGAAAGGAAAGGAAGTAATAAACCTAAGGAGATAAATAATATTATCGACATACCATTGAGGTAAGTCTATATCGATCAAATATGCTTCCTGTGAGGAAGATCTATCTACATCAAAGGAGTGAGGCTTAATATCGGCCCAGATACGCTTCAAGGGGGAAAAAGATCCATCATGATAATTTCTCAGCGCGAGGTAGGTCAATATCGGCCGAGACATACCCTCAATGGCTGCAAGTCTATATCACTTACGATACCTCAAAAAGAGGTAGGCTAATACCGCCGATATGCCTCAAGGGGAAAGATCCATAGCACTTGCTAATACCTCAAAGGAGGTAGGTTATTGTCGCCAAGACATACCTCAATGAGGTAAGTCTATATCACTGGGCGATACCAAAAGGAGGTAGGACTAATATCGCCAGGAGATACCCTTCAATAAGGTAAGTCTATATCGACTGAAATATGCTTCCTGTGATAAAAATTTATATACATCAAAGGAGGAAGGCTAATATCGGCCGAGATAATTACTAGAAGGTAAGTCTATATCGACTGGAAATATGCTTCCTGTGATAAGATTCATATACATCAAAGGAGGTAGGTTGGTCGGGCCGATATGCCTTCAAGGGAGAAAGATCCATATCACTTGGCTAATACATCAAAGGAGGTAGATTATTGACGCTTCTAGACATACCCTCAATGGGAGGTAAGTCTACTTGGCGATACTCAAAGGAGGTAGGCCATCGCCGGGAGATGCCTCAATAGAAGGTAAGTCTATCGACCGAAATATGCTTCCTGTGAGGAAGATCTATATACATGAAAAGGAGGTAGGCTAATATCGGTCGTGGGATATGCCTTCAAGGGGAAAGATCCATAATTACTTGGCGACACCTCAAAGGAGTGTAGATTATCGATTTCACGAGACATACCTCAATGGAGGTAAGTCTATATCTATCAAGCGATACCTCAAAGGAGGTAGGTTAATATCGGCCGGGAGATATCTCAATAGAAGGTAAGTCTATATCGATTCTAAATATGCTTCCCAAGAGGAAGATCTATATACATCAAAGGAGGAAGGCTAATATCGTAGGGAGATACCTCAATAGAAGGTGGGGAAGTCTATATCGATTCTAAATATGCTTCCTGTGAGGGAAGGATCTATATACATCAAAGGAGGTAGGTTAATATCGCCGGGATATGCCTCTCAAGGGGAAAGATCCATATCACTTAGCAATACCGCGAGGCAGATTATCGTCGAGACACCTCTTTCAATGGGAGGTAAGTCTATCACTTGGCGATACCCAAAGGAGGTGTAGGCTATCGGTCGGAGATACCTCAATAGAAGGTAAGTCTATCGATCAAATATGCTTCCCAGAGGAAGATCTATATGTTCAAAGGAGGTAGGCTAATATCTGCCTGGATATGCCTCAAGGGGAAAAGATCTTATATCACTTGGCGTGAGCACCTCAAAGGAAGTAGGCTAACATCGGCCGTGAGAGATACTTGAAGCATGTAGAATAACATCGACCGAGATACGATCTTCAAGAAGGAATGTTAATATCGTACCAGTCAACCAATACCTGAAAAAAATACTTGATAAGATATGACCTATTGCTAGTTAGGATAATTAACATAGAAGGGCACCAATGTAAGCCCTCATGCGAGGAAGAATAAAGATAAATATTCCAAATAAGATAATTAACGAGGATATCGTAATATGTAACCATATATGACAAAAAGTTATATATTTCAAGCGGTGAAACGTGCTTTTAGATGCTCTCAGAGGGTGCTAAAACGATAAAGGAGGTACATCCGGGGTACAAGAAAGATTCCTTTAAAAGTCACTTATCACAAGCACGCAATTTTACGCTATCTCATACAACTCTAACAACGCTCCCGAGTCCACTTCATGACTACGAAGTTATAATATGGTATAAAAGGGGAATCCTCTCATTGCAAGGTAAGTTCACATCATCGCACACTCATAACCCTAATTTTCTCTAACCATCGCTCATCTTCTTTTTCCTTCTTCCACACCGAGAGGATTATCGACTTGAGCTGCCGTGAGGGCCTAGCCAGTGATTCCCACCGTCTTAGGTCACCGACGATAGTGTTAGTTGGTCTCAGCGCAGAAGCCTCTAAGCTTCGGATCTAGGGTTTTTCTCTTCAGATTTGGATTTCTTCTTCATTATCGGTTCGCGCGAGGGAGGACCTCGTGACTTATCTTTCCGATCCACTTCGGGTTTCTGATCGGTATTCACGATATTCTTTATATCTACAAGGTGGGTTTCTTTTCTTATGGATCTCCATCCCCGCCCAGCTTCCTCATACAGATCAAGCTTGCACCGGTCAGGAAATTCACCAATCGACTACAGGATGGAAGAAGCTTTAAAATAAACCATCACTATCGTCGTGAGATTTGGATTTCATCAACTCTCATGTTCAGAAGCCTTACAACAGCAAAGAACAACAACTTAAGCCCCACCGAGCTACTCTACCAACAGCCTACAATCCAGCAATATCGATCACCAAACATCGGAAAGGAAAGGAGTTGGAAGAAGAAGAACATGCGATTTCTCCAACAAGCCCGACATGCCCACGAGCCTTTCGCACTCCCATGGATCATAAAGGTGAAGTAACCAGAATGAAGAGTCCTCCTCGTGAAGCACCGTATAGGAAAAGAAAAGATCAAATGATAACTAGTGATAGCTCACCAGAAGGTCATTTCCGCTCTCTTCAAAGTGTACTAGATGATCCGCTCTAAGCTGTGATCAAAAATCTTCGACCTGGAGAATACACTGGAACAATAGGATCCGTAAGATCATCCGCTGAAATTCCCGAGAACGTAGCATTATTACAACAATTCTCCTGGACGGGGTAAAGGGTTTGATGTTTCTCACTACTCCTGAGGAGTCGCATAAATGGTTCAAGAGATTGCCAAAGAAGTCTATTTAAAATTTAAAGATTTCAAGAAAGTCTTTCTACACCATTTCTCCAAAGAACAAAAGGTATCATAAGACTCCTTGAGCCTGCTTTTCACTAAGCAAGCATCTAAAGAGTCCATCCGAAAGCATACATCATCAAAGGTTTAATCAGTAGCTATTGATGTACCTATGCTACCAATCGAATATTAGTTGGCCTTCTCCAAGGTTTAAATGATAATGATTTCTTTAAAGATTTAGGAAATCCTCCTGCTAATTTTGATTCCCTGATTGAGCGTGCCACCGAAGTTCATTAATCGGAAGAAGCTCAAGCTTCCTGTGAGGGAGGGTGTTACTCTTCCTACCTGTGTTAAGGAGGAAAGCTCGCCCCCGCGCCTCCACCCAGAGGGCCCAGAATAACCATCCACCCCATCGACAACTGCGTAGAGTATCATCCACAAGCCGCATAAACATGTGGAGATAACCAGAGGCACCAAGGAGATGGTGCACTTATCTTATCAGTAGCGCCATAAACTAACTAGCGCACCTAATAGGACGGCTAGTCAAGATTTTGTTTGATCAGATCCTTGGTAACAGATTAATCCAGATGCGTCATTATCGAATAACCCTAGTACCCCAGCAAAGAAAGTACGAGTCGCTGACAAAGCAGCGTTGAATACGGAGGCATATCGGCATGCGAGGTCACTCCAAGCAAGGGGTACAATTCTCGGATTCCTCGGCAAAGCACTACAGGTGCGAGGAAGAAAGCAATATTACGGAACTAGACGATGGGGATTCAATATATAGTCACTAGAAATGCCGGGAATTGTGAACAAGAGCAAATAAGTGGCAGGCAAGGATCGATCCCGAAATAGTTTGCATCTCGAGGTGTAAGAAATCCTGATCGGGCCCAGTGAAATCTACCCCTACCCCATGATGATGGGATCATCAAAGCGTGAAATAACCTACGCCCGTGTATCTTGCAAAGCGTAGTACATGGGAGCCATTACGTCTATCAATGGGGTATCGAGAAGGCTTCAATCCTATTATACAGATCAGGCTTTCATCATATTGAAGTATATTCAAGCAAGGGACATGCATTCTCCTCCTATATTCGTCTAACACACCGAGTTAGCCAAAATCTTCTCGAAGAAGCATTACGAGAACAAGATCTTATTTCTGGGTAGATGTCCATCCTCTTATATACGTGATTGTGAGTTTACTTAAACCAGTTAGCTAGACTCATCAAGATTAAATTCCATGGATGATCAAGGGAGTAGCGTAGAATAATCCAATCAAGACCAAAATGTTTGTGGAAATAATTGATTGAGCACTGAGCACTAGAAAGATTGAAGAATGGAGGTTAATGTCATTCGAGGAAGGTTCTCCCAGTGACTAACATTTGACGAAGAGGAAGGAAGGTTCTGATCCGGGGATCTCTACAAGTTAGCATAGATTATATATGACCGATCTTAATCTTGCTAACACGAATTTCTCGAAGAAGAAGATAAATGATATTGGGATGCCCAAAGAAGTCTCTGTTGTACAGCCAATGGAGCATCTCCTTGCACGGATGCCTCGGCTTAGCCTCATTGCAGCAAAGGAAAGGAGTGAGTGAAGTGCGGTGAACAAAACCGCGTATCAATCAAAGAAATAACTAAACTGAGTGCATCGTCAAGGATCAATCCAAAGCTCAGTAGGCTAAGCAGTTGTTACTTAGCCCTGAAACAAATGGTAGTATGCATTGATTTCTAGGATCTCAACAAAGCATTATCCATTGCCCCAGATCGATCAATTGGTAGACTCTCTTTACACGATGCAAAACATCTCTCTCTAGATGCTTATCGTCGCTCGCTCATCGTCGCTCGCTATCATCAGTTCTTAGAAGATCAGAGGGCTTTTATAACATCTCCGGGTACTTATTGTTATAATGTTATGCCTTCCTGGGACTAATCTATCGACGACCTATTCGGTAGTTAAGGTCTCAAGAGGACGCATTGGTAGTAAATATGGGATGTATGATTGTACATCTTAATTAATTGTCTCTTCTTCAACAAGTTGAGTGGCGACCGAGGGGATCGTAGATCATCGTGCAGGGAGGAAGAGTAAGAGAAGATTGATGAGGCAAACGCCAAATTAACCAAATCCGACAAATGTATTAAAACGGTGCTAGCGAGCAAAGTTCACGGATCGGATATATTATGAGGAGCGACGAGAAAGAGGCAGGACAAACCAGCAAGTACCTGAGTACATGGAGCCACATACCGCCGACAGATTCTAAGCTAGTCGGGATTCGTGTAGGTACTCTAGAAGGCGATCATAGAAAGGCAACTTGAAGAGACTTATAGAAAGCCAACAAATTTAGGATTGGAGGAAAGATAATCCAAGAATGAAAGATTATTGAACCTCTCCCTCGGAAACCTATAGAGAGAGACTCTTCGTAACTAATGAAAATGTTGAGGCAGTGACAAGAAAACAACAAATCAGATACTTTTCTAGCCATTTATTAGGAGAGGTGGGATATACACTACCATCGAAAATTATGCCATATCATGAAGATCTGCCCATATTTTCTAAAGCTGAGTATATATGTTTATCAATTAATTTTGGGGTCTCAATCAAGATGGACGATCGGTCGAATCAACGACCTGACGAATCGACTCGAACTGGGAACAATATCGATACCTCACTCACCCATCAAGCCAACTCAACTTTCATGGAAGTTCAAAGGCCTCCGAGGAGGGAGAGAAAAATTTGGAAAATTTATTTGTAGATGGCTCAACACCGACTTATATCTCCTTCAATGATGACTTCATCTCATCTCCATTGGATCAACTCATACACGACCCTCGAAATGGCCCCCAGAGATAGGAAGAAGGTTACGACATTAGCGACTCGTAGATCGACTTTATTTAATTTATGATGATTGAGGTAAGCTATACAATAGTTGTGATAATGCCTGAAGACTGATTCAAAAGAGTGTCTCGCTACAGATTATGCATATTTTATGACATCTGGACATTGGACAAGCGGTGGAACTGACGTGGGTTATCATGAAAGTTAACCGGTTAATCTGGGAAGGAGCGTAACGTCTTGACTATCTGACTGGGGTCTTGACAGCTAGGCATCGCTACTAACCCTATTTATTTAGAGAGAGATAGATATCTTTTCCTTTTATTTACATTGTTCCTTATTTTTAAATTGTTGTGGTCTTGCATTACATCTTGCGTTTAATTCTTCCCCCCTCTTTTGATGGCCTCCACGAACCTCGCACTCGCGAGGGCAAACAGTGAGGCTAACTAACTTCAGCTTTTTAACCTCGCGTTTGCTGCCGCATTGGTCTCGAATGAGTTGCAGCTTCTCTCTCTCGGCCATGACCACGCGAGTCCTTGCGATGCGATTTTGCTGATTCCTTTTCCTTCCTGCTCCGGATGCTGCGCTGCAGGGAGCCACCAGCCTTGTCCACCGTATGAGTTATGACGATAACGAAAAGCAATCACTCGCCCGACCCTTTCCTCATCTCAGCGCATCAGCGTTCTCGCGATCGCGATAGCGCCTGGATCAAATAACCTTGTCTTACCGAGCAGTGCGGCCTTCGATAAGTGAGAGCGGCTAGATCTGGTGGGGAGGGTGATGGGGAGTGGTCCATTGAATAGGGATCCATGTAGAGGAATGTTGTAGAGGGTTTACGAATGTTTGGAATGTTTGGAAATAAGTCGGACTTTGACTTCGATCTAAATCTGATCCAAGCGGTTGGTGGTTTGTTTAGTGAAGCAAAGAGCTTTTTTCGCGCATTTACTTATATAATTCGCTTGGCATTCAAAAACCAGACGAGGGATCCATCAATTTGATGTTTCGCAGTGAGATTTAATTTAGGAAGTGTGCATTTTCTGTAGAGGTCAGTAGAGATTATGCATGGTTTGATTTGTGATCATCTTGCCGGATCTCATCTTGTTCTGTTTGTGAAGAATTCCAGCCAAGAAAGGCTGTGCTGTGGACTTTCTGTTACGACATTTAAATTCATTCAGCAGCAACAGTGCTAGGAATCAAGGTAAGGTATTTGGTTTTTGGTCTTAGTTGTAGATCATAGTGTAATTCGATTATTTTAGCTAGATGATCATGTGTAGATGAATTTGTGTGAGAAGAATGAGGGTAATGTGATTAGGGTTTGCCCTAAGTTAGGATTTGAGATCTTATTTAGCTATTTGGAAGAGTTGTAGCTAAATAAAAATATATTTGTGATACTATTTGTCTATCAGAGACGAATATCTCGGAGTCAGATTTGGACCATTTTATCGGAGTATGATGACTTATTACTTTATGTCTTTTATCATGATAATATATAGTCTGTATCGTACCGCCGTTGGTTACACATTTGCCGTGACTGTTGTCACTTGATTAGTACGTGTTTGTTTCATTATCATCTAACTTTGCACGATTGCTACTGATATACCATAGGCCTAGGTAGTGACTACCATGCCTTCACATACTATTTGATACTCTTCTTTCGAGATTTGTGTACCATGATCGTCTCATGGTACATCAGATCTATTATTTATGTTATTAGTTCATATGTTTTCCGCCCATGATTGTGTGAGCTCGCGTTCTATTGTCGCTCGCCTGCACTCATCGCCGATTACTCGCCGCTTGATTATCTTGCACATCGCATACATCTGGTGTGTCATCATCAGCTCCGGTGTGGCCACCGGGAGTCCGTTCATGCTGTCTTCGTGTCCGGTTGACGCGTGGACAATAGCCTGTTTAGCCAGGACAGCAAGATGCATTTGGCCAGCGTAGCCGCCCGCCTCGACGTGCTCCAGTCGTTAGCAATGTATCGCCGGTTAGCCGGCTATGATATCGTGATATTAGTGTCTTCAGACAAGATGCACTACGTAGAGCCACACAATTGAGTCCGTGCAGTGCACACTTGATCAAAGGGCCAGACATGCCGCTATGATCTGCACGCATTGTCGTCACCTATCTCGACGACTGTGATGATAAACTGTTGTGATTCACTTTGTATTGCCTTCTATTGATTTATGTCGATGGTTTGGATCATTCCTCTGTGATTAGTTCACTCGTGGACGCACTACTTTATTCCGGCCAGGCTCCCGATTTGTGTTTTATTGGATGCGCGTACGAGACTATACGAGTGTATGACTCACCCCGCCGCCCGCCCATTGTTGATATCGTTTCGAAGCCCAGGTACATTCCTGAGATTACTGCCCCCAATCTAGACGTGAGCCAGTTCTACTAGGTTATTTGCTTTATTTTGCTTCTCTCTCGTATCATGTCTACAAGCTTAGTTTTGTTTTGATTTTATGGATATTACGATTGTTACTTGTTTTGGTCTTTTTGGATGGTTTGTCTACTTCTTGTCATCATACCACAGCCAGGAAGAGTCGCTGGATCGTGCTAGTGGTGTCAGTGCTCGTCCTCCTAGATTTGGAGATTCAGTCAGCCATTGATCGAGTCTATTGTTATTATTATTGTTGTTGACAAGCGTTGTGCGGCCATGGCCGGCGTGAAGGTCGTCAATCTCTCTATAGCGTGTTTGTTTTTTTATTATTATATTCCCTGATGGTGTTATATAGTGTTTTTCGTAGAGTCAGTCGAACAGGGGAGACTTTATGACGACAACAGTGGACAATTAGTAATATCGAGTATCTAGATACTAGTTACGTCGAGCGGTACGTGTATGCTTATGTGCTATGTGATTCGATTTATCGTTACAATTTATTGTATTCTAGTCGATATAGTTCTAGATTCTTTGATTTTGACAGGATGTCGTTTACTTTAACATTAATTAGGCGCTAAATCGTTTGTGTTATTATTTGGAGTCCGTGGTTCGAGTCGGGCGTTGATACCTCATCGTCGTATATTCAGTGCTACAGCTTGCGTGGTTGTGATGGGTACTGTAAGTAGTGGGCCTGAGTTTGCCCAGCACTGTTCAAACTGGGTATGTTCAAACCGATACGGATTTTGGATTCCCAAGTTTGTCAATGGATGGTGGATGGATTATTGACATGATCTGATTCTCTAGCTCGATGATGAGAGATCAAGTGAATCGTCGTGGGGAATTCGTGCAGAGAGGTATGATGTTTATTTTATGATGGTTTATGGCATGTATTAGCACTTTATCTTTAGTACTTGTCTAGTTGTTGTAACACATATTACATGTGATAGGTAAACCACTGATCATGGTCGACTTTAATAGAGATCGAGGATTATAGTCCGATGATTTTACACATACCCGAGTCGGTGGCTTTAATTTAGCCTTACATTACTAGTAGGGCCGCACACTACTACACCTACTAAATTGGTTTGGTATACTCTGATCGCTCGTGCGGATGGTTTTATACTACCATACCTTTTGTCGGATGATACGAATTCATTCGTCATTTTGAAGTTTCATGTTTGATCATTGAGAATGGTTTGAGGTCGAGGGTTTGTGAGATGATATTGTGATATGTTGATTTTATGGTTTATGAGAGTAAATGTTATGTGGTTGGTTGTCTGATGATCAAATATTAGATATTTGTTTTGATGATCTATTAGTGGATAACCAATTTGATGATTTATATGGGTGGGGTTGTGATGATATAGTGAGTCATTCCAAGGGATATGGTGATCATTATAAATGAGAGAGTTTGTTTATGTGTTGAGAGATTTTGATTTTAATAAAATCTATAAGTTATGATAGTTAACAGATGATAAAATTGATATTTGTTTCATCTGATATTGAACTATGTGGATAAATAATGATTGATGTTTTGAATGCTAACTTACCCTCATGGGGAGTAGAGACTTATTTATCTGGATATTAGTGGGCTGATATTTTGAGGATAAAAAAATATAGGTTCTTGATGATATAATATTTTTTTTTGGGTGGTCACATTTATTCATACGACGTGGATTGACATTTCTAGTTTCTGAGATGATGTATGTAGTTGTTGAAATTGATTATGACCGTTTAGTTGTTTGACGTTGTATACCATTTTATCTTAGTTAATTTTTGTCAGTAAATATTGATTTACACTTGTTAAATCGGTCCGTCATGAACCCATTATGTTTGTTTCGAGTTAGTAGTAGTTGTGTGGTTTGATATACTTAGTGGAGGATTAAGGTATTTCGATTAGATTAGTAGATGATTTAATGATTTAGTTTTGATGGTTGTTGAATGATAGAGGTAGAGTTGCCATGATGCCTTCATTTTTGTTCAACCCTGTATTAGAGCACATTATAGCTTATACACTGATAGAGTTTAGCCATATGTACGATAGTAGTGTGGATCATTCGTGTTAAGTTAAGTTTAAAGGATTATCGGCTGGTTAATGATTTCGAACCTGGGATTGTACACACAGGGTTAATTTGGGTGTTCGGTTGACTCACCACTGGAAGTGTAGAGCTAATTGCTTAACACTATGGATACATTGTTATTAGTGTTTCGGAGTAGTACATTTGATTTAAGAGAGATAAAATTTTTTTCCATGATATAGTCTTGTGTGTAGTGACATTGATGACAATGGTTGTTATGTTATACCACCCAGTTATTTTTCGTTCTTCCGATAGTTCCTTCTTGAACCCTAGCAGTGTGTTATATTCTTGGATGATTATCGGATAATTTTTTTTTGGGTTGCTTTTTGATTATGTATTCATGCTTGATACATATATAATTTAGTTTAATATACTAGTAACAGAATATGGTGTTGTATAAGGGTCTCTCGATGCGCCGCCATGCTCTATATTATACGCACATTATATATGATGAGATTGTGGTCAGAGTCTAGAGACTATCATTTTTGCCATATATGTATCCATGTTCGATATGGTTTGGTCCCTTGATTAGATATATGGTTGGTGTCATATGTGTGAAGATAGCTTGTTGATTAAACTGATATGCCTGGTTGGTGTTTGTTCATGGAGGCATTTTGTCGACGAACTCTGGAGATTGTGACATGTACATGTGTTGTGATGTAGTATCCTGGGTATCTCTTTTGGATTATGTTTGATATGTGGAGTGCACCACACGAGATAAGTATGCTATATGAGTGTTGTTGTTATACTTTTAGCATAGGTGAATATGTATGGGTGGTTCGAGGTGTATTGTTGACCCCTTGATTTCTGCACATCGTTCTCGGATATTGAGGTATCATACCATCACGACCGTTGTAGGTTTCATACAGGTGGAGCATGTCATGTGAGATATACAGTGAAAGGGCATCTCTGACGAAAGGTCGCGCATGCGGTGATGATTATTATGTTTTTGTTGGATTAACCCATCAATTAATTTTCCTATCGCGGATGACCCACTAGTGATAGAGTTGATGATGGGATTTGGATTGAGTTACAGGTTGTTATAGTAGGCCAAACCTGCATGTTGTTGTGTGTGAGAGATCTTATCTCTTGCATTACACTCTAAATGGATAGTTAGGTGCCTGTGCTTATATTATTTGTTGTGGGCGTGAGCGTTATATCCCAATTCTCCTCGCATTCTTGGATTGATGGCATTCTCCTATATGTGGTCTGAACATCGGATACTTCAGAATGTTGCTCCCATGTTGGTTTCATGGAGCGATTGCTGCTCTGTCCATGGTGGTTGTGTATAATCGTAATGGTTGCTCCACCAGTTTATTTCTTTGGTAAGATTTGTTATGATCGATTTTCATTTATTATTCGAGATCTTATGGATGGAACGTTGTACGGACATGTATATTAGTGTTGCCATATAGGCCTTCGATGGCCGCTATTCAGATGTTTTCGAGGACATGATCACAGTGTCGAGGATGTTTGGATAGGTGTCCATTATCGCTGCTGTGGGCGATGTTGTGATCTATGCAAGATCCGAGTGGGTCACGACACTACCTTGGATAGATCATGATGATCGTCGGAACATCTGATTGATTGCCGGTATGGATTGTCTTGTGATGGGGACACACTACCGCGTACCGGTAGGGCCGCTGGATAGATAAGGTGTCATATCAGCGTTATCACCAAAGTCATCTTTGACTGACGATATTACGATATTTTCGCATTCACTCTAAATCCGGCTATGGGGCTCCATGCTTAGTTACTTTCACGACACATGAACGAAACGGAACCTTGGCTAGTTGAGAGTCTGGAGCCAAGATCGATAGGAGCCGACGAGACTACTGGAGCCATTGTTGTTCTTGGTTGCTGCGATACGGTATGAGTATATTATACACCTGCAAGACGGCGGCTCGTATTTTAGATGTTGGCACGGAGCCTCTTGGTTCTCCCTGTTCGGGGTGGACGTCAGATATATTTTGCCTCAAGTTGAGGGAACCATCTCCGGACGCTCACCATTTTTGCCCTGTGGCTTCACCGATCTGCAAAGTTGAATCTTATTGCTTTAATTTGGCAAGCGGCTGTATGATATGGCGGCTGAGAGGATTCTTCTCGCCAGATCCTTAAATATGAAGTATATTTTTGAGAAGGAACCATAGCTAAGCTCTCTTGACCCGGAAAGATGGTGGAGGACACGTCGATTAGCTGCTATCACACAGTGACTGCCGATGACGCATAGCCTAAGCGTGAGGGACTTTAATTAGACTTGGTTAAGTACTCTAGTTATACCCGATTGGACAGAGCCACGACTAGTCTTGAGGGCAGAATCGGGGCGAGGAGGCAAGGAGCGAAGATAGCGGTCACACCGATGACTGCCGGGGCCGTTCCATGAGCCTTGTTACCTCTCGATTGATGCCGCTGGGTTGGTCCTTCGAGTGGTGTTCGGATCTGTCGGGCGTCGGAGGCGCTAGAGTCGAGCACACCCTTAGGTGGACTCTTGTCTCGTTTCACAGAAGAAAGAGTGATTGGCCTCGCCCTAAGAGCCGGGGTAAGCTCGATCAGCTCGCGAGCGACATTGACATCTTTCCATCTCGAAGATTGGCAGAGCTTCGCTGCATGCACGTTCACGTATTCCATATCTGAGATCGTGCATGCCATCTGATGTGTTGTAGATAATCTCATCCTCTTCGGCATTAATCCGCCTCCTTCTCTAAGATCTTCCCTGACATTAGGAGGAAAGCCCCAGCTCTCGGAGGGCTATCGTGTTGAATCTATCAAGACTATCCTACACTATGGTTGGCTATCAAGGAGGTTACCGAGCTCAAGATACGATCGGCTGAAGCTCGATACTAAGTGGGTATGGATGTGTCACGTTTATGGAGTTATGGACAAGCTAGTTCATGTGGTACTGGTACTGGCGAGATGACGAAATTTTGGTGGGGAATGTAAACAAAAGTTATGATAAAGATAACATTCGGAAATCACATGACGAATCGTATTGCACGAATCGGGACTGACGCAGGCAAAAAAAATTTGAGCTTTAAGGCTACTATCTCTTATTTAAGGAGATTATTATAAATCTTTTCTTTATTTCTATTATTCCTTTACATTATGTCGAAATCCTCATTAATGCTTCGTCATCTGCGCCTCCATGGTTTCCTTTTGTTCCTTTTGCTTTTTCTCTACTGAGGGTGCTCGGTTGGCCGCTTACACATACGGTCATATTCGAATGTCCCCATCTTGCCGCTCTCTAGATCTTTCCTCCTCTGCTTTCGCTTGCTGGGTGCGCTACCGCTCGCCCAGGTCACATTCGCAACACAATCGCTGCCGACGATCAGCCTTTTCACCTTTCTCATCTTCCTCCTAGCGACACTTTCTCACTGCCACTGCTCCGATTCCAACCAGCGACCTTGCTCCTTCCGCATAGGCTCACTGTGGTCCAAGTGGCCGAGGGGTGAGGGGGTCGAGAGGATCTTTGGAGGTGAGATGAGCATGATCCGTGAATAGGGTTTCGTGAAATGTTGAAATCGCGACTTTGATCTTTCGATCCGAATGATTGAAACAGTAGCTAGCCAGGTTGGTGTTAGTGAACTTCCTCTTGATTCCAATGATGTTTCTAGTACTGCAGCATCAGCACTATCCTTCTTACGATTACTCCGATACTTCGCGATTCAACAACCAAGATGATGAACGTGAATGTGCAGAACGTTATTCACGACATTTGATTTCTCTCTTTATCGCTCGCAGAGATTTAGGAAGTCTATGTGTCGGTGTATGGTTTGATTTGTGATCATCTCGCTTGCTCATCCTTGTTGTGTGCATGTCAGGAATCATTTCAGCCATACGACTTTCAATCTTTTGTATGTTACATTTAAATTCATTCAATCATTTCTTTGGAATCAAATAGGTATAAGTTGCTTTGGTCTTAGTTGTAGAGATCATAGAGTGTATTCATTCACAATTTTAGCTAGATGATCATGTGTAGATGAATTTGTGTGAGAAGAATGAGGGTAATGTGATCTTTAGTGTTAGAGATTTTATTTAGCTATTTGGAAGAGTTGTATAATAAATATATTTCTATTTCTATGTCGATCTGATATGAGTTTGATCTCACGATATCTACGTATATCCCGAGTTTTCGGAGTAGGTATTGGTAGGGTGGGTACTTATGACTTAATATCTATTGATGGCATGATAAATAGTTACTGATGTTACATGGTGGTTATCTTTTCTGCGATATGCTCCATTGGTTAGGTATCGATATACCATGCTCCTGTTATATCTAGTAGGGTACGCTTCAATAGTTGTTCCAACTGTATATCGATCCTATTTATGATCTATGTGTACTATTCTTGGCCATACACATCTGTCAGTATATGTGCCACTTGGATGCCCTTGGTAGCCGCGCTCGCACGCTTTGTCGACATTCAGTTTCGCCGATTGTGCTGTCGCGGTGGTTCGCACATCACCCACTTCACGTGTTACGGTTGGCTCATCTTTATTTAGCTGACAGTTCATATCTTAACTTCCAGATCACTTCGTATGACTCATAGCTTGCCCGTTATAGTTTATCGGATGCGACGCCATCCGGCGCGATCGATTCATTATTCCATGTAACTGATAGTATACAAACTCGGGATCCGACGGCATGATTACCGAGTACCGGATTCCCAGGAGAGCGTGTGGTGTTATACTCATGATTTCCTAGACATCTGCGCCAGTATTATCGACAAAGATCCCGCTCCCTATGACTCGCTATGCACTTGTGCGATCCGAGGCAGTGAGTGCTCCGCGACATTATGACTTCCGGCGCCTTGTGACCCGATACGATCGATCCTGATTCAACTAATGCTTGCTTTAACTTTGATGCGGATCGCACGGTTCGATCTGATGATGCTATTCACTCAGTACCTTTATTCTCCGGTATTTTGAAGCAGTGTTCACTACATTCGTATGCATGAGGTTCTGACTGAATGGCACGTCCTCCTTGAGGCATGCCCGACTTATCGAGTGCATAGGACTACTACTGAGGTGAGGCGCATATAGGTTGTTATTCTTCCATGGACTATGTTTTAGTTTTGTTTTGATTTTATTTATGGATATACGAACTGACCGTTTGATGGTTTTGGATGGTTGTCTTCTTATTCACGAAGAGTAGTTCGGGGCCCTCGACGTAAGACAGTCACTGGATTCTAGATTTGGTCTGAGCTGGATGGTAAGTTGGATTGATTATCTTTATTATTGGTAGGTGAGATGACGGCAGCATCGAATCTACAGTTTGTTGTTATATTTTTTATCCGTCGAGTACCTTGTGGCTTGCTAACATAGTGTCCTCATATCTGGAGGGTCAGATGTGATGGAGCGTAGACTGGGGCACAAGTAATAAGGTACCATGGAGTCTATGGACCCACCCAACAACTCTCTGTAATATCTTATATTGGGATCAAGGGATTAGGTGATTTGAGGCTCAATCATATTGTATCTGGAGGTATTCTTCCTAGTATGCAGGCAAGGGGTATTTAAGAAGACAAGAGAAGGCAGGCGGACACAGAGAGAGCGATTATATAAAAGAGCTTTCTAGACCTTTGCTCAACTTTTATATTGGATGTAACGATGCTACGCTTATTTTTAATGTCTATCAAAGTTCATACAATGTAGCCACATCAGAATCGCCATAGAAAAGGCTACTCACTCTTATGAAGATGCCAACAAGTTGGTAAGAACTTGTATTCTGTCAAACATAATATTCTTCCCACTAGGATATCGCACGAGAACCTCTATAGTTGCCTCTTTCATCGACGGGCATGATATATAAAAGTCCATTGCGCACCTATATGTTCTTAGTAGTAGTGGTGGATTATTCTAACGAGAGTGAAGTAACCACTTGCTCGGCTTGACTCTGTTATTAAATTTCTATGGAAATATAATAATGTAGTTGTATTCCAAATTCATAAAATAGTAGTCTAAATTAACGGAAGGCAATTCCAAGGGGATAGGATAGTAGGTGACAGAGCAGACCCATTCTACTAGCTTATCCGCAATAATAATGTCGTGAAACCAATAGGAAAATCATAGAGGTTTAAGACTTGGATCAAACTGATCAAATATCAAGATGTTCAGTAGATGAATTACTACCCACCCTTTTGTTCCTGTAAGCGTGAGAGGCTACGGTGAACCCCTTCAGTTTACTGGGGAGAAGAGCAATTCCATCTAGATGGGGTAGAATTGGCCGAGACAATTATACGAGGAGACAATGATTGGTCATGCACTCATGGAGCTAGACTTAATAGAGGAAATTAGAGATAAAGCTACTAGTCTGACATCATATCGACAACGGATGAGACAAAACTATAACAAAAGAGTCATCTTCCCAGATTTTTCCAAGTAGGAGATTTGGTATGGAAGCAAATCGGGGATGTCAATAAGTTGGCACCACAATGGGAGGACCTTAAGTGATAGAAAACTCATATCGTGTATATTATCTCCAAGATCAAGGAAGAATTTAGGCGTCCAGTCTCCTGGTGTAAATCTTATCGCCTAACTACATCACCTACTAAAGAAAAACAAACAAATCACAATTAATTATTTGAAGTCGGTCAGAGAGGACAAGTACCTCAAATATGTCTGTACTTTTAAAGCCAATAGAAGATCGCATTAGTAAATAAGTATGGTTCATCACTGAGTTGATAAATGTTGAGGTTATATATTTCGAAAGCACCCTCTGTGAGGAACCCTTGTACTCACTCCCCTGAACCCAGACTTTAAAGGCCACAATTAGTCAAACATCATATTATACAGAACATAGAATATAGAACAGTCGAACATAATCGGGAAATCGGAAAACATGAAGTAGGATACTCATGGGAGGCTCGAAGTAACTTTGAACCGGAGACAATCCCATACGGTTCATGAAAAATCGCACGGAGACTTTAAATCTCCTCACATATCTCGAACTCGATCTTCAGGGTAGTGCAGGCAGGACTTTAAACATCCGAATAGATGAATCAGCATA
The DNA here is from genome assembly GCF_018446385.1 of Zingiber officinale. Lineage (NCBI taxonomy): Eukaryota > Viridiplantae > Streptophyta > Magnoliopsida > Zingiberales > Zingiberaceae > Zingiber > Zingiber officinale. The sequence continues at coordinate 80,250,324 of NC_056006.1, forward strand.
ACTCTTCGGAATCTCCTCATATGAGAGGTGAGGAGGCACAAACCATCTGCAAAGTCATAGTCGGGAAATCGGTCGAAATCTCATGACCCGTCTTCAAACTTAGGAGTGAAGGAACCGTCTCTAAACATAAACCTTTATGACGGGCATGCTAATCTAGGTCTTAACCTTGTGTCTTCACTTTCGTACTTTACTTGACCATGGAGGAATGGACTTTAAACCATCATCCTCCATGGGATACGGGTAACTTCCATGAAATAACCAGTCTTCTCGAGCATCACATAGGTCTTCTTGAGTCTAGGAGAATCTCATCTCCTGAAATAGGACCGTCATAGGAGAACCGAGTCTCATAGGAGGAACCGAGAACTCGATTGATCGGAATAACCTCCTAACGACGGTCTTCATCATGGAAGACGGCTTTAAACCATAGTACTGATCATACGACTCGGAAGGTGTATGCGGATCGTCTTCATAGGATCCATACTCTAACGAACCTCCCGGGGCTCGAACGAGGCGGGAACGAAAACTTTTTTAAACAAACGAGATCGAACAATATAGTCGGGAAACGATAATAACGGGTCGACGTTTAATGGGCGGGCGGCTGGAGGAAGAGACTCTAAACACTGAGACATATAGTCGACGAATCCTCCCTCCTTGTAACTCGGGCGCTGGTCCCATGGAACTTTAAGGCAAGGAACATCTCGGAGTGATCGATCGCATGTCCTAGTCGACGATATGACCCATGTCGACGGCCGGTCTGAGAACAACGACTCACTTTAAACTCATCAATGAGAAGACCTCCCTGCTATAATCTTGATTCGACTTCTTCATCGAAGAAGAAGAAAGAACTTTAAACATCCACAACATAAGTCGGATCGAGAAATCTCATGAAGATACCTACTTCATGTTCTGGTAACTAAACCATCATCACATAATAAGTCGAAAAAGACCGAGAGCGGGTCTCTTCGACGGACCATCCTTAGAGTTCAGTAATCATTACATGACTGCATCAGATTCCTTTTCACGTTATATGATACGGATCATTATGCAGTTTAATCAAAGCCTAATGCATCATGGAATCTGGATACTTATGAAAATATAATCGTCGTCTATATCACCAAGAGAGTTTTATATATTACCTTTATTCAATATCGTATTATTCTTTTTGGAAATAAATATGTACCGATGCTAGTGCTATACAGGATTCATCAAGACAAAACAACTTCAAAAAACAAGGAAAGGAATTTAAAACTTATATATTTAATGTTGGAGAGTTGGAATTTCAAATTCCAGAAAGCAAGAAAGTAGTGGATATTAAAAATTTTCTACTATATGCGATCGATTAATTACAAACTTTGGTGGTACTTTTATAGTCGCCGCATAATCTCCTAAACATGAAAAGGACCTTTTTATCTAGCTACAAGGTTAAGCTCATTTATACGATTTATGAAAAAAGGGCCCTAGGTAAATAATAGCCACCCTCTATTCTCATCATGTGAAGAACTCCCCGACTGAATGATTTATTTGAGCACCTACTATCCTCTCCTATTCTGAGCAAATGATGGGACTTTAAGTAAACCAATCTACACACTCCTCCCTTCGACCTCTCTCTTGCTATAACTCTAGAAATCAACTGCACCTATGTGTGCAACTTTGTGTTTTGATCCTTCCGATCTACTGATTTAAAAGTGCCACGGTCATTTCTGTGTCAGATCCGACATCTTGAGCCTTTCCGTCGTTTTGATCTATTATTAGAAACCATGATGCTAGGCTAGGTCTTGAGTCTTCGTCATAAAGACATAAGGATGCAAGATTACTTCTTTACTTTACTTTTCTTAAAAGACTTTTGAGAAGCATCAAGCTTTTTTGTACTTAAAGCAGTATCTAGTCTAAAGTGTGCGATCACATAATTCTAAAGTTCTTCTCTCGCGAGCTCTTTATCTTTCATAATTATGCGACTCTCTCCTCACTTATTTCAAGACCGCGCTGATTTTGTAAGGTCTTTCTTCTGCAACCGAGCCTGCAACCGAGCTCGCCAACAGCCACGCTATATTGCTAGGAAGGTGAGCTGAAGTAGCCTAAGCGTCGGCTTGAGCTTTAATTTATTGTTCTCATGTCCCTTGTGGCGAAATGCGTCATATAGACTTGAAAGGAAACTAAAAAGGGATGTGTTAAAATGAAGGTACAAGTTGATATATAACTAGAAATACTTTATACCCACCCACCATATTCAGGGTGTCAAGGCGAAGTGCTCTTGGGATGTACTAACTCTTTATTCTTGTAGCAACTGATCTCGGCAGAAATAGACCTTGTAGTTGCAAAGAGCCATAACTAGGTGGATCTTGTGAGGGTTGAGGCCTATTTAAATAAGGGCGAGGAGGGGAAGGAGGGAAGGCAGGCAGGAGGCAAAAGGATGCAGAATGGAGAATGCAGGTATAAACATAGGGCGAGGGAAGAACTAGATGGAAAGAAGGTAACAATGCGAGGAATTCGCCTATAAGAACACCGGGAACGTCAAGGATTGACACTTGGAAAGATCTCCCCAGGTAGGAGCCAGAAGTCGCGAGCCGCCCAGGCCAATCATGACACTGCCAATGCAATGTATTAAAGATCCCATACACTAAGCACCGCCTCGTAGGTACTGAACAAGGGAATAATAGAAGAAGAAGGGAAGTAGATGGGTCTCATCATCCTAAAGCGGGATTAGAGATAATATGGGTGGAGTTATTTCGCCGCCTTACCTCTCTCAAGAAAATGGTGGGCGTAGTAGGGACAAGAGCTTGTACCAAAGAAATCACAAAGGAGAAGCCCGAAAGATTGCTTTAACCAAGGCTCTCTTCTCTCCTCTTCCATGTCTGCTGCTGCATCCTCCTTTGTCTTCGTTATCAGGATAGATAAACCAAAGAAAAATCTCGACGGTGGCATTCTTTTCCAAAAGGAGGACTTAGTCATGTGCGATGATTCTTGTACATAAAAGGAAGAACATCACCCACGAATTAAATCTATAAAAGATGCATTAATTAGTAAATATGGATCGATGTGTATACATACCAAAGGACCCATCCAAGTGTCAATCTTGCTTATTGCGAAACATTAAACTCCCGATTAGATCGGCACGGTTTTGCCCTCGCTTCTCTTAGTTTAAGGCTTAGGAAGAAGCCGTAACAGGGCGCGCAGGCGAAACGGATCAAGAAGATCATGAGTGCTAGGAAGTGGAGGTAAATCATGTATCCATTAGATAAAGCACTAGTGGAAGAAGGATAGATATAACAACTTAATCGTCGTTGGATTGTTCTTCTTCACAAGTCTCCTTTCTAAAATAGCATAAGGTTGAAATTTAACTTCACCATCTGAATTCACTTCAGGAAGATAAGACAAGGGGAAATCTAACAGTTTAGATACCCCAATAAAACCCATAAGAATGGAAAAGGATTGAGGGACAAACTGGTTGAGTGGAATTTTAAAATACTGAAAAAGGACAGATATTAATAAGGGAATTTTTTGAGATTTTTGAAAATTTTTCGGGAATTTTTCGGAGCTCATACGGATGAGTTAACGGGGATAGAAATGGGGCCTGAAAAAGCCTGTTTAGGCTACCCTGTTTTAACGAGGAAAAGTTTTATTTTCTTTTCCTTTTTCTTTTCTTTTTCTTTTTCTTTATTTTCTCTCTTCTGTCGCCGTGCCCCAATTCCCCCTCGCGCCTGCTCTTTTCCTCCCCTGTCGAATCCATGCGCCAAGCCGAGTTTTCTTCTCCCGATCATCTGCCCTAACCGCCGCAGAATTCCTTATCTCTTCTCCCTTCTTCCTTACTCCTCTGCCCATTCACCTCGCTGTGGAGACTGCCATGGCCGACGCTCTTCTTTCCTTTGTGCTGCCACCAAAAATCAACAACCGATGCCACTGCCGCTGCCCTCTCCGGCCACTCCTTCCGTGTGCCCTAGATCCACCACCGGCCACAGGAACCCCGGAGCCGATCGCTCCTCTTCTCGCCAACACTCAAGTTGTCGTGTGCCCTAGCCTCTCCACCGTCGCATACTTTCCTTTCCTCTCTTCCCCTCTGCCCTAGCCTCCAGGCCGTCTAATGTTATTCCTATATTCTGCCGACAGAGGAGAGAGAAGTGAGAGAAATATAATGAAGAAAAGAAAAATAATAGAAAAAGTCAATGGTGGTGTATTTTGTTTTAGCGGCTGCCCTTATTCCGACAGGAATCACCTGTTGTGGACCAACAGAAGAGACTTTGGTGTTGAGGTAAGGAATAGGGTTTTGATTTTAGTTATAGATCATGGTGTAATATAGATTATATGATTACGTTGTTGTGAGGGATTATAATTGTTGCAAGTTCTAATTTGTATGAACTAGTTATGAAATGATTGAGGAGTTGATGATCCAATTAAGGTTTAAAATTTGATTTGGATTTAGGTTAGCTTCTCGGGAATTTGATTTATCTAATTAAGAAATATGTAATTAGCTAAATCTGTATATCGTGTTGTTACAGGACTGTGATTCGAGACGGGCGTCTCCTCATTGGACATTGAGTTCGATTCGATCTATATCATGTATCTTGACTTATTGTATTGTCATTGTCATTCATCGATACATAGTATTTTATAACTTTGACAATGAACATGTTTCCTTGGTATGTATATATATCGTTGATATCCATAGCATGTTTTGTTTTGTCGCTTTATATCTCATGATTTGTTACCATGAGTATCTTGTTGCCATCATTTACCATGAGTATCTTAGTTTCTAGTGACATACCATGCTTTATTGAGGTTAGGATTAGGCTCTGGATTTTTGTTTCTGGCATGTGTATCCAAATTATCTGATACTTAGGTTTACGCTTGTGTTATATATCTTAGCATATCGGTGCCTAGACCTTGTGGTTTGATACGTGTATTGTTGGTACATATATGAGAGATATGTTTGGATCTAGGTTTATACCATAGAGCATGTATAACCTAGATCCGTGGATGACTATTGTGGTACCCATATTATATATATATGGATTTTTTTATGATCAGGATATTCCATACTTATTATGACAGACATTTTTGATATTCTATATATCTGTACTCAGATCTTAGTAGATCATCGATAACACTATATCAGATGTGGTGGTGCTGATGCTGCTAGTGTAGGCTGATGACTCGCTTCGGGCATCCTATGTCGGATGATGCATGCCACACCACCACTGTGGATGTAGTGGAGCCCACGGTCCACTAGCAGCATATGTCTACACAGTACTACACATCTACATGTTCTTGTTGGAGCAGTTGGTGGTGTGTTGGTTCGGCGCTCTGCAATCAGTGCCAGACTGTGTTTGGTACGTTGGCCGCGGCAGCTGCATTTAATCTGCATTTAGGTAGCACCGCTCGAGTTGGCACAGACGGTGGACTACTAGCAGACGCCGCCAGTTTACTCAAATCCTGCAAAGGTTGACTTCGGCGTAGCTCCCTGAGTCTCAGGACCTCCCGTCCTCGGCACCCATCGAGCTGAGCTGGATTCATGATTTGTCCGGTGCACATCCGGATTCCGTCGACACGTAGAAGCGACGCGACTTGTCATGTTCGCAATTCTACCTTGGCCCGCCATTTGTTTGAGAAGGGCGCAGCGTCGCCGCGCCAAGGCTGGTGACAGTGATTTACCGGGGCATTACATCATATAGCCATATGCATATATATATATTGTGAATTGTGTTGTCGCTGTGATTTGGGATGATGCATTACCTGGATGGTTGGTACCTTTGACTTTGTATCTGACATTGAGATCTTCGGTATGACCAGAGCATGGACACGTTTGTGGACCCTTTTCTCTGAGCCCAGTCTCGGTCTGCTTTGTCGGGTAGCTCCAGGATGAGCTCAGCTAGTCGCTATCGCTCCTACATTATTATATTAGGAAGGTATTGTTTTTATATCTGTACGGATATATATGTCTACTCATTCGATTTTATTGTTTCACCCCCCCACATGTACTTTTATGCTTTTGATTTATAGCTCGCTATTTATGGTGTCCTGAGCATCCTTTCATTCTGTAAATTCGTCAGATTCGTTGTACGTTTGTTTATTTTGTTTCATGTAAGATTGGTTATGGTATTTGCTATAGCTAGGCCCGCCACTATGCTTTTGATCTGCCGCACATGCGGTTTTTGGGCCGTTTTACAACGAGTGTTTTAGCTTTAGATCGGCTTTACTGTAACATGGAGGTGTCACTCGTCAGGATATATCGGAGAGAATATAACTTCATGATGTTTGTTTCATTTTGATTCCAAATAGATTCCATATTGGTTAGGGACTGAGGTATATTGCGGAAATCGATTGCACTGAGGTCAGTCTTCACGGACGAGAGACTCCCTATGCAGACTTGGACATGTGTATATATACTGATACTACAAAAGGGTAGAACCGACAGCGACTTGTGTCTTGGTCGGTCTTAAGATAGATACACTAAGGAGGAAGGAAGGGACCTCCATGGGCGAATGGATTATATAAAGAAAAATCATGGGAAATTCAAGTCACTTCCGTGTACTTATAGGATGGGAGAAACAGCGAAGAAAATATACGCCTGCCACGGCCCATAAGGCCATATATGAAGAGAATCAAGGAGAGGGCAAGGAACAGGGCGGGGCGAAGAGGCGAAGGAGATCTAGTCAACTCATTTTTTGTTGTTACCATTAAACCCCTAAATAGAAATAGCAGGAAAGAAGAAGAAAAGATATTTAGAAATTCCAACCGTTATAAATAAGTGATAAAATCAAAAGGAAGAGGTAAGGTTCAGTAATCTTCCTCGAAAAATATGCAAAGTTTCCCTAGAAACAATTTTTGAGAAAGCTTGGAGGATATAAAGAAAAATTAATCCAGTAATTATAGGTTTAGGTTATAGGTGTAATAAAATAAGGAGAAGTTAAGCGCGAGCTAGCAGGGAGGACTTAGTTAAAGATTACTGGATACGGTCCATAAATACAAAGCGGGTGGTTTTGATGGATCGACCGAGACAAAGAGCACCCTAGTATGTCGACCAAAAGGCTTATCATAATGAATCAAATAATATGCACTATGATAAAACCATATGAGACTCGGTTAATACGTGAAAAGGACATATGAAGACATAGAGGTAAACCGATCAAGTAAAATAAATCTTCCAATATTAAGGACATCATGATAGTACTGTGTCAAATCGGGCGAGACATAACTAAGCTACGAAATATCGGGCGATATTTATCAATCCTGATATATACCATTCGGTCATTAGGAAATGATCTAAGACGTGACAATCTGTTGGGAAAGGTTGTATGGTGACAAACCGAGCAACACTGGACGCATTTATGTAGAACAGATAACTATCATGAGAAAGAGTAAGATTAATGACAAAAAGGGAATAATCAGCGTTACGTGAGACCTTCATTACAGAGTTTCAGCCCTCCTCTTTACAAGAATTTGAATTTAAGTCAAAGTCAGCTTAGGGTACAGATCAGGGGGTTTGTTTTCAATAAGTCTGCGATGGTTTAGGAAATTAGGAGGGCGAGGCGACCGAGACAGGCTAGCTCTCTCAGTAGGTGGGGCCTCTCTGAACCGCTGCTGCATATGAGCTACGAAGACGGACTGACGATTCCGTGTGGAGATTCAACCCCTGCTGAATCCCCATCTTCGAATATCCTTCGCAGAACCACCAAAGCCATTTGGGAGGTCTTCAATTCATCTTCTTTGAGTTAAGGGAAGTATTCAAGGAAGATATTTCATCTTCTTTCCTTCTTGACAAGTTTATAAATTTGAGTTTCGTCGATTCACGATTACCGCTCATTATCCTTAGTCGAGTTTGGAATAATTTGGTTAAGAGTCCATAATCGATTTAAATCAGGCTTGAAGATTTTGCATTTCAAGTTCAAGTCTTGGCATACGCGGACCGTAAGTATCACGAAAGGCAAGATAACTCCTCCTCGCCTTAGCTTGTCATTTTGACTGACTTCTTGTTCAAGTGTATATAAGTTGTGCATCATCAATTATCGAAAACCTATATTTTCTATCCCATCACCGAAGTATAAAAAAAATAAGATAGTAGTAAAGGTAGCAGGTTAAGCAGATTTTCCTTTGGAGAAAGGCGATCAATTGCTACACTGGAATGAGAGCCCCGGGCAATCTCATCCCATCGCTAGCAAAAGAGCCCTAGTAATACGGAAAGAGCCAAAGGAGGTGAGCCGGAAGAGAGAGTAGGAATGATGAGAACAAGACTAAATAACAAGAAGGTGGTGAAGGGTAGGTGAGCACGATGCTCTAGAAAAGGAGATAGATCACCAAGAAGCACAGCATTAGCTAAGGGTAAGAGGTGGTAGCTCGGAAGGATAGAGTCCTCGGGCGGCCGAAACAACCAAGCCTTAAAACCTAACTGCGTCGTCTGCAGATCGGAGGACGCTTTTGATTGATAGAGCGACCGGTAAGTTTCGCTGCAGTTTGCGCCTGGCGTCCTCTACCATAGGCGCTCATTCACTTGGCTTACCTACGCTATGTGGGCTCAACAAAATGAAGAGGGGAAGAATGGATAAAGAAGGATATCGGATGAGCTAAGGATGGTAATGTAAAGGTCTTGACTCAGTGGCTCCAAGAGGGCCTCAAGGCGTAGGCTTCAGGTAAGCGTGGTACTCACAGGGAGCTTCGAGGAAGAAGCAGGCAATAAGCGAATCTAGCGCTTTGTTGTGTGACATCCTTCTCGTCAAAAGCATCACAGAAAGCTATCACCTATAGAAAAAATAGTTTAGTTAGTTAAAATGAAGAGAAGAAACATAAGCACTAAAGGAACTAGGTGTCGGGTTTATGGGGCAGCTTATTGCTTAAGCCAACGTATGGAGATCACGACAGGGAGGCCAGAAAGTCGATGATTTAACAATTTCTCACAATAAATAGGGAAAGAAGGATGAAGATGAAACTCCTTGACGTCGGGCAAGGGGGACAAGAAAGATTTCCAAGCATGAGACCAAGGAATGGGTCCTAGAAACTTTAAGAAGAAAAAATGGCTTGAGAGGCGAGGCATATCCTCAAAAGAAATTTGTCCGTGAATGAAACAGAGAAAACAGGTTCGAACATTTGGGATAAGAAATAGGAAGAAATTTTGAGAGTAGGAGGAATATCGCAAATAAATAATATGTAATAAGTATCGTACCGTAGCGAAATGGTTAGGGTTAAATTGTTTTAAAGGAATATCAAAATACTAGCTTATTCAATCAAGAAGGAGAATGAGAAACCTAAACTATCAAAGTGATCCACTAAAAGGTTACACACACCACCCACGGGGCATAATATCATCGGGTTTGGGATTATGATGTCATATTCTTTACTCTACCCTTGACGGTGATACGACGAAACAATTTTATCAAATGAAGAAGACATATGGACATACCACGAGGCAATTGCTTCCGCAGCCATGGACAAAAGTATAGGCTAGTGAAACAATAGACTACTTGAGAGAAAGGAGATCGTCGCCGTGAACGAGCCGCCACTTTGGTTGAAAATAAAGAAAAGAATTCTAAAGAGAAAGAAGGACAAAGTTTAGAGGGTAGGGGTTTGAAAACCCCGCAGTCAAAACCTTTTTTTTATCTCAAAGTCTCAGACACTACGTGAATCAAGGCGAGCCACGCGTGGCACAAGTGTTGACGAAAGTAATCGGGTATGTACCATCATAAAACATTTATGATCGGATCATCACGTATCACCTGGCTAACATTCTCTCACCCGAAGAAGGGCCAATCACCAGCTAGGAAGTTTCAAAAGAAGACGTAATCAGATGGATATAAGTAGAAAGGACTGACTTTCTTGACTAAGTCCAAGCTAAGGACAAAAACTTTTAAGGATGGAGATTTAGGCGAATAACAGATTTTGAATTAACGCCCTTATGAAATGCAAACTAATATTAATCAAAATAATTTTATATTGGCTGGTATAACTTTGGTTATGCTAGGTAAGTATAATATTGATCTCAATCAGCAAAATAATATTGGCTGGCATAACATTAGCTATAATATAGAAGTATTCCAATAGGTGAGATAGCCTCGGCCATGACAAACGACACATAAAACATAAGGAGAGGTCATAAGCACCACATCACATTCATTCTTATAAATCAAGAGGATTCAATAGGATCACTTAATGTAGTACAAGAGGTTGTTTTTGTACAATATTACATTTCCCTTCAAAACAGTAAGCCTCAGACAGATAACAAAAATTACAGGCATAAGCTCTTGAGACATTTGGAATATCTCAGTCCCACTGGATTCAAACTTACCAGGGAGCAGAGATGGAAACATTGTACCTCGTCCAGGCTTGTCAAGGCACATAAGTGGCAATATCTTGCCCTGGACGAAGGAAACAACGAAGCAGAAAGACTCAAGGGCAAGGGGAAGGGGATTGGTCTATTCAGACCATGATGGAAAAGTAAATGTTGGATGAAAAGTCGAGACTGTGAAGCTTCATCTCTTAAGACAATCCCTTGAACCCTAGAGGTAGCCGGAGGAAAAATCCCAATAAACTCATATATAGATCTCACCTTGTCCAACAAAAGTCGCCCCCAAAGAGAAGGATCCGAGACCATAACCTTAGCAGTGGAAGGTGGCAAGGAAGGAAAATAACTGAGATGGGTGTTGGATGAAGAGAAAGTTGTAGCCCTATTTAAAGGATCAAAAGGCTTACAGGATCACTATACTTGGCTTATGACAGTACAAATAACAAAATCGTGGAGGTCATTTCAATATCTAAGGAAAGAGATCACTGTAGTAAAAGAAAACCCAGGACTTATGTCTAGTGGGCTCGGTCCCTCCTTCGAGGGAGGAAGGCTAATGATATGGGTTAGGTTTCGGGTCCCCGATAAGGAAAAAGGAAGAAAAAGTAATAAACCTAGGAGATAGAATAAATTTCACATCCGATCAGGAGGTAAGTCTATCTCGAAATACTTCAGAAGATCTATCTACATCAAAGGAGGTAGGCTAAAATCAGATATGGGGGAGATCCATATCACACGATCACCTGGCAAGGAGATGGGTCAATGTCAATGTCAATATCAAAGGAGATGGGTATACCTCGGCGGTAGAGACGAGGAGACTGGGAGACTTTGGCGTGTACTTGCAGGCATCGGCCACCTGAGAGGTAATTTATCACCGGTAAACCACAAAAGGTAGATCTCGTCGTAGCCTTCAAGGGGTCGTGTAGCATCATTGGGAGAATTCTGGTGCCCACAATAGAAAGTCGGCCTGATACCTCAATACAATGAAGGTAAGTCGATCGGTCATACTTCTGGGGGGAAATATCAAAGCACTTGCCAATCGATGAAGAGGTCGACGAGTCTATATCGTAGGCTCGTGAGGATAATATATCGGACCGGAGACATACCTCAACTACCTAGGTAGCTATACCGAGGTAGATCGACAACGACGTAGGTAAGTCTTACCTCACAGGGTGGTGCTGGCATTGGTATCTGTCATAAGTCGATGGCAAATATACGCCTATTGAAGGAGAATGCTTCCCAATACGCTCAAGAGATCCATCATATCATACCTATATATCAAAGGATTGGCAAGGATACCTGGAGGTAATAACATACGCGGATACCTCAATATGTATATAGTCTATATCCCGATCCATCGTATATCGGATGCTTGCTCGAATCGGTCTATATCTATGCCGCTATAATGCTTCCGATCTTACATCGTATAGGTAGTAGTCTGGTAGGATCACGCTTCTGTATACCACCATCAAAGGAGGTCAACCGACATATAAGTCTTAAGTACTTCCTTGAGATAATGGAGATTCTCACTTGGCGAACCCTCGGGGTAGGATGGTGTGGAATACCTCGAAGGAGGTAGTGCTGATAATTATTGGAGTTGCTCGGAGAGGTAGAGATCTGGGCGATCCTAAACCGAATAGATCTATAGCCCTTGCCTTGAAAATCCATATCATACTTTAACAAATACCTTCAGGCGGTAGATTATTTCGTAGCTTACATACCCCTCGATATGGAGATAGTAGTCTAGTCTCAAAATCGAGTATATGCCTCAAAGAGGATAAATCGGGATCTGACCAATACCTCAATAGAAGGAATAAGTCTATAGACCGAAATAGCTCAGGAAGGAAGATCTATCACAGGCTAATAGGAGATACCTCGATAGAAGGTAAGTCTATATCGTGAAATGTCGCTCCGGAGGAGATCTATAGCCATCAGGGAGGCTAATGTCGGCGGAAGATGCCTCGATGAGTGAAATCATATGTCGACTGATATGCTTACAGGAGGAAGATCATTACATCGAAAGGAGGTAGGTTAATGTCGGCGGGATATGCCTTGAAGGGAAAGATCCATATGGCAGATACCTCAATTGGTAGATTAATGCTCGGTCTAGACATACCTCAATGGGAGAGTGATACATATCACTGGCATTATACCTCGAAGGAGTGGCTAATATCGGCGGGAGATACCTCGATGAAGGTAAGTCATATCGGTAGAAATATGCTTCCCAATTGGAAGATACATATACCTCAATAGAAGGTAAGTCTATATGGCTAAATATCGCTTCGGTGTGGATACATCAATGGGAAAGATCCATATCACTTAGTGGGAAATAGATATACCTGACGAAAGCTATAATATAAAGTGGAAATAAAGAGGTAGGCTCACGATGGAAATAATGGGAATATCGGCGAGGTTAACGATACAACACTTGAAGAAAGATACTTGATATATGATATGACCTTAACCTGCAATATTAAAATATTAGATATGACCTATTGTAGTTAGGATAATTAGGAGATGACGCATGAGAATAAAGATAAATATTCCAAATAAGATAATTAAGGAGGATATCAATATGTAACCATATGACAAGTGTTATATATTTTGGTGGAACTTTTAGATTATTTTTGTAAGGTGCTAAGCACAAAGGAGGTACACGCGGTACAAGAAAGATTCCTTAAAGTCATTTATCACAAGTACGCAACTTCGTCATCTCATAACAAACTCTAACAAACGGGGTCTACTTCATGACTCGAGTTTATATAGAAGTGGTATAAAGGGAATCCTCTCTGTGAGGTAAGTTCACATCACATCGCACACTCATACCTAATTCTCAACACCATTCATCTTCTTTTCCTTCTTCCACCTGAGAGGGATCCGACTTGAAGGCGGAGGGTCTAGCGGATTCCCACCGGTCTTAGGTCGCGATAGTGTTGGTTGGTCTCTCTTGCGGAAGTCTTGGAAGCTGGATCAGGTTTTCTCTTGATTTGGTTCTTCTTCATCTCGTCATAAAGTGAGGACTCGGTGACTCTATCTTTCCCATCCGCTTTGTCGGTTTCGGTATTCTAATTCTTTATTATTCTTTATATGGTGGGTTTCTTCTGGATCTTGACTTCTCAGATAGGATCAATTGCAAATAAGGCTGATTCACTAAGTGTCATCATGCTAAACCAAATAATGAGTACTTAATAGATAGATATAGAAATAGTTACACAATCCAACTAAATTGGAGAGCGTCTAACTAACCATACCTTAGTTTCTACGACATACAATTTGATTACCCATAACATAAACAAGGTAGTCAACACAAAAAGCAAGATAATCAATAGAGGTATACCTTACTCTACTATAGCTGAGAGATGTCCTTCGTCTTGTCTTGTGTCCCAAACTCGAAAAATCATAAATCAAAACAAGACAGAAATCTCAAAACACATTACCCAACATTCAAAATTAAACCATACTTTGATACTAATAAAATTATCATGCCTTGAGGGTATACTTGTCTACCAAAATGGATGGTACCACTAGTGACAATATAGAAAATAATCGATATCAACCAATTCAAGCCAACACTAACACTAATACAATATAATATCACCACGTTACAAATGACAATACATGTATGCATGCATGTACATGCGATCATACTACAACTACACAAGATAAAAGTCATATTCTTCTAACAAGATTTAAAATTGATACAGAAAAAAACTGTAAATACCGGTAGTGGAAAATAAGCCAAGCAACTTAAAAAAAAAATCAAATGAGTGGGACCGACAGCTAAGATCTCTGAGTGACACAACATATCCTCTATCTACTAACCTAAAAGTCAAAAAAAAAGAAAAGGACAGTGAGTACAATAATTCAATGGGTATAAGAAGATAATGCATGATACTATTTGTAAGGAGATCAAAAGAACTAGTCATAGGTAAAATACTTAATACAAAAGTAAGAGTACCAATATAATCATCTACAAATCCAAAAATATAACCAATAATATAACACCCACTAACTTGCTTAACTCGGTATAACTAATAAAATGGGAGTACATATAGTTTATTCAAAAACCTTCATGAACAAACACACAACCAACATATAGCAATTTTATAATGAATCTTGACTACACACAATAACATTCTATCACGATTGAGTCTCGTGGATAGTCGGAGTATATAAATAGTCACTATCCGTGGAAAAATGGTCTACCACGCATTTTGCCAAGTTACCAACACCAAATTGGTTGGTGATTTATGATTGTTTGATCGATTCTTAAATGCGTCGAGGTTGATTTGGAGTGTACTAAAATCAATTATGATTGAGTTATGGTTGGACACAATTCCTTCTAACTCGATATGATTAGTGAGTTTGGGTGCTGCTTTTGGCAACATTGAGAAGTTTGATGCAATTTAAGGTAGTAGACTGGAAAATGATGGAGTAGTGGATCGACCAAGTGCTATGAATCCAAGCATTTTGGAAACAATGCAAAACATTTTGAACATGGACTTATCAAGTGTGTCTTTCAATCGAATCCAGTGTCCAGTTCCATTGCAGTTGCAGCAGCCAAAGAAAGAACACATACATATCTAATCCCACCCCATTAGACTTCCACAAACTTTAAACGAGTAGCTATTCAGCAATAGGAAAACTTTTTGAAGTTTTTGCTTAAGCAATTGCTGAATAGGCAAAGCAGAAGCAGGATCTTTGCTAGAAATTTGTCTGATAAACGAGAGGCCCAACGATGGAGAACAAAAATCCAACAATTCATCCTTATGCTAGAAAGAGATGCTTGAAGATCCTGAACCATCAAAAGAAATGTCGTTTGCACAAATGTCTCTACATTTCCATGTACCTGACCAATAATGACCAAGCAGCTCCCAAAAACCTTTCCTCCGAAAAAATAGTGGTCTTGACTTGTGAGCATCCTCCACCATTTACTGACCAAGCTACATTATGCTCTTTAATTCTTCCCTCTTTACTCTGAAGCGTAAAGTGTGAGTTAGATAAATTTCTTTTTTATATCTTTAAATTCATCAATACACTTCTTTTTACTCATTTTTTTTCCATTTAGAATCAGATAAATTGATCTTTCCTTGTCCATTTGATCCAAAAATTCATGAACGTGAACTCACAGCAAGGTCGGTGCTGTAAGCTGTGACTAATTTGGTGAGCTGCAGCTCTTCCTCAATCGCTCTACGACCATCAAGAGTTTGTGCATGAATGCGAGCTCTAACTTACTCTGGCATATTGCTGCTCTTGGCTTTAGCCAATCACTACCACCATGGTTTCCTTTTTCTTTTTCTCTTTTTTCTTCGTAAACAGAGCTTAAGGCTAAGGATGCCAACTCGCCAAGCTATCACAACACTTATAGTCTGTTTGGGAGGAGGTGAGGGAAGGGGAAGGAAGGGGAAATAAGGGGAAGGGAAACTTTGAACCTCGTTTGGGAAGGAGTGAGGAAAGAGAAGGTAAGGAAGGGTAAGCTTTAACCTTCGTTACCCATGAAAAGAGATATTGTCATACAAAATTTAAGAGGATATCTACTATTTTTTAAATTTTTCCATCAAAATTTAATAAGTTTTTAAAGAATAGAAATTCATCTCATTATCAGCGTTATCTTTCAATTTTTTTTATTTAAGGTTTCTAAAATCATTATTTTCATTATTTCTCATTTAATTACTTGATTATCGGTAATTCATTATTTTGTTATAAATAGTATAAAAAAATTATTTTTTTATTAAAAAATAGCTAATTTAAATGATAATTAAAGTTATTATAAAAATATCTAATTTATATTTATAAAATAAATATTAATATTATAGAATTTTCTAATTTAAAAAGTAATGGTATTTTTGTAACTTTATCTATTTAACCTTACTTCCTCCCATTTCCTCTTCTCTTCCAAACAATACCACGTATTACGTTAATCTTCTTCTCTTTTCCTCCCAAACAGAGCTTAACTAATGACTCCTCCTCCCCAAGCCATCACAAGAGGTTAGGGTTGTCGAGCTAAATTTTAGGGTGTTCAAATTTATTTGATAATGTAATCAAAGCCGAGCCGAGCTTAAAAAACCAAACTTTTGAAATGATTATTCAGGTTTGGCTTGACTTTTTTTAAAGTTTGGCTTGAGATTGGTTCATTTAAATGTCATTGAGCTCTCAATTTAAGCTTAGCTTGAGCTCGGTTCGTTTAGATATTATTGAGCTCTCAATTCAAAGTTTGTTTGATTGTTTAAAATTTTTAGTTATTTGATTGGTTATTGAGCTTGATAATTAAACTTATTTATTTATTTTATTTTTTATTTAGTATATTGAAAAAAGTTTATTAATGAATATGATTTGTGAACATTATTCATGAGCATTAACGAGCTGAATACATATATGATCAAGCTTGTTTGTTTAGTTTAACTAGCATTTCAAGCTTGTTTATTTAATTAATCTTGTGTATATTGAACGAACATAAACAATCTCTTACCAAGCCGAACACCATTCTTGTTCATGAAAGCTTGGTTCATTTACAACCCTACCAGCACCACTGCCAGTTCGTCCTTAGGTCAACACAAAAGAGATAAATTACAGTGGTTACTTCAGCAGTTGAATAGTGCATGGGGATGGCAGACCCTCGGCATTTAGCTAGAATCACAACAAGAAAACAGAGCTTCAGAACAGTTTTTTGAAAGTGAAATAAAATCTGTTTTAAATTTTAGTAAATTGTAAAAGGATTTGCTACAGAATTACTAATCCGTTTAACTTAAAAAAATAATATACAAAAAAAATTAAAATAAAATTTAAAATAAATTATAAATAGAATTTATAAATAAAATTTTCTAAATAAAAATAAATATGGAATAACAACTAAATTAGATACGAAATTTTTTCTATTTTTAATTCTGTTTCAAATATTTTAAACAGGAAAAATAATTCGTTATAAATTCTATAATTATAAAAGAAATTTATTAAGTAATTATAAATATATTTTATTTTCATTTATTAAACCCTAAATCCCCATTCTATTATTATTTTTTGTGCTTCTCCTAAATCACAGACGACCACGGCTAAGGCACTCCCGACTCTGCCTCCTTTGCATGCGATCTTCGTCGTTCTTTCCACCAAAAAAGCTCAGGTTCTCCTCATCTCCTTCTCCAATTCATATTTACTCTGCAATGTGCGGCATTAGTGGTGTCATAATCGAGTGACAGCAATCATTTGCATGACCTAATCACACACGACACCGACCTAATCCCACGGGTGCTGCCGCCTTACTGCTGTCGCAACCTCCCAACCTCAACCATCTTGGCCTCTGTCGGGGCTATCGTATCCTTGTAAGTACCTAACACTTCCCTAAACCCTGAATTTGTGCGGCCTAATCTGACGGAACAAAGCAAATAAGGTTCATATTTTATTTTGATTCGTGATTATCGCGTGTACATCATGCACCTTCATAAATTCCTTGGTCTTTATTGAAAATGGAAGGAATTTATAATAGTGATAGTGAATTTATGTAGTTTATTGTACTTTTTCTTTTATTTCGTTTGGAGCAAAGTGTACTAAGAGTAATATTGTAGCTTTTGGATAATGTTTTTGTTGGTTCCAAATAAGTTTGGAGCAAAGTGTACTAAGAGTAATATTGTAGCTTTTGGATAATGTTTTTGTTGGTTCCAAATAAATGTAGTTTTTCTGGAGTATATATTTAGTTATTCAAATTTAGTTCAGATTGTACCAAGTTGAAAGGTAATATGTGGAAATTCTCTATAGCATGACATTTCTTTTTTATGTAACCTTATACCTATTTAAATAGGTATAAGGTTCTCTACAACATTATATTTCTTTTTTAATGTAACATGTGGCAATATCTCTATAGTATACATTATTTTTTTATTACATATATAGATTAAATATTTTAACATTGATTTAGGATGTCAAGTAGAGGAAAGGATATTGGTTCCAACAAAAGAAGATCAAGGGGGAGATGATGACAGAGATGGCAATCTCTTACGATGTAGGATAAGTATATATATTTAATTCATTAATGGAATAATATTAATATTTACTTTAATGATGATGCATGTAGTCAACATGATACAACACCTGGAGTTGATAACATACAAAATGAAATACAGGTGTGTTAATTTTATCTTGATATTATATTTATTAAATAATTACTTATATTATATGTATTTATCTATCATAGGATGAGGAGGGAAGAAAATTTTCAGATGATAACGCGATCGATGATGCAAGATACAAATATGGTAGTTCATCAGTAGTTCGACGAAGAGGACCTAATCAAGAGTCTCAGATTCCAACAAATATTGATGGATGGACTAAAATAAATGTGGTTATGAATAAGTCATATGATATTTTAAATTTAATATGTTTTGATATTTTTTTATTAACTTAGTTTTCTTGCTTTAATATTCTTATTTTTGTTATATCTTTAGATTTGTTGAAAATAAGGTTCCTAGTGAAATACAAATGATATTAAAGGAGTGATTAAAGGTGTTAGAATATTGTAAATATAATAACTAGGGGTATTATTGTAATTATGTTTTATATCCTTCTCTGTATAAATAATGTGATATCTAATACGATTTTCCTTAACATGGTATCGTCAAACCTAATTTTCCGTCCACAATTCCACCACCATTAGTCAATCGGGGTAAATCTCTCGATCTATTCTCTCTCTCATGCGTGAGCACTGAGGTGCCTCTCCCTGATGCTTGTCGACCTCCCTGCGTCGCCGAGTCTCGCGTCCGAGGCATCTCCTTCCGATCATCGCATCAGCGCCGTCTTCCCTGGTGAATCTTACGTAGCCTAACCCTAAATTTTCCAGCGCCATCACAAAGCCCTAAATTTTCACAGTTGCGTGGCAGAAACCCTAAATTTGAGAGCCCTTAATTCTCTCCGTGCCTATCTCCAAGGTGTTGCGACATTGTCAGCCTCTCTCATCGAACTAATCAATGGCTACCTCCACTCCCTCAAAGCAGGATATTTCATCTACCAACCATCACATCACCACTCTCCTCCGGCGGTTGGATGCAGGAGCTGATTCGCCTCTTTGTAGCTTTGTTGCCTTAATTCCTCTCTATCACTATGATCATGGGTTCTTGAGCCACTTCGATCATATCCTTTGGTAATAAATCTATATTTCTTCTCTCACTACTTCTATTTAATTGTCACCATGCCCAATGGTTCCCAAACTGAGTCCAAGGGTATTGGTATTGTTCATCCTTCTCCGTCTCTTTCCATTCATAATGTTCTTTATATTCCCGGAGCTCCCTTTAATCTATTGTCAATAAGTCAACTTACTCAGTCTCTTGATTGTGTTATTTCTTTTACTAAAATGTCTGTTTCCTTACAGGACCGGAGTACGGGGAGGATGATTGGCTTCGGATGTGAGTCTCATGGACTTTATCTGCTTCAACAACCCTCTCTTGTTGGCTCAGCGGCGGCATCTCCACTTCTTATTCATGCTCAGTTGAGACATCCATGTCCTGATAAGTTGAAACAATTACATCCTAGTCTTTCTCACTTAGAGTCTTTATCTTGTGAGTCATGTCAGTTGGGTAAGCATGTTCATTGTTTTTTTTCTCCTCACACTGTGAGTCGGGTTGCATCGCCCTTTGCTTTAGTACATTTTGATGTTTGGGGTCCGAGTCGTGTTTCTTCTACATTGGGATCACAATATTTTGTTACTTTTATAGATGATTTTTCTCGTTGTACATGGTTATATCTGATGAAGGAACGTTCAGAATTATTTTCTATTTTTCAATCTTTTTTTCATGAAATCAAAACTCAGTTTGATATTTCTCTTCGAACTTTGCAAAGTGATAATGCTCGTGAGTATCTTTCTACTCAGTTTCGTTCCTTCTTGGCATCTCATGGCGTACTGCATCGCACATCTTTCTCTCATATCCCTCAACAGAATGGGGTTGCAGAACGCAAGAATCGTCATTTCCTTGAGACCACTCAGACTCTTCTTCTCCATTCTCATGTTCCTCATCAATTTTGGGGTAATTTCGTACTTACTGCATGTTATCTCATCAATCGTATGCCTTCTTCCACTCTCCAGGGTAAAATACCTCATCATATCCTTTACCCACATAATCCTCTTCATCCTTTACCACCTCGGGTCTTTGGTTCTACATGTTTTGCTCATGATCTTGATCCTAGCATTGATAAACTCTCTCCTCGGTCTCATAAGTGTGTTTTCCTTGGCTACCCAAGGGAATAAAGACAAGTATTATTACCTTATCTTCGTCATTGTCTTCATCTGATGTCACATTCTTTGATTCGGGTTTCATTTTTGGGCCTCCCGCTTTCCCGGTTTGAGGTTTCTCCTCTCCACCCACACCACGACTATCTTTTGTCCTCGGAGTGCCTCTATCATCCCGGCCTCGTCTCCTCCTTTGCGGTTTATCAGCGTCGTCCTCATCCTGCTGCCGCAGACCCAGCACGACACTGGACACATTGAGCCAAGTCCTTCACGTTTCCTCCGGTCCGGACTCACTCCGATATTCCTATTGCATTTCGAAAGGGTATGCATTCCACTCGTAATCCTTCTCCTCACTATGTTTATTTGAGTTATCAACGTCTTTCTCCTTCCTATTATTCTTGTATTTCTTCCTTGTCGTGTGTTTCTCTTCCTAAGACTGCAAGTGATGCCTTTGCCCATCCAGGATAGAAATAAGCTATGCTCGATGAAATTTGTGCTTTACAGAGTAGTAGGACTTTGGACCCCTTTCCTCTACCACCTTGGAAGTCAGTTGTTGGTTGTCGATGGGTGTATACGGTGAAGGTTGGTCCAGACGGGTTGGTGGACAGACTTAAGGTGCATCTCATCACTAAAGGCTATACTCAGATCTTCGGATTGGATTATGTGGATACTTTTTCTTCTGTTGCCAAGTTGTATTTTATACACCTATTTACATCACAATTGCGATTCGCCATTGACCTCTTTATCGATTGGACATCATGCACATGCCATTCTATGGGTGAGTTATCTTAGTTACCGGTATATAGCCTCGGCAATCACCGAGCATGGTTCGATAGATTTTATCGTAATTCAGCTGGCATGACTTGGAGAGAGGTTGACCATTACATCTTTTATCGTCACTCATCACGGGTTGCATCGTGGTTTATGATATTGTCATTGTCATCACGGTAATGATCATCTTGGGATTTCTAAGTGAAACAACATCTTTTAAACATTTCCAAATAAATGACCTCGCAAACTCAAATATTTCTAGGGGATAGAAGGACCAGTCTAACGGGGATCATCATATCTCGAAAGTATGCAATGGATATTTTGGAAGAACAGAATGTTAAACTCAAAGACAATCGGCCCTTATGGATCTGTCGATCTTCTGTCATGGGGAGATGCATCACAGAGTTAGTAGGGAAACTAAGCTACCTTACTATTACTCGTATCGGATATCTCATTTGTGGTTAAAGTCGGTTTCAAATCTCTCCATGAAGAACATGTGTTACTCGCATTATCATATAGTGCACGAGACCAAGAAATTGTACGACAAAGGACATACTTGAGTCATAGTAGGTTTGGGAAGGATCTCCCTTTGAATGAAGGTCCTACGGTTTGTATATTTGTTGGAGGTAACCTTGTTTCTTGGTAATGCAAAAGAAGAATGTTGTGGTCGATTGTAAGGAGCGGAAGGGCTATGGCCTTACTAGTAAAGAGCTTATATGGCATTGCTTGAGAGTTTGGGAGGTTACATCACTAATGTGTCCAAATATAACCTATGTCGCTCGAACCCTGTCATGAGAGGACAAAGCATATTGAAGTTGGTATTAGAGAAAAGTCATATCGGAGAAATAGCTACTAGTTTTATCAACACACATGATCAACTAGCAAATATATTCACTAAGTCATGAGAGGTTCTCTACATATGTAACGTCAAATTTGGTATGTCGTATAATCGATATTCTTGACAAGAAGTGTTAAAATATTGTAAATATAATAACTAGGGGTATTATTATAATTATGTTGTATATCCTTCTCTATATAAGTCAATAACTCTGTGGTATTTAATACACGATTTTCTCTTAATAAAAGGAACGTGGAAAACATAGAAAAAGGTGCCTAATGATATTAAAGAGTTACTTTGGTTAAATTTTAAGGTAAGTAAAACATTTTTTGTTTGGAAACTATTTTTGTTTGGCAAAGTGGAATAATTAATGGGAATATATACTTTTGGAAAAATTCTTATGTTAATTATACAATAATGTGGTTATGTTATTAATTTTATTTGCTAATTTCTCCCTAGACTATTGCACTGCACAATATAGTTTCCATAGCTTGCCTGATACTTCTTTACTTTATCTGCATCAAGTAGCACAAAAAATGGCATGGGCAATCATTGAAGTAGTTCACAGTATATAATTTACTATAGTCAACCTACAACAAGAAATGGTTCGTCGTTTAAATCCTATTGACAAGAATTGATTAATTACTAAACTAATGTAATTAATGTAGTTCATATTATGGATATCTTGGAATATATGGATATCTTGGACTATATGGAAATCTTGCAATTATTAGGATTTCATGGAATATATGTTGCTTAAATATTAGGATATCTTTTGTATATGTTTCATTATCTTTGTATATGTTTCCTTATCTTTATCTATTTATGATGTATATAAATACATCTTGTATCATTATTCTTAATTAGTGAAAACATAATCTTTTAATACCTTCACGTGTATAAGAGCCACGCCACCCTAACTCAAGCCTAGTAGTGTTGTCATCACTATCATCATCTCCGTTGACACTACCTACCCTCTCTCAAAGCAATTGCTCCTATTACTACCACTCCAATCTTTCAACTGCTCATGAGCCCAGGTGACTTCATGCAACTATCTTTCATATGGTGTCCCTCCTCAACGGTAATGATCTACTTGGCTTTATTGAAGGTTCTCATCCTTATCGAGATAACTATTCGATCGACTCTCTAATCTTGCATATCAAGCTTGGACCCGTGATCAACTCATCTTAATGTTATTATTGGATCTCTTTCTCAACCTTAATTTACATTGTTCTTTTTGCATTCTTTCTTCTTTCTTGTGTGATGCTTGGAACACCCTGGTACACTCATTACAAAACTCAAAACACAACCGTAATCCAGTTAAAGGATCTCAATCTATCATTGAATTAATGAAGTTTATCAAATCCAAGTTTGATGAGACGGCTCTCAAGATCTCACCATCAAAATTCATCATGGTCTTAAGGAACGAGATTGGTACAGAATCATCTGCAAGTCAATGAGCTCCTGAGAACTCATTGCAGCTTCTTATGAGTAAATACATGAATTTTGCTTTGTGCCACAACTCACTTTTAACCGCTTGCTTTACATTCAATGCCTCTACACAACCTTATCACGCATGCTCATCCACCTCATGCTTGTCCCATTGGTCCGTGGTCTTCATCGCTGGCAATAGCCACACAACTCCGTTGGTCATCTCACGCCCCTATCTTGGGCGTGGCTCGGTTCGCGATTCAGGTCATTACGTGCTTTCATTAATTTTCTTATCATCTCATCCTTCCTTATACCTGCCTCTATCGTGTTGGCTTCTTCACTACATACTCTATGGCATCACCCTCTTCGTTTGATTGGATCATTGACTCGCACCACCCATATGTTCTATCCTTAAAGTCTCACATGGTTCACATCTTATGTGTTCCACTCCTCCCTCTCAAATAATGATGCCATTATTATTTTCTCTTCATCGGGTTTTCCAGTGAAGGATCCTGGCACGGGGACTATTCTGCATCAAGGCATACTTAAAGGTGGTGTTTATTCTTGGTCCGCATCCATTTCTTATCCACCACTAGTGTTTTCTTCTTATGTCGTTTCTCTTCCTGTTTGACATAGTCATCTAGGTCACCCGTCTACTCGAGTCTTACATCAATTAGTTGTGTCTAAATCATTGTCTTGCTCCGCTTCTTTAGTTCGTCCTTCTTTTTTAATTCTTATCCATGTAATAAGAGTCACAAATTACCTTTTCATGACTCATCGCTCTCTTCGTAATTTTCGCTTGATCTAATATTTTCTAATGTTTGGACTTCTCCAATTCTCTCATGTTATATTTGTTGATCATCACAGTAAATATATTTGGTTGTATTACTTAAAATGCAAATCAGATGTCCTTTCTGTATTATGATGTTTTAAGTCTCTCACTAAGAAACGGTTTAATAATCCTATCCTCACCTTATATACTGATAATGGTGGAGAGTTTCTTGCACTCAAAGAATTACTTAATTTGCATGGAATCTCTCACCTGACCACTCCTCTTCATACTCCTAAACACAATGATTCCTCTGAATACTATAATCGCCATATTGTCGAAACTGGTCTTGCGTTTCTTAATCAGGCATATGTACCTACTCAGTTCTAGCCCTTTGCTTTTGCCATTTCCACCTATCTTATTAATTGATTACCTGAACACAATCTTTCCTAGAAATCTTCCTTTGATTGTATCTTTGCTTGCATGTCAAATCTTTCCAAACTTCACATTTTTCTTTGTCTCTACTATCACTGGCCTCGTCCCTATGCTTCTCATAAACATGCACACCGTTCTTCACCCTGTGTCTTCCTTAATTACTCTCTTACGCGGAGTGCCTATATGTGCTATGAGTCCCTCTAATTTTGTCTCATCATGTGATTTTTTTTTTCTCAGATTTTTCTTTTGCTAGAGTTGGTTGCTAGTGCTCTTTCTGCATTGTGTAGTATGCCTCGCGGATTCCCGTGTTGATTCTATTTGCTCCTTTAACCTGTCTCCATTACCGTTCTACCAGTACCACCTACTAAATCTCCACCTCCTCAACCTCTCCTCCTTTGTGCACCTCTGCGATAGCCACAGTACCTCTCCACACTCAACTATCCCACCTTCCCTCCTATGGTGCATTCCAATCCCATCCTATGACACATTCCAAAAATAATGTCTTGAAGCCTCATCCTCGCTTTGGTCTCACCGCTATCACTAACGCTGTCTACGTCACTAAATCTAACGTGGCATCTAAGGATCCCCGCTAGTGCATGGCTATGTCTAAGATGCCTCCTTCATAATGGAACTTAGGATCTTGTCCCGTCGATACCTCTTTCATTGGTTGAAGTGGGTGGGTAAGTGTTACATAAGTCCGATGGCTCTCATACCGCTAAGGCTCATCTAGTTGCTAGTTTCTTCAACACCATGTCTTGACTACGACACTTACCGTGAAACCCTCCCGCCTTGTCTCGCTTGTCCATTGTTATTTCGAAAGGGTGTCGCTCGGATGGATGTGAATAATGCATTTTCATGACTATGTTTATATGGCCTACCACCGGGTTTTGTTGACTCGATTTTCCATCTTATGTTTACAAATTGAACAAAACAATTTATGCTCTTAAGCGGGCACCATGCACTTGGTACACCGCGCTTCATCATTTTTTATTTATTTTCTGCTCAGGAGGTATCACTATGTATCTACTTGTCTATGTCGATGATCTAATTCTTATAAGGAATAATGCTAATGCCCTTCAGGGATTCATTAATCAGCTGGGTGTTTAGTTCTCTATCAAAGATCTGGGAACTTTACTTATTTTTTAGGTGTTGATGTTGTTTCCTCTCCAGGGGGCCTTTGCCTCTCTCAGAAGAAATATCTGCTTGATATTCTTACCAAAACCTATATGGCGAAGTCGAAACTTGTTCAAACGCCTATGGCCACACCCACATCTCTGCACCTCTCTGATGGCTCCCCTCCTGCGGACGCTATTTTATATCTCCAAACAGTTGGTAGTATGCAATATCTCTCTTTTACTCAACCTGATATTGCCTTTGCTTTTAATAAACTCTCTCAGTTTATATTTGCTCTCTAATCTCTTCACTGGGGGTTGTTAATCGCCCACTGGTGCTTATATTGTGTTCCTAGGTTCCAACCTAATTTCCTGGAGCTCCATAATGCAGGGTTCTATTGTTTGGTTGTCTACTATGGCTAAATATCGTGTCATTGCTTCTACTGCTGCAGAACTACAATGGGTTCGATCAGTTCTTAATGAAATGGGTGTGGACACTGTGGCCTCTGCTGCCTCTATCTATTGCGATAATATTGGAGCTACGTATCTCTATGTAAATCCAGTGTTTCACTCATGCATGAAGCACATTGCTTTGGATTATCATTTTGTTCGTGAACTGGTTCAGAGTGGTAAACTTCGTGTCTCGTTGTCTGACCAGTTAGCTGATGCGTTGATGAAACCACTTCCTAGTGCTTGAATTCGTCTTCTTTGTTGCAATATTGGTGTCTCTATGAGCCCACCATCTTGAAAGGGCTCATTATGGATATCTTCGAATATATGGATAATAATCTACAGCTTATAAATGTACGCTGTTGATAGTCTTAACTATATTAAAAAAAATATTAATTTGATGAAAATAATAAACCAAAATTTTACAACAAATTTAGTACAAATAAATCCACAAAATTAACAAAAGTCATAGTTTTTCATTATAATAAAAAAAATTTAAAGATCTTAAACAAGATACGAAATCTCTATCAAACTAGTTATTACATAACAATAATTAAACTTACAATCCACACAAATTAGTATATTATGTATCAATCACATAATACTATAAATTTCAATAACCATGCAACCGTGCTTCCTATTGCATTATCAAGAAACTGCATTTTATCATTTGGTCGAATTAGGTCCACCTTTTCCACCAAAACTTTATCAACCTAAACTTTCCAATATGATCCACCAAGAATAACGTGATGCACTTTTGTGTTTGGATCTGTGGATGCAATTCGACCTTCTTACATTTAGTATTAACACAGATATATCCACGACTCACATTTCTCAAATTTGACTGTAAATAAACAATACAAAGTTATTAATTCAACCATATATATTTTTGTAACAATTTTGTGATTCAGAAATACATAATTTTATGATAATCACCTGAAAAACATGACCAAAATCACCACTTTTTTTGGCACCAATATTGATATCTCTATTGCTACCAATTTCATTCCCAATACCGCTACAAATGTCACCACTAGCAATCTAATTTTACAACCAAATCGTGTCAAACAATTTCATCATGATAATTTAAAAGCATTTAAGTGTACATATCAAACTTATTATATATATATTGTTTACTTACTAACCTGTTCTGGATGATTTTGTTGTCTCATACTTTGTAAAAATATAGACCTCATTTCTTGCATTTCTAGTTGATTTTGTTGCCTCATTTCTTGCATTTGTTGTTGAACATTTTGTACTATAGTTTGAAGTTGTTGAACCGTTCCATTTTGTTGCACAGAAGCTCCAACTTTCGATGGTGTTACTCCAAAGCCCATTCCGCGCACTCTACCCCGAGCTTCTTTGCCAAACACAATGCTAATTGTATCATCAACAATATTAGTTGTGTTTTGAGATTCGGGTGGACATTCTAATATTTTTTCTACAACAAAAAAACTTTCAATATATTATCATTAATATAGTAGATGACTATACTGAACATCAACAAATAATACATGTAAATGAAATCAACATATAATAAAGAAATCAACTCATGTGAAAATTCTACAGTAGAATACAGAAATGCACAGCATATGTCCTTTTTAGATTGTGCTGGTTCAGATGGTGGCTGAACTTCAGTAGGACCAGCAGATTCAGAAACCTTGTAATCTTTAAATATCTCAATATCTCCCTCTTCCTCCACAGTTATAGCAATGGTTTGATGGCAGATTATTCAAAATTCATAACAAATAAAAGTAATATCTTGTATCAAAATAAAATATAATAAGAATCAGAGAATATTTATAATGCAAATTGTGAAGGTACTCAGGCCACTTGAATGAGATGGCAATAATACTTCATGCACCTCATATATTCAAACAACACATCCTCATTACAGTTTACAGGCAGTTCACCAAAAATCTATTTAAACTGAACCAATCACTATAGCTTAAAGGGATCAGCCGAACATAATTCATAATATAGTGAAGGTTTTTCTAACTAAGCAAGTTGTACAGGAGGAGTTTTTATTTTATTCAAAAACTTCATTATCATCTGAAAAAAAAAATTTAAGAACTCAATCAACATCAATAATGAAAGATGTTTAAACTCCTAGTGGCTGTGGAAAGCAAATAATATAAAAAAAGATTCGGGAATTTGGTAAATTGGTGATATTTGAGAACTATCAATTAGAGGACAATGCACTTTTCCTACATGATCCAATTGTGATGCAACAGGTATATGACAAAGCAACTTCACCTAGAGATCTAATATGCTTCTTGTGATTTTGATCCAATCTAGCTAACCTCTCCAATGATCCAATCAAGTAAATGAACTTGAGCAAACAGGCAT
This sequence comes from Zingiber officinale, assembly GCF_018446385.1. Classification (NCBI taxonomy): domain Eukaryota; kingdom Viridiplantae; phylum Streptophyta; class Magnoliopsida; order Zingiberales; family Zingiberaceae; genus Zingiber; species Zingiber officinale. Next base: position 80,278,953 of record NC_056006.1, read on the forward strand.
GGACAATATGAAATTAGTTGTTACTGGTTTAACAATATTCAAGTTGCAACAATGATACATGCAGACTTTGGTGAATCATGAGATCACATGCACAAAAACAAAAAAGTGATCTCTAAATGAATTATTAGTAAGAGTATTCAACATATCCACAACATATCCTGATATCCACAATGTTTATTAAGATTCAGTACAAAAATAACAATAAAGGCATCCATCACAGGCCCAAGGGTTTCTTAATTCAACAAAACCAACAACATATAAGTGCTGAAAGTAGTAACAGGAACAAGTATCACAAAATCAAGACAAAAGATGAATAGGAAATTTCCCTCCAAAGCTAATGAAAATTAAATCCTCATGAACTAAAAGGAAGAGCATGAGACTGGTATTGGGTGGGTAAAAGATGAATGCATATGTAATTACCTCACCAACTTTTATCTCTTTGGACCCATCTCCATGTATTATTTTGGCAAGATATCCTTCTTCCATGCACTCCATTTCCACTGTAGCCTTGTCAGTTTCCAGCAAATATGGAACCCTCGCTTGAAATTACTTTAGCAATACTTGCAAATATAGTCATGATGCAGTGGACTCCAGAGCATCTTAAAGACTGATGACTCCAAATTCAGATTTTAATATGCTTGAATGTAATTTGAAGGCAAGTGCACAAGTTGCTGAAGTGTCCTACGAAATTAATAATCATTGACCACAATCTAATATAAAACTAATTACATCTGATGTGAAAAATATAAAGAAGATGTTCACTATATAACTTAGAATTGAGAAGTGGTCACCGTTATATATGTATCCTTTTGCCTATAAATATACCACAACCATACAACTCCATTCGCATTTCCTATAAGCAGAAGCAGAGCATGGCGTAGCGGCTTGCAAATTTATTTCTCTCGACTACGGAGAGGCGGAGTGGAGTCGTGCGGCCGGCAATGATCAGTGCAGAGAGGTGGAGAGGAACCCTACGGCTGGTGGCGGTGAGTGCCGAGAGGTAGAGAGGAGTCCGGCAACGGCGACGGCGACGGCGATGGTAGTGAAGAGAGGCAGAGAGCTATTACAGAGAGGCAAGGAGCTGTTGCGGCAATGGGTTCGGGCGGCGAAGGCTTCGGGCAGCGAAGGCTTAACATAACCTATGCGTTCTTTAATTAATTAGCCATGTTTTATTATTTAACAGGATCTTTATTTTTTTTTGTTTTAATTAACTTTAATTTTTTCTTACTTGATTTTTTTAACCAAGTGGCGTTTTCGTTTCATTATGTATTTTTTTAATTTAATTTTGTTTATGTTCTATTATAATCATGTTTTTTTATTTAATTTTGTTTAACATAATTTTATTTTATTATTACTTTTTTTTATTATTTCCAAACTAATCGCAGCATATATGTTGCATGCTATTGATAATAAATAAAAGTATTTGCAGCATGCCTATTCTTGTACGCTATTATTGTTACTAAATATTTATAGTATTAACAGCGTGCTTTTAATGTGTGTTGTTAAGAGCAAGCTGCGAAAAGCTATTTTTGTTGTAGTGTTTTGTTCGTGAACTGGTTCAGAGTGGTAAACTTCGTGTCTCTCATGTCTCATTGTCTGACCAGTTAGCTGATGCGTTGATGAAACCACTTCCTAGTGCTCGAATTCGTCTTCTTTGTTCCAAGATTGGTGTCTCTATGACCCCACCATCTTGAAAGGGCTCATTATGGATATCTTTGAATATATGGATATCTTGCAATTATTAGGATATCTTGGAATATGTGGTGCATAAATATTAAGATATTTTTTCTATATATTTCCTTATCTTTGTATATGTTTCCTTCATTATTCTTAATTAGTGAAAACATATTCTTTCAATACCTCTCTTCAATTCACAGTACATGAACTAATGATGCATGGGATATTCAAATGGATTGGTAGATGGCTTGAATTTACTTGAGTTTTCAAAGAATCCTTTTGAATTTGCTACAATGGCAAAATGACTTCTAGAGTTTGTCAGGTTGGCATTTAATCTCTACATACTAATACTGTTGAGAAATTTGAAGAGTACGTAATCTTTTCAGGTTGAAATGAATTTTTATCATGAACATTGTAGAGATTCTTTTGTTTTTTTTTTTGGGTGATACTATGACTAGCCAATGTTGATTCAATTTAGCCCTCGTAGCAATTGTCTTTTTTATTTCCAACACATGCTTATTGTGGTCACTATTACTAGAAAGAATTTTAGTAAATAATCTGAAATACTGAAAGATTATCTTGATGGGATTTAATATGGATCTTATCCTATGCATGTATTAGTTGTACAATGAGAGTAACTGTAAACAAAGAAAAGATTTGGGACGAGCAATTGATTAATTTAAGGTTTTTGAATGAATGCATAAAAGAAAATAAGGTACTGGAGAGTTTGTGGACAACAAATCAACTCAAGTTAATGTAAATCAACATAATTATTTATTTATTTATTATTTATTATCTTTTATTAATTCTTACTTGCTTATTTTTATATTTGTTAAACTGATACTAATATAAGGTATTGTAATATGAACAGGACAATATAAAGAGAGACAATGTAAAATACCGGAAAATAGGAGAATATTAATAAGGGAATTTTTCGAAATTTTTGGAAATTTTCTGGGCGAGTTTTTGAGGACAAATGGGGCCGGGACAAAAGTGTTTAAGCTACCCTATTTAAAAAGAGGAAAAGTTGAATTTCTTAATTTCCTTTTCTTTATTTATTTTGTTTCTTTTTTATTTGTGTCGCTGTCACCTCTTCTCCCGACACCAAGCCTTGCGCGCCCCAAGCCCGCCTAACGGCGGCATAACCGCACATTTCTCTCTCCGCCACCCACTTCCTCTTCTTCTCTTCCAAGTGCAACATTTGCCCCACCGCGTCCCTAGAAATGGCACGCCGATCCTCTTAGCCGCCCGATCCATGCCTCTCTCCCTCTCCTTCGCCGTCGACGCCTGACGGGAGTGAGAGTCGACGATCTGTCTTCTCTTCCCCACTCCCAGTACGCTCGACTCATGCCGGCTTAGCCGCCAATGATCCGCGATGCCCTAGCGCCTCTCGGTGCGCCTTGCTCTGCCAGTGCATTGTGTTCTCATACAGGTCTTAACTGTGATTGGAATTAGATTGTGGTTCTCGTTCTCGATTTTGTTGTTGGAGGAATTGATAAGTTGTTTTGGTTTATATGAATAGGTTTTTTAATGGCGCTAAATTGGTTTTCGATCGCTGGCTTTTAGGTATGAAAAGTTGGGCTTCAATTTTATTCATCTTGAAATCTTGAGATGTTTATGCAGTGTATTAGCATAACATGTGTTGTTTGGGCAGTAACTTTGTGATCCCCAGCAGCGGTTATGATCTTGTTTCGGCAGCCAACATCTTTGATTTTTGGATCAACAATGATACATACGAATTGAGGTATTATGTAGGGCTTTGATTACATGATCATGTGTAGATTTGAATTAGGGTAATGGATCCTTGTTGTAGGTTGGGTTGGTTTAAAATTAATCTAATGGAACGATTAGGGTTAAGACAATTAACCCTAGTTAATTGTTAGATTTAATTTAGGTAGGCAAATGATTATGTGGATTAGGGTTTTCCCTAATTTAGTCTCGTGGATTTTCTTTAGCTATTTAAATTCTTATGAATTTTAGCTAAATAAAAATATATATTGATTGGTACAGACTTTGATTCGAGACTGTCTGGACGAGGGATCTATTCCCGATTAGACTTTTTATCGGAGTCGGTACTTTTTGCTTGTCATTTGATATACATAGTAGGGAATTAAGTTGCATTAATTATGTCTTATTTCTTCTATTAGTCTTTCACCATTATCATATATGATTGATTGATTGCTTGATTGTTGATTACATCCCATGTATGTTTTATGCTTAATGTTGACCTGCTTTCACCAGTTTCGGACCCATGATTTATATTGTCGGGATGTCTATGGATCGTGGATGGATCATAGGTCGGGCATGGTTCGGGGCCATGTGCATGTTGCGCTGCAGTATTGAGTGGAGCCATTTCGCCACTGTCCGATCTTGATCGATAGTCCGATGACTCGTGGGTATCCGCTCCGTGGATCGCCTTCGCGAAGCACTTGTTGGTTATGATTGTTGAAACCGTCGCACACTCGCTATTAGTGTTGTCCTAGTAATTCCAAAAGGTGGGCAATCGTACCCTCCCCATCTATGATTTTGGGGATGTGGTAGACAAGGTGTATTCCAAGCTCCGGTCCGATACGAACTCCCTCGCCGGGCGCACGTAGTCTGCTGTTCACTGCCCCACTATATACGATGATGATGTTAGCGTGGCAGGGGACGGGATCGCCGATCATCATATGGCACATGCATTTATTTGCTATTTTTGTTTTGCATTTGTACGCATTTTATCTATATTTGCCGATTGTCTCGCTGAATTGATGACCCATACGGACATGTCAAGTCCTTCTCGGATCCTCCCTTGATTGTTACTCAGACACCAGTAATGGAAATTCCCTGCTTTGTAAGAACTTTATCTCCTGACCCACCGACTCGTTTAATGTTGTCTGCAATTCTGTGGACTACCTACTGAGAGATACTCAAACAGCCATTGCTGGACCCGACCCCGATGCGCAGGAGGGACAGTAGGCCCTTAGATCCGTTTGATCGCTCGTGAGTCTTGGCGAACCTCCGGGATATGGTGAGACCTCCGGTTTTCTACATCGGTTTTTTAGTTTTTTTATTTATTAACTTGTTATGTTATCGGATTTTAATATCGATGGACGTTTTATTCTATGGATGGCGATGGGGTGTCGCAGCACTAAATAGTTCATCCAGCTTTAGGTGTTTTAGTTCCGTAGTGGTGTCAGGGTGTCGTTACGAGTGTGTCACTTATCAGTGAGAATTATTCTTAGTAATTTATTCTATAAAATCACCTTGCATGTGTTGTATGGATGAATTATTGAGGTAGTCAATGTATGACATTAGGCAGCATGTTAATTTAGATTCCTTATGGCATCTATTAGATCCGTGCGATGCATGTCAAATGAGTTTCTCATGCGATTTTGGTGACAATTTAGTACTTTAAAGTGTCGAGGTGTGCCTGCATCCGATGGGCGTTAGTGGTCAGTATACTTTTTGTTTTCCGATTTTGAGTTTAGATAACCCGCAGTACTGGTACTTATACGTCGAACGGTGTCGTGCTCAGTGTTATTACTTGTTGGATTCTTGTTTTAGTCTGGGTATTTCTATTTCTCAGATGATACTCGTATCCATGCATTCACGAATTATATTATTCGATTTTTGTATTACACTTGTCTGATTTATCTGTCTATAAATTTCCGATCGATATGATAGTTGTACAGAAAGGACTCTCACGTTGGTGTGGTGGGATCCAGATGTTTGGGTCTATGCGCAGTTCGAGGTTATGGTGCGCGACGTTTATGATCAACGGTGGCAGAAATCTTCCAGAGACGTCGAGGGAGATTCAAACGAACTTTCTCGTTCGGAATACTGATGGGGATGTTTCTTGCTAATCCATAACATGCATGCAGTTGGAACAGTGAGCATTGATCATGTCTGCACTATAGTAGGTTGCGGTCACATCGTATCCGGGCTATGACTTTCAGGGTCAGATTATGATTCGATTCCATGGTTGATGGGTGGTGAGACCGACATACGCTGGAGGCCCTACCTCTTGAGAGATATCTGTGGATTAGATAATTTGGGTGATGACTTACTCCCATATTACTAATCACAGGAAATTGATCATTATCGGGTGACATATCCATGGGTTAAGTTTTCATATCTGAAACTGAGAATGATGAGGTTAGGGAGTAATTGGTGATCGGATATTAATCATTATGATATGTTGATTTTGTGATAGAGTAAATGTTATGTTGTGTCATCAATGATCAATTACTAGATATCATGTTTATTAGTGGATAACTATTTGATGATTTATTGTCTTTGATGGTGACATAGTGAGTGTCATTTATGATATCCACAGTTGATGATTATAGTTAGTGATCAGATTATAAATTGGGTGCTAGAGTATGGTTGAGTGTGCCTATAAGATTTTAATAATCTGGTTAGTTGTGGTTAGTTAAAAGGATGATAAAATAGATAATTGCTCCTCCTCTACTGATATGACTTACTCTCTGGATAAATAATGATGATGTTTTGAATTTAACTTGCCTCATGGGGGGATAAGGGAGGTGATCATCCGATATATTATTGGGTGGGATTTATGATATTCGAGTGAGAGTGTCTTGATGTTCCAAATATTGACTTTTCTCTTTTGGTTGTACTTATATATGATATTATTGGTTGGGATATATTAGTTGTTGTGGAGGATTAAGGTATTCTTAATTTAATTAGTAGATGAATGATTTAGTTTTTGTTGGTTGATCAGTAAGTCATACTCTATTTTTAGAAGTTCGAACCTTTAGGTTATTTGTTCTTAGTTATGTATCTAAAGCACATTTGAGTACATGTTTTGTACTGACGTGAAAATGACTGATTTAGCCATATATCATTATCGGCTTGGATAGGTTATAAAGGATCGATGTATCCTATTCCATGAAGATGACCGTGACTGTGGTGATTGTATTGGTGGAATAACTTGGGGTGCTGGGATATAATCCGTAATCCGATGTACGTAAGGAAGTGTAGAGCTAAGAGCTAACACTTAACACTTATGGATATCAATAGTTACTAGTTATCTTTGAGTACATTTGGTTTATGATGATAAAATAAATTTTCCCATCTTGGTATATAGTGACTAGTGTACTGTATATACCACGGTGTATACCTGGGCCTGAACTGAACCTAGGACTTTTGTTCGGATTATTACCTATATGTTGTCGGGTTGGCTGTATTACATTATAGTTTTATAACCCTAAGGGTAACCCTGGTCGAGAGGTTACCGCAACCCTTTGATTAGAATATACGTGGTACACATTCTCCAGCTGGTCTCTCTCTACATCGATATATTATCGGTTGCTTCTAAGCAACCATTCACGTTTTGCATTCTGAGTTATAGGACATGGTAGAAGTTATATAGATTCAGTTAGTATATAGACTGCAGTTTCACATACCGTTAAGATATGATATGATTATTATCCGTGTGTATCACGTGATTGGAAGATTGATAAATCCGTGGATTCATAAAGATGTAAGGATGGAGGATTTTAATCCTGAGACTGGATAATCATCTGATATAGTCGTTGGAGGCTATGTGTTTTTGTGTGGTGTATCAAGGTAACTTTTTGATTATGTTTGATTTGTGGCACCTGGGTTTAGGATGCTTTATTGGAAGTATATGTTGGTTATACGCATGTGGAATGTCATATGTTTTCATTTTTTTGAGTTTGATTACTGAGGTGTATTCGCACCGTTATGTGTGTATGTTGGAGGTATCACACAATGAATCTTCACCTAGTTGTTGGTATATATGCTCTTTGGTATAATTGGAGGATTTTGTTGATCATGTATTATATGCATGTGCTAGTATGCATATAATTGAGTAGCGTGATTCTATCTTGAATCACGTAAAGCGCAAGTTAGTGATTCTACTTAGAATTTTAGGCAATTTATGGAAATGTGCGCGTAATTATGTCATTTGTTGAATTAACCCATCAACTAATTTTCCTATTAGTGGGTGACCGACCCACTAGGATGATGCTGATAGAGTTGATGATGGATTGATTAGTTACTAGGTTGTTATATCCTAGGCTATGAATAATGGAGAGATCTTATCTTTGTTCTAATGATCTCTAGCCTCTAGTGGATAGTTAGGCCTTGAGGTTAGGTATTTTGCTGGTGGCTCCGTATATGGTCGTAGGAGCATTGCTCCTTCATTTTTTGCTGGTATCACATGGTATGGATTATTTGTAGAGTGTCACCACATGATTGATTTTTGTGGGAGCGTGTTGCTCCCATATAGTAGTTGTTGTGATGGAGAGCGTTGTTTTCACTCTCGAGGATTTATTTCGTGATTATGTGATGATCAGTTTTTCATTTCTCATTATTGATCTTATGGATGGATAAGGATGAGCGACGACATTAGGTGTCTTGTTGCTTACATATATAAGGCTTCACTCGCTTAGATGTTTCTGTGTGACTCGATGATTCTAGTGTAGGATGTTTGATGGGTGTCCATTATCTTCGTGGGATTGTTGTGATCTATACGAGTTCGAGGTGAGTCATTATACTTGCTAGATCTAGAGATGATTTGTGGCGAATCTATGTATTGGATTATAGTCGGTGTTGGCTGGATTGTCTTTTGTTATGATGGTTTGGGACACACTCACCCGGTAGGAGTGTCAAGTGTGGAAGGTAGGGAGAAATGTAATCGGAGGTTGTTATCATAGCAAACGACAAATCAGGAGCGGACCAAATCCAACGATGAGATACATGCTACCGCTTTATTGACGGAACTTGATAGCTATGCTAACTTTCACCGGAAGCCTTTCACCCTGAAGGACTTCTAGGAGCTTTGATACTTTGTGGGTGCATTGTCCGACGGGCAAGACCACCTAGTCGTGGTCGGGTCCTGTGAGTGTCGGCTTTGATTTTGGCTTGCTGCGACTACACCGACTAGCCTTGAGTAGTGCCGCTGCGCACGCAGCGCAATATCGATAGCACGAGAGAGAGAGAACTTCGTCACCACTATTTTTCGGAGATGCGTACTGATATGGCATACACGAAATTCTCCTCTGAATTATTTCGTGGTCTCAAATCGCATCACTCCTCGTTGTAGTATCTCAATGACCGGAGGAAGATGATTGTTAGGAGCTGTCACCGCTAGCCATAGCTATGCTATCATCTGCGGTACATTAGTTGTAGGTCCATGTGGTTCTCCCATAGTGCAGCTTGCAAGTAACTGTAGTATGCAGGAGTGTGATTCGTCAGATCGGAGGAGTTTTGGTTACACATTGTTAGAACAAGCGTGGTTGCGGGTAGGTGCATGCAGTACCTGTTGCTGGCTCACGTCGATCACCGGAACTCAATAGTTGCCATTGAAGTTGAGTCGTGAGGGTCCGTGTGCAGATTGGTTCCGTGTTATCGTATTACAGATAGGATAAATAACAGGCCACCGGCGTAAAGTTATCAACCTTGGTTTACGACACAAAGTTTCGTATAAATATTTTTGTGCGGTTCCGAACCATGAAAGATTAAGCTTCCACTCTCACAGATATATATTGCTTTTCCAGCATGCTCACGGGATAGAGATAGCTTACGGATCTTAGGTTGGCCTGCTCGCACTTGGCACTCTGGCATGCTCAACGAGCGCTCACTTTTTCACGATCATCATGAGAGCGCTCGTATCTCATATGGATACCCGGCTGCGCTCTGCCTTTCGTCTTGCCAGGAGTGCAGTGATTAGGTCCTGGATTATAGATAGATGGAGGCGCGTCATCAATTGAACACAAGATCAGAACGGTTAAGATCATTGGAAGGATCATTCGGAGAGTTCCGAGCTCAATCCGATCAATATCCCCATCTTTTTTGAGTGATTTATTTGCTGATCTTATGCTCACTGCGTAACGTGATAATGGGATATTATAGTCTATGAATGTGGAGAGATACTGTTAAGATATCAAATAGATTTGAGTGTGGAAATGTAAAATCTTAATAGATGGACAAATGACAAAATTCTCCTCTGAATTTTAAGAATTTTAGCGTATAATCGAGCGGGACTTTAGAATTCTACCCTATTTAAGAGGAGAAAAGTTAATTTCTTAATTTCTCTATTTTTATTTTTTTTGCTTTTATTTGTGTACGTCTTTCACCAAGCCTGCCCCAGACACGACACCGACACCAAGCTTGTCCTTCGCTATGTGGCCTGTGCTGCGCCTTAAGCCGTTTCTAGCACCTTTCGCCTCGGCTTTCCTCACTTCTTCCTTCCACTCCAAGTGTCCAGTCAGCGGCGCTTGAACTTGTTGACTTTTCGCGTGGAATAACTAGAACAAACGGTCTCTAGACAGTAGGAACGGATCCTGATCTGTCACGCCACGCCACCTCTCCGCATGCTGCGCTCTCTCGCCTCGACTGCTGTGCTTCGACGAGTCGACCAGTCGGCAGTTGATGTCTCACATCACATACGGGACATGACCCACCCTAACTTGCGCTTAGCTTTAGCGCTTCTTCAGCGCGGCTTCTGATGTCTAGCCCCCGAGCGTCTTCGTCTTGTTTCGCCGTTCGCTTCATCACGTGTGTCTTAGACTTGTACCTCTAAGAATTAGATTGTGGTTACATCTACGCTTTCTCATTTTGTGTGGGAATTGATAATGTTTTGTATTGGTTTATTAAGTAAGGGTAGGGCGTAAGGGTAGGGTTTGTAATCAATATCATTGGTTTTCCGCTTCAATCTGACAGGGAGCTTGGGATTTAGGTAATGAAAAGTAATTTGATTCATCTTGAAATCTTGAGATGTTTATGCAGTGTATTAGCATAACATGTGTTGTTTGGGCAGTAACTTTGTGATCCCCAGCAGCAGCACTGATCTTGTTTCAGCAACCAACATCTTTGATTTTCATCTTTGATTTTTGGATCAACAATGATACATACGAATTGAGGTATTATGTAGGGCTTTGATTACATGATCATGTGTAGATTTGAATTAGGGTAATGGATCCTTGTTGTAGGTTGGGTTGGTTTAAAATTAATCTAATGGAACGATTAGGGTTAAGACAATTAACCCTAGTCAATTGTTAGATTTAATTTAGGTAGGCAAATGATTATGTGGATTAGGGTTTTCCCTAATTTAGTCTCGTGGATTTTCTTTAGCTATTTAAATTCTTATGAATTTTAGCTAAATAAAAATATATTGATACAGATTTTGATTCTCTTATGATAATGATCCTATCGTATTGATTTACTTAGTACTGATTACATAGTAATAGGGAATTTAAATAATGTTGCGTATTAATTATATGCCCTTATCTTTTCAAGTTAGTCTACCATCTTCGATGATATATGATTGATTGTTGTTTGATTCCATCCCATGTATACTGTTATTGTTTATACATGCTATAGTAGTGTATACCATACATGTCGACCTAGGTTTACATGCATGTACCTTTGATCTCGATATGGTTCGTGGGGATTGCACTCTCTATACGGATTAGGTGGTGATGTTGGTATATTGCCATTGGGCATCATGCATGCCAGCATCGCCATACGCCGCGTAATACAGCATTATTGCAATGCTTGTCCATTGTGTGAGCACGATGATCCATATTGTTTGGGTTAGTGTCGAGTTGCAGCGAGGATCGCTGCGGCACATCGTTCCTCATGGGTGTTGGTCAGTGTGTTATCTGTTATCCAAGCAGTGGATTCTCGTCGTCGTAGGAGGTATTACGCCCCCCCATATGATTGGGTAGGAGGACTCCGGCTCCGGCGAAGTGCAATCCACTCGGTCCGCTCGGGTGACGACAGAGTGCCATCGCGGTTGGCAAAACTACACGACAGTAGTGCAGACGCACTTTTGTTCATCCGGGGAGTATAATGATGACCGGGCTGTGGCTGGACCAGACCTATGCATATGCATCATTTGGTTATGGCATCATATGTGTGTGTGTGTTTTGTGTATGGTATGTATCTTTATATGTTTGATGTGTATGTTCGACCTGTATCTGCGATATACTCACTCTGGTTCAGCATTTTACTGCCTTGATGTGATATTTTTATCTTTCGGGGTGCGATGATTAGTGCTTAGGTTGTTGTTTCCTATTTTTATATATAGCCCTACTACTGCCTTGTGTGGCTCCCACCCCCCCGCCTCATTGTTTGATATCGTCATCGTCCAGATCCAATTTCGAGGATATGCATGCCGTAGAACTCGTGTCCGAGGATATGTTTGGTTCTTCGTGCTGCTTCTCTGCTTAGACTATTTGAACTTGTTATGTTCTGGATTTATTTGCTTATGGACATGTTATAGATTTTATATATCGATGGATTTGTTTGCTTTTTCCTGGACTGCATGCTCCGATTTAAATGGAGACAGTCACGGAGCGGCTACGAGTTTGAGCTTTCGGTACTAGTCGTAATATTATTATCACATTCATTGTAATATTATTATGAATACGTTGGCAGATATATAATAAACATCTCCGTGATTGATTTTTATTATTATGATTACGAAATGGGCAGGTATTTGAGTTAATGTATTTTGATTGTCCAAATCAGTTCAAGGTCATAATGTGAGGCCACCTTTTCGGGAGACTCATCAAACCCATCAGCGATAAGGTATTTAAAATGTTTGATTTAATCATTCAAACAATGAGAAACCATGGGAGGTGATTCAAACAATCAGCAAATACTAAAATAGTAGTAATAGATTCAAGTATTAATGGAATATCATTTTGACTCTAGTAGGAACGATTTTGTGCCGGAGACGTGACGGGATACTCGTCAGCAATATGCACACTTTAAGTGGAAAAGTCTGTTTAGGCTACCTTATCCCTTTTAAGTGAGGAAAAGTTGATTCCTCTTATCTTATCCTGCTCTCTTCCTCGCACGTAGTTACCATAGGCCTCAGTCAATGTCAACTAACCGACTAACTAAGCACTGATCCTGATCCCTGGGCTATGAGGCGTGTGCCTTCTCCCTTTTTTTGTTTAGTCGCTTTTTCGGCCTTGACGCTTCTTCTTCTTCTTTTTTGAACGTGTACTGCAACAGTACACACCGCCGGTGTTCTTGCTGCCGTGCCAGCAGCTTCTTTCTTCCCTACCCTTCCCCGATCGGCCGGCACGGGACCCCTCGGTCGTCCTCTTCAAGGCTCTGGTGTCGATGGGTGACGTTTCTCCTCCCCCTACCGCGACATATATACTAGTCCTGCCACCTATGTCTGTGCGTCGGCTCTCTCGGTCCGGCGCGATCCTTAATTTCACTAGTCCACGATGAGGTTTAAGTTTGGTGTTTGTTTGTTCGATTAGCTTGCAGTTCGTTATGATTCGTTGGAGTCAGATTTGTTTGGGTGGAATGCTATCTGGTTTACATATAGTGATCTCCTATGGTAGGTTCATTCAAGGTTATTCTTGTTTGTACTGGTTGAGGATCGGGTCCGGCTTGACTTGTAACCTCATCCAGTAACGCCCAGCTAGCGGAGGTTGTGGTGTGAATTTGTTTTTTGCATGCACAGCTGCAGTTGGCAAGCTGAAAGGATAAAATGATATGGTAATTAAGTTTAAGCTTAAGTTGTTTATGAAAATTGATTGGTGTGGAGTTCTGGTCTAATGGTACGATTAGGTTGTAAATTAACCCTTAGTTAATTCATGTTATTTGGTTTTCGGTTTGATATTAGCTTATCTATATGTGAAATTAGCTTACAAACAAACTAGGACCTCTACGGACCTTCGACCGAGATGAGACTAGATCAGTTCTATTCTTGATATTTTGACTTTTGTCTTGATATATGCTAGTAATGAAATTAACATAACATTGCATTAATTATGTCCTTTATTTATTTCGGTTAGTCACTACCCATTTTACCTCGCTCTTGTTTATCTTATATATATATTACTGCTACTACCCGCTATACGTATGCTTACAGGGGTTGAGTGATATACATGCTTTACCATGTTACCCTATGTTCTTATATACGGTATTTCGATTGTTTTGATTCGCTGACCACCATGATTGCTTTACATGCATATTGGTGAGTGGGATCGATAATTGTGTGGTGATGCAATTCATGATTGCATGATGTCGATAGTCCACCCGTATTGAATCAATCTAGTTGGATGGACACCACTCATGTTAGATGGCCGATGTACAGACGCCAGCACACGGACTCTGTTGGTGGGTAGTGTAGGACACGTGTATCGCGTAAGATTCCTCGCGCCTTTGGTACCACGAGAGGATCTCCCCATTTATGACGGGGTAGGAGGATAGGTGTATCATCACTCGGCCGGTCTCACCATCATCGAGTAGTAGTAGCAGACGTTACGACTACTACCTGGCTACCCACTACTATGTTGTGTGAGATCGATCGCGGCTGGTGACGGGGCGCGGGGCGCATCATATGGTCATATGTGTATTTATTGCTGCTCACTTGTCTCTGTCTGCATTCTGCATCTGTCCTATTACCACTATACCGTTCGGTTTCGATATGCACTGTCCTTTATACTCACTGGACGATGAATCTGTATAGTCATCGTTTACGCCTTCGTTAGTTAGTATACCCTTCGGTTCCAGTTCTGCATGCATATTTTTATCTTTTCTTTCTTTCCAGAGGCGTATGATTAGTATTAGGTGTTATTTCTTTTATTTTGCATATCAATTGTACCTCCTGAGGACTCACCCCACCTCCATTGTTGTTATTTTCTCGCTCGTCTCGAGAGGTTCCAGTAGTCTCCAGCACTTCTAGAGATTGGTTTTGCTTATGTGTTTGGTTTTGTTTTACTACTATGTGCTTATGGATGCTTGGACATCGATGTTCTCTCTTTTGATATTGATGGATGTTCTGTTGCCGATTATTCGTTTTACTACATTTGCTCATGCGTTTTTCGCGAATGAGAAGAAGGGTGAGTAAAGTCGTTGATTTGAGTTTCTGAATGTAGGAGTAGTTTCGAGTCATTTCGTATTCATGATTGATACTATAAGTGTGTGTATGTTGTTGTTGTTATTATTCCAACCAATGGCATAAGTGAGTATATCGAGGTATAAGAGATGTGTAAGTTTCAGTGTCCATCCACCGAGCATATGTCCACATAAATTCGTCAGATGCGGGGGATGGACGGGACAGGACCTGCACAATGGCGTAGTGCTCGTCACGTTATACATCTTTTTTCGATTTGGATGTTTAGATAACCTCTGATGCCTTATTTATTTATTTACTTGGTACTTTGGAATTTCACTATTGGTTGGATTTTATATATTATTTTGATTTCGAGATCTCGTTAGAGATTAAATTTATTTGGTATGTATCATCGATTTGATATAATCGGACCCTTGCGCTGTTGTTACTCGGAGATTTATCTATTGGTTGCGATATTGTTAGCAGCTGCCTCATAGTCACGCATTTTTGTTTAGATTGTTTTATCCGTCGCTTTGGATTTCCCATTCCGGTTGTTGATTGGTCGATGGACTTTGCCCGGGGAACATCTCCAGACGACATGGATATGATGTTTATTTTTGATGATTTTATACTTAGTTCAGTTTAATTTAACAAATGGAGACGATCTACTGGATTGCTTGATTGTCACAGCCGTGAGGCGGGCAGTAGCAGCACCTGGATACAGAGCCACCACCGTCGCTAAGCCGTGACCTGGTCGACGGGTCAAGAGCCCGACCGGCTTAGTTAGGCACGTGGGCTTTTTACTACTCGGTCCCATATCCCTATAAAGGACTACCGGGCTGAGATCTCACTAGTAGAATTTCCGGGTACCAGATATTCAAACCCAAGTCATACATACCTCAGACATTCAAAGACTCCCTAAAGCCCCAGCCTACTTAGGCCCCTTCCGCCTGATGGCAAAACACCACGTCAGCCATACAATAAGACGGTGCACAAGCCATGTACGGATACTCGTGCCGGCTTTTATCCCTCACCAAGGCCAATCAACACTTTTAAGCAACTCACCGCATCATCGCGGACTGATCGATGCTGCGACTGGCAGTTCCTCCTCTGAGCCAGTCCTCCTATCAGTCGGTACCTCGTCGCGGTGCAAGAGTCGTTCGAACCAGCAGCGCCGATTGTAACACTGACACCTGTCTTTTCACGTCGAGATTGGCTCGGAAAATTACGTAGAGATGGAGAGGATCTATATGGATTGCACATTGGATTGCACCGAGGGAGAAAGCAGAAATGGAAGGCCACTCTTTTCCGCGGAGATTCTTGAAGCCTCTAATGCGAATGCATTGGACTCGCTATATTGTTGAGCGAGCCGCGAGTGACTTTTAGCGCCTAGGTGTTTTGGAGCATGGCTCGCGTGCGTGGACGGGCCTATTCGAAAGTCGGCGATCGCCAGCTGGCACCGTGGCGTCATAGCACTATTTTCCTGGCGTTCCTAGGCTGGTGTAGGAGCCGCTTTTTCCACCATGATGCAGTTGATCACTGGATTTTAAGGTTCATCAATGTAATGCTTCTACGGCTTGGTCATATAGGGCTTGTTGAGATCTCTTCACCGATGATCTTTGGATGCTCAGCCGCTAGTTAAATAGCTTTCGGCAGAAAAGTATAGTTCCTATTAAAAAGCATACGGATCGCCGGAACACGAGTGCCGATAATCGCTGACAAACTGCAAATCGCCGCGATCTGTATCGGGTATTACGTAAATGTAGTAGGGGACCATCGGTCGAACGAGCGCAACCATCTTCGCATCTTCCAGGCCTCATACGAGTCACTGCACTCGGCGTGTTTTCGATCTTCGTACTCACTTTGTCCGATATGCGTTACTTCCGGATCACTACCCCTTCCGTGCACAGTTTGGGCCTTTGCTTAGACTGAGAGGTGAAGGGCCTCAAGCCCCCCTTGCGAGACCGGACAACGTCGAGATACTAGTATCGGAAAGGGCGGCACAAGCAACATATTGCACCGTACCAACTCTGTCCGTACTCGGTGACCCTCTGTAGTTTTGTTCGGGATCTTATTATCGAGACGTGAGCGTGCACTCTCCGCACTGACCTGAGACCGCCGTGCGTCGGCCACACCATCCTTCCGCTTCGCCACAGCACATCATCCAAAGCCAGCCAGGCCTGCTACCGCCGCAACCGCCGGCACAACCGGCCAAGCGCACGCCGGCAAAGACGGCGGCGTTGTTCCATGACCGACACTACTGCGGCCGGTAATGCTCGGTGTCATAGTGTTCCAGCTTCTCGTGTAATGATTTCACTCTATAGCATGCATGGTCCGCGTTGATATTGATTGATCTGAGCACCTGTAGTTAGCTCTTCTTATATCCCTGCGTTCTTATCATCGAGCGAGATCTTACCCACGCATAATGACCATCTCCTTCGTGCAAGATTTTCACAATTCTTGACTTTGGCAATGACTTACGGTAGATCTTCTAGTATTGGGAGATGATCAGTTTGATATCATTCTTCGATGGTGATCAGTGGTGTTGATATGCTTGATGCTGCTACGTTGATTGCGGCGAGGGTGGTCACCTTCCGCCCGAACCAACCTCTCTAGTGGAGTTTGGCATCGGGGATAGGCTAGTTATCTCGATTATATTCGGTATCAGTCCTGCTGGTTGTCATGGTAATATCTCTCGAGTTCAAGACCAAAGTACCCCCGCCTGCAACGTCAGTCGTCAAGAGTATCGGATGTTTCGGAGCTACCTACTGCCACCTAAAGGCAGTTGAGTTCGCTATTGAGTGATTGTTAGGGCCGATCCAGGGCTGGATACGCCGCCTCAGACAGTCAGTAGGTATGGCACCAGCAGTGAAGAGTTGAGCAGTGAAGGTTCAACTCTGTGAGCTTTAGATAGGAGGTTTATCCACCTAGTATTTCACCATAGGGTTCTCAAGCGTTTGTCGAGAAAAAGATGGTACTATGAGGTTATGTAACCATTAGAAATAAATATCCATTACCATGGATCGAGGAGTTTGCTTTGATCGCTCAGTACATCAGTGTTCTAAGATTGATGCGATCCAGATATTATCGAGCTCTTCGAGGACCTCGATATCGAGCGTAGACGATGCCTCGCATTGCATGTGATCTGTCATTATGAGTTGGTGTAATGCATGCCGTTGGGCTTACCAATGCTGCAGATGTTTTGGACTTGATGAACGCATCTTCTTGGTAGAAATTCGATTATCGCTTTCATCGATGAGATATATTGGCTCCGTTCGTTGGGAGAGGGATGTGACATCCTATGCACGCCTGACGCTTTGCCTTGAGACATGTCTGAAGTTGACGACATCGTCGTAGATTTGTACGTTTCGGCAAATCGATATCATTCGATCGGGCGATCGATCGATTTTGGGACCGTGTGGTTCTCGGAGTGATCTGGATCGAGGTATCGGCTGTTGATCGGCGTTGTCACCATGGGGGCGACACGATTCAAGGAGAGTAGCTTTTTTGGGACACCATTTTGTCGAGGGGTTCTCTATTGACATATGCTACGCTAGACCGTCTTACCGAGGAGGCGGAAGGTCATAGAATTAAATTGGCACCTTCGGTAGCGATTCGGCTCCCGGTACCATACCATCGGAGGATGGTGGTTGTACTACCTTCAGAGCTCTGTGGTTGGGCGCTGTTCTTTGTACGCTGACTTCGTGGTTTGGCGCACGACAAGACCAAGACGACCATGATGTCTGCTTGCGTAGTAAACCGAAGGAGCAGCAGGGAACTATCAATCATATGACTTCTGAGTTAACGTCCATCATCTTTTCTTTGCCTGAAGCTTTGCATCATCATTTATTCACAACATTTGAATTCTCCATGAGTCAAATATATTATTCCTTTCTGAAAGAAGCTTAATCTCCGATGATGGATGGAGTTCTCAGGATTGAAGATTAATTACCGTGCTACCACCCCTTACTGTCAGCTGTCACGTGGCAGAATCAGTGAGGGACTTTCGACGTATCTTCGCGACTTCCGATTGGTTTCACAGTTAGATCTCGCAGGAGCGAGGGACGCACGGAGGCGGTATTCTTGTTACCATAGTTGCTCGGCGGTCGCGAGATCGACGGAGTGCCGGTGGATAGGATATTGGCGGGCTTATCGTGCGTGATGCGAGGGAGGGTGTTATATACTCCGAGCGACACTGCTTGCAGCGCACCTCGACGCCATCATCCGGGCCTTCGGTCGGTCTTGCCCGGGACCTGTTCTTCAGGCGATCCATCCAATCCGTTCCGATGATTGCTGATCCATCCGGTGGAACCCGTATGTATGACTGCCACTTTCTCATGTACCGGAAAGACATCACCAGATTAGCTAGATTCTCTCACGCCATAACACCGAGACGCAGATTATCATTCCTATCTCGAGTGGAAGTGGGATCAGACTTTGGGTAAGTGACTACATTGCGAGGACATTGGCGACCATGGACTTTGGTAGGATCCGAGGACAGACGATGTGTGGAGTTGATCAATAACAAGGACATGCGCAAGCCATGTCTCTCGAGGTAACCATGGACCGATTGGCTCGTATGCGTCCGTAACATCCGCGAGCATCTGGCATGCCTGCGTTGAATTGCCGGAGAGATCCATGGTGTTTCCGCTGAGCCATCGGCTACGCTTCGAGTAAAGAGGCCACTGGTGGGATCACTTGGCTTTCAAGCGAAGCCCTCGACATCCATAGCAGTATGGAAAGTTCCAGCATTTATGAGGCGCCGTAGGAGATCATTGCAAGATTGCCTAGGCTGGGAAGGTTCTCCGCTGTGAGTTTATCAACAACAATACGGCTAGATGCACACGCTAGACCTATTCGACCTCCGATTATCGATTATGAGGCCCACACAACCTCAGAGTTCGTCATAGAGTTACGGTATGTCCAGCAGATGCAGAATCCCGATCATAAATTTTACCAACCAAAAAATATTAGCGAATATTTAAAAATTTTTCGAGTAGAAATTTTTGATTTTGAATTAGACGTCGCGGATTGGTAAGCGCTAATCGACGACGTCGAAGCAAGCGAGCTACTGACTGTTTAGGCTCCTACTTTTTCTGTTTCTTCTCTTCTCTCTTGAGTGCCCGAGCTTCGCTGAGACTCCGAGGCCGTGGCGCCGCGTACTGGTCTTCCGACTGGCGCCGGCCGTCCTCCCCGAGCTTTTCTTTCCTCTCTCACCACTGAGGCCCTCTTCACCCCCATGCTGCCGCTGATCACGATCGGCTAGATGGCCCTAGAGCCTGTGGTCAGGAGCCATCGACGACTACACTCCCCGCCTGAGCCAGAGCAGTCGAGACGGCCGTCACGGACAATTATTACGGTGGCCAGTCCCATCATGGTCTGTGGTGGCCAACGGCATTGTCTTAACATCCAGGTAGGCCCCTAACTATGTAGAATTAGTGAATCTAACTAACTTCAGGAATGTAGGAAGGCGGTAATTAACGTAGTGAATCGTGTAATTAATACTATTTCTTACGGACGAGAGTGATCTTCTTCATTCGATCGGAGAATCTCCGATTGTGGTTTCCACATCGAGCTCTTGATATTCCTCGCTTCTTTATGCATTTGGGTCACGGTCCTAGAGTAAGTTTAATCAAGGTCGAACGGTTGGTAGTGATTAGTTGCATTTCATGATGCATTCTAATGATACTGGATGAACAGATGGTTTCTTACGTCCGATGCGTTTTCCGTGCTTGCTCGATGTGCTGATCCTCAGGCGCCTCATATCACTGCTGCCCCTCTCGCATTTGAGCACGATTCTTACAGTCAGCCATCCGACAAGGAGGAGGTTAGTAAGGATTTTGGTTAACTTCACTTCTATATCGGATGGAAAATTATGGTTAAGATGTCTAACTGGTTGGTATTATGGATTGGATTGTTTTGTTGATCGGTGAGTTTCTTTCTTGATTGTTTAGTGCAAGTGGATTTCCAGCCACTCACCTTGTTCCAGTAGTAAACACACTTCTTGATTGAGGATCAATCACGGCTGTAAATTGAGGTAAGGGTAGGAATTTGATACGTTTTGTAGTTAACTGTTTATGTGTTAAGGGAATTAGGTTCGGATTTAATCTAATGGGTGGATTGGGGTTTAGTCACTAACCCTAATTAACTATTAGATTTAAGAAGGTAAATTGAGGATATGTGATTAGGGTTTTACCCTAAATTAGTCCTAGGAATTTTAAATAAATAAATATTTATTATATATTTGACGATGAGGACTCTGTTCACGCTGACGACGCAGTATCTAGATCAAATTTGGACCCGATTGAGGCGCGTACTTTTGACTTTTTGTCTTTGATATGCTAGTAATGAAATTAACATACTCGTATCAATTATGTTTCTTTCTTATGCGGTCTTTATTATCTACCCAAATTCGTGTCGTGATTCATTGCGACATTGACGGCATCTCCATTTTACTATACCCGCTTATGAGGGGAGTACTATTCATATTCGTTGTTTTATATAGGTTTTATACACTCATCATACCCGCGTCTCGCTGGAGACTAGGTTTTATATCTTCAGGTACCTATATATGGATTCAACCTAGGGGCATTTTTCTCAGCATTTTTGATGTTTAGTTGTTTATGATTGATCTTGCATTCGATGACAGCGTCATTATTGCTCTCCACATGCCATGCGGATTCATGGATCGCACACACCACACTTGGATCTGTGGTGAGTGTCGATTCTGAAAGTGATGATAGGGATGCGGGGACATCACGACTCTGACCGCTGGTCCGCCTCGGCGTCCTCAAGCCGAGACACAATATCCTGAGCAGGAAAGCACCAGGAGATTCTGAGAGATTGATGGGGTAGGAGGATAGATAGTGTACTCGTACTCTCAGGATCCCGATACGACAAGATCCAAAGACTCCCGCCCACCTGGTCGGAGGGCCTGCCGCACACTATATCACACCTGACTGATTCCTGACTTTGTATGAGATGATCATCAGCTGGATGATGACCGTAAGCGGGGGTGATCATCATGGCGGGGGTGAGAGACGGGGACATCTGCATCCTTGTGTCATGTGTTTCTAGGTTGCTTTATATGTACGTATTGTATCGATATCTTACTAGATTGTTTGGATAATGCATACAGTATCAGTGGTTTGTTTGATTATTCTTAGAATTTATATTCTCCTGTGCTGGATCGAGACTATAGGTGTTGTGCATTCTTATGCTTAGTTAGATGCATCTTTCTTCAAGTCGTGATGGAGGTTTCTTTACTTGTGTTGTTGTGCATATGCTGTACCTCGCACTGACCGCCGCCACTCGCATATCAACTGACAGACCACTCGGGTTATATACGTAGTTTAAGGAAGGGAGTTCCGCTCAATGCATCAGTCTCGCGCTCAGTCTCGTATCGGAGGAACTTCCGGATATGATATGTTTGTTTGTCTCTGTTTCTCGTTCCGTCTTCTGCTCTCGATTCTGTTTGTTGCTTATGGACTGGTTTTATATCGATGGACTCCGATTCTTGACGTATGGCGCGGAGAAGAGGGTGAGTTCGCTCGCCGATGCTTGTAGGTTAACTTGTGAGTATTAGTAGTTGGGTCGGTATTATATAGGTGTGATTTTATTATTGTTATGACATAAATTTAAATGCAACGGTTATTCGAGAGATCTATATATTATTCCGTAGATTATATATCTCCATTGTATTTATGGTACTCGATTTTTTTAGATTGTGCGCTCCGAAACCATTAATGCAGTGCCAAATTTTCGGTGTGATGCCGACGTGGGACCCGCGAAAGGGTGAAGAATCGGATCACCCACGGGAAGGGTCTCATTACTGGCCCCATCTTCTCATACCTTCGTGGCTATCGTGACATGTAGTTTCCCATAATCCGAAAGGGATTTGAAGATTTGCACAGTGAGCTGTTATCGTCCGAGATGTGTATCACGAGATTACCGCAGATCTTACGTGACTTTGCCATAGCGATGCGAGTATGCATGGCATGCCCGTCCGACAAAGGTTATCCGGTCAGTTCAGATCAAATGTATTTCCACGACGATGCCGAGGAAGATACTGTTGATACGGACATTCTCAGGTCCGGTTGCGAACAAACTTATTCTAACTTTAACAGCCTGATAAGACAGCGCGACCGAACTTGGGACGGGCTACGATGGAACAAGACTATCGAGCGTCAAGTCAGTCGGAGTGGCCTACTGGGAGACAGGTCATTGATCGTACTTACCTTCGGTATGTATTATCCCCATCTATATGAGGTATGTGAGTCGCCATACTGTCATTAGAGATAGATACCAGCGGCGCATAGCGAAATGGGGACAAATTTATTAGTGTGAGGGGAGGATGAAATAGCGATATTATAGTGAGGGAGCGTTTAATAAGGGAATTTTCGATTTTGGAAATTTGAGCGTCGAGTTGTGAGATAAAAATGAGGGTCGGGAAAAACTATTTAGGCTACCCCATTTAAGTGAGGAAAAGTTTATTTCCTTTTCCTTTTTAAATTCTTTCTTTATCTTCCTCTTTCAACCCCTCTCCCACAGTCGGCTTGGTGCAGAGCCTGCGCCCCGCCGGGTGCTCCCGGCCTAACCCTTTGAGCTCTATGCATGCATTGCGCCCCAGTTCGCATCTCCCTACAGCGTGCGTGGTAAAACCCTCCTCTTTATCCTCCTCCATTTTTTTATTTTGTTTCTGCTGAGCACACCGGCCTTGTGTGCCGCCTTCTTCTTCTTCTCTGCGCCCTAATAGCCCGTGACATGCAGGCGGCACCCTTTCCCGGTGCCTGGCCTTCGTCACCATGCCAGTGCCTCTCCTCTTGCCCGATCGACCCGTGACCCTCTGACCAAATTTCGGCCCGTACTCGTGCCTAGGTTGGGTTGACAACCGATTTCCTCCTCCTCGGCTCGCGACATACGTAGTCATACGTAGTCCCTAGTCCTTCCTCTACGGGCGTGCCCTGCGTGACCTAGTATCGTTATTGATCCTTAATTTCATTACTCTGCGATTTCTAGCAATCTTGGAGGTAAGGGTTTAAGGTTCAGTGTTTGGTTTGTGCTTTGATTACGTGTGTGTTGAGCGGCATTTGGTGATGAGTGGAAGATCATGCTAGTTACATTATGACGATACGTAATTGTAGGTTCATTCTTGTTGGGATGAGGGATTCTTTGACTACACTTTCAGTAGCCATCTTAGCGGGTTGGAGCTACGATTCTTGTGAGGTTGAGGTAAAGGGGCCGGAGAATTTGTTTACTCTTGTTGCTTAAGCGTACACATAATTGAAGCTAGGAAGGATAAAAATGAATAGTCTGAGAAATTTGTTAGTTTAAGCTTAAGTTGTTATGTGAAAATGGATTAGGTGTGGAATTGGTTTGATGGTATGATTAAGGGTTAATTAAATTAACCCTAGTTAATTGTTGGATTTATGTTAGCTTCTATGGATTTGATTTAGCCTTTATCTATGAAATTAGCTAAACACGGAAATATAAATATTACGAGGACCTTGTGGCGAGGCGAGTATCTCGGTCAGTTGGACCTTTCTATTTTCGTGGCGGGTACTTTTGACTTTTTGCTCTTTGATATGCTTAGTATTAAATTAACATATTGCATTAGTGTAATCCTTTATTTATTTCGGTTAATCCTTTTACCCAATCTTTGGTACATACTTGATTGATTGATTGGTTTATCTCATGTATGTTTTACCTGTTTACTTCATGCTTATAGGAGATGATATACCATGCTTTACCATGTTAGGACCTAGGTTTTATACCTTCATGTACCTTTTAGTTGTTTGATTCGTTGACTATGATGCATTTTATATACATATGGATTAGGTCGAGGATATTTTAATGATTAGTGTCATGCCATTGCGCCGTTGCATCTTGTGCGATAGTCCGGCTCCATTATTGTTGAGCAGCCGCGATTGACATGGATCACACACACCACCACTCATGGGTTAGTGGTCGATTCGGTGAGTGTGTGCGGCGGGGACTCTGACAAACGCGTTGGTCGCTCATGGGTAGTGTGACTGGCGTGTTATCCGGCGGTTCCTCCCGTCTTTAGTGCGGGAGATGAGAGCATTGCGCTCCCCATTTATGATTTGGGGAGGAGGATGGGTGTACTTTCAATGACATCCAGTCACTCGGTCCTCATCGAGTGGTGTGACCAGTGCCGCGGTTGTCACAGCCCTACCCACTCGACCTCACTATTGTGTGAGATGATCATTGGCGTCGGGGGTGACCGGAGGCCTTGTCATTGGCATCATGCATGATGCATTTTATTACTTGTTTGTGCTTCTTTGCATTTATATCGCTTTGCATATTGTTTGGATACCTAATGTTTTGACATGCACTCTGATTCCTATACCACTTTCAGTTGTTTGTCTTTATACTCGGGTCTGGTTAAATCTGGTTCTCTCATTTTACTTTAGATGCATATTTTTATCTTTCTTATATCAGGAGGCCCCATCTGGCGTGATTAATCAGATGTTATTTCTTTACTTTGCATATCAGTACTTTTCTTTGAGTGTTGGACTCTTTGGCCTCCATTGTTGTTATTTTCGGGGTTGATGTGGGAGGAGTTCACAAATCGAGTCCTCCTTGCGTCAGATACTTGATTTTCTGGTTATTTACCATTTGGTTTGGTTGTATGTGTGTGCTTGGTATTTGGATACTTGGACATCGTATGTTTTTTTGATATTGATGGATATTACATTGATATTTTTACTACATACTGCACGAGACCCGAAGAGGTGGGATTCGTCGATTGGGTTTCTAATTGTGAGGTAGTTTAGGTGTAGTATTGTAGATGTTACTATTATAAAGCTGCGTGGTGAATGTTTTTTGTTATTATTCCGACTGCTTTGTATATGAGATGTAGAAAAGTTTCGGATTTTCCACAAATACAAGGGAGATCTTTGATCTTTTAGGATTGACAGGTGACATCAACACTGTAGAAGATCATACTATGGAAGTTCCAATAAAATATGCTCCAATGATAATAACAAAAAATTATCTCAAGAAATTGAAAACATGTGCACTACTAGCAAGAGGATGGAGGTAGAATTGTCTCAAGAACAACCTATCAAAGAAGGTAGCAAAAGAGAAGAAAATCTAAAGAAGATGATTCGTAAAATGATTTAAGAGGCAGGATATACAAATAAAATAATATAAATTTAGTGATAAATATAAAAATAAGATTATATAGGTGTCTATAAATAAACGGATTTGAAACAGAATTTATAATCAAAATTATAAATGACTTTACAAATAGATTAAAATTTATATTTGTTCTGTAATTTGTGATAGACTAATGACAGATTTAAAACAAAATTAGAGATGAAATTTGTATTTGATATTAATTTCATTTGGTCAAATAAAACAGATTCATAAACAATTTTTCAATTTGTTTTTAAAATTAGGTGGTGTTTGGTTGGTGGGTTTAGGAATGAGGGAATGGAATGATAGTAATATACCCAATTAAACACATGGGTTTAGAATTGATTCCTGATTCTTAACCCTTCGAACAACCTTTTGTTTACCCAATAAAAGCTTTTCTATTTTTTTTTCTTTGCACTAAGCCCGACTTCTCTGTGACAACGGCGTCAGCACAAGTCATCGCCTCTTCTTCGATGACAGCATAGGCTCTTTGAGTGCGTCCATCGCCGCCTCTTCTTCGACTTCGTCTTCCTCCCCTGTCACCCCACTCCACAGCAAGCTAGGAAGCTCAAGGTAACCCTTAACCCTAAACCTTTATTTCCTATTCCACAAAAAAAGGGGGTGATGGTCTCACTGCTGATGAGCCGGCGAGGCAGCCTCCTGAGCGGTTGCTACCCCACTAAGCAACAACGTAGCCATTGCCATGTTCACCTCTTCAACAATGGTAAGGGTCAGCCATTTTTTTTATTCATTTTTTGGGATTGGGATTGGAATTGGGATTGGATTAAGTGTGGTTTCATGGTGTTTAAGGATGTTATGGTTTCAAGATTTTTTTTAATGGTTTCAAAATCTATATATGTTGCTGATGAAACTTAAGGATAGTAGCCATTAGTGTAGTTTTGTTTCTGGATACTCTAGTATAGTAGCCATTAGTTTTGTTTTAAAACAAAACATTCTTTTGTTTTACATTCTGGATACTCACGTTCCTTTTATTCATCACAAATCTTAATCCAAGTAGTGAGTGATTAGTAAAACCAGAACTAATAATGAAACATTTTAAATTATGAGATTACGACAACCTATAAACTAAGAGATCAACTTGAATTAAATTAATAATGGCAATATCTCTTTTGAAAATGAATTGACTTTTTTTATTATGATATTGTCATTATAGATTGTATTTTTTTTCTAATTTTATCAAATTCATAATGGATAGATTCAAAAGGAGTGAGATAGGGGTTCAATTAAGTGAGTTTTCTTATTCTGTATGTAACCGCTTATGTTAATTTCTCTTTATTGATATGTAGAAGATAATCACACGTGTTCATACTGCTAGTAGAAGACGTAAATTTGAAAAAAAATCAGATTATAGCATCAATGGTGAACATGTTCAGTGTTGTATATGCTACGTGGTACCAATTGTTGTTGTTACATTTGCATATTATGAGACCTCCACTTAAAACCAACGAAGAGAAAATGCTTGAAAGAATGAATTGGGTGTTTAGACTCACTCAAGAATCTGATATTGCTTGTATTAGTGAGCTTCGAATGGATAGACACACTTTTGGAATATTATGTGAGATGGTAAGAGATATTGGAGATTTAAAAGACACCGAAAATATATCTATACAAGAAGCAGTTGCTATGTTTGTGTATGTTTTGGCTCACCACAAAAAAAAATAGGACTATGAGTCTATAATTTTTACGAAGTGGAGAAAATACCAGTTGTCATTTCAATAGTTGCCTTCTTTCAATCTTAAAATCGTATTCCATTTTGCATAAAAAACCAATTCCTATTATTCAAGATTATCAAGACGATCGTTGGAAGTGTTTCAAGGTACATTGCATTTGTGTTTCTTAAAATTATAACTTATTGAAAAAAACCACCTTATTTATTGTTTTCTCAAAATATTTAAATGATAGGTTTGTTTAAGTGCTTTGGATGGTACATTAATCAAAGTCACGCCTCCTTTTGATCAAAAGCCTCGATATCACACTAGAAAAGCAAATATAGCTTCAAATATAATGGGTGTTTGTTGTCCAAATATGCAGTTTATATATGTTTTACCTGGATGTGAGGGTTCTATACATGACGGTCGTGTGCTTAGAGATGCTATAATTAGGCCTGATGGTCTTAAAGTTCCTCAAGGTACAATTGGTCTTGGACTAGCTAGTTAGATTTTCAATATAAAACTTCATTCAAACTCATAATTAATACAAAACAATTTTTTTTGTATTCTTGAAGGTTGTTATTATTTGGTGGATTCTGGATACTATAATGTGGATAGATTTTTAGCTCCTTTTCGAGGGCAACGGTACCATCTAAATAAGTTTCACGATCACCGACCACATACAGCCGAAGAGTATTTTAATATAAAACATTCTAAGGCCAGAAATATGATTGAGAGATGCTTTGGGTTGCTAAAAGGGCAATGGAAAGCTTCCCACTCATTTCTCCTAATTGAAACTCAAGTGTGCATTATTTTAGCATGTTGCCGTTTACACAATCTAATTCAAAAGTACATAATTTTTGATCCACAAGTGTTGGAACTACTTGAAGAAGATGATGACATGGAAGATGAACACTTTGAAGATGATGAATATGTGACAAGTATCACCCCTTCAGAAGAATAGACTAACTTTAGATATATATTGACACTTGAAATGTTTAATCATTGGAGAGAATGATTATATTCTTGACCATTTGTGGGCAAGGGAATATGTTAATGGTGTTCTTATTGTATTTTCATGAATGTTTCAAAGTATTTGTCATGTTTAAGAAGATAACTGTTCTGTAAATTAATGTGGCAAAGTCAGCTAAAAAACGAAAACAACCATTAACAACTAGAGATAAAGTTTCAAAGAAAAAAAATAACAATAGCGCACTTGTATATTGGGGCACAACTACAAGACATGAACAGTAGATTTCGCACTTTTGTGGATAATTTTAATACAAATTTTGCAAGCATTACAAATGTCATGGCAGAAGAGAATTTGGGGGAAAAAATGACTTCAGAAAGAATGAAACATGTGATTATTGAGTTAATGAACCTTAGCCTTCCTAGTAGTGATGTATTGAAAGCAGTTAATATATTCACTATAGATAAGGACAAGATTGATGTACTGTTCAATCTTCCTTCAGAGTTGCGAGGAAACTGCATGCTTAGCCTACTCGTCCCCTCCCCAAATATGTAAAAAATGATACTAGATTTTTTTGAAACTACTTTGGCGATAGCTATTATGCTGAATTTTTCGATAGCATGGTATTATTTTGGGATAATCTTGCTGATTTAGCTGGATGAACTTTTGTGATAGCTATACGGTCTTTTTCTGTTGCTTGAGAAAGTAAAACTGTTAGTTGCTTATACTTGGTCTAATTTATGATTTGAAGTACACTACAATGTTATGTTGTTACATGCTTATGAATGCAAACTGCATTTGGATGAAGCAGAAGAAAATGGAGATATTAATTCGAAAGAAGCAAAAGTGTTATTGCAAGTAATTTATTTTGGTTTCTCGTTAAATTGTGCTTAGAGTTTGGTAGCAATGCCTTGAACAAAGGACCATATCATTATATACAGGCAAGCCATGGCCAATCGGAACCAAATTGTGTTTCTGCAGCTTCTTTGAAATTTTCCAACATCCTATCGAATGAACCAAAGTCTCTTTCAATTAGCTCCTTGAGTTTTCCAGATGGATGTCCTCCGTCATTTGGTTTGATGGATTGCCATAAAAAAAGAATGTTGTTCTCAGTTTTATTTTTAATTTTAAAATCAAATTAGTTTAAGGGCAAATAAAATTAGCAAATAATTTATTTTTAATTTTTAATTAGCAAATAATAACTCCATTACATTTTAAGGGGAAATAATATAATCAACAAATTATTTAATTTTTAATTTTTAATTTTTAATTTTTAATTTTTAATTAACAAATAATAACTCCATTGCATTTTAAGGGCAAATAAAATAATTATTTTATAAGAATATTATGATTTATTTTAAGGATAAATATAATATTTGTTGTATTTGTATTTCCAAATCTTTAGCAAATAAAACAGTAGTATTTGGGAGTTAAAATATTTAATTATATGTGAGTGAAAATATAATGGAAAACTTGTATGATTTATAAAAAAAATTGTTGAGAGTTAAAATATTTATTTTTTATTTTTTTTAAAACCAAAACAAATGAGTAGAAATTTCACAAAAGGCAAATAATAACGAAATTACACTTGAAATTTAATTAAAGACAGGAAATGAATGATTCGATGGAAACAACTTTAATTAATTAATTAATACTAAACACCTAATTGAGCTCGCTAATTGCTGCTGGATTTATCCTTCACTTAAAGTCCTGATTAAGTCCGTTTAGCATCATTAATTATAATATATATATATCCTAATAATTCGCCGCTTGGCAGCAACTAACTCTGTTTAGTGAGTTTGCGATTTTCTCGCTTTGATTTCCTGTGGCTCTATTTAAACTCCTCCGATCCTTCCCTTCAATTTCCACTCCAACTCGATCGATCGAAATCTAACTAACATCTCCTCGATCTCCAGCTTCCACTACTTTCGCATTTCTAATATCACCAAACAGACAGACTCATCATCATGGCTGTCGCAGTTGTCAACAACGTTAACGATATGCTAATTTCCTCTTCCGCCGCCAGCACCAGCAGAGTCGAGGTTCGCTCCGTGTGGGCTCATAACCTCGACGAGGAGTTCGCCCTTATCCGCTCCGCCGTCCCGTTCCACCCCTTCGTCGCATTGGACACCGAGTATCCTGGCGTCGTCGTCGCTTCCAAAAATCCCTACTGCACCCTCACCCTCCCCCAGCGCTACGAATTGATCCGCGCCAACGTCGAGGCCCTCCGCATCGTCCAGGTCGGTCTCACCCTCTCCGACGCCGCCGGCAACCTGCCATGTGCCATCTACAGCGACGGCACTTGTGTGTTACGTGTGGAATTTAATTTCCGTCAGCCTGACCGTTCCGCGCCTTCCTCCGTCGAGCTGCTCCAAAGGCTAATGGCATCGACTTCCAAAAGAATCAACATATGGCCGCGCAATTACCTCTTGGCAGCTCCCTCAGCTTGCTTTTCATGGCCATTTTCTCCATGTACTGTGACTTCGCCTTCCCCTGCTAGTTGACATGCGACTTCATGCAGGAAGAACTGTCATCGTGATTCACCCTCATACGGGGTGCTGGCCCAGGATTGTGGTCAACCTTTCCAAGATGCTGACATGACCTGCATCGTGAGTTCTTCCACCTTGTTCACTTCTTTTTAGGCAAAGGGTGTTCGATTGTCCTGGGCTTTACGGAGGATTGGGCGGAGTGGCCTCTACCGTCCGAGTTAGGCGAGCAGTGGGCTCTCGACATCAGTCCGCCTCCGATAGCTTATTAACATGGCGGGTGTTCTATCGTCCTTCTCGTGAATCATCCATCGTCCCAGAACATGGGAACACTATTTGACCTCCAACTGCTATAGTATGGAAACACAAAGAGTTCATGGTTTATCACAGTTGATTGTGGTTCAGCATTAGCTTAATTTGCCCACAAGATTAATTGTCCATTGCTTCATCGTATCATTTTGTATATGATTAAGAACAGATTACATGTTGTCGCATATATCGTCAGCAGATTTGCAAACAAATTGTCAATATTAATTCTATGGACGATGAGTAGTACTTGTTGTTTTGCTTTGACTTAAATATAATCATCCGCTAGTATAGTGTTGTGGATCATAGAAACGGCTAGAGATGACAATGTCATCATTTTAAAATAATTGATGCTGAATTTTATTTTAAAATCATATATATATATATATTTCAATACGATGCGGCTGCGGCTGCGGCTGCGGCTGCGGCGTGTGGACATGACGAAAGCAGGAGTTCTTAATGACAAAGTCATTAACTAGATAACTATTTCCTATTTAAGCAACCTAAATCATCACTAGATCACTTCATCAATCATGTCATATATCTATTAAAAATTGTCATAGCACCATAGTCCATTTAGATCATTATAATCATCATCATAATCATAACAGAAACACTAATCGCTGCTACAATCGTTATCATTATTGATTCCATCTTGAATATCAATACCAACACATGATCAATTTCAAAGAACAATCTTAGCACACTGATATAATCAATCAATTTTGGAAATCAGAAATGAAATTGTCCAAATGTTGATTATTCACCTTAATCTGCACTTCACATCAAGTATTTCTTCACTACGATTGATATCCACCATAGATCAGCATTTCATGCCTATGTTATACCAACTAAAGAGATTATACTTTATAGGTAAGTTTGTTGCAGTTTGTGTGACAAACCTGACATATGCTTACAAATCAAGCTTCCCAATGACCAGCTCTCATCATTGGATACAATTAAGATGTAGAGCTATAT
The DNA here is from genome assembly GCF_018446385.1 of Zingiber officinale. Taxonomy (NCBI): domain Eukaryota; kingdom Viridiplantae; phylum Streptophyta; class Magnoliopsida; order Zingiberales; family Zingiberaceae; genus Zingiber; species Zingiber officinale. Next base: position 80,311,035 of record NC_056006.1, read on the forward strand.
TACCCTCCTACCAAAGGTGATATTGATTCATTAGAAAAATGTTATGGTATTGATTAAAATTTCCTACCTATGTTATGGTATTGATGCGGTCTATGATTAAAATTTCCATGGTATAGGATATATGGATCCTTAATTGACTATGATAATATGAGTATACATTCCTTGTTCATAAGCCAAATTGTAGTGGCAAGAATGGTATGGTTGTTGATATTTCCTGAGACTACGCTCCTTAATCTACAATAGGTTGTTGACGGGCCGGAACCCTACTTTCCAACTCGACATCAGTTGGTGTCACAAAAGAATCTACATTCTTTCCATCATGTTCGGGTCCCTAGCTAGTGTCAATTGGTCACATCCATGGTTGACACCAACCACGATTGCAAATAAGGTTGATTCACTAAGTTTCATCATGCTAAACCTAATAGTGAGTACTTAATAGATAGATATAGAAATAGTTACACAATCCAACTAATTGGAAGCGTCTATGACCTCCCTTCTCTGCTGAAATTTACATGGGGCCGAGTCACGATCTCTTGTGCTAAGCTATATCCATGACCATTACTAAGTGCAGGTGGAAAATTTGCAATTTAAAACTTTACCAAGCTAATACATCTGGGTCCACTGTGCTAGGGATGCAATCTAAGGTATTCATGGCATACCCTACATCATCATAGTCATGGTGAACTGGGTCTCTTGAGAATTTCCCAATCGATCCAGAATTGAACTCGATCAATTTGTTGGATCGATCCATGGATCGATCGGATCTCTGATAGTTGCTGAAATTCCATGTCAGTGCCAATCGATTGGTTGATCGATCGAGTCGGATCGATCAGCTCTTCATGCGATTTTCCCGATTCCTTTATTGATCGGGTCGATCGAGCATGTGCCCACTCATCGGTGCGGCTCGCAACGAATACCTTTCATTGAATGACCCCACAAGATGATCGGGGTTGACCCTCTCAGATTAGCAATGATCCAGTCCGATCAACCACCGTTCGCACTTCACACATACACACAACTCTACAGCATAAAATTACTATAAGAATAACAATGGAGTGCTATAATATTACCATGACAACTAAGTCGCTAATATCATGACTAACCACTCTAACCCATAACCGCTCAAAAGTTGACTAAAGAAACATTAGAGAAAGGGGCCAGACACCATCATTCCAGATGCCGCACCCCCTTTATATGCTTCGTGAGACTTTAAAACTACTTTACCTAGTGAAACGACGAGATCTTACTATGTACATTAGTAGCTAAAGACTAGTTCATGAGAATATGGTAGCTACAGTAGTGATCAACGTCACCCCAGTAGCAATCACCATACAACAGAATTTACATACAAAGCTCATATGATATCAATGGAATCATGAACTAAACAGCTAGACTAATTTACTAGATATACACAATGTGCCGTAACTCCTACTATTACTCATGCGTGCATTACGTTACGATTATCGCTGCATGCGTCCTCGTTCTATCTTGCACCCTGCAGCCTTGCCCGATTAACTGTGCAAGTCCGATTTAAGTACTAGGATCCTCACTAGGGACTCTGGGATGTAATGACCCCATGGATATCTAATCCAGGACACTACTCAAAGCCACCGCTAAATATACTACTAAGTTCTTCTATTTATTTCTAGTTATCTCCAACTGCTAGGCTAGCCTGTGTTATTCGAATCAGGCGATGGTCACTAATTACTGGCTAAACACCTTAAAGAATAGATATTCTCTATCGTAAGTCGCGATTAGTAAAACATCATAGCTTCGATGGGCATGCAGTATGCTTAGTAGTTGCATGTTAATCGTTACCGTAAATTTTCCACTAATACTACTTGTGCCGAAAATCTGTGCCACTAAATAATAACTAACCGAATAAAATCCTATTAATAAGCTTGGCTGACTATAATCGCTCAGAGCGTTTCACCTCACCTCCGCACCTTCCCTATTTCTAATCACGATTAATCGCTAATCCATTTCCTAGGATCGCTTCGAATTTCGAGGAGACCATCTCTTGACGCTCTCTCCACCCTCACGGAGAGACCAGTTGCCTGTGCTGCCCCGAACCTCCCTTGAGACGGCCCCTTGGGCTTAAAAGGAAGAAAAACGAAAGCATAGAGTAAGGTCGTAGGTGTAAAATAAAACCTCCTTAATTATTTATATTAAGGAGTTAATTCACCCAACCCTAACTTAAATAAAATTATTTCTCCTCCTCCTTTCAAAGACGGGCGTTGGAGTTCACTGGTTATGTCGTCGTGAGGACCCAATAGGTCTCGGTGTCGATCTCGATTCACCTTTTATGTCTTATATTCTCTAAAATCCATAAAAATATTCTAAAATCCAGAAAATCATAGAATATTTCAAAAATAATTTTGAGAATTTTCGGGTGTTATTGATTATCCATACCTTATAAAAAGTTCATCCTAACTTAGAATAACTCTAGGTACTATCTATCATAGCTTTCTCTCATGTGCTTCTTGTGTTGATGATCAAATGACTTTTTACTAATGGTACCGTCCAACCACTCGGCCTGCTCTTCAACGAATCGAGCGAGCTCATAGCCGCCGGGGAAGCCACACCAGTGACATCTGATGACATTAGAGACATCATAGATAATTATGGATGGTCATCTCTGTAGCTATGTGCACCTGCAACTCTTCTCTAGGTAAGGTCCCATCGTGCAGGACTCGTTTGCCTTCTTCCCAAGCATTACTTCCTGGCCCTCTTCCCCGAACCTAGGGTAAGTGCAGTATCACAACCTTATAGCTTTTCCAGCCCAGCGCCTGGTCAGAGTTGTTCTCCAATTCGCTGATACAGATCGTTAGGGTCGTCACCATGATACTAGTATCCGTCAGATCATACTTCCTAGTTCCATTCACCACTTTACAAACCGGTATTGATCTCCATCAGTGAGGAGAGCCTCTGGGTGCCATAATAGGGCTCGATAGTAAGTCGCATTGTGTGTACTGCAAATCGCAACTCGTATGCAACAAGTCTAGGGCACACTAGGCATGCACATGCTTTCGGGCATATATCTTCGAGTACTTGATTTAACAGCGTCCGTCGATCATCTACAATGAAGTCGTGATCACAGGTCGTGCTCATCTTAGTCGCACTGTGATCCGACCACACTCCATCCGCGAGCAATCCGCAGGATGTGAACCCATGCACGGTCGATCTCGAGATACAATTGACCTCTTAATGGAGTAGGATATATAGCTAAAGTAGTTAGATGATTTATCGGCACACCAGATGGCATCAAAACCATAGGTAGATGGTGGTTGGTAGTCCCATTTTAAAGCGACTATAAATATCAAAGTTATTGGAGGCCGGAGCCAAAATAGGAAGACTCAATCTCCCTTTAGCATGCAGCCCTATTACAGCTCACTCTAGAATTTGTCTTCTTGGGAGGGGAGGCTATCCGGAGAAAACTCTTTACTTTCTGCTCTGTATACTCTAGTCCCAGCTAATCTGGCATTGGTCTTTGGCTAAATTCCACCCATTTTATTTTACTATGCCTACCATCCTTGAGATGATGTGACCCGAAGGATTCATCAGCCATTCACATTTAACAACATTGCATGTTCTGAACTGAGCATAAGGGTCTTCATACTATTCTCGCTGCTTCTTCCGAGTTATAGATAAGAATGTCATCGATAAATACATACAATAACAAATCTATCTAGGTAGTCATACTCTCCGAGGTCCGTCGAGCATTTGTGAAATGAACTGTGAATGTCCCCGAATCAATGCGCGCTGGGTATATTCTTTAACATTCACACCTGTAATGCACTCTGGGTCTATCTTGAACAGCCCTGTTCCTTTGGCTTTAATGATCGAAGTCATCATAAGAAGGATACTACACAAGTAGTTCTTAACATATCTAGTCTAATTTCGGTTCGGACGCCAGATGTGCACATGCCCCCCCCCTTTTTTCTTCACGATAAAGGCCGCCCCATGGTGAGTGAGCTAGGAGGGCGGGTGAGCCCCGCCCCGACTACAATCTGTCATGCTGGCCTGTGCGCTAAGTTCCTTCGCATCGGAGCCGGGTGGGTGCCTAGAGATAGGTTTATGCGAATGAGTTCTATCTCTTGGGATGCTGGACACTAGACCTAGACCAACAAGAGGCAAGGAAGACAGGAAGAGGCTGGTGTGGACATTGATGACGGTCTCTTTGCTCCGCTTAGACGATATACCACTATTAGTATGCAGATTCGTAGACCAGACTTGACTCTGTAGTGAGGAAGAGCTTCGCCTGTGGCTGTCAGGCCCGGCGGATCCCGCCGGTATGCTTTTCCTTACTTCTACGCTATGACCTATAGAATCAGAATCAGAAGTCCATTCCAAAGAGACATCATAATCAATCATATCTCTAGCACCATCGATCTGAAAGAGTTCTCCGTCATCGTCTCTATAATCTCTAACCGGTGGGCAGCGGCGTGCCTCACTCGGCAGGTATCGTACATTGAGCTCACCTATATTGACCTGGTCTAGGATATATGCACTGATATGGGTTTTTGTACGAATCGCTAAAGAAAATAAAATCTGTTACGAATCTGTAATATACCTGTATCGAGGTCATTTGGCCCGTGAGTGAGTAGATCCTGCCCAGGTGGTCGTTGCCGGATCGTCTGGCGCGACATCGCACGTCTGGGTTCGTACATCCGTCACAGCATGTCCAGAGGACTTTGGCCTGCCATCGGTCGTAGCGAAAAGCTGGTCTTGTTTGTTGCTGTAGCCATATTCTTGTCCACACTCAGATCCTGTGTTAGTTCTTATTCCATTCCGTGTTTTGAGTGTACATTTGGGATAACTAGGTTGTTTATGCTCCTTTTGTAACTTGCTGCACCTGACACGGCTGGGCCACTTTGGAGCCTTTCCAGCTCGATTAAATATCGAAGCGCGTCACCAACCCCTTCGAACTCCTCCGAGAGACTTGTCACTTGCTTCGCAGTGCTATTGTTCGATTGTTCTCGTGAGTGCGGTGCTGGAGATCGCCAACCTACAGTCTTTCAGTTCATGGCGCCAATGACCGCCGCGTTCCCGCTGCATAGGCAGCCCTCGCCTATTTCCGCCCTCGCGGAACTCAACCTTTTGGCATCAACCTTCTGTCAACCTAGTTGTCTACTGACTACTGATGGCATTGGTGAGATAGCCCTTTGCTGGGACCTGGGGGTAATTGAATACTACTTCAGAGCTTAATTTTGTTAGATCCCCCTCACTCCGGCTTACGAGGTGCCCCTAGTGGGCCGACTACAAGGTCTTTTATAGCGTAAAAGCAGTCTTGATGCAAGCTAAAGGAGTGTGCTCTATGATCGAGAGCAAAGCTAAGCGAACAGCTAGCTAGAGATCTTGTTTTTCTCCATGGTTTTTTCTCAATTTAGGGTTCGGGCCTTCTGCCTCTGCCACTCTGGCAAACTCATCTGCTACATCCTTCTCCATGCATCTTCGAACCTTCAGTCCCGTGAACCTATACACGATTTAAACGCCTGTGTACACTGTCAGTCCTCTAGTAAGATCGAGCTATCAATTTGGCTAATCGCTAAAGTCAATTCACAGCTAACGCAGCACACGGATGGTTTTGGCATTGCAGCGGGCCGATTACTATCTCTGATCTATGATAGCGCGTACAAAACAAGCCAGTCGAGCGAATAGCTATGTGCTTTCGCGGCGTTGGGCCGGTCGATCGCTCAGAACCAACGGCACTGTCTGACGCAGTATTCAGCAGCGCGGAAAATCGGCTCGTCCAGGAAATTCCGGCAGTGGGCAAGAAAAATGCCTGCGGCCTGGACCGGCAGTCGATGCGGAGTCGCGGATCACTGATGGGCGATGGAGCCTACGATCACCGATCATCGGTCGGCACGCGAAGTAGCGTACGATCGATCAAGTTTTGACCATCGGTTCGGTGTCAAGCTTGTTTCAGCGATCCACCCAGAACAGATCCGCTAGTCACTCGAGTCTGGGACTGAGTCCCAGAGACGCCACGAATCTCTGGTCTACTTAAGCCAAAGCTCCGATCTTCAGCTATGTCGCCCTTGATCCCTGATTTCTACGCACCTCACCCGACTTCTCACTAACATCCCCAGCGCTCTACTCCGACTCATAACCTCCAGCACATGTCAAGCTAGACTTTTCCCTCAAGCTCTTGACTCTCCAGCGTCAAGCCAAGTCTCCATTGACTTTCAATCAGTGTCAGCAAACCTAGATTTATCTGAACGGGTTGAACAAACTACGTCTCGGTGTAAACGGCATGATCGATATCCAGTGCAGTAGGCATTCCTTTTGTTGTTTGACAACAATTTCAAGTTTGATGATCTGTATCATTTTTTTGAAATGAAATCGAAAATCTCCTCTCCAAGACGGATACACCACCACGAGTCAATAGCGGGAATCAAGATCCTCCTGCTATCCTCCCCCTCCCCAAATTAAGCTTTCCACATTTCTAAACTGGTATCCTTCCTCGTCCGACATCAGGCCACTTAATCAACTCCCGCGCATCGTTCCTCTAATGACAGTTCCTCTAAGTTCCTACAGGTTTGGCATCCATAATACATGGCGGACGGCATCATGTCAGCAAGACAATATGATGAAATGAGATATACGACATAATAACGTAAAGAATACGCATAAAAGCGGCACATATATGCCCCGACCAACACATAGCATCCGTGTCATATGATCAGGTGAACTGCAATATCAACGCAAGGTGGCGGACATGATCGGGTCATCAACATGTGCCCCACATGGTACGTACGGAGGAGATCGTAATGACCTGAGTCGCGGCGGGTGTCGTGCCGTCCAGAGGTAACGTCACGGCTAACCGATCGAGACCGGCAGCATGAGCTCGCCAAGGCAGCGCCGCTGCGAGCGCCGTCGTACGTCGTCCTTGCGTCCATCCGACTCAATAGCCACCGGGTCGATCGCCTTGTCCGCTCCCACTTCGAACTCGTTTCTCAAAGATGGCTGATCAAAGCTTTCCGCAATTTCGTACGCAAGCTCCTGCAATTTCGGCGATACGGGAATCCGCAGGACACAGATCCAGATGTCAAGCATCGTGAGAGCCCCTGTAACTCACCCTAAGGCTAAAACTCCCATCCATCCTCCCAAATCCGCCCTTAATTCATTTTGGAAAGTCACATCTCGAATTCGACGATATTATTCTACCCTTAGACATCGAAGATCAATCAATCGAGGGTAAGGGTCTCGATTATATGCCCATATATGAATTATATCATAACATATAAATAGTGCTGAAGAACGCAATAGAGTAAATAAGATATGATCGAGAGAAGATGCCGCATGATATCAAAATCAAAGAGATTTCTCGGAACGGCTTAGTACCGAAGCAAGCGTCGTAAAGCAATGATTGATCCATAATGCTTAGATGTGATAGTGTAGAAGCGATTGACAATTTAAAAGAATTATGGAGATAAGATACAGGCGGTACAAAGTAAGAACATTCAGCTCATCAACTAGCCTTGTCTCAGGTCATCATGCCACTTCGTTATCGCCGTGTGAGATATCTATGGTAAGTAATTGCTAGCAAAAACATATCGGACACCTCTAAATCGAGAACATACCAGGCCGTAAGAGATACTCGAATGATATCGAACTTCAAAACTCTTGTTTTTAAAAACATCACTAGTCTCATGAAGGTTATAGAACCAGACCAGTCATGGATGATATCTCTTTCAAAGCGTCGAGTTGTAGTATATGCGATACACTGAGGGCAAATTATTGCCCATGAATTTTCTCTCGCGTTACCTGTAATTTAAAGTCCTTTGTTGAAAACTTGATGGAATCACCTTTCGAACTAGTCGCCGGCCTCGAGCGAGACGTCGATGTGATTTGGTCTTAGAGGGTTTCTTTTCAGGGAGTTTCCCACCACCGCATCGATGGTTTCTCTCTAAGGATACAATAAGGGGGCAATATGAGGCAACGCACGTGTGAGGCCACCAACAAGGACCACAACAAATAAACCAAACACAGACAAACAATGATAAGATGAGAAATGAAAACACAACCAAGTTCTATAGTAGGGGTTACCTACCGGACCATGGAACTCTACTCTCGGCTCTTTCTTCAGCCTCACATGCCTGCGCATGCGGAAAGAAAGAGGTGAGGGAAAGAGTAGGGTTCGTGAAGGAAAGGGAGAAATCGAGGGATTAAGAGTGCAATGAAATGATCTGACCACAACCATCCGGACGACTCCGGTTTACGGGCCGCCTCTTCGTCGCACGATCAGCATATCGAGATACGCGGTATTGAAGCCCAATATGTGCGAAGACCGAAGGCAGCACGGCGCACTCGTGATCAGTTAGTGAAGCGGAGGCGCATCGGGTCCAAAGCAGCCTAACCGAACACGATGATCTTATATAGTCTACTATCGGAGATGCGCTTTAACCGTGGTCTAATGGTCCCGCACCGCGGAGTAAGCAAAGGGAACCTCGGCGTTATGAATCCTAAACATTACCGTGTAAGAAAGTCAGTTGTGGGAATTGTTGGGTCTCCGACGGACGGCCCATCTATATTCTGGGATCCGAGCACAGTATTGGCCTCAGCTTCGCGAGCGCATGTCTGGATGGCGTATGTTCAGATCCTCGATTCTAGTCTCTAGAAGCCTCGGAAACTTTCAAAATCAATATCTAGAACCCTGAGAATCTACAAGCATAACTATGTCCTAACGATGGGCTCTTATGGTGTGAATTTGTTTATAATTTGAGACTTTCAAATTCGACTACAAGCACTGAGATTTCAGACAAGTTTCAAGTTTGTCAAAATAGACAACTCAAGGTTAAAAACTGATTCTTGTTATGTTTAGTTTCAAGTTTGTCAAAATATATCTAATTTATTATTATTTCCTTTAATAACCTATCGTTTTATCAATCAAAAGTCATGACATGAACCAAACAACAATACCAATCAACACACCAACCATCAACCATCAACCATGATTAGAAAAATTTCTAGGCAAAAGTCCAACCAAGATTCCTTGGTTGGAATATATGAGTAAGCTCTAGGAGTCAAATACAAATGAATTATGTAATGACCTTCCCCATAATCAATTTATGTCTCTTCAACCTACTTATTCAAGGGCTGCGTAATACAATTTGAATAATTTGGTTGTTCCTAGCATCTCACCCCATTTCTAGCAAACAAAAATATTTTGTTAAACCTTATAGTTTGTGTGAGATGTTCCCAAGTTGCCCAAATCAGTTTCCCAATTACTCTTGTCATTTTAATAGTCCTTATTGATCATGGTGAAGTTCTAATGACCTAAGGAGCCAAACACATTCCCAACTCCCTCCTTAAATGACTAAATTCATTCTCCGTTTGTGAGATATCGCGGTTCGACTGACTCATGATGTTGTCTCCCCAGCTTGTGATCTCTTGGGAATGACGACTTCAATGTGTTAGTCTCAATGATGATGGTGACTGATTTGTTAGTTGATTGTGCTAATGTGCAGTAACGCCTGTACATAGTCCATCCAATCCTCTAGGGTGTGTATGTATCCTAAGCACGTGATCAACAATCTTCACGATTGGTGGGGAGAGCAACACAATGTTGCTTGATGTTGCCGAGCCAACTAGCTAAACATGAACCTAATGCTATTACAACCCACGATTCGGTCAGTAACACGGTATATCGAGCCTAACAAGAGTCCAGGGTAGTGCAGAACCACTACTCTAATTGTGTATCTAATCGAATCGCCCATTGGTGAGCCTCAGCACCGTGCTTAGCAGGCACTTACTTCTGACTATCACAGCCCTTGAATGTCCAAAGAAAGATGTATGTCCTCATATTAAGCTGTATAATACCCGATCATGCTTTATGAGATCTAGATCCACCAAGAGCGCCGGCCGTCAGGTATCCCTTAGAATACAATTTAAGCATCTCTTGAGTGTATTTTGTCTGATCTGATGGACATAAATGCCATCTCTAGTTTGTTTGATTTCTAGTCCAAGGAAGAATGTCAATTCTCCCACCAGACTAATCTCAAACTCACTTTCCATGTGGGTGATAAATTCATTCAAATAGTTCTTGTTATTTGAGCCACACAACCGACTCTCTACAAATCTACTAAAATTGTTGGCCTCTCTGACTAGTAAAGGACAACTTCGAGTGGTGTTGTTTAATAAAGCTTTCTTTCTGACGGTGGTGGAGCTCTCTTCATGCCCTAATCTTTAACCTAGACCTCTTGAAGGAAGGCTGATTAACATCCAACACCTCCTATATGGCAAGAGCATCGAGCACTAATCTCCACAATAATCTCACGGAGCTTTGACTTGACTATATTGCTTGGCCACAGTCTTGTCTGCCTTGTTGCGACTGAATTTTTGAGGCCCATAATTCCTGCCAGTCCTAGGAACTAGGAACCAAGTCACGACCTAATTCAGTATAGCTGATAACTGGATGCGGCATTTCAGGTCTTCCATCAAATCTTTTTACGAGGTCGTCCTAACCTGTTGAATGTCTCATTTGGTCTTGGGATGACTAGAGGCTATCCTAGATTGTCTTGGTGTTGATGGTGCCTCATGAATGGTCTCACTCGGCACAGGCGAGGACTCAATATCAGGCAAAGAGCCCTTTGTTGCCTTTGCTCATCGTCATCAGAGTCAACCTCGACTCTTTCTTCATTTTGATTATTCAAACTTAGATTTCTAAGTTCAAGTTGAATGTAGAGAGTGTCGATGATGAGGAATTTGATTAGGATTTCTTCTTTTATAATTTTCTCCTACTAGAGGAGTAGACTTGAATGTTATACTCTTAATTGTTCATTGTGAGTGAGTTCTGTGCGTGAGAAGAGGGCCACATAAGAAACAGATGGTCCCTGTGTTTAAGATAACACATGCACACACCCTAAGATGTTTAATTGTAGGGGGTCTTCCAAACCAAAGTTCATGGAAGGAGTCCTCCTAAACCTGTATTAAAACCGAACTGTGTAGCACAACTAAGTCGATTGCACGATGGTGTGATTGACCGATTAGACAATTGCCTCATGATTATAAATAGCTCATTTACATGCATGCACTTGCTTCATAGACTAGGATTCCTGGCTTGGCGTCTCTTTCTCTCTATCATCCCTTGGAGGAGTAACTTTCTACTCCCTTTTTCTCAAAACCCTATTTAAATTCCCCATTCCCTGATCACTTCTAATGGTGTATCGTATTTTTTCATGCCCTGAATAAATCATAGTTTGGTCCTTATGTTTCAAGAGAAATGTCATATGTATCTAGAAGAATCATGTGTCATCTAGTCTCACCAAACATCATATCTACCATCACCAAACAATCCATCACAATCACAAATTGACACCTTATGATATTACACTATCAACAATATTCAATGCAATGCATAAATAAGCTTGCGCACTTCAAAGTCCAGGTCTAAAGCATGTAGATAAATCTAAATGCAGCTTTTGCTTTAACTTTATGGAAGACCTTTTGTTTGCGACATCCACATAGTTTGGTCTTGGAACTTGATGCGTAAGCCTCTCTCGCTTGGTTGAGGATTCAAGTGTTTACATATGCCGTTCTGCCATAACCAAGACTCTTCTTCTTTCGACATGAAACACTTAGCAAAAGCATTAGTAGCACTTTAAATGATATTGATAAATATTGATTACCTTTGTGCCTACTACTAAGTCAACAGTCATGTTACAAAACATTGAATGAAATTCACCTCAGTACCTGTTCATCCACATTAGAGATTAAAAGTCATCTCTGACTGATTCTTCTGATATGATATATATATATGAACATACAACCTAACACAATAAGGCCACCATTATTAAGACACATTACCTCTACTTTTGTTTTGAATGGTTGTAAACAATGATTTGTCCCCGGTCATGTGCTTGGAGCATCCACTATCAACAAACCAAGTTGATAGATGCTCCTCCTTGACAAATGCCTACAAGACACGAAAGATAGATGTTTTAGGTACCCAAATCTTGGGACCTAACGCTTCTACAACGAAAGACCTAGGAACCCATGCCTTGGTCATACCTTTCCTAGTTCCATGAACTCTAGAAACATGTGATCTACTATTTTGAGTTCTAGACATTAGAAAAATGAAACTCGACTCCTTGGGTTGATACCCTAGCCCGGCCTTGTTTGGGCATTTAGAATCATGTCTAGAGTCTTAGAGCTAGTTGAGAATTTCTCAAGCATTTTCTTGAGTTTCTCAACCTCACCTTAAGGCCTTGTTCTCATCCTCATGACTTCTAGATGTGTGGTCATGACCTCTCTCTCTAAGGTCCTTAAGGTTTTTCTTTCAACAATTTATTGTTTTTGACTTAGCAAATGTAGATAAATGATAGTTTTACAACACTTTTTCATATGAGAAAGTCTTCATCATCGAAGATGAGTGATGCCCGTGAGGCCGCTTGAGTCATCACTCCTTGATTGGCTCCTTCACTTCCTGCCATGAGTGCAATTGATTGCGTGCTCTCTTTCCATCTCTCTCTCTTCTCTTCCTCCTCTGGAGCTTGTGAGGACTCATCCCTAAGGCCAGAGAGCCTCTCTCTTCTCTGGCTCTGGCTCTTCCTGGCCTCCGTTGGCGCTCCTTCTCCTTTAGTTCGACACTCGGTCCGTGTCTCACCTCATGTAACATTAGATTTATCAAAATTTTGATCATTAGTTTTACCTTTTCCTTTGTATCTTCTGCTTCTTCTCATAATCCTTCTTACGAAGTTCGCCATCTCACTTGATGATGATCCACTTTCATCATCGGATTCGGAAGAAGAGGTGGATGAGGAAATCTCCTTTTCCTTCTTCCATCCTTGCTCTTTGGTCCTGCAAATAAAGCAATACCCTTCTCTTTTTGACCTTTGTTAGCAAGCTCATGAAGTTCCATCTCATAGAAAAATTCATCTAGTTTAACAATGGAAAGATCTGATACCTTGGCATCACCATGGATGACCAACAAGGCATTCTAGCTTTTAAACATACTTACGGTCCGGCTCTACTCTACTCTCATCCACCGAATGAGACCATTGATGATCCTTGAACCTTCCATGTCTCTATACTCATTTCCTTCATGACAAGGTTAGTTGGTTTAAGAACAAATCCCTCTTGGCGATCCGAGAGTCTCGAGTGCTCGATGAGCTTGTTCCATAGATCCTTCGCACTTGTGAAAGGACCAACCTTGACAAGTTGCTTGCATCGCGCCCCCCGCGACAACCGCAAAGGGGCTCGATTCGGTTACCTTGTGTCGTCCTATACCTTCCTCCTTTGGGTGATCGAGAACCACATGGACGATATCGGTGAGATATCCTCTTGCATGACAAACGCATGGAGATATGATCTTAATCTACTCCATGAAATAAGGTGTTGGAAAACCGATCCTTAGGTGACTGATCGAGCTTTTGGGTTGTTAGCGTAATGTGTGAGTACTCTGCAACCGTGCTCCACCCTTGTTGGGACCTTAGATTAGAGGGTGAAGCCCTTTGAAAACACTAAACACAAATTACTTCAAGAACTTTGTATTTAGCAGCAATGAAGTAGAAAGCCTTTACTAAAAGAGATTTCGACAACACCTTCCAGTACGGGCGTGTACGAAGGTAAGGTGGGCTTGTGCTATCTTTAGATCGTACCCCCTACTATGGACGGTGGAGATCTCTGAAGTCTCTCGATGATCAATTAGGCTAGCTATCAGTAACAAGGATTTACCTCCGGTGAGCTCCTGAAGCTCTGCACAGCAGTAGAACAAGCTGCTTGTGATCTTACAAGGAGTATCCACAGAGTTTTCACGGCATGCACACGTAGCTCATTGTTTACGTACAACTATGCCTCTACGCTCAAGTAGATCGCCCATCCACTGTATCCGTGAGTCTCTTGCTCGTCCGGCAAAAATGCCTTCTTCCTCTGTCGTTGATCCTCCTCCGCGACTCTCGTCCCATAATATACTCTGTAGAGCTCGACGTAGCCTATTGATCAAACATTCGATCACGATCCAGCAACTCACGGTAGCTCGGATCATAAGCTGTCCCGCTGTCTGCTATGGCAAAGAGCGGTTTCCATGGCTCTACTTTGTCCGGCACTAAAGCGATCAAGCATGTGAGCAAGCAGAGCGGCGTGTTTCGGTCGTCGGAGTTGTAAGCCCTTCTTAATGATCTTCTACAATTTATCCTCAATCATTCCAACAATTTAGAATAACAAACAGTCTGTCGAGCTTGGTTTGAAAGAGCTTACGGATAGTTATCATGGTTCAGGCGCAGACAGGATCGATGGATGGTGCGTGGATGCGGGATTCTCCGATTTCTGGAACATTCCTCGAAACATTCCATTCACTCCACAGTTCGTGAGGATCAAGCGGTCGAGTTTCGATGCAGCGTCGCGCGATTGAAGGTGCGGCTAAATGCTGTGCAGACAGATCGTTATTCGAAAATCACATAGTTATCGTACGATGGTCGAACCGGTCATGAAACCGATGCGATGATGAACATGAGTATTTTAGATTTCATGTCCAACGGTGGAACAAATGCCATCGATCACGTGCGAGGCGCGGCCCTGGGACGGCACCGTTCTCATCCGGACCATCGCGTAGCGTTCGAGCTCGGTCGAAATCTGATGATGCCGCGGTCGTGTCGATGCAGTTCCATAGGAAGCCGAGGCGCGAGCCACAAGACAGCCACGCTGCGCGGCACTCCGCCACCTATCCGCCGAGTCCTTTGGATCTGATGCTTCGTCAGCAGTGCTCGCTGCTCTCCCGCACTTCTTGAAAGCGGTCACCCAGTACCGAAGCGCCCTCTCTACTCGCGCGTACCAAGCCTCCTCGACTCAACACGGATGATTTTTCAACACCACCATGTCACCGGTCAGATCCACCTTGATCCATCTGATTTCCTTGCTTGCGCTCCCTCGGACGGGACAGACGGGACAACAACCTTCCTCCGCCAGCCATGCCACCTTCACACACTCAATTTACTTTGATGTCTGTACTCTCGCTGCATTTCAAGTCAAGTTCCGTGCGGACTTTTTCCTAATCTCCCTTCGGTGTCTCTGGGTTAAATAATCCGGGTTAATAAGATGCAAATTACGGTAGGATTCAAACGACACTATATCGGGGATACGTGCGCATGTGTCGGCATTTTGCAATTCAACCCGAGAAGTTGTTCCGCGGGCGATGAAGGTGCCATCATGTGACTCGATTCATCGAATGGTGACATCGGAGGACATATCATTCAGGCGCCGTATACAGTTCCTTTGGCGGTCGCTACATCACTGGAAGAGGCACATCTAAACCGGTGAAGGCAGTGGACTATTGCCACCTGTGCTCCATAAACTGGCCGGCACAATTCAAGAACCGGTGCCTGAAGTTCTGACTCGCTTACGTCTCACCGGACGTACATGCTACACGTTCACGCCCGGGTGTTGCGCTTGCGGACAGTGGCTACCTGATTGCCTTATAAGGTCCGCTATTTCCAGTCGGCTCATGATGGCCTTTCGACGTCGCCACCACTATACTATAAAGATGTCTCTTTGGTAACTCGGGACGGCCCTTTGAGCTGTGGTCTTCTAGTGCCCCGTCAAGCCATCTCTAAAGGAACAAGGACATACATAAATAAAGCATCATGTTTTAGCTAATACTATCATGTTAGTTACTATCTTGATAAGCATACTTTAGTTATCAACAAACATGAAAGCGATAAACATAACAAAGTGAGAGGTATTCTTACTAAGGCTGCGGGGTTGATGTGTGATGTGTGAAGTATGGAACTCGTGATCACGCCATACGACGCCTTTTACTATACAACAGTTGTCTTATCTTTGTGCTAAGCTATATCCATGACCATTACTAAGTGCAGGTGCGGAAGGCTTTAAAACTTTGCCAAGCTAATACAAATCACGGGTCCTACAGTAATGAACCCAATGTAAGGCATACCCTACATCCTACATGGAGCTGAGTCTGGTCAAGTTCTTCTTGGTGAAACCCAATTCTTGATCAATCCATAGTTGAACTCGATCGATTAGATTCAGATCGATCTGGCCATTCGGGATCGATTCGGATACGGTCGTATTGATCGGGGTTAGTACTGATCGATCGATTGTTGATTCGAGATCTTCGGAGCTCGGGCGCGATTCCTTGATCCCGATCGGTCGTCGATATCCGGCGACTTCCTATTCGCGGTTCCATGTCCTCGGGGATAAGATCTCTATTCGCGGAACAAGTTCGCCATGCGATCATCCCGATCGATTGAAGACCCCAATCGATCGGTGGATCGATCGTTTGATTTAATCGAAGTCGATTTATCGATTGATAGAAATCACATCGGCAAAACTATAAGCATAAAATAGAACTACTAAGCATAACATTACTCATGGAGTGCTATCTAATATCATGACAACTAACCATCTATGCATATTGTCATAATTCAAAACACTTAAACAACTAAAGTGAAAGTAATGACATAAAGAAAATGCTATGTTCTAAGTGGGCTGGTTCACAATCATCCAAGTTCCTTTCTTTTCCACACACATCGATCATCCTTGTCCTGTTCATTTCCTTTACCTTTATTCGCAGAGAAAAGAAGCATAACTTTATGCAAAGAAACCATCTACCTCACAACATGCATATACGATGCAATTTATGATTTGAAAACATGCTATTTGAAATATATGTATTGTTGAGCAGCATGATGCATGATATCGTACAACATAGAAACCACAACTAATAGAGCTATCACATGTATAAATAATGGAAACTATCATGGTGAGCTAAAACTAAAACTACTAAGCTAGAAATTTATTGTATACACAAACGGATTTGTGAGTTTGAAAATTATTTACCATAAATAGATTAAAATAATAATCATGTCATATGCTCGTGCAATCTCTTGTCCCTCTAACTAGACACAGGTTTGCAAGTCCCCAATTTAGTAAGGTTACTAAGTTATACGAACCTAGATGCGACTATGGAATGACTCAATGGATATCTAATCGATGCAGTGCCACTTTGCTAAAATAAAATACTAATTATAGTGAGTTCTTCTTATATTGCTATTTCTAGGTTATACGAACCTAGAGCTAGGTTATCTGAACCTAGAGCTGGTTATATGAAGCTAGGCATGGAGCCCACCGTAGTCCCATATAAGCCGTACTTGCTAAACTAAACCTAATGAATGCTTCTATTGCATTTAGCTAAGCTAGTAAAATGCTTAAGTTGCATTTTTTAACACCTAATAATTTAATCGAACACTTTGTATGCACTAATTCACATCCTTTGTGCCGAAAATCTACATACTACTAAACTGAAGCATAAAATTCATACGGAAGCTACTTATACTGCAGGTGAGGGGTTTCTTACCTCCTACTCTAATTTTCTTACGATTCTAATCGCTAGATTTCCCGAGGAGACGATCCTTTTGACGATCTTCTCGCGTCTACGTGTTCTTCTCACGGAGAGAAACGTCCTCGTGTCGAAGTTGTCGCCGGAAAAATTCCATAAAAATATTCTAAAATTCCAGAAAAATCATAGAATATTTCTAAAATAATTTTGAGAATTTTTCGGGTGTTACAGCGTCTAACTAACCATACCTTAGTTTCTACGACATACAATTTGATTACCCATAACATAAACAAGGCAGTCAACACAAAAAGCAAGATAATCACTAGAGGTATACCTTACTCTCCTATAACTGAGAGATGCCCTTCGGCTTGTCTTGTGTCCCAAACTCGAAAAATCACAAATCAAAACAAGACAGAAATCTCAAAAACACATTACCCAACATTCAAAATTGAACCATACTATGATACTAATAAAATTGTCATGCCCCGAGGGTATACTTGTTTGCCAAAATGGATGGTACTACTAGTGACAATATAGAAAATAATCGATATCAACCAATTCAAGCCAACACTAACACTAATACAATATAATATCACCACGTTACAAATGACAATACATGTATGCATGCATGTACATGCAAGTATACTACAACTACACTAGATATAAGTCATATTCTTCTAACAAGACTTAAAATTGATACAGAAAAAAACTGTAAATACCGGCAGCGGAAAATAATCCAAGCAACTTAAAAAAACAATCAAACGAGTGGGACCGACAGCTAGGACCTCTGAGTGGCACAACATTTCCTCTATCTACTAACCTAAAAGTCAAAAGAAAGCAAAGGACAGTGAGTACAATAACTCAATGGGTATAAGAAGATAATGCATTATACTATTTGTAAGGAGATCAAAAGAAGTGGTCTCGGGTAAAATACTTAATACAAAAGTAAGAGTGCCAATATAATTATCTATATATCCAAAAATATAACCAATAATATAACACCCACTAACTTGCTTAACTCGGTATAACTAATAAAATGGGAGTACATATAGTTTATTCAAAAACCTTCATGAACAAACACACAACCAACATATAGCAATTTTATAATGAATCTTGACTACACACAATAACATTCTATCACGATTGAATCTCGTGGATAGTCGGAGTATATAAATAGTCATTGTCCGTGGAAAAATGGTCTACCACGCATTTTGCCAAGTTACCGACACCAAATTGGTTGGTGATTTATGATTGTTTGATCGATTCTTAAATGCGTCGAGGTTGATTTGGAGTGTACTAAAATCAATTATGATTGAGTTATGGTTGGACACAATTCCTTCTAACTCGATATGATTAGTGAGTTTGGGTGCTGCTTTTGGCAACATTGAGAAGTTTGATGCAATTTAAGGTAGTAGACTGGAAAATGATGGAGCAGTGGATTGACCAAGTGCTATGAATCCAAGCATTTTGGAAACAATGCAAAACATTTTGAACATGGACTTATCAAGTGTGTCATTCAATCGAATCCAGTGTCCAGTTCCATTGCAGTTGTAGCAGCCAAAGAAAGAACACATACATATCTAATCCCACCCCATTAGACTTCCACAAACTTTAAACGAGTAGCTATCAGGAACTACTCTGTTACAGCAATAGGAAAACTTTTTGAAGTTTTTGCTTAAGCAATTGCTGAATAGGCAGAGCAGAAGCAAGATCTTTGCTAGAAATTTGTCTGATAAACGAGAGGCCCAACGATGGAGAACAAAAATCCAACAATTCATCCTTATGCTAGAAAGAGATGCTTGAAGATCCTGAACCATCAAAAGAAATGTCGTTTGCACAAATATCTCTACATTTCCATGTACCTGACCAATAATGATCAAGCAGCTCCCAAAAACCTTTCCTCCGAAAAAATAGTGGTCTTGACTTGTGAGCATCCTCCACCATTTACTGACCAAGCTACATTATGCTCTTTAATTCTTCCCTCTTTACTCTGAAGCGTAAAGTGTGAGTTAGATAAATTTCTTTTTTATATCTTTAAATTCATCAATACACTTCTTTTTACTCATTTTTTGTCCATTTAGAATCAGATAAATTGATCTTTCCTTGTCCATTTGATCCAAAAATTCATGAACGTGAACTCACAGCAAGGTCGGTGCTGTAAGCTGTGACCAATTTGGTGAGCTGCAGCTCTTCCTCAACCTCTCTATGACCATCAAGAGTTTGTGCATGAATGCGAGCTCTAACTTACTCTGGCAGATTGCTGCTCTTGGTTTGGCCAATCACTACCACTGTGATTTCCTTTTTCTTTTTCTCTTTTTTCTTCGTAAACAGAGCTTAAGGCTAAGGACGCCAACTCGCCAAGCTATCACAACACTTATGGTCTGTTTGGGAGGAGGTGAGGGAAGGGGAAGGAGGGGGAAATAAGGGGAAGGGAAACTTTGAACCTCGTTTGGGAAGGAGTGAGGAAAGAGAAGGAAAGGTAAGGAAGGGTAAGCTTTAACCTTCGTTACCCATGAAAAGAGAGATTTTCTTACAGCCCGAATTGGGGTGTTAGGAAGGGGAAAGGAAAACAAAAGATTTTTTATTCCAATTTTATCCCCGTTCTTAATAGTTTAAGAAATGTTCCAAGTTCTAATTTTGCTATGTCGTCGGAGTTCAATTTCCTCACCTTCTTCACAGCTCGCTTGCTGCCAGATTATTAGAGAAGGAGATCCGACACGTCTTCTAACTGAATTGAAAGGAGAAACCATTTTTGTCATCAAAATTTAAGAGGATATCTACTATTTTTTTAATTTTTTCATCAAAATTTAATAAGTTTTTAAAGAATAGAAATTCATTTCGTTATGTTATCTTTCAAATTTTTTTATTTAAGGTTTCTAAAATCATTATTTTCATTATTTCTCATTTAATTACTTGATTATCGGTAATTCATTATTTTGTTATAAATAATATAAAAATATTATTTTATTATTAAAAAATAGCTAACTTTAATGATAATATAAAAATTAAAGTTATTATAAAAAATATCTAATTTATATTTATAAAATAAATATTAATATTATGGGAATTTTCTAATTTAAAAAGTAATGGTATTTTTGTAACTTTATCTATTTAACCTTCATTCCCCTTCCTTTCCTCCCAAACAATACTACACATGTTACGTTAATGAACCTTCTCTTCCTCCCAAACAAGGAGAAATTAAATACTTTACTTCCCCTCACCTCCCCTCCCTTCCCCTTCCATTAATGAACCTTCCCTCACTCCATCCAAACAGAGGGTTAGGGTTGTCGAGCTAAATTTTAGGGTGTTCAAATTTATTTGATAATGTAATCAAGCCGAGCCGAGCTTAAAAAAACCAAACTTTTGAAATGATTATTCATGTTTGGCTTGACTTTTTTTTTATGAGCTTGATCTTGTTTAAAATTTGGCTTGAGCTTGGTTCATTTAAATGTCATTGAGCTCTCAATTCAAGCTTTGCTTGAGTTCGGTTCGTTTAGATGTTATTGAGCTCTCAATTCAATGTTTGTTTGATTGTTTGAAACTTTTAGTTATTTGATTGGTTATTGAGATTGATAATTTAAACTTATTTATTTAGTATATTGAAAAAAAGTTTATTAATGAATATGATTTGTGAACATTATTCATGAGCATTAACGAGCTGAATACATATATGATCAAGCTTGTTTGTTTAGTTTAACTAGCATTTCAAACTTGCTTATTTAATTAATCTTGTGAATATTGAACGAACATAAACAAGCACTTACCAAGCCGAACACCATTCTTGTTTACGAAAACTTGGTTCATTTACAACCCTACCAGCACCACTGCCAGTTCGTCCTTTCAGCAGTTGAATAATGCATGGGGATGGCAGACACTCGGCATCTAGCTAGAATCACTACAAGAAAACAAAGCTTCAGAACAGTTTTTTGAAAGTGAAATAAAATCTATTTTAAATTTTAGTAAATTGTAAAAGGATTTGCTACAGAATTACTAATCCGTTTAACTTTAAAAAAAAATAATATACAAAAAAATTAAAATATAATTTAAAATAAATTATAAACAGAATTTATAAATAAAATTTTCTAAATAAAAATAAATATGGAATAACAAATAAATTAGATACGAAATTTTTTCTATTTTAAAATCTGTTTCAAATATTTTAAACAGAAAAAATAATCTGTTATAATTTCTATAATTATAAAAGAAATTTATTAAGTAATTATAAATATATTTTATTTTCATCTAATAAACCCTAAACCCCCATTCTATTATTAATTTTTGTGCTTCTCCTAAATCACAGACGACCTCGGCTAAGGCACGCCCGGCTCTGCCTCCTTTGCATGTGATCTTCATCGTTCTTTCCACCAAAAAAGCTCAGGTTCTCCTCATCTCCTTCTCCAATTCTTCTTTACTCTGCAATGTGCGGCATCAGTGGTGTCCTAATCGAGTGACACTGCTGTCGCAACCTCCTAGCCTCAACCATCTTGGCCTCTGTCGGGGCTATCGTATCCTTGTAAGTACCTGACACTTCCCTAAACTCTGAATTTGTGCGGCCTAATCTGACGGAACAAAGCAAATAAGGTTCATATTTTATTTTGATTCGTGATTATCGCGTGTACATCATGCACCTTTATAAATTCCTTGGTCTTTAGTGAAAATGGAAGGAATTTATAATAGTGATAGTGAATTTATGTAGTTTAATGTACTTTTTCTTTTATTTCGTTTGGAGCAAAGTCTACTAAGAGTAATATTGTAGCTTTTGGATAATGTTTTTGTTGGTTACAAATAAATGTAGTTTTTCTGGAGTATATATTTAGTTATTTAAATTTAGTTCAGGATTGTACCAAGTTGAAAGGTAATATGTGGAAATTCTCTATAGCATGACATTTCTTTTTTATGTAACCTTATACCTATTTAAATAGGTATAAGGTTCTCTACAGCATTATATTTCTATTTTAATGTAACATGTGGAAATATCTCTATAGTATACATTATTTTTTTATTACATATATTGATTAAATATTTTAACATTGATTTAGGATGTCAAGTAGAGGAAAGGATATTGGTTCCAACAAAAGAAGATCAAGGGGGAGATGATGACAGAGATGGCAATCTCTTACGATGTAGGATAAGTATATATATTTAATTCATTAATGGAATACAATTTGATCAAACCATTGATCAGTTATATAATATTAATATTTACTTTAATGATGATGCATGTAGTCAACATGATACAACACTTGGAGTTGATAACATAAAAAATGAAATACAGGTGTGTTAATTTTATCTTGATATTATATTTATTAAATAATTACTTATATTGTATGTATTTATTTATCATAGGATGAGGAGGGAAGAAAATTTTCAGATAATAATGCAATCGATGGAGCAAGATACAAATATGATAGTTCATCAGTAGTTCGACAAAGAGGACCTAATCAAGGGTCTCAGATTCCAACAAATATTGATGGATGGACTAAAATAAATATGGTTATGAATAAGTCATATGAATTTTAAATTTAATATGTTTTGATATTTTTTTATTAACTTAGTTTTCTTGCTTTAATATTCTTATTTTTGTTATATCTTTAGATTTGTTGAAAATAAGGTTCCTAGTGAAATACAAATGATATTAAAGGAGTGATTAAAGGTGTTAGAATATTGTAAATATAATAACTAGGGGTATTATTGTAATTATGTTTTATATCCTTCTCTGTATAAGTAAATAATTCTGTGATATCTAATACACGATTTTCCCTTAACATGGTATCAGAGTCAAACCCTAATTTTTCCGCCGTCACCACCAATTCCTGCCACCATTAGTCACGCTTGGACGGGGGTAAATCTCTCCCGATCTATCTTCTCCCTCTCACATCGCCCGTGAGCACAAGCCGTTGCCTCTCCCTTGCGCGTCGCCTGCATCTCCCTCTCGCGTCGCTCTCGAGCACAAGCGCCAGTAGAGGCATCTCCTTCCCGATCGCGAGCACAGGCCGTCGTTGCTCTTCCTTCTACGTGGAATATCCTTACGTCGCCGCACCTAACCCTAAATTTTCCAGCGCCATCACAGCAAACCCCTAAATTTTCCAACGTCGTTGCAGCAAACCCTAAATTTTCCAGTGTTGTGACATCGTCGAATCAGGCTTCTTCGGTCTTTCATCAATGGCTCCGGTAGCTACGACTCCAGTCGGATATTTCGATCTTTACCAACCACATCACCACCTCTCCTCGAGCGCTTGGATGTTGGGGCTTACTCGATGCCTGTATCAGTAATTTGTTTGCTAGCATATCTCACTCTTCAGTCATTGGGTTCTTGATTCGGGGCCCTTGATCATATCCATTGTAATAAATCTCTATTTTTTTCTCTTACATTACCAATTGCCACCATGGTTCCCAAACTGAGTCCAAGGGTATTGGTATTGTTCATCCTTCTCCGTCTCTTTCCATTCATAATGTTCTTTATATTCCCGGAGCTCCCTTTAATCTATTATCAATAAGTCAACTTACTCAGTCTCTTGATTGTGTTATTTCTTTAACTAAAACATCTGTTTCCCTACAGGACCGGAGTACGGGGAGGATGATTGGCTTCGGATGTGAGTCTCATGGACTTTATCTGCTTTAACAACCCTCTCTTGTTGGCCCGGCGGCGGCATCTCCACTTCTTATTCATGCTCAATTGGGACATCCATGTATTGATAAGTTGAAACAATTACATCCTAGTCTTTCTCACTTAGAGTCTTTATCTTGTGAGTCGTGTCAGTTGGGTAAGCATGTTCGTAGTTCTTTTTCTCCTCGTACTGTGAGTCGGGTTGCATCCCCTTTTGCTTTGGTACATTCTGATGTTTGGGGTCCGAGTCGTGTTTCTTCTACATTGGGATCACAATATTTTGTTACTTTTATAGATTTTTTTCCCGTTGTACATAGTTATATCTGATGAAGGAACGTTCAGAATTGTTTTCTATTTTTCAATCTTTTTTCACGAAATCAAAACTCAGTTTAGTATTTCTCATCGAACTTTGCAAAGTGATAATGCTCGTGAGTATCTTTCTACTCAATTTCGTTCCTTCTTGACATCTCATGGCATATTGCATCGCACGTCTTACCCTCATATCCCTCAACAGAATGTGGTTGCAGAACGCAAGAATCGTCATTTCTTTGAGACCACTCAGACTCTTCTTCTCCATTCTCATGTTCCTCATTAGTTTTGGGGCAATGTCCTACTTACTGCATGTTATCTCATTAATCGTATGCCTTCTTCCACTCTCTAGGGTAAAATACCTCATCATATCCTTTACCCACATAATCCTCTTCATCCTTTACCACCTCGGGTCTTTGGTTCTACATGTTTTGCTCATGATCTTGATCCTAGCATTGATAAACTCTCTCCTCGGTCTCATAAGTGTGTTTTCCTTGGGTACCCAAGGTCTCAGAAAGGGTACAAGTGGTATTCCCCTACTCTTCGTCGGTACTTCATCTCTACTGATGTCACATTCTTTGATTCAGTTTCATTTTTTGGGCCTCCCGCTTCCCAGTTTGAGGTTTCTCTCTCTCCACCTACACCAGTGACTATCTTTTGTCCTCTGCCTCCATCTACCACTCTTACGAGTCACTACATCATCGCATCCATCGAGCATTTCAGCCGAGACTACCACATCTTTGGAGCCAAGTCCTTCGTTTCCTCGGACCCGGCTCCGACTCTGATATTCCTTATTGCATTTCGAAGGGTATGTGTTCCCTCGTAATCCTTCTCCTCACATGTTTGAGTTATCATCGTCTTCTCCTTTATTATTCTCTTTCTGTGTGTGTTTCTCTTCCAAGACGCAATTGGTGCCTTTGCCCATCCGGATGGAAACAAGCTATGCTCGATGAAATTTGTGCTTTATAGTGGGACTTGGGACCTCGTTCGTCTACCACCCAGGAAGTCATTGTTGGTTGTCGATGGATGTATATGGTGAAGGTTGGTCGAGACATGTTGGTTGACAAACTTAAGGTCCGCTAAAGCCTATACTTAGATCTTGGATTAGATTACGGGATACTTTTTGTCTTTATATGCCAATTTCATATACATCAATGTTGCGATTCTCCATTGGTCTCTTTATCGTTGGACATCAAAAATACATTCTTACATGGTGATCTACTCGAGAAGTCTACATGGAGCAACCTCCGTGTTTGTTGCCGAAGTCTTCTAGATATGCGAAAATCTTTATATAGCCTTTAAGCAATCACCGGAGCATGGTTTGGTAGATTTAGTACTATAATTCAACAGTTTGGCATGACTCGAAGCGAGGCTAAGTTGCATCTACGTAGTGGTTTATGTTGATGATATTGTCATCACAAGTAGTGATCATCTTGGGATTTCACAGTGAAACAACATCTTTTAAACATTTCCAAATAAAGGACCTCGACAAACTCAAATATTTCTTGGGGATAGGTACGCAGTCTAACAGGGATCGTCATTTCCCAAAGGAAGTATGCAATGGATATTTGGAAGAAAGGAATGTTAAACTCAAAGACAATCGACCCTATGGATCCTAATGTCAAACTCCCTGCCATATCGGGAGGCCTCTTCGATCACGACAGTATAGAAGATTAGTAGGAGACTAAGCTACCTTCTTACACGTCAGGATATCTCATTTGAAGTGTAGGTAGTGATTCTCAACTCTCCATACAAAGTTGGAATGTTGTGACTGGGATTATCAGATTATATCGAGCACACGGAAATGGTCTTTGTGCAGAATAACATACTTGAGTCATAGGATTCGGTGATCAAGTTAGGCGAGATCTCCCACTAATAGAAGGTCCACTCGGGTTTTGTATATTTGTTGGAGGTAACCTTGTTTCTTGGAAAGCAAAAGTTTATGGCAAGATCCGGTAGCAGAGGCTATCGGCTATGGCCATTACTAGTCGTCAAGAGCTTATATGGCTAAAAGCATTGCTTGGGAGAACAGTTTGGGAGGTTATACAAATGTCACTTATATTTGACAACCAAAGCTATTATATATTGCCTCGAACCGTTTTTCATGAGGACAAAGCATATTGAAGTTCACTATCACTTTGTTAAAAAGGCATATCAGGAGAAATATCTACTAGTTTTGTCAACACACGATCAACTAGAAGATATTCACTAAGTTGAGGTTCTCGAATTGACTACATATGTAACTAATATGATCTATATTCTCCAAAGAGGGGTATTAAAATATTATATAATAACTAGGGTATTATTGTAATTATGTTGTATATCCTTCTCTATATAAGTTAATAACTCTATGATATTTAATACACGATTTTCTCTTAATAAAAGGAACGTGGAAAACATAGAAAAAGGTGCCTAATGATATTAAAGAGTTACTTTGGTTAAATTTTAAGGTAAGTAAAACATTTTTTGTTTGGAAACATTTTTTGTTTGGAAACAATTTTTGTTTGGAAACTTTTTTTGTTTGGCAAAGTGGAATAATTAATGGGAATATATACTTTTGGAAAAATTCTTATGTTAATTATACAATAATGTGGTTATGTTATTAATTTTATTTGCTAATTTCTCCCTAGACTATTGCACTGCACAATATAGTTTCCATAGCTTGCCTGATACTTCTTTACTTTATCTGCATCAAGTAGCACAAAAAATGGCATGGGCAATCATTGAAGTAGTTCACAGTATATAATTTACTATAGTCAACCTACAACAAGAAATGGTTCGTCGTTTAAATCCTATTGACAAGAATTGATTAATTACTAAACTAATGTAATTAATGTAGTTCATATTATGGATATCTTGGAATATATGGATATCTTGGACTATATGGAAATCTTGCAATTATTAGGATATCTTGGAATATATGTTGCTTAAATATTAGGATATCTTTTGTATATGTTTCATTATCTTTGTATATGTTTCCTTATCTTTATCTATTTATGATGTATATAAATACATCTTGTATCATTATTCTTAATTAGTGAAAACATAATCTTTTAATACCTCTCTTATGATATAAGATCTCTCAAAAGCAATTGCTCCTATTGCTACACCTGCGACCACCCCTATCTCCTTCAATGTTGCTACTCATGCGCCCTTGAAGCTGACTTCATCCAACTATCTTTCATGGTGTCCACAGTGTACGACCCTCCTCACTGGTCATGATCTACTTGGCTTTATTGAAGGTTCTCACCCTTGTTCAGACTAACTACATACTCTCGACGGTACTCAGACTCCTAATCTTGCATATCAAGCTTGGATCCGTCAAGATCAACTCATACTGAATGTTATTATTAGATCTCTTTCTCCAACCTTAATTGCTCCATATGTTGGTTCTGATGGTGTTGTTGTCGGAGATGGAGTTGGACTTCCCATTACTCACACAGGTTGTCTCTTACCACCATCTACCCCTTCTTCTTTAAAGTTTCCCAATGCCCTTTGTGTTCCATCAATTAATAACAACCTTTTGTCCATCTCCCAACTCTGTAAAACTATTGATGTCATTATTATTTTCTCTTCCTCTGGATTTCCACTGAAGGATCCTCGCACGGGGACTATTCTCCATCAAGGCATACTTAAAGGTGGTGTTTATTCTTGGTCCGCATCCATTCTCCGCCACTAGTGTTTTCTTCTTCTGTCGTTTCTCTTCCTATTTGACATAGTCATCTAGGTCACCAGTCTACTCGAGTCTTACATCAATTAGATGTGTCTAAATCATTGTCTTGCTCTGCTTCTTTAGTTCGTCCTTCTTTCTTAATTCTTGTCAATGTAATACGAGTAATAAATTACCTTTTCATGACTCATCACTCTCTTCGTAATTTCCGCTTGATCTAATATTTTCTAATGTTTGGACTTCTCTGATTCTCTCATGTTATATTTGTTAATCATCATAATAAATATAATTGGTTGTATCACTTGAAATGCAAATCAGATGTCCTTTCTGTATTCTGATGTTTTAAATCTCTCACTGAGAAACGATTTAATCATCCTATCCTCACCTTATGTACTGATAATGGTGGAGAGTTTCTTGCACTCAAAGAATTACTTAATTTGCATGGAATCTCTCACCTGACCACTCCTCTTCATACTCCTAAACACAATGATTCCTTTGAATACTGTAATCGCCATATTGTCGAAACTGGTCTTGCGCTTCTTAATCAGGCATATGTACCTTTGCCATTTCCACCTATCTTATTAATTGATTACCTGAACACAATCTTTCCTACAAATCTTCCTTTGAGTGTCTCCTTGCCTCATGTCAAATCATTCCAAACTTCACATTTTTGGTTCTCTAATATCGTCACCGTTCTTCACCCTGTGTCTTCCTTAATTACTCTCTTACGTGGAGTGCCTATTTGTGCTATAAGTCCTATTCTGGAAAACTTTTTGTCTCTCATCATGTGATTTTTTTTGTGTTTGAGTTTCCTTTTGCTAGTGGTGGTTCTAGTGCAGGACTCTTTCCTGAAGCACTGCGTAGTATGCCTCTGGCGGATTACCGTGTTGCTGATTCTTCACCTATTTGCTCCGTTAACCCGTGTCTCATACCACCGGTTTATCACTAGCCAGTCCCTGCTAAATCTCCACCTATTGAACCTCTCCTTGCTGAACCTTTGCCTTTCGTGCCAGCCACAGCAATAGCTCCACTGACACCTGCTCCTCCACTTCAGCCTGCTCCTAGCACCAACTCCCATCCTATGGTGAGACGTTCCAAAAACAATGTCTTCAAGCCTCATCCTCACTTTAGTCTCACCGCTATCACTAACGCTACTCCGTCTAAACCTACAACACATACAGTGGCTCTCAAGGATCCCCACTAGTGAGCGGCTATGTCTAAGGAGTTCAATGCTCTCCTTCATAATGGAACTTGCGATCTAGTCCCGTATGATACCTCTCAGAATGTCATTGGTTGTAAGTGGGTGTTTCGGCTTAAGCAAAATTCTGATGGCTCTGTTGACCGCTACAAAGCTCATCTAGTTGCTAAGGGATTTCATCAGCGCCCATGTCTTGACTTCACGACACTTTCAGTCCAGTAGCAAAGCCCACTACTGTCTGCCTTCGCTTGTCCATTGCTATTTCCAAAGGGTGGTCTCACCGTCAGATGGATGTGAATAATGCATTTCTTCAAGGTTAGTTGGATGACTGTGTTTATATGGCTCAGTCGCCTGGGTTTGTTGACTCTGATTTTTCATATTATGTTTGCAAATTGATCAAAACAATTTATGGTCTTAAGCAGGCACCACGTACTTCGTACACCACTCTTCATCATTTTTTTAATTAGTGTTGGTTTCGCGGCCTCTCTTGTTGATACGTCGTTATTTATTTTCTGCTTAGGAGGTATCACTATGTATCTACTTGTCTATGTCGATGATCTAATTCTTACAAGGAATAATGCTAATGCCTTCAAGGATTCATTAATCAGCTGGGTGTTCAGTTCTCTATCAAAGATCTGGGAACTTTATCTTATTTTTTAGGTGTTGATGTTGTTTCCTCTCCAAGGGGCCTTTTTCTCTCTCAGAAGAAATATCTGCTTTATATTCTTACCAAAACCTATATGGCGAAGTCGAAACTTGTTCAAATGCCTATAGCCACGCCCACATCTCTGCACCTCTCTGATGGCTCCCCTCCTGCGGACGCTATTTTATATCTCCAAACAGTTGGTAGTCTGCAATATCTCTCTTTTACTCAACCTGATATTGCCTTTGCTTTTAATAAACTCTCTCAGTTTATATATGCTCTCTAATCTCTTCACGGGGGTTGTTAATCGTCTGTTGTGCTATCTTAATGGTACACGCTCTTATAATCTGATTCTCTGATGACATTCCTCTCTCTCTCTCTTTGCATGCCTATTGTGATGCAGATTGGGTTGGTGATATTTATGATCGTACGCCCACTGGTGCTTATATTGTGTTCCTAGGTTCCAACCTAATTTCCTGGAGCTCCAAAATGCTGGGTTCTATTGCTTGGATGTCTACTAAGGCTAAATATCGTGTCATTGCCTCTACTGCTGTAGAACTACAATGGGTTCGATCTCTTCTTAATGAACTGGGTGTGGACACTGTGGCCTCTGCTGCCTCTATCTATTGCGATTATATTGGAGCTACGTATCTCTATGTAAATCCAGTGTTTCACTCATGCATGAAGCACATTGCTTTGGATTTTCATTTTGTTTGTGAACTGGTTCAGAGTGGTAAAGTTCATGTATCTCATGTCTCGTTGTCTGACCAGTTAGCTGATGCGTTGATGAAACCACTTCCTAGTGCTCGAATTCGTCTTCTTTGTTCCAATATTGGTGTCTCTATGAGCCCACCATCTTGAAAGGGCTCATTATGGATATCTTCGAATATATGGATATCTTGCAATTATTAGGATATCTTGGAATATGTGGCGCATAAATATTAAGATATCTTTTCTATATATTTCCTGATCTTTGTATATGTTTCTTTCATTATTCTTAATTAGTGAAAACATATTCTTTCACTACCTCTCTTCAATTCATAGTACATGAACTAATGATGCATGGGATATTCAAATGGATTGGTAGGTGGCTTGAATTTACTTGAGTTTTCAAAGAATCCTTTTGAATTTGCTACATCGGCAAAATGACTTCTAGAGTTTGTCAGGTTGGCATTTAATCTCTACATACTAACACTGTTGAGAAATTTGAAGAGTACGTAATCTTTTCAGGTTGAAATGAATTTTTATCATGAACATTATAGAGATTCTTTTGTATTTTTTTTTGGGTGCTACTATGACTAGCCAATGTTGATTCAATTTAGCCCTCATAGAAATTGTCTTTTTTATTTCCAACACATGCTTATTGTGATCACTATTACTAGAAAGAATTTTAGTAAGTAATATGAAATACTGAAAGATTATCTTGATGGGATTTAATATAGATCTTATCCCATGCATGTATTAGTTGTACAATGAGAGTAACTGTAAACAAAGAAAGGATTTGGGATGAGCAATTGATGAATTTAAGGTTTTTGAATGAATGCATAAAAGAAAATAAGGTACTGGAGCGTTTGTGGACAACAAATTGACTCAAGTTAATGTAAATCAACTTAATTAATTATTTATTATCTTTTATTAATTCTTACTTGCTTATTTTTATATTTGTTAAACTGATACTAATATAAGGTATTGTAATATGAATAGGACAATATAAAGAGAGACAAACTACTAGCAAGTGGATGGAGGTAGAATTGTCTCAAGAACAACTTATCAAAGAAGGTAGCAAAAGAGAAGAAAATCTAAAGGAGATGATTTGCAAAATGATTTAAGAGGCAGGATATACAAATCATTTATATCCTGGAGGATCTGGTCCCTAAGAGCATTGTGATAAACGAAATAAAGATTAATTTCTTTATTTTTGATTGATGGTTAAATATATTTAGATGATGTGAATATTTATTTATTTCAATATTAATTATATGAGAGATACTCTTTGCATTAGAAATTACGTATTTGACATATTTTCAATTTGTTTGAAATGTGTGATTGTTTAAAGGATTATGTAGATGAGACATATAAAATAATATAAATTTACAGATAAGTATAAAAATAAGATTATATACGTGTCTATAAATAAACGGATTTGAAACAGAATTTATAATTAAAATTATAAATGGCTTTACAAACAGATTAAAATTTATATTTGTTATGTAATTTGAGATAGACTAATGATAGATTTAAAACAAAATTAGAGATGAAATTTATATTTGAAATTAATTTCATTTGGTAAAATAAAACAGATTCATAAACAATTTTTCAATTTGTTTTTAAAATTAGGTGGCATTTGGTTGGTGGGTTTAGGAATGAGGGAATGGAATGATAGTAATATAAGATGTATGGTTAATGGGTTTGGGAATAAAAATTTTGGTATCATTCATAAATAATCTGGATTGACCAAAACCCAATTAAACACATGGGTTTAGAATTGATTCCTGATTCTTAACCTTCGGACAACCTTTTGTTTACTCAATAAAAGCTTTTCTATTTTTTTTTTTTTGCACTAAGTGTAAAATACTCGAAAATAGGCGAATCTTAATAAGGGAATTTTCTGGAATTTTCGGTAATTTTTCAGGAATTTTTCGGAGCTCGTATGGACGAGTTAACGGGGACAAGAACGGGGCCGGGAAAAAAAAAGACTGTTTAGGCGACCCATTTAAGCGAGGAATTGTTTCTTTTATAAATTCCTTATTCCTTTTCTTTTTCATTTATTTTCTTTTTATCCCGTGCCTAAACCTCCTTCTCTCCCGAGCCTCACTCGGCGCCGACACCATCTTCTTCTCCGAGCCCTAACCGCCCGACGGTTCTTCTTCCCCGAGTGCACAACAGTCCGACATTTCTCCTTCTTCCTCCCGAGCGAGCGAGCCGGCGCCACTTTTGGCCCTGCCCTTATTCAGCTCAGCGCGCACGCTTCCCTGCCGTTGTCGCCTGCTGAGGACTCAATCAAGAGGGAGTCAAAGAAGCTGGACGGCAGCCCGGAATCTGCCTCTCCGATCCCGATCGCGATGATCCGGAAGACGCCCATCTCAGCCGCGCGCTTTAGTCAGCTTGTCCTGTGGCTCTTCGCCGTGCAAGTTAGTTATCATCTTTCTTCTTATTACATAACCTTCCTTCTGCATTTTCCGTCCTTTCTTGTTAACGGCTGTAACAAACATCTTGAAGGAGAAAGGTCGCGGTCACACCGTGGTCACACACTCGGTGCTGCCTTTGCCTCCACAGAAGAAGAAGATGCAATGTTCTATGTGCTTGCCGATGGCCTAAGTTGTGGTCAATTCCAATTATTATCTCATCTCGCCAGAGAAATAGTGTCCAATCCAATTTTTGTAGTGTAGAGTTATTGTTTCATCTTGTTCCACACACAATTAAAATACCCTGTGACAATAGGTAAGAAGGTAGGTGAGAGGGTAAGGTAATTTTGTATTGCTCATATTTGAAGAGAGAATTAGTGGACCTAAATCAAATATAAGATTAAATCTAGTAAATAAGTTATTACAGGTATTATGTGTAGCTAAATAAATAAATGCAAAGCAGATTCTTGATTCACGGTGGCGGTGATGGTCGAGATTCGATTCGCTCGACGATTCTGACACACTTCGTCGAGCGACTCGAGGTGCGGCATGTGTCTAACATTAGCAATAAAATGGATCCATCCTGTGTGGTTTTTCGGAGGTCTATGTGTTACATATATATTATATTGCATATGACTGCGCATATTAGTTGACAACCATATACGATACTAGGTTTATATGTATGTCTATTGTTATGACCATCAATATAATGACTGGTATGCATGTTAAGGGACCTACAGGGTGACATGCGTCGTGGATTATCTGTTTATGCGCTATTCATGGATACTGGATGACTGGTGAGCACCATTCATGCTATGCCATCACATATGTGTCAGTCGTTATCAGCTGGTTGCCCGGGTACTCATGCGGCAGCCCATGCATAGCTCACGTTGGTTTGAGGTATATCGTGTGTGTGTGTGGCAGTGTGTGGCTGGCTGTGGTGAGGACTGAGGAGCTGGCTACGCTGTGTGTGGCTGTTGTTTACGTTGCGGTTATCGCGTTGGGACCTGCTTCGGCTCTACAGCATTTAGTGTAGTAGGGCTCAAGTCAGCTTCTGGACGCGTCTGGTCGAGTCAGTTATGGCCGCCGGCGATATCCTCGTCGTGTTGCACTGAGGATGAGCATTGGGCGTGGCTCCCATTTATGATTTGGGGGCAGATGAGTGCGAGTACTCCTCAAAGATCCGATCCGGTCTATTCTCACTCTTTGTGAAGGAATGTTAAGTGCAGTGCGCCACACAAGTCGGATGCATTGTTGATGTGATTTGTCACTTGATTTACTACGATTTACTTATATACTGTATGTATGAATACATATGATGATGATGCACGATTATGACTTCCTCACTGTCCATGCGCATCTGCTATTTACCTTATATACCTTGATCTGGTTAGTCGGTTTAGATTAAGCATCCGATTATTTCTCGATTTCGTCGCTCACATTTATCCTTCCTTCTTTCTATTGTATCGATGACGCATGATTATCTGTTATGCATATATTATGCATATGACCACTCTACTGAGTGGACGCGCCTCCATTGTTGATATTTTAGTCGAGTTATGGCCTGCGGCGTGGAGCCTCCATTGCATCGCACGAGAGTCGGCACGCGGCCTACAGTTATTTGTTTTATTTGGCCTTTTTATATATCGACTTTTGTTTTAGTATTGTGTCTTTGGTTTTTCCTATGGATATGGTATGGAGTGATACCTTTTGATGGATTTTTGATATGATATTGGATTACTACGTTACTCGCGGGTCGCTCTAAGGGTAAGAGTTGATTTGGCCGATTCAGAGTAGGGTGGATTTTAGTCAGTCTGATTGTTGATTATTACTACTATTTTAATCATGCTCACAGTTATGGACGACATGTCAGTAGGTGAATATCTTTATGCTAACTGTGGTGTTTGTTTTATTCATTATCATTCCACTACTGCTACACGGTGTATGATGTGATGTTTTAGTTCGACTCCCATGGTAAAATTTTCCTTCTCTACAGTGACCTTCCTCCTGGCGACAATTTATGGTGTAGCGAGTACCATTGTACTTGTCGTGAGTTGTGGATACGATTAGTTTTCAGATTCGACATTGTTACTCCATCAGAATGGTGGATACTTCAATTGGATATTTTGGTGTCCCGAGTGATTTTGTTTACATTATACCAAAATTTCGGCAGTCGATTTAATTATCCGTGTTGGTGTTCTGGATGGTATCGATCCGATGGTCCCCAGATAAGTCGCAAGACATGACACTAGCCAGCTAGTTATTTATACAGCGATTAGCCCTAGTCATGGTAGGTTCGCCATTTGATTTTCTCAAGTTGCATGAGCGCTCGGTTAATTTTCCAGTTGCTATCGCGCTATTTTGGCCGCACGATTTGTTTTTCTCGATGCACCGATTCCGAGGTCAATTTATCCGATTTTTCTGTCAAATGATTCTAATTCCGACGGGTCACTACATCTCCGTATTAGAATTGTAATATACCGTTTGTTTACGTATGTAATGTCATCCGTCCGAATATGCGGATGATAACGAACTTCGGTCTAGTACTAGCGAGTATCGCCGTCTTTGGTGAGCACGCACACGATCGCCAGGACAGTATGGAGATGCTTCCAGATAGTCAACTCAAGGATACCGATCGGAGGCGGGCCTTTGACTTGCTGGACGGGATGCATACCCCGATAGTATCCGAGGTCGACTCCATAGAGGTGTACGACAATATACCACCGCTAGCTCCGACACCGCACCACCATTGCAGACATACGCGGCCTACGCCATCGACATACTCGATTAATCGCACATCGCTGCGTGCCACGTGACCCGCGCCTACCAGCAAAGAGACATGTACCAAGAAGTCGTACGCACAGGCCACCTCGGCCATCAACTGCAACTAGATACCTCTATTGCCCTTAGCGGATACATGACAAAGACAACGGGAGGCATACCAGCGTCGGGATCTCCTCAGTACGGAGTACGGCGTTGTCCCACGACCGGCTCAGATCTTCGATCCCAGCGGTAATTCAACATACCCAATCGATGGCCGGAGAATGGAATGTGTCCATTACTCTACTGAAGGAGTCTTGGTCTTGGATTGAGACTATGGATGGGCGGGCTTGACTTTTATATTGTGTCGTTCATGGCGCTGACTCGGTCAACCATGGAGGCCTGTGAGTGCGGGGGCCGATATTTGTTACACCCGCCGCTGCGGAGGAGCGTAACATGAGCGTAACATGAGCGAATCATCGCGGATCGAATCTGCGGCCTTCCTCCGACTTATGGGATAGCTGCAGATTCGAGCATTCTGCGGTCAGTTGCCGTAAATGACCGATGATGATATAATCACAGTCGAGACAGGGCTGTGTTTTGTCCGCAGAGCTGGATTAGTTACGAGGTTCACGAGACGAGGCGGCGCTGGACATTCCAGTGGACATTTATTTGCATTGCTAATGGACTTCGTCTTGCTGCCGGTCTTCACATCGTGCGAGACAGCCCTTACTGCGAGTCGATCGTTTGGATCTCCGTGAATTGTCAGAGTTTTTCCAGAAAGGAGTTCTGAAGCCGATAGAAAAAGAAGAAACCGGTCAAGCGTGAACAGTGACGTTCGAGCGAGGGTAAGGACCTCGAAACCCCTACCTCACATACCACACCTCGGTGAAACGATCTCAGAGCGCTTAGGCCTTTCAGTTCAGCAATGATGACCCCATCATCTGCTCAAACATACGAGATCGAACTGGTCTATCACCGTGTTGCGGATGGAATTGTGCAGAGAAGTCGTGAAGATGGCTTCGGGATCCGGCCACGATCCCACTTATGGGAGGTGCGCGTCCTTATCAGAGGCGGCAAGCCCAACACCGGGCGCGCCCAACCTTGCTCACCGACCACAAAGCACTGCGAAGTTAGCTCTGGGCAGTATTCCACAACGTAGACCCCAGGGTTATTCCGAATCCAGAGCACCGCCTGCCAGCCTCCAGCTTCAGCCAGGCTAGGCTCCGAGTCGAAGACAAGACTAATCGCGATGTGATATTGCACTCAGTCTTATCTAGATATGTCAAGACGGCAGCACTGCCTCGCCGAGAATCACAAGAAGCAAGCTCAACTCTGTACCTACCTCCTCCTCGCTCGCGAAGGCTGGTGATGAGCAATGAGAGCGATCGCCAATGTCACTTCTCCGCTGTTGAATTTCTATTATGCCTTATGGCAATACAGTGATGATATACCTTGTAGCTCGCATTCATTTATATCTACTTTTGCGGAGGTTGTAGATTACCCACCTCTCCGCCCGTACCTCCTCTCCGTCTGTCCGTTGCGTCACCGTCGAAGGTTGGCCATTAGGTTGATAGTTAGATGTGCCGGATAGCAACCTAATACTTGCCTTGTTACATGGATCTTTTAGTAATAGATGGAGTGACGATTTGATATTATTATTCTTGGTGGACTTTGGTGTGTGTCGATCATCGTGCACCTCCGGAGGCGGTGGTGCATGATCCGCAGAGGCGAACCGAGCGTATCCGACCAACAACGTGACCTCGAGAATGACGATCCTCTCTACAGATCTGCCTCGGAGTTACTGGTCTCATGGTTTTCTGCCCTGTTCTGTGGCAAGCTTGAGACAAGGAGTCCCTTTGCAGGCTGCGCGATTCCGACGTCTACGCTCCGTCCTAAGTACGCGGATATATTTCCGAGGAGGAGTCAGGGTTTTTGCAAGCGAAGGCGGTGGAGTTCACTATGGTTAATTCTCACCGAACCTGTACCGCCTTGCAAACATCAAAAGCCATATCCCGCATAACGAAGAGTTGGACACACAGATTGTCGACCGAGAGCTTTTATAGGAGACATTCATTCGCCTAAGTTTCCCATGGGGTTCTCCCGTGTATTGTCAGAGAGAGAGCGCACTATGAGGTTATGTATGTATTCGATGACGCATGGAACGGTTAAAATAAATATCCCACACACGATCGGTTTGTTTGACGGCTCGAGCTCATGATAAGATTCGATCTCCGCGATCAGGATACCATGATCGGTACCCGACCATCGAGATACTATAAGAGACGGCTCCGTCGTGGTCGGTCATTACGATTTGTTGTGCCGTCACACAACACTTTCCAAAATGTTTAGACTTGACGAACCGTTTTTGTGTTGATCGATGTTATCGCTTCATCATTGACATATCGTTCACTACTCGTCATTCAGAACACATGCGTTAGCATAGTCTTGAATTCTGACGAAATTCTTCACGTCCGTGTCTACTGATTATCTCTCGATCGATTTTGGGACCACGTGGTTTCTAGTAGGTATTCATCGAGTCCTATCACCAGTCATTTATCGCTGGGAGGGTGCCCTTACCTGCCTGTGAGATCCATAGTTTTTAAGGGGTTGGGTGAAGATATATTCGATGTGTGAGGTTTTCTTCGGTATTGCTACTATCTTAGGTGGAAGCGACCGATTACTGGGACTGGAGTCCAGCGGAGATTAGTGTGTGGCCCGGCTCTTCGGTTTCATCAGAGGATGGTTTATGACCTACCCAGCGCTTGAGTTTGAGAGTGCCGGGCCAACTGCAAGCAACCTGATAGTCTTCTTTATGCGGTCGTCTGAAGGGCATGAGAAGAACTACTAGCTCATGACTCTTTTGGGTTGTACCATCATTGCTTTGCATTCCGACATTTATACTTATTGTATCACATTCGAGATTCTCACCTTGATCATAAGAGTCTCGATATATTTTCACGGAAGAATGATGAACTTAATCTCCATCCATAGAGGAGATGGATGGGTTCCAAGGACTACTACTCATACCACCCACCGAGGCTAACCACCCGGCCGTTGCCGATCGGATCGGGAAGTCAGGCGACTTTGTGGCCTGGCCGACTATCTTTGACGGATTCGATTCAGATTGAGTTCAGACCTCTTGGGAGGCGAAGTGGATGCTAAGACGCGAGTATTCTAGTACTTTTGGTTTTCACTCGGTGGGCGGGAGAAGCAGTAGTGGTAGATTGGCTTCAGATGCTTAGCGCTGCGTTCATACTAGCAGCAATAGCACCAGAACGGGAGAATAAGACGAGGCACCCAGGGTATCATTACACTAAGTATCTACTACTTCGAGGCAGACAGGCGCATTGAGGCGACCCGGAACCTGCCTCATGGGCTTCCGGCCGGTCAGCTTCTTCGGGGCTCACGTTCTCGACTATTCCATCATCCGGTGGGACGTAGATCGTTCGGAGCAGTGACATTACAGCAGGTGGCTAGACGAGATTACTCCCTGTGAGGTGACGACGAGATGATTACAAAGTTCAAAGCAGTGGATTGAATGACGCCGATTGCCGAGGCATGGTATCTTCATTGCGTAATCGTTGATCGTCGATAAGATTAACCAAATTGTAACCAAATCCGTGGTGCACTTCGGCGATCGATCCTCCACATCCTCCACAGATCCAGCATCCGCGTCGGTCCATTCGACTCGAGATGTCGCGCTCCGACTAGATGGTGTTCCGTCCGCGTTGGTATCATTCGGATCCAGTTTACGTCCTCAGTTTTAAGCGACCGGTTGCCACTCAAATCATTCCTCACGGCTGGCAGCATACACACGGCCCGTTGCATACAGAGCAACGCCCCGAAGCTGCACTTTGGGCGACCATGCGACTTCTAGACTCTTGCTGAATCCCATGCCGGGATATTTTGGCTAGGCGACCTGGGATCGCTAGCTTCAAGCAGTAGTACGGAGCTACAACAACTGCCTGGACAACAACTCCTTCTCGGCCTACGCTGCTGGCAATGCTTTACCGCGCACAGGATGCTGACAGGATGAGCAGGATCTTCAGCGTCGTTCAGACGGTTTGGGACCTGAGTTCTAGTCCGTGCTCTCAGACGGATGCCTGATGATGTCAGGCGAAGGAGGAAGTTAATACCTGTGGCCTGAGAGTTCTCTACTGCTCAGTGCCATGATTTCATGGTTTCACCCGTAAAGAAAAGTGAAGAAAGATTTAGCATAGTGGTCTAGCTCCTCACGGTGGTCTTTTCGAGGATCTTGGAGAGGAGAGCAGAGCTCGGAGCGGAGCGCCTTCGACTCGCACGCCAGCGCGGCACTACCACCGTCTCCATGTATGGATCAGTCTGCGATCGAAGGACGAGCAGTACTTGCCAGTTCAAACTGCCCAGACGAGTTCTTAGTTCTACGTTCGCGCGATTCTTGAACGACTATCAATCCTACAAGTATCACCGGTGACAGTTAAAGTGACTATGCGATCGTCTGCGCAGTTTGAGGTTACTCGGATGCTACCTCAAGCTCGATATCCCCATCTTTCACTTAGTGATTTGTTCTACCAAAGTACTGACTATACTATCTATATCATAGTAGGTGCATTTATTTCCAGAGATGGAGGACAATTTTTTTTATTAGTGAGAGATGTAATGTCTTAAAAGTGA
This sequence comes from Zingiber officinale, assembly GCF_018446385.1. Taxonomy (NCBI): domain Eukaryota; kingdom Viridiplantae; phylum Streptophyta; class Magnoliopsida; order Zingiberales; family Zingiberaceae; genus Zingiber; species Zingiber officinale. The sequence goes on from NC_056006.1 coordinate 80,351,302, forward strand.
GAATAAGAATTTTCTGGAATTTTTTCAATTTTTCAAGGAATTCAGAGTAGCTGGTATTGTAAAAAAAAACATAAGGACAAGGGACGAACGCATTACCGCTACGCTTTGGCCATTTAAGCATTTGACGAGAAAAACATTGCTCTGTATAAATTTTATTCCTTTTCTTTTCATTTTTTTTTTTTTTTCCCTGTGCCTAAAGCCTCCCCTCGAGCCTCACCTCGGCGCCAGCCATCTTCTCTCTCCGCCCTGACCGCCCAACCAGCTCCCTTCCCGGCTGCCGTGATTTCTCCCTCCTTCCTCCCGCCGCACACCGACGCCATTGCCGTTCCTATTCAGCCCTAGCGCCGGTTCTTCCTCTCCTCTGTTGTCGCCTCTCGCCGTGGAGGACTCAAATCACCGCCCTTTCGTCAGCAAGCTTTGGCCGGAAGAGGGAGTACCGAGCTCTCTCCTGATCTGCCCTAGCCGGTGCCACCACAGTCCTTTTCCTCAGTCCTAGCGTCACTTCTCGCTACGCCGGCCAAGGTTCTGCTACCCTATCTCCTCCTTTCTTCTATTACAGCATCGCATACCTTTCCTTCCCCTCGTGTCGTTCCGGTTGCAACGGCCAACACTGGTCGGAAAGCCGCCGATCACCTCACTGTGGTCACACCTGATGTGCTTTGCCTTCTCCACAAGGAAGACAGATTCAAGGACAGAGAGTTCGGTGCCTTGGCTGTTGGCCACAGGTTTTTTTTTTGTTCCAATCGGTTGTTATTATCTACTGTCGAAGAGGAAACAGGTAGAAATATGATTTCCAATTTTTGTGCTTAGTGAGTTAATTGGTTATTGTGGTGTTTCTTGGTTTCCAATAGCAATTAACCTTTGCTGGCAACAACAAAACCTTGTGTGGATCAACAATCAAGGCTGTGAATAGAGGTAAGGTGTATAAATTTATTTTGGTATTAGGTTCATATTTGGAAGAGTTCAAGTTGATTTAGGTTTAGACCTAAATCAAATTGTATAGTGGAACGAATTAGGATTCTAGTAAATAAGAAATTATTTTTAGCTATGTGGTATGTATGTAGCTAAATTAAATGTGGTTATTACAGGACTTTGATTCGACTGACTGCGGAGCAATTCTGGACTATTTATGGTTGAGGGCGTCCTTCTTTGACTTATTTGAGTGATCAGTGTCTACATGATGAAGTTGTTAATTACATCTATCCATGTTAAGTACATTGCATATATTCGACCGATCCTGATTATGACCATTGACCATACATGCAATGCTTTCAACCACCATGCTTTGGTATTTGTACTTATTTATTATACCCAACCACGAGGATGTTACCTTCTAGGGCTGGGATCCATGCGGGTACCACCCACTTTCCACCTCCTCACATTATCTGTACTACAATCTTCTATTCACGAGATCGTACTTCAGTATTGTGCATGATGTTTGAGTGCATTGATCATTATCGTATAAACTAGTCATGCTATTACGCCCACCATGATTAGATTCATGGAGCTCCTAGTAGCGCGCGCCGACTCCGCGCTAAGCTGCTCGATCCACTTGCTTACGGATTTAGTGTCAGTGTGCGGCCCATGAGTCCGCTGGTGCAACAGCCTTGGAGCCTGGTCGTAGCTCAGTGGTAGGCAATGGACTCCGCTGGTCTGGCTGCCATTGTGGATCGAGATCAGCCCTCCCGTACGCATTCGCTCCGACATATTGACGAGCCAGATGTGACCAGCTCGTACTGTACTCAAACTCAGCCATCCGAGGCGGCTCGCATTCGAAATTTATATACATGTAGCATCGCATGTATGTAGCATAGTCATACGCATCGAATTCACACTAGATCGGATTGTCTTCCCGGTAATTTCGTCCAGAAGACCACCTCACAGGTTACCGATTACTTTGCATGCATCCATACATTACGATCCATACGCTGATTGATCTCAGACCACCACTCCACGGTCCCCGGTTTTGCTCATTTCACTCTTTGCGGCATAAGATCGTATCGTATTTCGCACACGAGACCGCACGCACGTTACCAGTATGTGGACGTATTACCCCCTCCGTCAGTGGTAGGAGTTCCTCAGTCTCCGAGCGGCCCATTACTCCAGTTGCACCTGACATCACGCAACTGCGCATGTCCGGAGATCGGCGTTCGTGGCCCCCATCCGAGCGAGCCGGCCTACGTCCGCGGGAGGACGAGCGTTATTCTTTGATGTACGTAGTATTATACCTTCAGATTTTGGTGTGGATATGGATTCTATTATCATTTCTACGTCACCCCGGTCGTACGAGAAGGGCGGATGCCCGGATGACCGATCAGTTACTTTAGAACTCAACTTTCGAGTGTGTTGATTTCAGTCAGTCTGTTGATATAGATTCCAGATTATTTTAATCACAGTATGACGAATAATTCATGATGGACTCAGTATGACAAAGGTATTCTCCAATTACATTCCGTTGATCGTCCACCACCGTGGTTTCACTTTATGTGTCCACATTGCTAGCAATGATTAACTGAGATGTCAGTTCGCATCATTCAGTCGAAAATCGTGTGTCAGCAGGGTTTCGCAGGATCTTCTTATCTTAATTTCTCTCGTGATTGTCTGACACATGGACCTTCAACAGACGACACTGTCAAGACTTCTCTGTGACTGTGTGGCACAGCGATGGACGAAGAGCTTGTCTTCTCAACAAGATGCCCACACGAGGCCCGATCACTCTCGACTCTGCAATCTTGATAGATTCTTCGAGTGCGTGGCCTTCTCCTACGTAGCCTAGTAGAGTAGGCTCTCTGTATGCTGAGCGAGCTCACTAACAACGTCCTCCATGTTCACCTCTTCAACAAATGGGATCACCATTTTTTTATTCATTTTTCGGATTTGGGATTGGATTAAGTGTGGCTTCATGGTGTTTAAGGATGTTATGGTTTCAAGATTTTTTTAATGGTTTCAAAATCTATATATGTTGCCGATGAAACTTAAGGATAATAACCATTAGTGTAGTTTTGTTTCTGGATACTCAAGTACAGTTGCCGTTAGTTTTGTTTTAAAACAAAACATTCTTTTGTTTTACATTCTGGATACTCACGTTCCTTTATTCATCACAAATCTTAATCCAAGTAGTGAGTGATTAGTAAAACCAGAATTAATAATGAAACATTTTAAATTATGAGATTACAACAACCTATAAACTAAGAGATCAACTTGAATTAAATTAATAATGGCAATATCTCTTTTGAAAATAAATTGACTTTTTTATTATGATATTGTCATTATAGATTGTATTTTTTTTTCTAATTTTATCAAATTCATAATGGATAGATTCAAAAGGAGTGAGATAGGGGTTAAATTAAGTGAGTTTTCTTATTCTGTATGTAACCACTTATGTTAATTTCTCTTTATTGATATGTAGAAGATAATCACACGTGTTCATACTGCTAGTAGAAGACGCAAATTTGAAATATTCAGATTATAGCATCAATGGTGAACATGTTCAGTGTTGTATATGTTACGTGGTACCGATTGTTGTTGTTACATTTGCATATTATGAGACCTCCACTTAAAACCAACGAAGAGAAAACGCTTGAGAGAATGAATTGGGTGTTTAGACTCACTCAAGAATATGATATTGCTTGTATTAGTGAGCTTCGAATGGATAGACGCACTTTTGGAATATTATGTGAGATGGTAAGAGATATTGGAGATATAAAAGACACCGAAAATATATCTATACAAGAAGTAGTTGGTATGTTTTGGCTCACCACAAAAAAATAGAACTATTAGTCTCTAATTTTTGCTTAAAAACCAACTTCTATTACCGAAGATCGTCAAGACGATCGTTGGCAGTATTTCAAGGTACTTTGCATTTGTGTTTCTTAAAATTATAACTTATTGAAAAAACCACCTTATTTATTGTTTTCTCAAAATATTTAAATGATAGGGTTGTTTAAGTGCTTTGGATGGTACATTAATCAAAGTCACGCCTCCTTCTGATAAAAAAGCCTCGATATCACACTAGAAAAGCAAATATAGCTTCAAATATATTGGGTGTTTGTTGTCCAAATATGCAGTTTATATATGTTTTACCTGGATGGGAGGGTTCTGTACATGACGGTCGTGTGCTTAGAGATGCTATAATTAGGCCTGATGGTCTTAAAGTTCCTCAAGGTACAATTGATCTTGGACTAGCTAGTTAGATTTTCAATATAAAACTTCATTCAAACTCATAATTAATACAAAACAATTTTTTTGTGTTCTTGAAGGTTGTTATTATTTGGTGGATTCTGGATACTATAATGTGGATAGATTTTTAGCTCCTTTTCGAGGGCAACGGTGCCATCTAAATAAGTTTCACGATCACCGACCACATACAGCCGAAGAGTATTTTAATATAAAACATTCTAAGGCCATAAATATGATTGAGAGATGCTTTGGGTTGCTAAAAGGGCAATGGAAAACATTAGCTTCCCAGTCATTTCTCCCAATTGAAACTCAAGTGTGCATTATTTTAGCATGTTGCCTTTTACACAATCTAATTCAAAAGTACATAATTTTTGATCCACAAGAGTTGGAACCACTTGAAGAAGATAATGACATGGAAGGTGAACACTTTGAAGATGATGAATAAGTGACAAGTATTACCCCTTCAGAAGAATAGACTAACTTTAGATATATATTGACACTTGAAATGTTTAATCATTGGAGAGAATGATCATTCCTTTGACCATTTGTGGGCAAGGGAATATATTAATGATGTTCTTATTGTATTTTCATGAATGTTTCAAAGTATTTGTCATGTTTAAGAAGACAACTATTCTGTAAATTAATGTGACAAAGTCAACTAAAAAACGAAAACACCCATTAAGAATTGGAGATAAAGTTTCAAAGAAAAAAAAACAACAACAATACACTTAGATATTGGGGCACAACTACAAGACATGAACAGTAGATTTCGCACTTTTGTGAATGATTTTAATACAAATTTTGCAACCATTACAAATGTCATGGCAGAAGAGAATTTGGGGGAAAAATGACTTCAGAAAGAATGAAACATGTCATTGTTGAGTTAATGAACCTTATCCTTTTTAGTAGTGATGTATTGAAAGCAGCTAATATATTCACTACATATAAGGACAAGATTGATGTGCTATTCAATCTTCCTTCAGAGTTGCGAGGGAACTACGTGCTTAGCCTACTCGTCCCCTCCCCAAATATGTAAAAAATGATACTGGATTTTGTTGAAACTACTTTGACGATAGCTATTATGCTGAAATTTTCGATAGCATGGCATTATTTTGAGATAATCTTGCTGATTTAGCTGGATGAACTTTTGTGATAGCTATACAGTCTTTTTCTGTTGCTTGAGAAAGTAAAACTGTTGGTTGCTTATACTTGGTCTAATTTATGATTTGAAGTACACTACAATATTATGTTGTTACATGCTTATGAATGCAAACTGCATTTGGAGACTTTAACACAACAAGCCTGTTGTCTTTTTCTGAAGGACAAGGATTAACTACATTATTAACATCTAATGTATTTGCCTTATCTGAAGCAGAAGAAAATGGAGATATTAATTCGAAAGAAGCAAAAGTGTTATTGCAAGTAATTTATTTTGGTTTCTCGTTAAATTGTGCTTAGAGTTTGGTAGCAATGCCTTGAACAAAGGACCATATCATTATATACAGGCAAGCCATGGCCAATCGGAACCAAATTGTGTTTCTGCAGCTTCTTTGAAATTTTCCAACATCCTATCGAATGAACCAAAGTCTCTTTCAATTAGCTCCTTGAGTTTTCCAGATGGATGTCCTCCGTCATTTGGTTTGATGGATTGCCATAAAAAAAGAATGTTGTTCTCAATTTTATTTTTAATTTTAAAATCAAATTAGTTTAAGGGCAAATAAAATTAGCAAATAATAACTCCATTACATTTTAAGGGGAAATAATATAATCAACAAATTATTTAATTTTTAATTTTAAATTTTTAATTTTTAATTAACAAATAATAACTCCATTGCATTTTAAGGGCAAATAAAATAATTATTTTATAAGAATATTATGATTTATTTTAAGGATAAATATAATATTTGTTGTATTTGTATTTCCAAATCTTTAGCAAATAAAACAGTAATATTTGGGAGTTAAAATATTTAATTATATGTAAGTGAAAATATAATGGAAAACTTGTATGATTTATAAAAAAAATTGTTGAGAGTTAAAATATTTATTTTTTATTTTTTTTAAAACCAAAACAAATGAGTAGAAATTTCACAAAAGGCAAATAATAACGAAATTACACTTGAAATTTAATTAAAGACAGGAAATGAATGATTCGATGGAAACAACTTTAATTAATTAATTAATACTAAACACCTAATTGAGCTCGCTAATTGCTGCTGGATTTATCCTTCACTTAAAGTCCTGATTAAGTCCGTTTAGCATCATTAATTATAATATATATATATCCTAATAATTCGCCGCTTGGCAGCAACTAACTCTGTTTAGTGAGTTTGCGATTTTCTCGATTTGATTTCCTGTGGCTCTATTTAAACTCCTCCGATCCTTCCCTTCAATTTCCACTCCAACTCGATCGATCGAAATCTAACTAACATCTCCTCGATCTCCAGCTTCCACTACTTTCGCATTTCTAATATCACCAAACAGACAGACTCATCATCATGGCTGTCGCAGTTGTCAACAACGTTAACGATATGCTAATTTCCTCTTCCGCCGCCAGCACCAGCAGAGTCGAGGTTCGCTCCGTGTGGGCTCATAACCTCGACGAGGAGTTCGCCCTTATCCGCTCCGCCGTCCCGTTCCACCCCTTCGTCGCATTGGACACCGAGTATCCTGGCGTCGTCGTCGCTTCCAAAAATCCCTACTGCACCCTCACCCTCCCCCAGCGCTACGAATTGATCCGCGCCAACGTCGAGGCCCTCCGCATCGTCCAGGTCGGTCTCACCCTCTCCGACGCCGCCGGCAACCTGCCATGTGCCATCTACAGCGACGGCACTTGTGTGCGTTACGTGTGGGAATTTAATTTCCGCGACTTCGACATCAGCCGCGACCGTTACGCCCCTTCCTCCGTCGAGCTGCTCAAGGCTAATGGCATCGACTTCCAAAAGAATCAAATATGGGGCATCGACTCTTGCAGATTCGCCCAGCACTTGGCCACCTCCGGCTTGCTTTCCTTTGGCCATTTTTCTCCCGTCTCCTGGGTTACCTTCCAAGGCGCCTATGACTTCGCCTTCCTAGTCAAGATGCTGACATGCGACTGCAAATTACCAAAGACCGTTCGTGAGTTCTTGCACCTTGTTCACTTCTTTTTCGGCAAAAGGGTGTTCGATGTGAAGCACCTTAGCAAGCATTGTCCTGGGCTTTACGGAGGATTGGAGCGGGTGGCCTCTACCGTCCGAGTTGAGCGAGCAGTGGGCTCTCGACATCAGTCCGGCTCCGATAGCTTATTAACATGGCAGGTGTTCTACCAAATCGCTTCTCGTGTGAATCCACAACTCATCCATCGTCCAGAACACATGGGAACACTATTTGACCTCCAACTGCTATAGTATGGAAACACAAATCGCTTCTCGGTGGCTTTTGGGTTTTGCATTATAGAGTTCATGGTTTATCACAGTTGATTGTGGTTCAGCATTAGCTTAATTTGCCCACAAGATTAATTGTCCATTGCTTCATCGTATCATTTTGTATATAATTAAGAACAGATTACATGTTGTCGCATATATCGTCAGCAGATTTGCAAACAAATTGTCAATATTAATTCTTTGGACGATGAGTAGTACTTGTTGTTTTGCTTTGACTTAAATATAATCATCCGCTAGTATAGTGTTGTGGATCATAGAAACGGCTAGAGATGACAATGCCATCATTTTAAAATAATTGGTGCTGAATTTTATTTTAAAATCATATATATATATATTTCAATACGAGGCTGCGGCTGTGGCTGCGGAGGAGTTCTTAATGACCTGGTGGTAGCGTCGCACTGACTGAGGAGCAGGGCCTGTGGTTGGACGGCATCGGTTCTTCTCGTGGCGGATCATGGTGATAGTGTGCATGGGTGAAAGAGGAGATGAGGAGAGGGTCGGTCGGTTAGCAGTGGGAGGTTGTGGCGGGGAAACACGACGTCGACGGTGGGGTTTCGATCGGGCGACTGTTGGCATGCAGCAGCGGCAAGCAACTCGTCTGCGTGTGTCACTTTCAAAACGAAGAACAGTAGTGGCGGAAATGTAATTAGGGTTTGATAAACGTAACGTAGCTTTTATATTTACGAATTAAATAAATATTTTGGGAAATAAATAAATAAATATGGTAGGAAATTAAACATTTTCTTATTTAAATAGGTTAACTAAAACAATTTCTCTTTTATCCCATTTATTCCTATAAAATATATAAAAATCCAGTAAATTCTATAAATTCATATAAATCTATTTCTCTCTAAATTTTGCACCAATATTATTTACATCAAATTTTAATCATTTTAATCCTTATATATACTTTTTTAGCATATTATATTTTCCCTCACTAATAAAAATTTAGTCTCAAAATTTACTATTCAAATTTTAATATTAAGGTATCCTTATCAAAAGGTAACACTAAGTAATACACCTCGATACACTAGTGCATTCTAGTATCTTGAAAAGTTTATAACGATCTGGGATCACTTATACACTATATGATCAATTTCTAAAGTATATAATCATTATTGTATGGGTTATGCATCCATCATGCATACGTTATTCCCACCTTGTAAACACCAAGGTAAAATTCACTAGGCATAAATGATCTTCTAGTTGCCTCCAATGCATGCATAGATCATCCGTGGATGTTGTGCTCCATCCGCTTGTTTGAAATATTACACTAAATGAAGTTGAAGATCTATACGTTAAATTGCCATGATCTAGTCAGCACTGGAATCGATCGAAATGATCACCCGATTGAATCATGCACCTCCAAATCTCTTGTAATATGTTTCCTTTTCTCATAAAATTCTTAAAGTAAGTCCATTGATCGACACTTTCCTTATGTCAACACTTCCAACGATGCCAAGGTGTTCACACACCAATATCGATGACATACATTGATATACTACATCTCTACTTGTGAATATTTCAGCTACTATTATTGAGCAAAATTATATTTGTTAAATGAAGGAATCACTCAAATGTTTGCATTATATATGTTCTATATCAATGTCATTTATTTATAAATATTGTGGTGGCCACACAAAAGATCATGTTATCGTTTCTTATAAATTATAAATAGTGGCTCACAAAGATGGATTAGGACAAACCATTGGAATTGTTAGGAATTTGATATTATATCTTGAAATTACACTAAATATTATATCCAGAAGTATGAGACCATATGTTGTTCGATTTATCGATGATATATAAAGTAACCTCTTATTATGTGTGTGTGTTCTTAATCCTTATATAATAACAAATAATTAGTATTTATTTCTTTAACTTATCAATGAGTTAGATTATATAGATGTGTAGGGAATAGTACTATTTATATGGTGTCGTTGAATATGAAGGAATCTCCCTAATTATTTAGGTCGATGATGTCCTAAGTTCATAAGGATTATCATGTAAACCAGTAGTGAGGTGGACGGTTGATAATAATGTTGAGTGTACTCTAATTAGATGTTAATTAAGTTCGATTAACTCATTTAATTAACGGACATACGATATTTTAAACACAGGGAATTTAACGCACTCATGATAAGAAGGAGTCCATATTGTAATATGGGATTGGTGCGGTAGTTCAATAATAACCCTTTAGTGGTATGAGTTATTATTGATGGACTTAGGTTGGGTGTTCAGGCCGAACACGGGAAGCCCAAGCCCATCAGGAGGCCTAAACCAATTTTCTCCTCTAGGTCCCTGTTGTAGCCTCTATGAAAAGCCTCACATCCACCCATCCATAACTTGGTTTGGTTTAACTTAACTTGGTTTAACTTGGTTTGGTTTAACTTAACTTGATTTAACTTAGTTTGTTTTAAATTAACTTGGTTGAACTTGGTTTGATTTAACTTAACTTGATTTAATTTGATTTTGGTATGGTTTAGAAAAGGAGATTTTTTCCAAACAAAATTTTGTTATTTTCTTTCTTTATAACTGATGGCAAGCCTATAAAAAGGACTAGGTGGTGGTCTCTAAAACTTAACTTTCTAATTCTCTAATTTTCTCTCTTCTCCTCCTTATGGTCGGCGCCCTTCCCTTTCCTCCACCTAGGGTCGGCGCCCCTCCCCTTCTCCTTAGCTAGGGTCAGCGCCCCCCCTCCTCTTCCTCCTCCTCCTTGCTTAGGGTCGGTGGCCCTCCTCATTGCTTGTGGTCGGCGCCCCTTTCCTCCTTGTGGGTGGCGGCTTGAAGAAGAGGAAGAAGAGGAAGAACTTGAAGAAGAGGAAGAAGAGGAAGAAGAAGAGAAGGAAAAAGATTAGAAGGTGCCCCATCCTAGAGTTTCCTTTTGTACTATGTTTCTCTTTCTACTCATGTATAAAAAATTCTTAAAGTAAGTCTACTGATCTCTGACACTCCTTGTGTGTTGTGGGTCCACAACACCTCACCTACATTATTCTGATGTTCTGCCTTCGCTTGTTGACACACCAAATATCGAATTGCAAAGTCCGCAATATCCTTCATCCTAATATTCTAATAGTAAGAGCACTTTAGGTCTTAATACATATGAGTATCTCTCAAATGACTAATGAATCATGATCGATATGTTCTTGGCGTAGATCTTCTTTAATCAGATATGTCTTGGGAACACAATCTTCCTAGCTATTTAACTTTTTCCACTTAAATTAATCTCCTTGGAACAAAACAACCAACTCTAAACTCAGTCATCCTTCCATAAATTCTGTTTCGAAACTCCCACATTTCTACTCTCTTGCTCAAAAAGGAAGAACAACTACTTGATTCAGGCATCGTTGCAAGAAACTGAATTTTCTGCAAGCAACTACAACCATTGTTTTAATTAAACCAAAAAAACTATTCATCACATCTAGAATTCCTTTGTCCTCAGCCTTATCTATGGCAATCTGATTAACAACATTTACAAATTCTCTTATATAGTCCATATTATCATATTCACCAACTTATAAGATTTACCAATTGCTAATCTCCAAATATATTAATAGCACCCATGTGTCACTCCCATGTTACTATCAACGATAAGTTTTTAATAACTAACTCATAAATCATATATCCACTAATAGACTATCAGAAAGCAACATATCACAAAAAAAATCATTTTCACAATATCCACCAATCCTAATTCATTCTCAACATCAATATCCAAATCGATCATCAATACTATTATACAATATATGTTGTAGGTCACATCAATAAATCAGTCAGCACTAATGCAAGTAGTCCCCACCAATCTATAGTACTCGATATTAACAATTCACCTTGATCAACACATTGTTTAGCATTGTTAGAGTGTATACTAAAAGCCTAATTTTTGGTATAAACATTTATCTAGAAATAAGAATCACATTGGTCAAATGTCTATATTTACGATAAATGTAGTTGTTCAATTAATTGTAGTATCAGATGGTGTGGTATTTGTAGATTATCACACACAGAGGATCATGTTATCAACACCTTATAAATTATAAACAATAGCTCACGTCTAAGATGGAAAGGAACAAACCATTGGAATAGTCAAAGTGTAATTAGGTATTAGTTTATCTTGACTAATAAATTTTACTAGTACACTCTTAGTTTATTGAGTAGGACCATTTTAGGTAAGTTTTTTTTATACTGACTTGATAAAAGAACTAGACCTTAGTTATTATGTGTGTGTTTTAATCTAATAACAAGCACATATATTTGATATTTATTTCTTTAATTTATCAATGGAGATTTAATTCGATAAATCAATAAGTCCGATAAGTTGGGAAATGATATCACTTATAGTGTGTTGTTGATTATAGAAGGAATCTGTGTCCTAGTAATCTAGGTTGAGAATGCCGAGCCCAAGAGGAGCTCATAAGGATCGTCATGTTAAACCCTACAGGTGGACTTAGTCCGAATGACGATAAGGTTGAGTGGTACTACTCTTGGACTAAGATATTAATTAAGTGTTAACTCATTTAATTAGTGGACATTCATTATCTTACACAGGACTAACACTACTCATACCCAAAATGTTGATGGGGCGGAGTAGCGGTGTTAATTCTTGAATGAATATTATTATAAAACCAAAGGCACCTATTTTACCAAAACCACCTCTTTATCGTATCCCTTGTAGATACCCACCACATAGCTTATACCAAGCACCATACCCAACCAAACCCAAGCTTAGGGTTGAGCTTGGCTACGTCGCCTCTGGAGGCTCTTGTATATGACACATCATAAAAGGATTTTGTTAAAATTAATTTTTTATGTGGATATCATGGTTTTAAAGAGAGTTTTAAATCTTTCCTTTTATAGCTTTCTACAAAAAATTAAGAAAGATTTGAAATCTTTCCTTATTTGTAGAAAAGGTAGATTTTATTTAGAAAACTTTAACCATGTTCATGATTAAAGAGTTTAAAAATTAAATATTCTTTTTTTCTACAAAAGATTAAAAAAGATTTGATATCTTTCCTTATTTGTAGATTAAAAGATATTTTAATTTTTAGAGATAACTTTTTATCCACATGTTTAAAAGATTTTAATTTATAAAATTTCCTTTTTACAAACCACCACGAAGGGAAAAATTATTGGAAAAATTTTTATAAATTTTAAATTAGGAAGTTTTAATTAATTAAAACTCTCCTTGTTTTTGTTTTTAAAGTAGTCGACCATTGTAAATTGAGAAGAGAAAATTTCTTTTCATGGCAAAATAATTAAGTAAGTTTTATTTAAATTTCCTTATTTGCCAAGACCAAGGATTATAAAAGAGGAGGTAGAGGTGCCTTCATGGGACGACTCTTCTCTTCTTTTCCTCTTTGGCCTCGAGCCCTTCCTCTTCTCTTCTTCTTGTGGCACCAACTCTTGGAGCTCTTGATGGTGGCCTGGGAGTAAGGAGAGAAAGGAGGTTTTGTTGTGCATCTTGAGCTTGGTGGTGGTGGCGCTCTTTCTCTTGGATTGGTGGGTCAGAAGAAGAAAGGTGCTTGGTGGTTCTCATCTAAGATCGCGTCCACGAAGTAGGAAGAGGAATTTTAGACAAAAGGTATAACTAGTAATTGTTTTCCTCATCATACTAGTTTTTCTTTGTATAGTTATTTTTGAAATACCAAACACAAGAGGCATATGATTCTAGAGTTTTGTTTGGAGTTTGTGTTTTTTTTTTTTCTGTGATTCGATTGTTCTTTTAGTTAAACCTAGAGTTATGAAAATTAAATATTAGCTTTCATTAAAAGGCTTTGTCTAGGCGGTGGTGGTTGCTCCCATATCCAAGAAACATATGTTTATTAATTTTGAAAATTAATATTTAATGGAATTAATAACATAGGTGGATTTGAATCTATAGTGTTAAGTTCCGCTTGTGATTCAAATCTAAACCATCAAGAACAGATAAGTTAAATTTGGAATCAATGATGTTAAGTTTCGTTTGTGATTCCTAATTTAACTTCTAAAGAATACAATAAGTTATTTAAGAAAAGGTTCGACACTTGTACAAAAAAATTTTGTACAGTGAAACCAGTACGTTTTCCTAGGACTAACCAACAAGCATCCCCCAATTAATAATATATAATTATCAAGAACAAAGTCATTAACTAGATAATTATTTCGTATTTAAGCAACCTAAATTATCACTATATCACTTCATCAATCATGTCATATATCTATCAAAAATTTTCATAGCACCATAGTCCATTTAGATCATTATAATCATCTTCATCATCAAAGAAACACTAATTGCTGTTACACTCATTATCATTATTGATTCCATCTTGAATATCAATACCAACACATGATCAATTTCAAAGAACAATCTTAGCAGACTGATATAATCAATCAATTTTGGAAATCAGAAATGAAATTGTGCAAATGTTGATTATTCACCTTAATCTGCACTTCACATCAAGTATTTCTTCACTATGATTGATATCCACCAAAGATCAGCATTTCATGCCTATGCTATACCAACTAAAGAGATTATACTTTATAGGTAAGTTTGTTGCAGTTTGTGAGACAAACCTGACATATGCTTACAAATCAAGCTTCCTAGTGACCATCTCTCATCATTGGATACAATTAAGATGTAGAGCTATATTAACCTCCTACCAAAGGTGATATTGATTCATTTGAAAAATGTTATTAATCTATTAGCATCAATATTTGAGCAACAATCAGTGCACACCTCACTAGTGTACCTATTATCTAAAACTATGGCATATCAAAGTTTGCTAACTCCATTTATAATACTCTCATATGCAAGATAATCCACTCTTGACACCTCCATTAGAGCATCAATTATGCAAACCATAGTCTTAGGCATTGGAGACATCATCGAAAGTGCCTCAATCATGAACTTCACTCACCCAATAGGTGGCAAACTAAGGAGTTCGCCTAGAAATATATCTAAGTATTCTCGAACTATACAAAACGTTCGAGCAAAGTGATATATTATCCTTGTTAAGTTTTATTGACGGTAGCGGATACCTCTGACATCCATTAGATGACAATTCCTTGTCTTATCTTGCTAAAATAAGGTATTCTTTCATCGTTAGTCTCGACCAATTTCAAAGATGGTTCGCCCAATGGTTGCATCGGTATTACCCTTTCTTGACAGTTGAGTTGTAGTATTACAAATGACTAGTCCATGCCTAGAATGATGTCAAATTCCATTATTTTTCAAAAATTTGTAGCTCAATAGTGAGGGTACAACAACTAAGGTCTAAGGGACAACTCTTAACTTCTTGGCTAGAAGTCAATACTTCCTTTAATGGTTCAGCATTAGCTTAATTTGCCCACAAGATTAATTGTCCATTGCTTCATCGTATCATTTTGTATGTAAGTACAGATTACATGTTGTCGCATATATCGTCAGCAGATTTGCAAACAAATTGTCAATATTAGTTCTTTGGATGATGAGTAGTACTTGTTGTTTTGCTTTGACTTAAATATAATCATCCGCTAGTGTAGTGTTCTGGATCATAGAAATGGCTAGAGATGACAATGTCATCATTTTAAAATTGATGCTGAATTTTATTTTAAAAACATATCCATATATTTCAATATGCTGTGGCTGCGGCTGCGGCTGCGGCTGCGGCTGCGGCATGTGGACATGACGAAAGCAGGAGTTCTTAATGACAAAGTCATTAACTAGATAACTATTTCCTATTTAAGCAACCTAAATCATCACTAGATCACTTCATCAATCATGTCATATATCTATTAAAAATTGTCATAGCACCATAGTCCATTTAGATCATTATAATCATCATCATAATCATAATAGAAACACTAATCGCTGCTACAATCGTTATCATTATTGATTCCATCTTGAATATCAATACCAACACATGATCAATTTCAAAGAACAATCTTAGCACACTGATATAATCAATCAATTTTGGAAATCAGAAATGAAATTGTCCAAATGTTGATTATTCACCTTAATCTGCACTTCACATCAAGTATTTCTTCACTACGATTGATATCCACCATAGATTAGCATTTCATGCCTATGTTATACCAACTAAAGAGATTATACTTTATAGGTAAGTTTGTTGCAGTTTATGAGACAAACCTGACATATGCTTACAAATCAAGCTTCCCAATGACCAGCTCTCATCATTGGATACAATTAAGATGTAGAGCTATATATATTACCCTCCTACCAAAGGTGATATTGATTCATTAGAAAAATGTTATTAAAATTTCCTACCTATGGTATCGGTCTATGATTAAAATTTCCATGGTGGATATATCATAATGACTACTATAATATGAGTATACATTCCTTGTTCATAAGCCAAATTGTAGTGGCAAGAATGGTATGGTTGTTGATATTTCCTGAGACTACGCTCCTTAATCTACAATAGGTTGTTGACGGGCCGGAACCCTACTTTCCAACTCGACATCAGTTGGTGTCACAAAAGAATCTACATTCTTTCCATCATGTTCGGGTCCCTAGCTAGTGTCAATTGGTCACATCCATGGTTGACACCGACCACGATTGCAAATAAGGTTGATTCACTAAGTTTCATCATGCTAAACCAAATAGTGAGTACTTAATAGATAGATATAGAAATAGTTACACAATCCAACTAAATTGGAGAGCGTCTAACTAACCATACCTTAGTTTCTACGACATACAATTTGATTACCCATAACATAAACAAGGCAGTCAACACAAAAAGCAAGATAATCACTAGAGGTATACCTTACTCTCCTATAGCTGAGAGATGTCCTTCGGCTTGTCTTGTGTCCCAAACTCGAAAAATCACAAATCAAAACAAGACAGAAATCTCAAAAACACATTACCCAACATTCAAAATTGAACCATACTATGATACTAATAAAATTGTCATGCCCCGAGAGTATACTTGTCTGCCAAAATGGATGTTACTACTAGTGACAATATAGAAAATAATCGATATCAAGCAATTCAAGCCAACACTAACACTAATACAATATAATATCACCATGTTACAAATGACAATACATGTATGCATGCATGTACATGCAATCATACTACAACTACACTAGATAAGAGTCATATTCTTCTAACAAGACTTAAAATTGATACAGAAAAAAAACTGTAAATATCGGCAGCAGAAAATAATCCAAGCAACTTAAAAAAACAATCAAACGAGGGACCGACAGCTAGGACCTCTCAGTGGCACAACATTTCCTCTATCTACTATCCTAAAAGTCAAAAGAAAAGCAAAGGACAATGAGTACAATAACTCAATGGGTATAAGAAGATAATGCATGATACTATTTGTAAGGAGATCAAAAGAAGTAGTCTCGGGTAAAATACTTAATACAAAAGTAAGAGTGCCAATATAATCATCTACAAATCCAAAAATATAACCAATAATATAACACCCACTAACTTGCTTAACTCGGTATAACTAATAAAATGGGAGTACATATAGTTTATTCAAAAACCTTCATGAACAAACACACAACCAACATATAGCAATTTTATAATGAATCTTGACTACACACAATAACATTCTATCACGATTGAGTCTCGTGGATAGTCGGAGTATATAAATAGTCATTGTCCGTGGAAAAATGGTCTACCACGCATTTTGCCAAGTTACCGACACCAAATTGGTTGGTGATTTATGATTGTTTGATCGTTTCTTAAATGCGTCGAGGTTGATTTGGAGTGTACTAAAATCAATTATGATTGAGTTATGGCTGGACACAATTTCTTCTAACTCGATATGATTAGTGAGTTTGGGTGCTGCTTTTGGCAACATTGAGAAGTTTGATGCAATTTAAGGTAGTAGACTGGAAAATGATGGAGTAGCGAATCGACCAGGTGCTATGAATCCAAGCATTTTGGGAACAATGCAAAACATTTTGAACATGGACTTATCAAGTGTGTCTTTCAATCGAATCAAGTGTCCAGTTCCATTGCGAAGAAAGAATACATACATATCTAATTCCACCCCATTAGACTTCCACAAACTTTAAAAGAGTAGCTATCAGGAACTACTCTGTTACAGCAATAGGAAAACTTTTTGAAGTTTTTGTTTAAGCAATTGCTGAATAGGCAGAGCAGAAGCAAGATCTTTGCTAGAAATTTGTCTGATAAACGAGAAGCCCAACAATGGAGAACAAAAATCCAACAATTCATCCTTATGCTAGAAAGAGATGCTTGAAGATCCTGAACCATCAAAAGAAATGTCGTTTGCACAAATGTCTCTACATTTCCATGTACCTGACCAATAATGATCAAGCAGCTCCCAAAAACCTTTCCTCCGAAAAAATAGTGGTCTTGACTTGTGAGCATCCTCCACCATTTACTGACCAAGCTACATTATGCTCTTTAATTCTTCCCTCTTTACTCTGAAGCGTAAAGTGTGAGTTAGATAAATTTCTTTTTTATATCTTTAAATTCATCAATACACTTCTTTTTACTCATTTTTTGTCCATTTAGAATCAGATAAATTGATCTTTCCTTGTCCATTCGATCCAAAAATTCATGAACGTGAACTCACAGCAAGGTCGGTGTTGTAAGCTGTGACCACTTTGGTGAGCTGCAGCACTTCCTCAACCTCTCTACGACCATCAAGAGTTTGTGCATGAATGCGAGCCCTAACTTACTCTGGCATATTGCTGCTCTTGGCTTTGGCCAATCACTACCACCGTGGTTTCCTTTTTCTTTTTCTCTTTTTTCTTTGTAAACAGAGCTTAAGGCTAAGGATGCCAACTCGCCAAGCTATCACAACACTTATGGTCTGTTTGGGAGGAGGTGAGGGAAGGGGAAGGAAGGGGAAATAACGGGAAGGGATACTTTGAACCTCGTTTGGGAAGGAGTGAGGAAAGAGAAGGAAAGGTAAGGAAGGGTAAGCTTTAACCTTCGTTACCCATGAAAAGAGAGATTGCCATACACCCCGAATTGGGGTGTAAGGAAGGGGAAGGGAAAACAAAAGATTTTTTATTCCAATTTTATCCCCGTTCTTAAAAGTTTAAGAAATATTCCAATTTCTAATTTTGCTATGTAGCAGTAGTTCAATTTCCTGGCCTTCTTCACAGCTCGCTTGCTGCCAGATTATTAGGGGAGGAGATCCGACACGTCTTCTAACTGAATTGAAAGGAGAAACCATTTTTGTCGTCAAAATTTAAGAGAATATCTACTATTTTTTTAATTTTTCCATCAAAATTTAATAAGTTTTTAAAGAATAGAAATTCATCTCGTTATCAGCGTTATCTTTCAAATTTTTTTATTTAAGGTTTCTAAAATCATTATTTTCATTATTTCTGATTTAATTACTTGATTATCAGTAATTCATTTTTTTGTTATAAATAGTATAAAAAAATTATTTTTTTATTAAAAATAGCTAATTTAAATGATAATATAAAAAATTAAAGTTATTATAAAAATATCTAATTTATATTTTTTTAAAATAAATATTAATATTATGGATATTTTCTAATATAAAAAGTAAGGGTATTTTTGTAACTTTATCTATTTAACTTTCATTCCCCTTCCTTTCCTCCCAAACAATACTACACATGTTACGTTAATGAACCTTCTCTTCCAACCAAACAAGGAGTAGTTAAATACTTTACTTCCCCTCACTTCCCCTCCCTTCCCCTTCCATTAAAGAACCTTCCCTCACTCCATCCAAACAGAGGGTTAGGGTTGCTGAGCTAAATTTTAGGGTGTTCAAATTTATTTGATAATGTAATCAAGCCGAGCCGAGCTTAAAAAAACCAAACTTTTGAAATGATTATTCATGTTTGGCTTGACTTTTTTTTTTATGAGCTTGATCTTGTTTAAAATTTGGCTTGAGCTTGGTTCATTTAAATGTCATTGAGCTCTCAATTCAAGCTTTGCTTGAGCTCGGTTCATTTAGATGTTATTGAGCTCTCAATTCAAAGTTAGTTTGATTGTTTGAAACTTTTAGTTATTTGATTGGTTATTGAGCTTGATAATTTAAACTTATTTATTTATTTTATTATTTATTTAGTATATTTTAAAAAAGTTTAATAATGAATATGATTTGTGAACATTATTCATGAGCATTAACGACCTGAATACATATATGATCAAGCTTATTTGTTTAGTTTAACTAGCATTTCAAGCTTGTTTATTTAATTAATCTTGTGTATATTGAACGAACATAAACAAGCACTTACTAAGCCGAACACCATTCTTGTTCACGAAAACTTGGTTCATTTACAACCCTACCAGCACCACTGCCAGTTCGTCCTTAGGTCAACACGAAAGAGATAAATTACAAGTGGTTACTTCAGCAGTTGAATAGTGCACGGGGATGGCAGACACTCGGCATCTAGCTAGAATCACTACAAGAAAACAGAGCTTCATAACAGTTTTTTGAAAGTGAAATAAAATCTGTTTTAAATTTTAGTAAATTGTAAAAGGATTTGCTACAGAATTACTAATCCGTTTAACTTAAAAAAAATAATATACAAAAAAATTATAATAAAATTTAAAATAAATTATAAACAGAATTTATAAATAAAATTTTCTAAATAAAAATAAATATGGAATAACAAATAAATTAGATACGAAATTTTTTCTATTTTTAAATCTGTTTTAAATATTTTAAACAGAAAAAATAATCCGTTATAATTTCTATAATTATAAAATAAATTTATTAAGTAATTATAAATATATTTTATTTTCATTTAATAAACCCTAAACCCCCATTCTATTATTATTTTTTGTGCTTCTCCTAAATCACAGACGACCACGGCTAAGGCACGCCCGGCTCTGCCTCCTTTGCATGCGATCTTCGTCGTTCTTTCCACCAAAAAAGCTCAGGTTCTCCTCATCTCCTTCTCCAATTCTTCTTTACTCTGCAATGTGCGACATCAGTGGTGTCCTAATCGAGTGACAGCAATCATTTGCATGACCTAATCACACATGACACCGACCTAATCTCACAGTTGCTGTCGCCTTACTGTTGTCGCAACCTCCTAGCCTCAACCATCTTGGCCTCTGTCGGGGCTATCGTATCCTTGTAAGTACCTGACACTTCCCTAAACCCTGAATTTGTGCGGCCTAATCTGACGGAACAAAGCAAATAAGGATCATATTTTATTTTGATTCGTGATTATCGCGTGTACATCATGCACCTTTATAAATTCCTTGGTCTTTAGTGAAAATGGAAGGAATTTATAATAGTGATAGTGAATTTATGTAGTTTATTGTACTTTTTCTTTTATTTCATTTGGAGCAAAGTGTACTAAGAGTAAGATTGTAGCTTTTGGATAATGTTTTTGTTGGTTACAAATAAATGTAGTTTTTCTGGAGTATATATTTAGTTATTTAAATTTAGTTCAGGATTGTACCAAGTTGAAAGGTAATATGTGGAAATTCTCTATAGCATGACATTTCTTTTTTATGTAACCTTATACCTATTTAAATAGGTATAAGGTTCTCTACAACATTATATTTCTTTTTTAATGTAACATGTGGAAATATCTCTATAGTATACATTATTTTTTTTATTACATATATTGATTAAATATTTTAACATTGATTTAGGATGTCAAGTAGAGGAAAGGATATTGGTTCCAACAAAAGAAGATCAAGGGGGAGATGATGACAGAGATGGCAATCTCTTACGATGTAGGATAAGTATATATATTTAATTCATTAATGGAATACAATTTGATCAAACCATTGATCAGTTATATAAAATTAATATTTACTTTAATGATGATGCATGAAGTCAACATGATACAACACCTGGAGTTGATAACATACAAAATGAAATACAGGTGTGTTAATTTTATCTTGATATTATATTTATTAAATATTTACTTATATTGTATATATTTATTTATCATAGGATGAGGGGGGAAGAAAATTTTCAGATAATAACGCAATCGATGGTGCAAGATACAAATATGATAGTTCATTAGAAGTTCGACAAAGAGGACCTAATCAAGGGTCTCAGATTACAACAAATATTGATGGATGGACTAAAATAAATATGGTTATGAATAAGTCATATGACATTTTAAATTTAATATGTTTTGATATTTTTTTATTAACTTATTTTATTTAATATTCTTATTTTTTGTTATATCTTTAGATTTGTTGAAAATAAGGTTCCTAGTGAAATACAAATGATATTAAAGGAGTGATTAAAGGTGTTAGAATATTGTAAATATAATAGCTCGGGGTATTATTGTAATTATGTTGTATATCCTTCACTATATAAGTCAATAACTCTATGGTATATAATACACGATTTTCTTTTAACATGGTATCAGAGTCAAACCCTAATTTTCCTTACATACCACTTTCGCCACCATTAGTCACGCTTGGATGGGGGTAATCTCTCATCTCCTTTCTCTCCGTCGCCGCAGCCTGAGCACAAGCTTGACGCATGCATCGTTCGCTGGCACTCACAAAGCTGGCCTTGACGGCCACATCTCCTTCGATCGGAGAGCAGGTTGCGCTCTTCCTACATATCCATGCCGCACTGACCCTAAATTTTCAGCCGCGATCAGGGAAACCCTAAATTTCCGATCGTCGAGTAAACCCTAAATTTTCCATTGAAATAACCCTTAAATCTCTCTCTGTCTCAGGTGTTGCGATCGTCAAGAGTCGAGTTGTTGGTCTCTTTCATCGAACATCAATGGCTACCTCCGGCCACTCCAAAGTAGATATTTCGATCTTTACCAACCACACACACTCTGCTTGGATGGTGTCATTCCACCACTCTTCCTTTGTATGTCACGCTAGTAATTTCTTTGCTAGCATATCTCACTCTTCGGTCCTTGGGTTTTTTAAACGATCATATCAGTAATAAATCTCTATTTTTTCTCTCACTACTTCTTTATAATTGCCATCATGCCCAATGGTTCCCAGCTGAGTATTTGTATTGTTAATCCTTCTCCGTCTCTTTCCATTCATAATGTTCTTTATATTCCCGGAGCTCCCTTTAATCTATTGTCAATAAGTCAACTTACTCAGTCTCTTGATTATGTTATTTCTTTTACTAAAACGTCTGTTTCCCTACAGGACCTTCGGATGTGAGTCTCATGGACTTTATCTGCTTTAACAACCCTCTCTTGTTGGCCCGGCGACAACATCTCCACTTCTTATTCATGCTCAATTGGGACATCCATGTATTGATAAGTTGAAATAATTACATCCTATTCTTTCTCACTTAGAGTCTTTATCTTGTGAGTCGTGTCAGTTGGGTAAGCATGTTCGTAGTTCTTTTTCTCCTCGCACTGTGAGTCGGGCTGCATCCCCTTTTGCTTTGGTACATTCTGATGTTTGGGGTCCGAGTCGTGTTTCTTCTACATTGGGATCACAATATTTTGTTACTTTTATAGATTTTTTTCCCGTTGTACATGGTTATATCTGATGAAGGAACGTTCATAATTGTTTTCTATTTTTCAATCTTTTTTTCATGAAATCGAAACTCAGTTTAGTATTTCTCTTTGAACTTTGCAAAGTGATAATGCTTGTGAGTATCTTTCTACTCAATTTCGTTCCTTCTTGGCATCTCATGGCATATTGCATCGCACGTCTTACCCTCATATCACTCAACAGAATGTGGTTGCAGAACGCAAGAATCGTCATTTAATTTCCTTGAGACCACTCAGACTCTTCTTCTCCATTCTCATGTTCCTCATTAGTTTTGGGGCAATGTCGTACTTATTGCATGTTATCTCATTAATCGTATGCCTTCTTCCACTCTTTAGGGTAAAATACCTCATCATATCCTTTACCCACATAATCCTCTTCATCCTTTACCACCTCGGGTCTTTGGTTCTACATGTTTTGCTCATGATCTTGATCCTAGCATTGATAAACTCTCTCCTCGGTCTCATAAGTGTGTTTTCCTTGGGTACCCAAGGTCTCAGAAAGGGTACAAGTGGTATTCCCTCCTCACTCTCATCTCACCTTCAGATGTCACATTCTTTGATTCGGTTTCATTTTTGGGCCTCCACCCCGTTCCACCCCACCCGTGACTATCTTTTGAGGCCTCTATCATCCCTACCGTCTCCTCCTTTACAGGTTTATCGGCATCATCTCCTCCTTTACTTTTGTCATCATGCGACTCAGATACTCTGGGATCTTTGGAGCCAAGTCCTTCGGCCTCCCCTTCCCTCGCTCACTCAGATATTCCTATTGCATTTGAAAGGGTATGTGTTCCACTCGTAATCCTTCTCCTCACTATGTTTCTTTGAGTTATCATCGTCCTCCTTCCTATTATTCTTGTCTTTCTTGTCGGTGTTTCTCTCCTAAGACGCAATTGGTGCCTTTGCCCATCCAGATGGAAACAAGCTATCGATGAAATTTGTGCTTCTGAGTAGTGGGACTTGGGACCTCGTTCCTCTACCACCACAGCCCAGTTGTTGGTTGTCGATGGATGTGAAGGTTGGTCGCAGTGGTTGACAAACTTAAGGTGCCCATCGCTAAAGGCTATACTCGATCTTTGGATTAGATTATGGGGATATTTTTCTTCTGCTTGCCAAGTTGTCTTTTATACACTAATTTATTTATTGTTGCGATTCTC
This sequence comes from Zingiber officinale, assembly GCF_018446385.1. NCBI lineage: Eukaryota > Viridiplantae > Streptophyta > Magnoliopsida > Zingiberales > Zingiberaceae > Zingiber > Zingiber officinale. The sequence continues at coordinate 80,375,456 of NC_056006.1, forward strand.
CATTGGTCTCTTTATGGTTGAACATCAAAATACATTCTTACATGATGATACGAAGTCCTACATGGAGCAACCTCCGTTGTTTCGTTGGGAGTCTTCTTGTATGTCACCTGCGAAAATCTTTATATAACCTCAATTATCACCCAGAGCATGGTTCAAGATTCAATACTATAATTCAACAGTTTGGCAAGACTCTCGGGTTGACCATTCATTTTATCGCCACTCATCTATAGGTTGCATCTATGTAGTGGTTTATGTTGATGATATTGTCATCACAAGTAGTGATCATCTTAGGATTTCACAAGTGAAACAACATCTTTTTACACATTTCCAAATAAAGGACCTTAACAAACTCAAATATTTCTTGTAAGCTTATAGGGATCGTCATATCCCAAAGTACAGGATATTTTGGAAAGAAGCAGGAATGTTAAACTCAAAGACAATCGATATCCCTATGGATCCTAATGTCAAGCTCAGCCAAATCAGCCTCTCTAGATCTCACGAAGAAGATTAGTAGGGACCTAGCCGCATCTCTTCCTGTTATCGCGTCTCATTTGCGTAATGTAGTGTAGGTCGCTTTCAACCATGCAGAGCGTTGGAATGTCTGTTGACTATCAGTTATATTACAGGCACACGAAATGGTTTTGTATGCGAGACAAAGGACATACTTGAGTCATAGGGTACTATGCAGTTAGGCGGGATCTCCCATAATAGAAGGTCCACTACAGGTTTTGTATATTTGTTGGAGGTAACCTTGTTTCTTGGAAAGCAAAAGCGTAATGTTGTGGCAAGATCGGTCGAGGCGGCGAGTCGGGCTATGCCATTACTAGTCAAGGGCTAATAGCGACTGTAAACAGTTGGGAGGTTACACAAATGCCACTTATATTTGACAACCAAGCTACTATGCATATTGTCTCGAACCCAGTTTTTCATGAGAGGACAAAGCATATTGAATTTCACTATCACTTTGTTAGAGAAAAAGGCATATAAGGAGAAATATCTACTAGTTTTATCAATACACATGATCAACTAGAAGATATATTCACTAAGTCACTGAGAGGTTCTCGAATTGACTACATATGTAACTAGATAGGTGCATATGATCTATATTCTCCAGCTTGAGGGGGAGTATAAAAATATTGTAAATATAATAACTAGGGGTATTATTATAATTATGTTGTATAACTATTTTTGTTTGGCAAAGTGGAATAATTAATGGGAATATATACTTTTGGAAAAATTCTTATGTTAATTATACAATAATGTGGTTATGTTATTAATTTTATTTGCTAATTTCTCCCTAGACTATTGCACTGCACAATATAGTTTCCATAGCTTGCCTGATACTTCTTTACTTTATCTGCATCAAGTAGCACAAAAAATGGCATGGGCAATCATTGAAGTAGTTCACAGTATATAATTTACTATAGTCAACCTACAACAAGAAATGGTTCGTCGTTTAAATCCTATTGACAGGAATTGATTAATTACTAAACTAATGTAATTAATGTAGTTCATATTATGGATATCTTGGAATATACGGATATCTTGGACTATATGGAAATCTTGCAATTATTAGGATATCTTGGAATATATGTCGCTTAAATATTAGGATATCTTTTGTATATGTTTCATTGTCTTTATCTATTTATGATGTATATAAATACATCTTGTATCATTATTCTTAATTAGTGAAAACATAATCTTTTAATACCTCTCTTCACGGTATAAGAGCCTCAGGCCTACGCCACAAACCCTAACTCTATCCACGCCGCCTGAGGCTTGTCATGTGCCTACCCTCTCTCAAAGCAATTGCTCCATTCTACACACGACCACCTCTCTCCTCCTTGATTGCTACTCAAGTTCACTATCTTTCATGGTCTGTCTTCTCACAATGTCGACCCTCCTGTTGGTCCCTTTAGGCCTAAGAAGAGGAGGTGCCTACAAGATAGAAACCCTTCTTGATATTCATTCAACTAACTTAAAAGAACTTGTAATTAAGGGCAAAATAGAAATGATAGGAGGAATTGCTTACAATCGAGGATTGCTAATCCAAAGCAAAGAAGGCGCTAATTGATTCTCCTCAAGTGAGTAGCCTTTTACACGAAAGCACAGAAAAAATAAATGAAAGCCTTTGGATTACAAATAGTTGTACGAGAAGCTAGATTGCCTGAACACTGAAGGGTTCCGCTGTACGCGCCACAGAAACTTTATCTCCAGCGTTGTCGAGTTTGGTCAAGTCTGGAACTCATTCCGGCGCCATGGTTCGGCGCCGGCCCTCTGACTTTTTTTCCGTCTGATGTCCGCCTGTCGCTCTCGCTCAGCCGTCACTGGCCTCGTCGGTCTCTGGGTGATCTCGGCTAGATAGGTCACTCACCGAACCCATGTTCCCCTTCTCCTCGACCTTCCTTCTTTGTGCCCTCTCCCTGGCCCTCTGGCCCCAACTTCTGTCTTCGCCTTCACCGTGCCTCCCGGACGCACCACCTCGGCCTGTCGCCTCTCCCGTCTCCCGTCTGCCCTTCCGTCTATTCTGCACCCTTTCTAAGTTCACGACACACTTGGACACACGAGTTAAACACCACTTGTTTGATCACATCAAAACACACTTTGGGTTCAACAATCTCTTTTGATGGGAGCAACCAGGTGTTAAGTTCATATCTGATGGTAAAACAATTTATTTGCAATTAAGTCCAAAGATATTTCAATTTAATAAGTGTATACTTCCCCCTAGACTTAACATACTTCTCCCCCTTTGATCACATAAAAAATAAGGGTTCTCTAAACAAGTCTAAGGTAAAAAAATTTAAGTGAAAAAAAATTCTAAGGCAATTAATATTTATTTCTAAGGCAATGTTTCAAAAGAGAATATCTAGTTTAAAAAAATTCTAAGTCAATATTCAGAAAATTTTAACGTGAATTTTCATAGAAAATTCCTAAGTTAAAAAATATCTAAGTTAATTTAAAAAGATTTAAGTCAATTTCCAAAAAGAATTTCTAAGTCAATTTTCAGAAAATTTCTAAGTCAATAATTTTCAGAAATTTTCTAAGTCAATTAAAAAAAATTTAATTTCCAAAAAAAAATTATTATAAATTAATTTTAAATATATAAATTGAATAACTCTTTTAAAGCATTAGGTAAATTAAATTAATTAATTAAACTTTCATTTACTTGGTGGGAGTGCATACTAGGCCTTCTTGGTTATTGGGCAACAACCACTTAGCCTCATAATGAAATTAGTCGTTTAAATTTGAAAATGCTAAGTTAAATTAAGAACCAAGAACCAAGTATTTCCTAGGTACATAGATTTTGATATATTTCTAATTTGACTTTGATGAAATCTATAATACCAATTTAAACCTCTATAATTTCTAAAGTAGAAATATTTGAACTTTTATATTTTTTCAATTTTCTATTTCTTCTTTTAGTTTTCATTTGTGAATTTTCAATTTATCAAAATCCTCTATTAGACATGATTTTGCTAAAATTCTTTTTGTTTCCATAATTTCATTTTTAATTTGGTATTTTTATTTTCTAATCTATACATGGATTTAGTCATTGCCTTAATGCGAGAGAAGTTGATCAGGGGTGCATACCCTGATCGGACTAAGTACGAATCTCCGACGCTTGGCTCCGGTCGCCCCCTCCATCGCTAGCCGCTCCGCGGTCTTCACTATGCTCTCGGCGCTCGGCCATATTCTTGAGCTTCGAAAGTGTCGTCCCAAGTTGCTTTTAGGTTAGGTTCTTGGTTTTCATGTTTGACCTTCTTGAGTTAAGGCGAGGTGTGTCCCTCCTTCGACCTGGTGTTCTTCTACCTTTTGATTCTTTTGATTCATTTTAAATTTATTAGATCTAAAAATCTTTTAAAGTTTCTTACCATATACTTCTTTTCTTTGTTCGCGAGTCGTGGGTTCATCCTTGTTTAGCGCCATAGTACGTGTCCTTTGATGTCTCGCACATCTAGTTTGTAATTCAAGGGTAGAAAAACATTCCTAATGTACTTACCTCCAAATCTTTTGAGTTGTAGAAGCGTCGATGATTGAAGTCCACTCGGAGTTCGAAATGCGTTGGTGAGAGTGTATCTCCGATTTGATACCTTTTCTCCAGGTTCTCGAGACTAGTAATTAGTTCTTTCCTTGGCGTCGGACGGCTACTACTTCACCTTTTTTTCATCGGACAATACTGTCCCTCCTTCAGCGAGCTTTGCTTCGACGTGCCTTCAGGAGTTCCAAGAACTTCCCAAAGTTCTTTAGAGACACATAGTTTCCCGATTGACCTCTTGAGGGCGGTAACAAGCAGTGATGTTCGGCATTCACTGCTACACGCTACCACTCATTCTACTCCTTCTTTGTCCAATCGCCTTCTTTTTCTTTTCCATCTTTATCTCGGAGCTATAAAACCATATTTCAAACCGAATTTCAAAATTGTTTAGAATACCTCCATACGACTTCGATCTGCGGTTCCCTTTGGTGGGACGATACTTGGTCGGCCATCTTGTTGCTTCGGAGGTTAGTCCTCGTGCCTCGCTCGATACCACTTGTTGGTCCTTTGGAGAGCAAGAGAGGAGTGAATGGCCTCAACGATAAAAAAAACCCCTTCGGATATTCAACTAACTTAAAAGAACTTGTAATTAAGACTAATTAAAGCAGTAAAATAGACAGGAATTACTTGGTTTGAAATCAGAGGATTGCTAATCCAAGGCAAAGAGCGCACTAATTGATTCTCCGGGCGGAGTAGCCTCTAGTGTGGAAAGCGCGTAAAGAAAATAAAATGAAAGCGGATTACAAGTAGTTGTTCTTGATTAAATTGATTGCTGGACCAAGGCTATAGTGTCGGAGCGCTGGAAGGGTTCGGCGCGGGGATAAAACTTATCCCCCAGTTGCAATTCGAATCGACTCGATCTCGTCAAACAAACCTCATGCGACCCCAAGTCAACTACTTTTTTTCGTCTGGTCGCTCCGCCCGATTCTCTGCGATTCGGTCCGGGTCTTCTTCTTACATTCCACTAGCTTGGGTGATCTCGGCCATCCGAATAGGGCTCACCAACCCATATGTTCCTTCGGCTCCTCCTCCCGGTTTCGTCGCCTCCGACGCCGTACGCTCCTCCACCGTGTACTCTCGCGGACACTCCCTCGGACGACGCGCATGGCCTTCTCGCTCTCTGCGCTACATCCGTGCTTTCTTCCTCGCCGACTGTGTAACCAAGTTCCACTTAGATACAAGGGTTAAACAACCTAGACCTAACCTACCATCAAAACACTTGAGTTCCAACAATCTCTTTTGATTCAATTGGGTTCCAAATCTAAGCTTATCTCATAGGGATATCAGTAAAACAATTTATTTGCAATTAAGTCCAAAGATATTTCAATTTAATAAGTGTATATTACTTAGCTAACTTAACTTCTCCCCTTTGATCACATAAAAATAGGGTTCTAAACAAGTCTAAGGTAAAAAAAATAAGTGAAAAAAAAAAATTCTAAGGCAAACTTAAAAGAGAATATCTAGTAAAAATTCTAAGTCAATATTCTAGAAAAATTTTAACGTGAATTTTATAAAAGATTTATAAGGCAATTTTCAAAGGAAAATGTCTAAGACAATATTCATAGAAAAATTCCTAAGTTAAAAAAATATCTAAGTTAATTTAAAAGATTTAAGTCAATTTCAAAAGAATTTCTATGTCAATTTTCAGAAATTTTCTAAGTCAATTAAAAGAAATTTAATTTCAAAAAATTATTATAAATTAATTTTAAATATATAAATTGAATAACTCTTTTAAAGCATTAGGTAAATTAAATTAATGCTTTTTAAATGCTTTTCATTTCTATACTGCTTCGGGTGGGTATATTTCGTTAGATTCCTTTTGAAAATAAATTAGTCATTTAAATTCCTTAAATGCTATTAGGTAAATTAAGCAAGAGTTATCTACATTTAGAAGTTAATCACTACATAGATTTTTGTCTAATTTAATCTTTAAATTTTAAATCTCTTAATGCTCCTCTAAATTTATTAATAAACTTTATATTTTTAATTTTTTTTTTTTAATTTTATTTTCTTGTGAATTTATTTATCAAAATTTTCTATAACATGATTTTGCTAAAATTCTTTTATAATTTTTTTTAATTTGGTATTTTCATTTTCTAATCTATACATGGATTTAGTCATTGCCTTAATGCGAGTAAAGTTGATCGGGAAAAGGCATACCTCACTTACTTTATCTGAAGTCAGAATCTCCCCCTTGCTCTCATCATCGCGCCCCTTCGTGATGCTAGGTTCCGGGCTAGGTTCACTAGCTCGTAACTTGCCATCAGCGCTATCCGCATATTCTTGAGCTTTGGATGAAGAAGTGTCGTCCCAAGTTGCTTTTTGTGTTTCTTGGGTGTCTTCATTTTGACCTTCTTGAGTTACAGGTCTTCCTTAGGTGTCCCTCCTTACCATACCTTGGTAGCGCACCTTTCTTCTACCTTTTGATTCTTTTGATTACATTTTAAATTTATTAGATCTAAAAAACTTTTAAAGTTTCTTACCATGTATCTTCTCTTTAGAGGTTCATCCTTGTTGGTTTAGTGCGTTTACATAGGTTGTGTCCTTTGATGTCTCTCTCTAGTTCGTGTAATTCAAGGGTAGAAAAACATTCTAATGTACTTACCTCCAAATCTTTTGAGATGTAGTAGCGTCGATGATTGAAGTCCACCGGAGTTCGAGGAAATCCGTTAGCCTTGTATCCGATTTGATACCTTTTCTCGAGGTTCTCGAGACTAGTAATTAGTTCTTTACCTTCGCGGACGGCTACTTCTCACCTTTCCGGCACGGATCGCACATCGGTTTATTACAGGATGTCCCTCTAGCGTTGCTGACGTGGCTTGTCGTGGAGTTCCAAGAACCTCCCAAAGTTCAGCGTATTAGCTGACCTAGCGAACCTTGGAGCGTTGACCTCTTAGTGATGGCGGGCGGTGATGATTACTTTGCTACCGACTCATTGCTCCTTCTTTGTCCAATCGCTCTCTTCTTTTCTCTCCGGATGGAGCTATAAAACCATATTTCATAATAAACCGAATTTCATGTTTTGTTAATACCTCCATCGCCTTCATGTCCTCTAATTTTGGTGGGGCGATATGTTATCATCTTGTTGCTTCGATCGTGGTTAGTCCTCAGCGTCGCCCTGATACCACTTGTTGGTCCTTTGGGCGAGCAAGAGGAGTGAGAATTGTCTACAAGAAACCTTCCTTCGGATATTCAACTAACTTAAAAGAACTTGTAAATTAAAAGCGAGACTAAATCGTAAAATAGACACAGAGGAATTACTTGGTTTGTAACCGGGAGGATTGCTAATCCAAAGAATAATTGATTCTCCTCTCATGAGGCCTCTCTTCTGAAACAATGAAAGAACGAATGAAAAGAATCGGATTGCTATAGTAGATTGATTGATGAGCTCGAATGCTATATTTATCCAGTGGTCGAGCGCCTAAAGGTTCGGCGCCTTTATCCCCAGAGGATCGAGTTTGTTTGACTCGATCTCAAGCTCCGTCAGGCGCCCGGGGTTCACGGACCCCAAAAAACTCGTTGACTTTTTTCCGCCTAGTCGCCCACTTGGTTCAGCTTCTCTGTCGGTCTTGTTCCGGCTCCTAGCTTGGGTGATCTCGGCCATCAGGAATAGGGCTCACCCGAACCCATGTTTTTCCCTCCCCTCCCATTCTCGTTTCGACCTCGCCTTCAGTCCACGTACCCTGTACTCTTCTGTCTGACACCTCCCGTCGGACGCCACGCGTCGTCCTCCTCTCGCCCTCTTGTGTTCCTAAGTTCCGCATGACACAAGGGTTAAAACGTAGAGGACCTAACTTAACTTGTTTGATCACATCAAAACATCAGTTCCAACACTCACTAGTCATGATCTACTTGGCTTTATTAAGGTTCTCACCCTTGGACTAACTACATACTACCGCCGCAGTACTCAACCTCCTAATCTTACATATCAAGCTTGGATCCGTCAAGATCAACTCATCTCTGAATATTATTGGATCTCTTTCTAACCTTAATTGCATTCATTGTTGTTCTGCACATCTTGTGATGCTTGTAACACTCTTGCTCTCAGTTATGGTCCACACCTTGTGGTCGTATTACAAAACTTAAAACACAACCTGTAATCCGGTTAAAGAATCTCAATCTATCATTGAATTAATGTTTATCAAATCCAAAGTCTCGATGCTCTCAGCTCCTCTTGACATTGAAGATCTCACCATCAAAATTCTTCATGGTCTTGATGATGACTATAAGGAACTCGCATGTACCATTCAACCCCGAGACACTGCAATCTCATATGAGGAACTCCATGAGAAGCTCCTCAATCATGAAGCTCGTCTTGCTGCTTGTAAAGATACGCAAATCACTCTTCTGACAACTACTCACCTTGTTTCTCAATCTGTCGCCTCTTCAGGCAGACAACCTTATCCACCTGTGGCGGCTCATCCACCTAACAGTGCTCGTCCCATTGGTCCGTGGTCCTCTTGACCGTGGCAATAGCCACACTCTCCAACGCAGGGCGTTGGTCAGCATGTCTCACGTCCTTATCTTGGACGTTGTCAGTTGTGCAGTCGTCAAGGTCATTTTGCTTGGTGATGCACTAATTTTTCGTATCATCCCACTCCTACCCCTATGCCTTCCACTAGCTCATCTCGTGTTGTCTATGGATCACCTACTTCATCGCCCGCTGCATACACTATGGCATCACCCTCTTCGTCTGATTGGATCATTGACTCTGGCACCACCCATCATATGAGTTTTGACCTCTCAAATCTTTCTCTACATGCTCCATATGTTGGTTCTAATGGTGTTGTTGTCGGAGATGGAGTTGGACTTCCCATTACTCACACAGGTTGTCTCTTACCACCCTCTACCCCTTCTTCTTTAAAGTTTCCCAATGCCCTTTATGTTCCATCAATTAATAAGAACCTTTTGTCCGTCTCCCAACTCTGTAAAACTAATGATGTCATTATTATTTTCTCTTCCTTTGGTTTTCCAGTGAAGGATCCTCGCACGGGGACTATTCTCCATCAAGGCATACTTAAAGGCGGTGTTTATTCTTGGTCCGCACCCATTTCTTCTCCACCACTAGTGTTTTCTTCTTCTGTCGTTTCTCTTCCTGTTTGACATAGTCATCTAGGTCACCCGTCTACTCGAGTCTTACATCAATTAGTTGTGTCTAAATCATTGTCTTGCTCTATTTCTTTAGTTCGTCCTTCTTTTTTAATTCTTGTCAATGTAATACGAGTCATAAATGACCTTTTCATGACTCATCGCTCTCTTCGTAATTTTCGCTTGATCTAATATTTTCTAATGTTTGGACTTCTCCGATTCTCTCATGTTATATTTGTTGATCATCACAGTAAATATATTTGATTGTATCACTTAAAATGCAAATAAGATGTCCTTTCTGTATTTTGATGTTTTAAGTCTCTCACTGAGAAACGGTTTAATCATCCTATCCTCACCTTATATACTGATAATGGTGGAGAGTTTCTTGCACTCAAAGAATTACTTAATTTGCATGGAATCTCTCACCTGACCACTCCTCTTCATACTCCTAAACACAATGATTCCTTTGAATACTGTAATCGCCATATTGTCGAAACTGGTCTTGCGCTTCTTAATCAGGCATATGTGCACTCAGTTCTAGCCCTTTGCTTTTGCCATTTCCACCTATCTTATTAATTGATTACCTGAACACAATCTTTCCTACAAATCTTCCTTTGAGTGTCTCTTCGCCTGCATGTCAAATCATTCCAAACTTCACATTTTTCGTTGTCTCTACTATCACTGGCGTCGTCCCTATGCTTCTCATAAACTTGCACACCGTTCTTCACCCTGTGTCTTCCTTAATTACTCTCTTACGCGGAGTGCCTATTTGTGCTATAAGTCCTATTCTGGAAAACTTTTTGTCTCTCATCATGTGATTTTTTTTGAGTTTGAGTTTCCTTTTGCTAGTGGTGGTTCTAGTGCAGGACTCTTTCCTGAAGCACTGCGTAGTATGCCTCTGGCGGATTACTGTGTTGCTGATTCTTCACCTATTTGCTCCTTTAACCCGTGTCTCGTACCACCGATTTATCACTAGCCAGTCCCTGCTAAATCTCCACCTACTGAACCTCTCCTTGCTGAACCTTTGCCTTCCGTGCCAGTCGCAACAATAGCTCCACTGACACCTGCTCCTCCAGTTCAGCCTGCTCCTAGCACCAACTCCCATCCTATGGTGACACATTCCAAAAATAATGTCTTGAAGCCTCATCCTCGCTTTGGTCTCACCGCTATCACTAACGCTACTCCGTCTAAACGTACAACACATACTGTGGCTCTCAAGGATCCCCGCTAGTGCATGGCTATGTCTAAGGAGTTCAATGCTCTCCTTCATAATGGAACTTAGGATCTTGTCCCGTCTGATACCTCTTAGAATGTCATTGGTTGTAAGTGGGTGTTTCGGCTTAAGCATAAGTCTGATGGCTCTGTTGACCGCTACAAGGCTCATCTAGTTGCTAAAGGATTTCATCAGCACCCATGTCTTGACTACACGACACTTTCAGTCCAGTAGCAAATATGTTTACAAATTGATCAAAACAATTTATGGTCTTAAGTAGGCACCATGTACTTGATACACCGTGCTTCATTATTTTTTAATTAGTGTTGGTTTCACGACCTCTCTTGTTGATACATCGTTATTTATTTTTTGCTCAGGAGGTATCACTATGTATCTACTTGTCTATGTCGATGATCTAATTCTTACAAGGAATAATGCTAATGCCTTCAAGGATTCATTAATCATCTGGGTCTTCAGTTCTCTATCAAAGATCTAGGACTTTATCTTATTTTTTAGGTGTTGATGTTGTTTCCTCTCCAATGGGCCTTTGTCTCTCTCAGAAGAAATATCTGCTTTATATTCTTACCAAAACCTATATGGAGAAGTCGAAACTTGTTCAAACGCCTATGGCCACATCCACATCTCCGCAATTCTCTGATGGCTCCCCTCCTGCGGACGCTATTTTATATCTCCAAACAGTTGGTAGTCTGCAATATCTCTCTTTTACTCAAACTGATATTGCCTTTGCTTTTAATAAACTCTCTAAGTTTATATATGCTCTCTAATCTCTTCACGGGGGTTGTTAATCGTCTGTTGTGCTATCTTAATGGTACACACTCTTATAATCTGATTCTCTGATGACACTCCTCTCTCTCTCTTTGCATGCCTATTGTGATGCAGATTGGGCTGGTGATATTGATGATCGTACGCCCACTGGTGCTTATATTGTGTTCCTAGGTTCCAACCTAATTTCCTGGAGCTCCAAAATGTAGGGTTCTATTGCTCGGATGTCTACTAAGGCTAAATATCGTGTCATTGCCACTACTACTATAGAACTACAATGGGTTCGATCTCTTCTTAATGAACTGGGTGTGGACACTGTGACCTCTGCTGCCTCTATCTATTGTGATAATATTGGAGCTACGTATCTCTATGTAAATATAGTGTTTCACTCATGCATGAAGCACATTGCTTTGGATTTTCATTTTGTTCGTGAACTGGTTCAGAGTGGTAAAGTTCGTGTATCTCATGTCTCGTTGTCTGACCAGTTAGCTGATGCGTTGATGAAACCACTTCCTAGTGCTCGAATTCGTCTTCTTTGTTCCAATATTGGTGTCTCTATGAGCCCACCATCTTGAAAGGGCTCATTATGGATATCTTCGAATATATGGATATCTTGCAATTATTAGGATATCTTGGAATATGTGGTGCATAAATATTAAGATATCTTTTCTATATATTTCCTGATCTTTGTATATGTTTCCTTCATTATTCTAAATTAGTGAAAACATATTCTTTCACTACCTCTCTTCAATTCATAGTACATGAACTAATGATTCATGGGATATTCAAATGGATTGGTAGGTGGCTTGAATTTACTTGAGTTTTCAAAGAATCCTTTTGACTTTGCTACATCGGCAAAATGACTTCTAGAGTTTGAGAAATTTGAAGAGTACGTAATCTTTTCAGGTTGAAATGAATTATTATCATGAATATTGTAGATATTCTTTTGTATTTGTTTTTGGGTGCTACAATGACTAGCCAATGTTGATTCAATTTAGCCCTCATAGCAATTGTCTTTTTTATTTCCAACACATGCTTATTGTGGTCACTATTACTAGAAAGAATTTTAGTAAGTAATCTGAAATACTGAAAGATTATCTTGATGGGATTTAATATGGATCTTATCCCATGCATGTATTAGTTGTACAATGAGAGTAACTGTAAACAAAGAAAGGATTTGGGACGAGCAATTGATGAATTTAAGGTTTTTGAATGAATGCATAAAAGAAAATAAGGTACTGGAGAGTTTGTGGACAACAAATCGACTCAAGTTAATGTAAATCAACTTAATTAATTATTTATTATCTTTTATTAATTCTTACTTGCTTATTTTTATATTTGTTAAACTGATACTAATATAAGGTATTGTAATATGAATAGGACAATATAAAGAGAGACAAAATGTTGATAATCAGTCTACTCAGCCTTCATTTAATCTCAAATCATGGTGTGATGTGATGAGAAACCCATGTAAGTGGAGGTTGTATGGATTTAAACACAATCAACACTGTAGAAGATCATACAATGGAAGTTTCAATAAAATACGCTCCAATGAGAATAACAAAAAGTTATCTCAAGAAATTGAAAACATGCGCACTACTAGCAAGAGGATGGAGGTAGAATTGTCTCAAGAACAACTTATCAAAGAAGGTAGCAAAAGAGAAGAAAATCTAAAGGAGATGATTTGTAAAATGATTTAAGAGGCAGGATATACAAATCATTTATATCCTGGAGGATCTGGTCCCCAAGAGCATTGTGATAAGCGAAATAAAGATTAATTTCTTTATTTTTGATTGATGGTTAAATATATTTAGATGATGTGAATATTTATTTATTTCAATATTAATTATATGAGAGATACTCTTTGCATTAGAAATTACTTATTTGACATATTTTCAATTTGTTTGAAATGTGTGATTGTTTAAAGGATTATGTAGATGAGACATATAAAATAATATAAATTTACTGATAAATATAAAAATAAGATTATATACGTGTCTATAAATAAACGGATTTGAAACAGAATTTATAATCAAAATTATAAATGACTTTACAAACAGATTAAAATTTATATTTGTTATGTAATTTGAGATAGACTAATGACAGATTTAAAACAAAATTAGAGATGAAATTTATATTTGAAATTAATTTCATTTGGTAAAATAAAATAGATTCATAAACAATTTTTCAATTTGTTTTTAAAATTAGGTGATGTTTGGTTGGTGGGTTTAGGAATGAGGGAATGGAATGATAGTAATATAGGATGTATGATTAATGGGTTTGGGAATAAAAATTTTGGTATCATTCCTAACTAATTTGGAATGACCAAAACCCAATTAAACACATGGGTTTAGAATTGATTCCTGATTCTTAACCCTTCGGACAACCTTTTGTTTACCCAATAAAAGCTTTTCTATTTTTTTTTTTTGCACTAAGCCCAACTTCTCTGTGACAACGACGTCGGCACAAGTCATCGCCTCTTCTTCGATGACAGCATAAGCTCTTCGAGTGCGTCCATCGCCGCCTCCTCTTCGACTTCGTCTTCCTCCCCTGTCACCCCACTCCACAGCAAGCTAGGAAGCTCAAGATAACCCTTAACCCTAAACCTTTATTTCCTATTCCACAAAAAAAGGGGGTGATGGTCTCACTGCTGATGAGCCGACGAGGTAGCCTCCTGAGCGGTTGTTACCCCACTAAGCAGCAACGTAGCCATTGTCATGTTCACCTCTTCAACAATGGTAAGGATCAGCCATTTTTTTATTCATTTTCTGGGATTGGGATTGGAATTGGGATTGGATTAAGTGTGGTTTCATGGTGTTTAAGGATGTTATGGTTTCAAGATTTTTTTAATGGTTTCAAAATCTATATATGTTGCCGATGAAACTTAAGGATAATAACCATTAGTGTAGTTTTGTTTCTGGATACTCAAGTATAGTAGCCATTAGTTTTGTTTTAAAACAAAACATTCTTTTGTTTTACATTCTGGATACTCACGTTCCTTTATTCATCACAAATCTTAATCCAAGTAGTGAGTGATTAGTAAAACCAGAATTAATAATGAAACATTTTAAATTATGAGATTACGACAACCTATAAACTAAGAGATCAACTTGAATTAAATTAATAATGGCAATATCTCTTTTGAAAATGAATTGACTTTTTTATTATGATATTGTCATTATAGATTTTCTCGCTTTGATTTAGTGAGTTTGCGATTTTCTCGCTTTGATTTCCTGTGGCTCTATTTAAACTCCTCCGATCCTTCCCTTCAATTTCCACTCCAACTCGATCGATCGAAATCTAACATCTCCTCGATCTCCAGCTTCCACTACTTTCGCATCTCTAATATCACCAAACAGACTCATCATCATGGCTGTCGCAGTTGTCAACAACGTTAACGATATGCTAATTTCCTCTTCCGCCGCCAGCACCAGCAGAGTCGAGGTTCGCTCCGTGTGGGCTCATAACCTCGACGAGGAGTTCGCCCTTATCCGCTCCGTCCCTACTGCACCCTCACCCTCCCCCAGCGCTATGAATTGATCCGCGCCAACGTCGAGGCCCTCCGCATCGTCCAGGTCGGTCTCACCCTCTCCAACGCCGCCGGCAACCTGCCATGTGCCATCTACAGCGACGACACTTGTGTGCGTTACGTGTGGGAATTTAATTTCCGCGACTTCGACATCAGTCGCGACCGTTACGCCCCTTCCTCCGTCGAGCTGCTCAAGGCTAATGGCATCGACTTCCAAAAGAATCAAATTCACTACTAGAATTAAGGTCTTTAAGGACACACATAAATGTCCTTATAGTATACTTTTAGTGACATTAAAGCTATGGTGACATCACCAAAAAATGTATTGAAATGCGATGTTAGCATAGACCCTCTAGTATTCCTACATTTGTATAATGTCATTATAAAATATTTATGCTAACTTCAAAAGTGTCTTAAATATAGAAATATAATGACAATCGAAAATGTCACGAAAAAATATTTCATGGACATTTATGAATGCCCTTTTATTATCTAAATAATGACAAATATGAATGTCACCTAAACTAATTTATATTGACAATTATAAATATTTTAAATTTTTATATAAGGACAATAAAATATATTAGTAATGATAATTTATAAGGATATTTTAAATTGTCATCTTATATAATCTATAATGACATTATTAAATGTCAATTATAATATTTTAAAAAAATATTAAATAAAAACATTTAGAATACACCACAATAAATTATTAATATTTATTCAGAATACAAAACATTCAACACATAATAGAAAAAGTTGCATATCATCACAATTTAACCATCATCACAATTCACCACAATAAGGATAGAAACGTTTTACATCCAAAATATCCAACTCATTCACCATATCATCACAATTCATCCCATCGTCACAAAAGTACAAATGCAATACTGATATAAAAGTATTGAATCCAATGCTAACTAAATACTAATAAATCATTGAGTTTTAAAACTAAGCCTTATAAAATAAAAACTCAACTAATTTATTATCAACCATCTTCAACCATCATATGCAAAATCCAAGTACCTGTCACCTATAAATTTAATCAATAAATTTGTATAGGTAAATTAAACAATAAAAATATAAACCTAATAAGCATAATTTAAAGATTGAAAATCATATCAAACGAGAAACATATAAAGTATCATTCTATATGCACTAATAGAAATCTTCGCTTATTGCCAACTACAGATACATTTCATATTTATTTAAAATTTTAATAACATGATAAATATAAAAAATTAATAATATTTCACTAAAAGGTTTAAATCATACCAGATGATAAGGCCAAGCAATCATTCCTCCAAGTGTATCCTCAAATCTTTGTAAAAGATCATAAGATCTAATTAAATTTTCTTCGGGTTCTAGGACAACTAGTACTTGTACTTCACACCAATTTGGTCCTAGTTTTTGTCTCCCTACTATATTATTTGGATCCATGTTGAGAAGCACTCCTTTTGCCACAATTTTTGTTAAATCAAAAGATACTTTTTCATTGATATACAACGGCCAAAACCACGATCAAGAGACCACTTGTTCATGACAATTGCATCCTCAATGTCATATCCACTGTAACTCATAACAGCAACAGTTGCATTCTGCCCAGCTCCTAGCCTATCGTATCCAACCTGGTAAAAAATGTTAGAAACAACTCATAAAGCATACCCATCATAACAGGGAAAATGCACACCAGTTCAATTGTTCTAGTTGTCAGCAATGGGCGTTGGGGATACACCAACAAATAAAGCAAAGTATCCGCTCGACAAAGCTGTAAGAATAAATACAGGTCAAAGAATAAATATCTTGGCAAATATAAATATCCTACAATCCAGTGCCAGCATTTCTATCGCTAGGGCAACTGTAAGTGATTCTGAAATGCCATAAAGATCTAACACTATAAAAGACATTAGCACTTAGCTGTATGTGCATAAGTCAATTAAAAATCCGGAGCAACATGAATATATGCATAACATTCCAGAATATAACAGACAGCAGTCCATTAACAAATAACACAACAAACCTAAGATCACTATGCATTTACATTGGCATCAGTTACTTCACCTAGCAAAAAACTTCTTCGTTTTGTTGTCAGCATCTTGTCCAAAAGAACTAAATGAAATACTCAAGCAACACAAAAATCAATAGAAAGTAACCACTGTCGTTAGGGTTGGGGATAAACAAACCTGAACCAATAAGCCTGAACCGAACTAGAAAATAGGCCAGATCCACTGGGCTCCAGGTTGAATTCCAAAGTGTTGTAAAAAAAACTCTTAACTATTTCAGAATACTCCAAATAACTAGGTTAATTAAGTTATACTCTGATTTAATTTAATCAAATTTGATCTGTGATTTCAATTAAATTAAAAAAAAATGACTAACTTTGAATATAATCTCAAATAATTTGATTAATTATGTTATTAAATTTAATTAATTTAATCATATGATTGAATAAAATGAGTTAGATTAATTAATTTAATTAATTAATACTTTACTATTAATTCTCAAACTATTTATAATAACTATAGATTGTTATTATTATTATTTATAATAATAATCCAGTCACTTGCTATCCTTCTTCGTTGAGGAGTGGAATGAACCTTCATGCTCATTGATTAATAAGTTTGCTTTGAACGCTGAAGAAAGCCTTCATTCCCAAGCGAGGAATGAAACTTCATGCTCATCTAGTCACTTGCTCATTTGTCCTCCTTGCAAACAACAAAGAACAATGCTCTTCTCCTTGCCTTGCACCATTGATGACTCTCTACACAATGTCGGAAGAAGTTGAAGCTTCATTCTCCTCCATTGCTCTCTTGCAATATGTTCCTCCACAAGAATGTCGAACAACACTTTTCTCCTCACACACAATCGCACATCCTCGAAGTAATACCTAGATCATGATCTAAGTTTCTCATAATGAGAAAAAAAATTAATGTGATATATCAATAAACTAATAAATTGCTTGGTTGGAATGTCATGTCATGTTTTTTTATTTTCCAACTAATTCAATTTTGTTGTTCCTATCCGTAAGACGCAAATGAATATTCAGAAGTTTTAAACTATGTGATCCACATAACAATACAATCCTTGTTTTAAACTATGTACCTTCTAGGTTATCTAATCGGGTATGAGCGGTCTATGATTAAAATTTCCATGGTATATGATATATCGATCCTTAATTGACTATGATAATATGAGTATACATTCCTTGTTCATTAGCCAAATTGTAGTGGCAAGAATGGTATGGTTGTTGATATTTCCTGAGACTATGCTCCTTAATCTACAATAGGTTGTTGACGGGTCGGAACTCTACTTTCCAACTCGATATCAGTTGGTGTCACAAAAGAATCTACATTTTTTCCATCATGTTCGGGTCCCTAGCTAGTGTCAACTAGTCACATCCATGGTTAACACCGACCACGATTGCTGATATGGGTTAGGTTTCGTGGCCGCCGATAAGGAAAGGAAAGGAAGTAATAAACCTAAGGAGATAGAATAATATCGGTCGGGACATACCTCAATAGGAGGTAAGTCTATATCGACCGAAATATGCTTCCCAGGAGGAAGATCTATCTACATCAAAGGAGGTAGGCTAATATCGGCCGGGATATGCCTTCAAGGGGGAAAGATCTATATCACTTGGTGTATATCTCAAAGGAGGTAGGTCAATATCGGCCGAGACATACCTCAATGGGAGGTAAGTCTATATCACTTGGCGTAAACCTCAAAGGAGGTAGGCTAATATCGACCGGGATATGCCTTCAAGGGGGAAAGATCCATAGCACTTGGCGAATACCTCAAAGGAGGTAGGTTAATATCGGCCGAGACATACCTCAATGGGAGGTAAGTCTATCATGTCACCTCAAAGGAGGTAGGCTAATATCAGAGATACCTCAATAGAAGGTAAGTCTATATGTCGAAATATGCTTCGGAGCAAAATCTATATACATCAAAGGAGGAAGGCTAATATCGGGGAGATACCTCAATAGAAGGTAAGTCTATATCGTGAAATATGCTTCCCTGTGAGGAAGATCTATATACATCGAGCTAATATCGTAGGGATATGCCTTCAAGGGAGAAAGATCCATATCACTTGGCGAATACCTCAAAGGAGGTAGATTAATATCGGCCAAGACATACCTCAATGGGAGGTAAGTCTATATCACTTGGAGAATGCCTCAAAGGAGGAAGATTAATATCGGCTGAGACATACCTCAATGGGAGGTAAGTCTATATATGGTATACCTCTCAAGTAGGCTAATATCGATTGGGAGATACCTCAATAGAAGGTAAGTCTATATCGATTGAAATATGCTTCCCGGAGGAAGATCTATATACATCAAAGGAGGTAGGCTAATATCGTGGATATGCCTTTAAGGGGAAAGATCCATATCACTTATACCTCAAAGGAAGTAGGCTAATATCGGTAGGAGATATTGAAGCATGTAGAATAGCATCGACAGACACTCAAGAAGGAATGTTAATATCGAAGTCAACCAATACCTTGAAAAAAATTCTTGATAAGATATGACCTATTTCTAGTTAGGATAATTAACATAGAAGTGCGCGAAGCCTCATGAGGAAGAATAAAGATAAATATTCCAAATAAGATAATTAACTAGGATATACCAATATGTAACCATATAATGTGTTATATATGTAATGTGCTTTTAGATTATTTTGCGGTGCTAAACGACAAAGGAGGTACATGGGTACAAGAAAGATTCCTTAAAGTCATTTATCACAAGTACGACTTCGTCATCTCACAAACTCTAACAAATCGGGGTCCACTTCATGACTACGGAGGTTATATGAAGTGGTATAAAAGGAATCCTCTCCGTTGGCAGGTAAGTTCACATCATCACGCACACTCATAACCCTAATTTTCTCAACTGTATCTTCTTTTCCTTCTTCTTCCACTGAGGAATCAACTTGGAGGCCTAGCTGAGCACATCACCACCGGTCGTCTTATAGTGGGTTGGTTTCTTGGTCTCTGAGAGTCCTGGGGAGTCTGGTGATTTTTTCTTCTGATTTGGTTCTTCTTGGTCATCGGGTCTTCGGAGGACTCTCTATGATCTTTATCCACTTTGGGTTTCTTCGGATCGGTATATTACATTATTCTTTATCGGCGCAGGGTTTCTTTCTTCGGATCTCCATCACCTTTCGACCTCACATCGCAGCAGGATTCAAATACGAGACTCGACGCATGGAAGAAGGGAAAATCAAACCTACTCACTACTACATTGGTTCCTCATCATCTACTCTCCATGTGTTAAAGCCTTTGACAAAGCCAACTTCACACTGATTCTCTACAAACAACTCATAATCCAATATGCTATCCATCAGGCGGAAGGAAGCTGGAAGAAGAAGAACATGATTTTCCTCTGCTCTTGTTTCCTCAGCCTTTCTTCACTCCCATGGATCAAGGGGCAAGAGGCCGTGTTCCAAGAGTCCTCGTGAAGCACCGGAAGCGTAAAATGATAACTAGTGATAGCTCACCGGAGAAGGTCATTTCCCGTTCTCTTAAAGTGTACTAGATGATCCGCTTCTTAGCGGTATCAAAATATCGAGAGAATACATGGAACAACAGATCCGGATGATCATCTATTGAAATTCGAGAGAATTACAACAATTCTCTCGGCAGTAGTCGGATGTTTCTCACTACCGGAGGGTGTAGAGATTGCGGAGAAGTCTATTCAATTTAAAGATTTCAAGAAAGTCTTTCTACACCATTTCTCCCAACAAAAGGTATCATAAGACTCCTTGGAGCTGTTTTCAATTAAGCAAGCATCTAAAGAGTCCATCAGCATACATCAAAAGGTTGATCGGTGCTATTGATGTACCTAATGCTTACCAAAATATTAGTCTCTCCAAGGTTTAAATAATAATGATTTCTTTAAAGATTTAGTAAGGAATCCTCCTGTTAATTTTGATTCCACGATTGAGCGTGCCACCGAGTTCATTAACGTGGAAGAAGCTCAAGGTGCTAGTAGAAAGGAGGGTGTTACCTCCGGCCCCTGTGCCTCCACCTAGAGGGCCTAGAATAACTCATCCACCTCGGACAGAGTATACGAATTGTGACATACATACATGGGCCGAGGAGAACACCAAGGCGATGGTGCACTTATCATAAAACCATGAGATCATCTCGAAGACCATTTTGTTTAAGAAATAAAGCGAGCTAATAGGGAGGCGTTCGGAGAACTATTATCGCAATACGTACCAGTGAAAGTCAAGTACCGGAATATCGCCTCGAGCCTCGGCGAGGCCTCACCCGGTCAGCGCAAGTGTCGGAAGCACCAAGTGGAACTCGGCAGCAAACAATCTGCTGCTCGAGGCAATATCAATATGATTGCGGACCTAATGCAGTTTCTAATAGATCGAGCACATGCGGCGTGGAAATTCATGTAGGTGGGATGTAGCATGGAGAGCAGGAGTCTGAGAAATAAGTTCAGACCCAAGATATCGGGGTAATACCCCCATGATGATGCCACGATCGATCATCAAAGTGATACCACTATGCCATTGCTCACCTTCATGCAGGTTAATCAATATTATATTCAAGGCTTCGATCATCTGATTGATCCGGTGAACTTCATTGTTACTCCTATATGGATTCACAAACAGCAGTACAACGTTAGGCTAAATAAAGTTGGCCATATCAACGAAGAGCCTCTGATGAGAACAAGAAGATCTTATTTCATGGTAGTAGATGCTCCATCCTCTTATAGCGTGATATTGGCGACTACGCCCTAAACGAGTTTAGTTTCTTTTGTAAGATTTCATGGATGATCAAGTAGGGGAGTACGAGGTGATGAGCCAAAATGTTATGTGGAAATAATTTGAAGCTAACACATAGAAAGATTCAAAGAATGGAGGTTAATGCCATTAGAAGCAGCATCTGTCTGGTTTATGAAGAGAAGGAAGAAGGTCGTGCCGACAAGCTACTACATCTTATCGCTGATCTTAATCATGAAAGCAATTGGTGCAATGCACAAGAAGAATAATGATGTATTTTCCTAGGCGCCCAAAGAAGTGTTTCTCCTACAATCATGGAGCATTCCTTGCATGTCTTACGGATGCCCGCCTTGGGTCATGCAAAGAAAAAGGAGTTTTGAACAAAACCAGATCATCGAAGAAGAAATAACTAAACTTATGGAAGGTGGTTACATCAGGTAAGTACAATTTCAAGCTAGCTAGCTAATGTGGTGTTAGTCCAGGAAACAAATGACAGTATGCATTGATTTTTCGGGATCTCAATGAGCTTGCCCAAAGACTATTATCCATTACCTAGGATCGATCAATTGGTAGACTCCTTTTGGTGAATATATCTCTATGCTGCGAATTAGACGGGCTATCATCGAGGTTCCTTAGCTAAAAGATCAAGAAAATATCGGTTTATAACATCCAGAAGGTATTTATAATGTTATGCCTCGAACTAAAAAATCGGGAGCAACCTATGAGGCTTATGAATAAGGTCTTCCAAAAGCAGATTGGTAGAAATATGGAAGTATATGTTGATGACATCTTAATTAAGACTCTTGTTCTTTGATCTATCGAGACGTGAAGAGACTGCAAGACATTGAGGCAATATGGGCAAATTAAATCCGAGCAAATGTTTATTACATTGGGGAAAGTTCTGCAGGACATATGGTGTCCAGCAGAGGATAGAGCCAACAACCAGAGGTGGTGAGCCAGTGACATGGGCCACCAAATAACGAGAGGCGCTCGAGGCCAGAATTGTCCTTGTTAGATTCATTTCTCGGCGATCGTAGTTTCCATTTCTTTAAAATACTTAGAAAGGCCAACAAATTTGAGTGGAATGAAGTGTGATAAGGCTTTCAAGAATTGAAAGATTGTTGTCTACTCTCCTGTATTGGCTAAACCTATAGTAGGAGAGACTCTTTGGGTATATTTGTCGGCTAATGAAAGCGTTGTGGGCTCTGTATTAGGGTAGACTGAAGGAAAAGAACAACTATACTTTTCTAGCCATTTATTAAAAGGAGATGAGTGTAAATACACTACATTTGGAAAATTAGCTTATGCCAGATATTGTTGCTAGAAGTTTGCACCCATTTTTAGCACATGAGATTATTATATTACCATCACTCTTGCTTGGTCGGTGTTACAGGCATCAGTCTAATCAAATGACGTCGAACTTGGGGAATATGACATTGATATCAACCTCGCTCGACCATCAAGGCACAAGCTCTATGAGACTTCATCATGAAGTTCAAGGACCGAGAAGAAAAATTTGGAAAATTTATGTAGATGGCTCTTCACAGAGGAATTGGTGTTCTTCTTATATCTTGAGGAAGATAGACTCCTCCATCAGTTGAATTACGAGCTACCAACAATGAATATGAAGCCACGATAAGCGGGAGCGCTCGGCGTATAGCGGTTGAGTCATATCTATTACGATTGTCTAGCGACTCAACAACTATCAGTAATGAAATTAATAATGGCGGGCTTATGTTATATCTTTGAAGTGTTTGATAAGTCCCAGTTTCAAGAAGTGAATATACAAAAATTCCTCGATCTGAGAATCAAGTAGAGATGAATTAGCTAAGGCGGCCTCGCTTATAGTACCATAAGTCTAGATCGACCGAAGTAGAACAAACTACATTGATATCTTGTATTGAAAGACAGACTAAAGTAGAAATTCAAGGTGATTGGAGGCTCAAATCATATTATATTTGTATGAAGGTATTCTTCCTAATGTCTGAGAACATGCAAGGGTATTTAGAGAGCTGCTCAATACACTAGTAGGAGAAACAGATTATATAAGAGCTTTTCTAGACAGTGCTCCGTGTATTACACGATATATGGGATTTTGAAGTCCATCAAGGTTCAATAGGGGAAGGTCTTTGGCTATAAAATTCACGCTAGCGAGGATATTTCAGCCTACTCTACATGAAGATGCCAACAAGTTGGTAGAACTTGTATTTCTTGTCAAAAACATCAAAATATCTTACATCATCCTATAGTTATTGAGAACCTCTATAGTTGCATGTCCTTTGATCAATGGGGCATGGAAATAAGTCCATTCCATACGTGCATGGAAGGTTCTTATTGGTAGCGGTGGATTATTTTTCTAAATGGGTGGAGGCGGAACCACTTGATTTCTGAAGATGCAGTTATTAAATTTCTATGGAAAAATATAATCTGCAGATTTGGCATTCCTCATAAATTAGTCTTTGATAATGGAAGAGGCAATTCCAATTCAAGGGATAGGATCTTAGTGCTGATTCTGACATTACTCAGGAATTTACCTAGTAGATTATCCGTAATGGTCAGTAAACCAATAGGAAATCAAGAGGTTTAAAGACCAAATGGATCATGTCGAGGTGGGTAGATGAATTCCCAGGCTTATATACTCGCCTCGAGAGGGCTCTGAATCTCCTTTCAATTGGTGGAGAAGCAATAATTCCCATGAGGTGGGGGTAGAATCAGAAGACAATTATATGATGAGGGACAATGAAGGTTCATGGAGCTAGACTTGATAGAGAGATTAGAGATAAAGTTGCTTTACATCATATCGACAACGGATGAGACAAAACTATAACAAAAGAGTCATCCCCGGATGTTTCCAAGTAGGAGATTTGGTATGGGCGAATTAAACCTATCGGAGATATAAGTTGGCACCACAATGGGAGGACCTTACAAAGTGATAGAGAAAACTCACATCAGGTTCATATTATCTCTAAGATCTTGAAGGAAGAATTTTAGGCGTCACCAAATCACTTACGATATTCGAACCTAACTACTATACTAAGAATGTTGCGGAAAAATAAATCACAATTATTTGAAGTCTGTTTGAGGACAAGTATACCTAGGTTTATGTACTTTACTCCTTTAATAAAAAGCCAAACAAGACCAAATCTTGTGAAATAAGTATGGTTCATACAGATTGATTTAAATTTCAGTCAGGGGGAGGACTCTAAGGCCTTCAATCTCCTCTACACTCCTCCAAGCAAACAGGTTAGGCAGAACATATATTTAGTATCTCTGAACAAGTCACGGTCTTCTGATAAGTCTCAGACGGGTCTTTTCCCAGAAGTATCCTGAAGTAACTCACATGGGAGAGCAGGAGACTTTAACCACCACTGAAATCGAATCGAACTCTAGGTCTTCATAGAACGTAGAACATGAGTCGATCGAAATCTCATGAAGACGAGAAATCTCTCGATCACAAACCATGACGTAGAGGACCGTCGATCCAGTCGAACGAGAAAGTCGTACCGTAACCATGAACGACGCATAGGAGAGTCTTACATAGGAGAGTGGGAGGAACCGGACTTAAACCATCACGGTAAAGTATCTGACATAGCGGGTCATAGTGGGAGGCCGGAGAAATCTACCTAAGTCGGAAGTGTAACGGGCTTTAAACCATCCGAGAATGAACATCGATCGAGTAGCAGTCTGATCCATAATGAGTCGACGGAAATCCTCATGGAAGGGGAAGGGACTCTTAAACCATTAACGATAGTCCATGAAGTAAGATCCTGGAGGAACCGAGACTTTAAACTATCCGAGAACCGAAATTTAAGACTCAAACTCATACACAATGTTATACAAATCTCCCATATGTAACCGGAACCCAGGTCTTCATGGAAGGAGGGACGACCTAATAAACCATCTGACGAATCACAGTTCGGATCATAAATTTCATGAAAGGAACTCTTTCCTGACGGTCTCATGGGAAGGAAGCTAACTTTACATCCGAACCAATAGCCTAATCGGCCCACATAAACAATAGGCCTAGTGCATTAAGAGAAGGTACATGATGAGTTTCAACTCGGAGCCTTAGTCGGCCGCGATGGTAACTATACTTCTCGGCCATGGAATGCATGGAGGCCTATTTTCAATAACAGTCTTAAGTCGGACTCGAACATAAGTCGAGAGTCACTAATCTGCACTCATCCCACAATATATGATGCTACAAAGGACATGCCCAATTCACCAGCTCAGATATTATATGTTACTTGGACAACGAAGGCAATGACGGGCTGCATAACTTGAAGCCCAGCTTAGACTAATGTTATCTCCGTCTAGACTTATATCTTTCAGTGACATAAGCATGATTATCCGGCACAATAGCATAGTAGTATTAATGGTTCTCCTACACGAAGAATTATTGAGTGAGTAGTGTGGAAATAAAATTAAAAATTTATACACTTTGGCCTTTCTCCATAACGATTTATCTTTTTCCTAAACAGAAAAGGACCTTTTACCTTCTAATTAGCTCTTAGCTCTCGCTAAGCTCGATCAGAAAGGGGGGGTTCCCTAGGTAAATAGCCACCCTCTCGTTACTGTTGAAGAACTCCCGATACAGAATGATTTAGAGCACCTACTATCCTACGAACGAATTCTCGAGCAAATGATGGAGACTTTAAGTAAACCAGTCGCCACTCCTCCCATCGACTCCTCTCTTGCTCCTTATAACTCTAGAAATCAACTTGCAGCTTTGTGTTTTGATCTTTCAAAGCATCCTTCTCTGATTTAAGCTGTTCCAATTCCTTCTGGAGCAGTAACAATCCGACATCTTGAGCTTTCCTTTGTTCTTGATCCTATTGGATAGTGAAATCATGAGAGGCTAGGTCTTGAGCTTGGTCATAAAGACAGACATTATGAAGCTTCTCTACTTTCTCTAAAAGAAGACTTTTATGAGAAGCATCTGAGAGAGCTTTCTCTTTTAAAGTAATCTCTAGTCTAAGACCAGAATGTAGCCGATCCACCTGTAATTCTAAAGTTCTTCTGGCGAGCTCTTTATCTTTCAATAATTGCTGACACTCCTCCAATTCTTATTTCAATGTTCTCATGGTCCTTAGCTGTAAGTAGCTGGTCGATATGTAGACTTGAGGCAAGAAACTAAACAAAAGGATGATGTAAGTTAAAAATGAAGGTACAAAGTTGATAACATATAACTAGAAATACTTATAGCCACTGCCTGACGACTTGATGTGGAAGACTAAGGCCTCTTAGTTGTTCGTAACCTTGCATCCAAGATTCGGCTAATAGACCTTGTAGTTGCAAAGAGCCATAGCTAGGTGGATGAGGTTTGGTTACCTAATCGAAGGTAAACACGTAAACAGCACTTTTAAATAAGGCGAGGAGCAAAGGGCAGGAAGATCTGAATGGTAGAGTAGAGGTGAGAAGAACTAGATGGAATATGAGTAACAATGAGTTGTGGGATATGCGAACATTCTTGCAGAGAAGTTAAGTAATGATTGACACATGGAAGATTCGGCTCGGCAGGTGTCCATTTCGAGGCTCGAGCTCGCCTGCCTGCAAAGCCTACCGCGAAGCAAGGCGGATCTGCTGCAATGACATGCCAAAGGACATGTACAAGCGTATTGGGCCGGCCTATGTACGTATGTGTGCGGTGAAGAAGGGAAACGTGATCTCATCATCTAAGGCGATTAGAGATAATAGTTGGAATGTTATACCCTCTTTACTCTCTAAGAGAAGGGATGGGTGAAGTGAGGGCGTAAAGCCTTCAAGCACAGCAGTTTTGATGAATGACAACAAACATTGTTTGTTTGTTTGTTATGCACTTTGAGTGCGAGTCAGAAAGCGACGGAATTTGACCATTTGGCGGCTGAAGTCAGCCAGTCTGACGTGACGTCTGACGGAGATAGAAGTCCAGCCGGATAGATCCCGACGGTTCGGCGGACCGCCGGACGGGGTTCGAGAACGGGTGAACGATGAGCCCCCATGCGACAACGGGTCGTACGGCCGACCGGACGGACGGACGGGCTGTGGTACATTCCCTGACTGCCCCGTACACGCGTTGGTCGGGAAGGGACATTAGGCGTCGATGTCCGAGTCGAGATCGCTAGATTCGGTCTCGGAAATCGTACTAAGGTCGCCATACTAACTTATGCAATCATACTATTACAAATGTGCTAATAATCTGTTTTTGCAAGATATATATTGCCTCGGACTAACTTGTTGGGGAAAGGAGATGTGAAAAGCGTATTTCGCGCGCCTTTCAGCATGCGATGTACATCACGATTTGTGCGACTCCGCAGCTGCGTGAACGAATTCACGAGTAAATAGACCTTGAATTAGCGCGAAACGGGGCTTCGAATCCTACGGTATATCAATCTACATAAGAATTCTGCTGTCAGTAGAGACCGTCATTCATGGCCAAGTTCAAGGCGAGTCCAGACATGCTCCAACGTGCTTCGCTCCATAGTTTTTATTTCCATTCATTGCTTTTGGTAGAGTCACATTTTAATTCATATTTATATTCAATTGCAGCATAATCAACAGAGCTCCAACTCGATAGAGCTCATATACTCCCGCTTGTTTTTCACCCATCTCTCGTTTTTCGATCACCTTTGTGGTTTTTCGAGAAAGATACCCACACACGTCCTAAATTATGAGTCCTGAATCGCTGGAGGTTTAACGATAGTGACGTTCTAAGATAGTTATGATACCGTCTCTCCGATCGTGACGGAGAACCGGGGAAGGCGATCTGACTTCAACAGCGGCTGTCTAGTGCAGGCCCGTGGTAGATCGGTCGATGAATCTGAAGATACAGACGTGATACTGTTTGGCTGTCGTGCTACAGTCGGTGACCGTGGGAGGTCGGGTGGGTGGGGCACAGGCGCGGGTAAGCGTAACCGAGGCAGGAAAGGCGTGTCGAGGTCATCGAGGGAAGCCCATGGTCCTTTGTTTGAGAGGGGGAAAGGTGGCAAACATAGTCCCATATTGAAAACACATGGAAAGATCATGGGTTAAAAGAAAGATATCTCCATTGGCATGAGCCTTAGAGCGAAACCATGAGGGCTTAGGCCCAAGTGGACAATATCATGCTATTGTGGTGATATCTAAATGTGATGTGGTGCTTATGACCTCTCCTTATGTTTTATGTGTCGTTTGTCATGGCCGAGGCTATCTTAACTGTTGGAATACTTCTATA
Source organism: Zingiber officinale (assembly GCF_018446385.1). Taxonomy (NCBI): domain Eukaryota; kingdom Viridiplantae; phylum Streptophyta; class Magnoliopsida; order Zingiberales; family Zingiberaceae; genus Zingiber; species Zingiber officinale. The sequence continues at coordinate 80,404,038 of NC_056006.1, forward strand.
TTATAGCTAATATTATGCCAGCCAATATTGTTTTGCTGATTGAGATCAATATTATACTTACCTAGCATAACCAAAGTTATACCAGCTAATATAAAATTATTTTGATTAATATTAGTTGATTAGCATATAAGTTTTAAAATTGGTTATTCCCCTAAATCTCCATCCTTAAAGTTTTGTCCTTCCTTAGCGGACTTAGTCAAAGTCAGTCGTCCGGTCCTTACTTATCCGATCCTCGACACGCTTTCTTTGAAACTTTAGTTGATTGGCCCTTCTTGGTCTGAGAAGAATGTTGGGAGGATCCGTACCAACCCAACAACGATCGTCATCAATATATAAATGTTTTATGTATGGACACCATACGTAACGTACTCGTGGGACCGTGAGCCCGCCACTCGATTCATCTTCTTGTGATTCTTGTTGCCAATTCCTATCTGATAAAAAGGTTTTGATCTAACGATGGGTTGATTGTGCTGAAACCTGAATGTCTCTGACCCTAAACGTTTTTTAAACTTTGTCCCTCTCTTCTTTGAATTCTTTTCTTATTCACTTCAACGAACCCCGTGCTCACCAGCCGGCTCCATGATCTCCTTTCTTGTCTCTTGTAGTCTATTTTCACTATATACTTTTGTCCATGGTTAGGAAGCAGTTGCCTCTATGGTATGTCCATATGTCTTCTTCCTTTGATAAAATTGCTAGGTTCCTCGAGAGTACGACATCATAATCCCAAACCCTGATGATCGCCCTCATCGTCCTCCTGCAGATTGTGTAACATTTTTCAGGGATCAGTTGATAGGAGGTTTAATGTTTCCTATTCCTCCTTTCTTGATTGAAATAAACCAGTATTTTGATATTCCTTTACAACAATTTGCCCCTAACGCATTTCGCTACCTATGCGGTACTTACATGTTGTTTCGTTTGCGGGATATTCCTCCTACTCCTCAAAATTTCTTCCTGTTTCTTATCCCAAATGTTTAGAACCGGGTGTTTTCTTGTTTCATTCACGGACTAAAATGGTTCTTTTTGAGGATATGCCCTCGTCTCTCAAAGCCTAGAAATCTCATATTTGATTTCATTTCCAGTTGTGAATTTAATTGGAGTTTAGTTACAGATTTAGATTCATTAGTAATCATTTATTTGGAGAATTGTTAAATCATCGACTTTCTATTCCCGGGTTGATCTTCTATACCTATTTGGCTTAAGCCCTGTCATCAAACTTGATACTCGAGTTCCTTTAGGTAACATCTCTTCTTGATTTTAACTAACTAAACTATTTTCTTCTCTATGTATAGAGTAGCTTCATCCTCATTGATGGAACTGAACTTTGTTGCAAAGGCTGCTTCTCCAATGACGTCTAATCCTGCTCTTCCAATCCAATAACTCATATCAATCACTGGCTTTTCTTTCTCAGAGATCTTTGCGGATGGTGGAGATTGTCCTGCGATGAAGGGCTCGGAAGAAGGTCCTCTCCCTGAGGTCCCTGCTCCATTCGCAGTTACCAACCTTCCTGTTACTTCATTACCTGGCGGTTGCCTGTTATTTCACGGTCACCTCCGCCTCTCATCATCCGCCATCATCGCCTCCTTCCTTTGAGCTCACGCCCGATATGCAGTAATGATATATGTAACGATAACGAATTAATAACGGGGCTTACTGCAGACGCAAACTTACTGCTGGCTCCATCAGCTCTCGCCCATCCTTGCCGATGATTGAGTAGTCAAGGCTTTGCTGGGTGGTGACCTTCCTCCGACGATAGTGGCCGACGTCGAACTCTATCTATTCCCACACACAGTTTTCCGCCTCACCTCTATCGCCAAGCCTACGTCCGTGATCTATCTTTCCTTTTATCTATTGAGACCTTCGGTCTCTACCTTCCTCACCTTCTTCTTAGCCCCTCCATTCCCTACTTCCTCCTTCCTTCTTCCGCTCTCTTCCACCATTTTCCCATATTACTAGGGGTCTAGCGTTGGGATGAAATCGGCTCTCTATTCGCAATGATCGCTCTCTATAAGGAAAAAGCTGCTTAGTGCTACTATTTCTAATATGCCCTTTATCGATTATTGGCTTCGTTTATCTATATGGCTTTTTTATCCAATGATGAGATAGAAAATATGGATTTTTCTCGACTACTGCACAACTTATATACTGAGAACAAGAGGTTGAAGTCTGAAAATGACAAGCTAAGGCAAGAGGTTGCTGAGTTATCTTCTGCTGTGTTCCGCGTTTTCCGCTGCTACCAAGAAGCAACTTGAAGCTCAGATTGAAAATCTTCAAGCACAATTTAAATTGATTACGACCTTAACCAATTGACTTTACGGCGAATTAAAGGAACTATTAACCTCATTGGTCTCATAGAGGAAGATGATATCCTTGAATCTTTAATAATCGCGGCTACGTCTGAAGATGATTAAGACCTCCCAAATGGATTGGTGGTTGCGCAAGATTAACGTGTGAACTGGGGGCGCACCTATGATTGAATCTCCTCTGGTTGGGAAATCTTGTCGTCCTCTTGCGATATCAGCAGAGCAGAAAATCACTCTTTGGTTTGGATTCCTAATTTCCCAATTTCCTCGGACTTGATCTGTATACGATCACGACTTTGACTTAAATTCAAATTCTTGTAAAGAGGAGGTCGGACAGATAACTGACGGACGAGATTCTTGATTATTCCCTTTTTTGCGTTAATCTTACTCTCTTTCTTGAGTGATGATATCCTTAATTCATCCGCAAGTGTTGCTCTCGCTTTGTCACCATACACCTTTACAATAGATTATCACACGCTTAGATCATTTCCTAATGACGACCTGTGGATATATCAGAGGATAAAATCGCTTGAGATATTTCATAGCAATTAAGTTTATATGGGTTGGGATTACAAATCATGATGTCCTTAATATTGGTCGATTTATTTTACTTGATCGGTTTACCTCTATGTGTATTAATCAAGTCTCATATGGTTTTATCATAGTATATTATTATTTCATTGATGTTCTTTTGGTCGGTCAATAATAGGGTTTTGCTCTTTGAGGATCCATCAAAACTGCCCACTGTATAGATTATTTAGAGTGAGTCGACGATCGATAATCTTTAACTAACAAGTCACTGCTGCTAGTCCCGCTCGCTTGCGTAGCACACAGCTCGCACTTTGTATTTCTCTTAACTATATATAATTCTAAACCTTAACCTATAGCTTTCTCAAAAAATTGTTTCTAGGAAACTTTTTTTTTTTATTTTATTTTTGATTATACTGAACCTGAACCTCTACTCTTCTTTTTGATTTTATCAGCTTATTTATAAACGGTTGGAATCTTCTAAATATCTCTTGCTTCCCACTTTATTCTATTAGGGTATAGCTGTCGTCGAGTCGAGAAAAAAGCGGTTTTACGTACGGGTCCTCCGCTTCTACTTTCCATTCCTCCATCTTCCCTTGATCCTTCCTCCTTGTCTTCCCTTTATGTCTCTCCGTCTCACACTCCCGCTGTTCTCTCTGCTTCCATGCTGTGACCATCAGAGTGGAAGAATACAGGACTTGACAAAGACGACTTAGTACCATGGTCCTCCTTCTTATAATCGCGTCCTCATGGGGTCGCGTGATCGTGTCTTCCTTTCCTGGGGTGTATATCTATCTTCCGAGATCAAGTCCTACACGCTATAATGTCAGCCGTTATTTTAATATTCCACTCAACCAGTTTGTCCCTCAATCCTTTTCCATTCTTATGGGTTTTGTGTGGGTAGGGTATCTAAAAAAGTTAGATGTCCACGCCTTTCATCATCACACTATCCTATCCTCCCCGGGAGGTGGTGTGTTAAATTTCAACTAGTGCTCAAAGCTATTTTGTTATATATTTTCTCAGTGGGAAATGGTATCTAGAATTTTATGCTTCCCTACCCAGTTCCTATCCAATGGATATATGATTTACCTCCACTTCCTAGCACTCATGATCTCACGCTTAGCATTATAATCGATGCGTTGTGTCGTTTCCCTAGGCGAGAGGCAAAAAAATGTACCACTGTCATCTAATCGTGGAGGTTTAATGTTTCTCCTCTCAAATAAGCAAGATTCCTTTTGGGTCCTTTGGTATATACCATCTCGATCCATATTTTAATGCATCTTTATATAACAGTATGGTTAATTAATTCACGTCTGTTTCAACTGATGTTCTTCTTCGATTTTCATGCAGAGATCATCATATGAAAGTTTAATAATCTTGGGAAGAATGGTTACGCATCAGTTCCATGCATGATCGAATCTAATTTCTCTACCTGGGCTATCCGAAGAATGACAGGACAGTACGGTCATGGAAGAGGAGAAGAAGAGAAGAGAGAGAGTTAAAAAGCCAAATCTTATTGAGGCTTCTCCCTTTAGTGATTTCTTTGGTACTTTTATGCAAGCTCATCGTGATGTTTCGATAGGGGGGTGAATATCGATTTGAAAAAGGCCAGTAGGTAAAGTAAAATAAAATAGAAGCAATATTTCCGTTGGATGCTGTGATCGTGACTGTACGTGACTCCAAGGCTCCACGTGATCCTTGACCGTTTGGGCAATCACTAGTCGAACCAAATAATGATTACAAAAAATCCAGTGGGTGAATGCTAATGAAACTAAACACAACAGATCGGGGAGAATGGAATGGAGCGAGAGCTTTATTGCATCCTGTCTTGTCGCTGAGCGCGACCTGACCGACGACCATATCTCGCCTGATTGATCGAGATCAAGGCCTTCAAGGGCTCTCTGATTATGCCGCTCTCTCTAGCTATACGCCATGGAATGGCATAGGAGCGGACTCTACGACTGGATAATTTCCGGATTCCCCTCTGACCACTTTACCACCTTGTTCCAACTCTTTTTCCTTTTCTCGTGCACTTTCCTAAGGGCTACGATTATTAGCACATTTGTAATAGTATGAATTGGCATAAGTTAGTATGACTTAGATTCCGTCATCCAACAGAATCTAGTCACGATCTCACAGACATCCAGAAATGATTTCTGGATCGGCCTTTCTCCTTCCGGCCCTCACATAGCCGGTCTCTACGCAGACTTACCTCACTTCCCTCGTCACACAGCTTACAGCGTCGACGTCGGCACCAACGTCGACCGCATCGGCCCGCAGCTGCCAAGTCCGTCGCCAAGCCCGTCGGACACTACCTCCTGGAGTCATCTTCAGCGATTGGACTCTCGACTTCCTAAGCTGCGCGTCAGCTCGACCTATTGGACTTCTCAAGCGGCCATTCGCCACATCTTATCCCAGTCAGCTATCCGGGCCCGGTCAATTCGTCTACCTTTTGATCAAAGTGTGTGAGATAAAAACAATTCCATTTGTCATTCATCAAAAAACAGGACCGTTAGTGCTACACCCGCTAACAAACCCCTTTGATGAACAAACTGTAAGTGGCTTAGCGAGCATGCATTGTGTGGTTTAAAGTTAAAGTTTGTGTTTTCAAATTGGTTTAGCTAACTTAACCACCTAACCCTTCTCCCCCTTTGGCATTCATAAAAAAAAATGAACAGAGGTAAATAATCATAGTGAAGAGTTACTGTAACAGGTAAAAAAAATATCTAAGTTTGGTCAAAACTTGAAAGATAAAAGTGCAATTTTTAACACCAAGTAAAAAAATAGTCAAGTTGACTTGGGGGAGACAAGTAGTTTTGAAAAGTATAAATTTAAAGTTAATCAAGTTTAACTCTCAAGCGTGTGGTAATTTTCAAAATAGGTTTTTCAAATTTTTATCTACTTTTCAAAAAGGTAAGTTTTTCAACTTTGATTTTTCAAACCAAAAAAAATTAAGTAATTTTTCAAGAAAAATTTTTTGTCAAACATTAATTTTTAAGGCTAATTTGATAAGAGCTAAATTTTGAAATAGTTAACTTTTCAAATCAGGTTTGAAAATCAAATACTTAGTTAAATTTAAATTTTGTAAATCAATGTTCAAACATATGTTAGGTTTTAAAAGGCATTTTTCAAACACACAAAATTTGAGTTATTCTTCCCGAACTTGATATTTAACTTAAACCAAGTAACCAATTACTAACTAAGAAGTAGCTTTCACATGGTTAGTCGTCATTAGTTAATATAACCCTCAATCTTTAACCGATGAACTCTAACGATTCGATTAATTAATATAGAAGTATTTAACGTCGGACTTATGTTGATGCACAAATATAAGCATTTTGCCTATGCATCTCACCCCTTCTATGTTTGACACACAAGAAAGGTAAACCTAGGGTGTTGGTGAGATGCTCAAAAACTAGTACTAGTCCTATGGGTACATGCTTTTTAAGGATTCAAAACTAGTCTAAGGCAAAAACTGTTTTTGAAAATCTAAAAATGGAAAGTTTGAAAACAAATAAATTTGACTTATAATTTGAAAGAGTGATTTTTGAAAGCAATTTTGAAAGATCCTAGCCTATTAAGATAGAACATATTCAATGTAAGTTTGAAATGCCACTAGATAAATCCAAAATATTTTACAAGTAGTGTAGCTATAGAAGTAGGTCATCACTAAAGCTATTGAGATGATGAAGGGGGTGGTCCAGATCCCAAGGATCGAAGAAGTGTCACATTCAGTTCCAAATGGAGAATGTAATAGCATCTAGTCATACGAGACTCGGCCTTCGTCCCATACTACGGGCCAGAGTGAGAGCTAGAGATGTGGAGCGTCGGTTCGTGTGAGCCGTGCTCGGAAATAGTGGCGAGACTCGCTTCCTCGGGAAATACCTGCAGCAGAACTCGACACACTGCGTCCATCATCCTCCGCCTAGCCAGTGCTTGCCGCCATTCCCGTCTCTATCTATGTGGATCCATACATCGAGCATATACACTCGGTCGGTCATTAACTCGAACTCGGTGGGCCGCCGGTCACGGTCTGGGCAGCGGGCCAGGTCATGCGACCAAATGGTAGAAATTTCGAGAGGTTTCGACTCGCACGGTGGATCACAAATTTTAATACCAAATGGTGGAGATGTGGTGTTGATGAGCACATTTGAACCTGGAGAAAATGGATGTCAATGGATATGAGTAAATGTGTATAGAGCAAGCCATCAACTCGAGAATCTTACACAATCGCGGATCGAAGCGATGGAGCTGACCTAGCTGTCGACCCGACGATCTCTCTCAAATACGATAAACTCGTATCGACAGGTAATATCTTTGGTGGATCTTGTGAACAGGCATCCTGAATAGGAAGGCAAGTAGATGGACGCTCACTTCTAAAACAGGGAGTACATTGCGATTCTGCACACACTCTATGGTATAGTATAGAAATCATCTACTTCATCTACATTGCAAAATGCCAAGTGCATTGCAAAATTCAAAATCTACTATGTTTATTGGCTTGTCATCTGAGGTTCTCGCTTAAGTGCAAGTGCTCTCGTAAACATTCGGGCGCGGCACCTTAGAATCTATGCAGATTGCTGCAAGTCCTTATATGGTGGACTCAAACTAATGACTTATAAACACCGGACGAAACTAGGTCAGCATTTCAGTCCTGCAGCAGGTTCGTCACTCCTTTCAGAGTGCGTGAGTTGTTAGAAACCTTGCTACTAGTGCAGACGGTTCTTCATCTCAAAGATAGTTTGCAAAGATAATTTCAAATAGGGAATCTACTCAGACAGGGATATAGGCCATCTATAGATCATGACAGACGACCAGAGGTCTTTAAGTTAATCATGTGTAGTCTCGTTTATCTGAACCATTTTAGCAATTATGCGGGCATAAAGAAGTGAATCGCCCAGCCAAGACTTGCGGACCCTGTCCGCAAGCGTCGGAGTTAGATTGACTTTTTGTTAAGTTTTTGGTATTTCTGCGCCCTGGCTGAAAATTTGATAAGGCTGCGCTTGATCCTCCTGCCCGGAATACTGTATAATTAATAAGTTTAAAAGTTAAAATAAAATTAATTTATTTTTTAAATTATTTTGAAATGATTTTTATAATTAAAATTTTGAACATAATTTTTAAAAATTTTGAAAATAATTTTTTTAAGTTTAAAATTTTGAAATAATTTTAAGTTTAAAATTAAAATTTTGAAATTAATTTTAAGTTTAAAATTGATAATTTACAAGTTTAAATTAAAATTAAAATTAATTTTTAAGTTTAAAATTAAAATTTTAAAAATAATTTTAATTTTAAAATAAAATTTTTGAGTTTAAAATTTTATAGTTTTAAAATTAAAATTTTGAAAATAATTTTAAGTTTTGAAAATAATTTTTAAATTAAAATTTGATTTTAATTAAAATTAATAATTTAAATTTAAAATTAAAAATAATTGAAATTAATTTTTAAATTAAAATTGAAAATAATTTTAATTAAAATTAAAATTAAATTTTTTGAAAATTAATTTATTTTAAGTTTAAAATTAAAATTTTGAAATTTATTAAGTTTAAAATTAAAATTTTGAAAATAATTTTAAGTTTTTAAATTAAAATTTGAAATTAATTTTTTAAGTTTAAAATTAAAATTTTGAAATTAATTTTAAGTTTAAAATTAAAATTTTTGAAATTAATTTTAAAATTAAAAAAATTAATTTTTATTAATTTTATTTTAAGTTTAAAATTAAAATTTTGAAATTAATTTTTAAGTTTAAAATTAAAATTTTGAAATTTATTTTTTAAGTTTAAAATTAAAATTTTGAAATTAATTTTAAGTTTTTTAAGTTTAAAATTAAAATTTTGAAAATTAATTTTAAATTTAAAATTAAAATTTTGAAATTTATTTTTTAAGTTTAAAATTAAATTTTGAAATTAATTTTAAGTTTAAAATTAAAATTTTGAAATTAATTTTAAGTTTAAAATTAAAATTTTGAAATTAATTTTTAAGTTTAAAATTAAAATTTTGAAATTTATTTTTAAGTTTAAAATTAAAATTTTGAAATTAATTTTAAGTTTAAAATTAAAATTTTGAAATTAATTTTTAAGTTTAAAATTAAAATTTTGAAATTAATTTTTAAGTTTAAAATTAAAATTTGAAATTATTTAAGTTTAAAATTAAAATTTTGAAATTAATTTTTAAGTTTAAAATTTTGAAAATTAATTTAATTTTAAGTTTAAAATTAAATTTTGAAATTAATGTTTTAAGTTTAAAATTAAAATTTTTAAATTAATTTTAAGTTTAAAAAATTTTACGAAATTTATTTTTAATTTAAAAATTTTAAATTAATTTTTAAGTTAAATTAAAATTTTGAAATTATTTTTAAGTTTAAAATTAAAATTTTGAAATTTATTTAAATTAAATTTTAAATAATTAATTTTTAAGTTTAAAATTAAAATTTTTGAAATTAATTTTTAAGAAATTAAAATTAAAATTATTTTTTTTATTTTAAAATTTTGAAATTAATTTTAAGTTTAAAATTAAAATTTTGAAATTTATTTTAAATTTAAAATTAAAATTTTTAAATAATTAAATTTTAAATTTAAATTATTTATTTTTAAGTTTAAAATTAAAATTCTGAAACTAATTTTAAAATTAAAATTTTGAAATTAGTTTAAATTAAAATTTGAATTAAAATTTAAATTTAAGTTAAAAATTAAAATTTAAGTTTGAAATTAATTTTTAAGTTTAAAATTTTGAAAATAATTTTTAAGTTTAAAATTTTGAAAATAATTTTTAAGTTTAAAATTAAAATTTAAGTTTGAAATTAATTTTGAAATTAATTTTTAAGTTTAAAATTAAAATTTAAGTTTGAAATTAATTTTGAGTTTAAAATTTTAAAAATTAATTTTTAAGCCTTATTCATCTCACCCGATCTATATTATCAATCAGGGAATCCTATGATTTTGTGAGATGAAATTGGTTTGATTCTGAGTTTGGTTTAACTTGTGTTAGATTTATTCAGGACTTTGCATTCTTCGGATAAACTTAAACGGTTTCTAAGCTTGGTGAGTCATGAGACAACTGAAGTAACCAACCTGGTTTTGAATAATAGTCCTATCCACGGAACTTAGTAAAATCTTAGTCTCGGTTAGGACCGTTTAGGACGCTTGTCCCGTAGTTCCACTTGGCGAATGCACGATCGAAATCTTTCTAGACATCACGATGCCCAGTTTCCGTTTATCTATAACGATTTCCTGATACCATGATTAAAGTTAAACTTGGTCTCCTTTTAACTAATCCTACCTAGGGTTGGTATTTTGAGTTCACATAAATTTTAAGTTATTTAGTTTGGAGGTGCCGCTAATGCAGGCCTCCCCACAGATTATTGGCCATTAATTTAAGTTTGATTTTAGCACATGTGATTCTTTTTATAGTTATGATTAACTTGTTGATTTTCAAAGTTTAGATTTTGAATTTGATTTAGGTTTGTATTTTTGGATGTTTTGGTTTATTTTTTATATAATGTATTTTTCTTTAGGTATATAATATTGATTAAGTCTACTTGCGTGAGTCGAGACTTTGGAACCAACTAAATTGGTTGATTTGTATTGGGTTATTAATGAGTTGAAAGTTTTATTTGAATTCGACTTATATCCTAGTCCGGTTTTATTATAACATGCTTTTTGATTATTTAGGATTAAGTCTAGATTTTTTAACCTTGTTGTAAATTTTTCTAGCATTTCTTTTAAATTTTTAACATCATTTTTTAACGATAGATTTTCCTCTTCAAGTGTTAGATCTTGAGTTGGTTTGGAATTTTTTAATTGTTCCTTGAGGTTTTGATTTTCCTCAAGAAGTGATTTATTTTCATTTTCTAATTTAGTTAATTTACTATTTAAACGAAATAATTCTGAAAATTTTTTTGTTTAAATTAAAGTATACCTCATTCGGGCCTTGAGAAGTGCGGACTGCGTGGCTTGCTTTGAGTGTTGAGACCAACTTGAGCTTCGTTATCTTTTGTTTGACTGCATCCGCCGGTCGTGGCTTTCTGATATTCTGCTCTCTTAGATCCAAGGTTAAGTGTCAGTCACGTTCCCTTTGGTGCCTTCTGGTTGGCTTTGGTTTGTCGGACTTGGTTTTGGCGTTCGTTCTTGTAATGTCCCTTTTGATAGCGCTCCGTTCTTTTGTTACGAGGAGGCGATCTTTTTGAGATCCCTTTGAAGCTCCTCTTTTCAGTGAACATTTTTCTTACCAAGTTCACGGTGTTCTCTCCGTAGTCTTGTTGATTCTTCTTCGGGCTTGCTTTTCTTGGAGGAACACGCAAATAAGGCTACACCTTTCTCGGCTCCGGCATTAGTTTGTTTTCTAATTCATAGAGCTCATCCAATCTTAACATTTATTTGATTCTTTTGTAGGCATCCCTTGGGCCCGTGGATGATTACGTGGAAAGGCGTTTAATACCTTATCAAGTCTCTGTTCTCCGTCCTGCCCGCATGGAGCTGAGGATCCCCTGCGTGAGTTGATCCGATCCTCCGTATTTTTTCTTTTGTTATCTCCGTTTGTATTTTATCAGTTTGTATTTAAAACCGTCTCGATCGGTTGTCCCATTAGCGTTCTTTAAGCGTTTTTTAATCACTTGTATGTTTTCTTGTTAGTCACTTCTTGAGTGTTGATCTACTAGATTGTGGCTTTTCTCGAGTCCTGGAATTTTGTAGGTTCGTAATGCTCCAGTCAAAGTCGGTTTTGAGGTAGACCTCCATGCTTCTTCGATAAAGAGGTTTGAAGTCGTTGAGAATTAGCGCTTCTTGAATGTTGGGACATTACATGCATGGGTAAATAACCCAAAAATCCCAAGACTTGGTCTTGTTGGATGTAATCTTGAGAAAAAAAACTAGATTCGTGTTGCACTTCTAATTTGATTAAGTTAACGAAACATGGTTTTTTAAATAAAAAAAAACAAAGAAAATCACCTATTATGGTGGTTGCACGTCGGAGGCGGTACAATACTAATGCATACCACTTGTAGGATCGAAAACAAAGATTAGATAAGGTATTCCACTAGCAGATATTGTCCACTTTGCTCTTGGGCTTTTCTCCGGCCCAAACTCAATGGAGATATCTTCATCTATTTTCTGGGATGGACTATGTTTGCAACCTTGCAACCCCAACAATAAGCACCACATCACATTCATTCTTATAAATCAAGAGGATTTAATAGGATCACTTAATGTAGTACAAGAGGTTGTTTTCGTACAATATTACATTTCCCTTCAAAACAGTAAGCCTCAGACAGATAACAAAAATTACAGGCATAAGTTCTTGAGACATTTGGAATATCTCAGTCCCACTGGATTCAAACTTACCAGGGAGCAGAGATGGAAACATTGTACCTCGTCCAGGCTTGTCAAGGCACATAAGTGGCAATATCTTGCCCTGGACGAAGGAAACAACGAAGCAGAAAGACTCAAGGGTAAGGGGAAGGGGATGAGTCTATTCATACCATGATGGAAAAGTAAATGTAAAAACCACTTCCCCTCTCAAGCCCTAGAGCTCTGCAAGTGAAGCAATCAAGCATAGCCCAAGGGTAACATGTGTTGTGCCCTTCACACAACATCCATGGGATATTTAGTTGCCTCTTCATAAGTAGTGAGAATCCCTCTGAAGTCCCTCGAGCCTTCAAAAACTGGACATGTACTATACGTAGATAACATTCTTGGTAGTTGGAAAGAATATCAAAATGTTGTCAGAAGTAAGGGTATGGTTGTCCAAACAATTCGATATGAAGGACTTGGGAGAATGTATATATTCTTGGGATCAAAGTAATAAGGGATCGCAAGAAAAGAATATTTTACTTATCCCAAGCTTCATATATCGAAAAAATCCTTGCTCGTTTTAAGAATGCAAAACTCCAAGAAAGGTTTCTTACCTTTTTAGCATGGAGTAACTTTATCTAAAGAAATGTCTCCGTAGATATCAAAGGAGATAGAGGATATGAAGGCAGTTCTTTATGCTTGGTGGGAAGCCTAATGTAGTGCACATCGATCTGTTTTGCCAAAGGGCATAATTAACATATCAATGAAAAGTCAAGAAGGCAGCTTCATCTCTTAAGACAATCCCTTGAACCCTAAGAGGCCGGAGGAAAATCCCAATAAACTCATATATAGATCTCACCTTGTCCAACAAAAGTCGCCCCAAAGAGAAGGATCCGAGACCATAACCTTAGCGGTGGAAGGTGGCAAGGAAGGAAAATAATGAGATGGGTGTTGGATGAAGAAAAGTTGTAGCCCTATTTAAAGGATCAAAGCTTACAGGATCACTATACTTGGCTTACACAAAATAATGAGGTCATTTCAATAATCACGGTAGGAAAAGACAAAACCGGACTTATGTCTCAGTCTCACACCTCCTTCGACTAGACTTGAAGGAAGGCTAGTGATATGGGTTAGGTTTCGTGGGTCCCCGATAAGGAAAGAAAAGTAATAAACCTAAGGAGATAGATAATATCGGTCGGGACATACCTCAATAGGAGGTAAGTCTATATCGACCAAAATATGCTTCAGGAAGATCTATCTACATCAGGGTAGGCTAATATCGGATATGCCAAGGGGAAAGATCCATCACATACCTCAAGGAGGTAGGTTAATGAGCTCGATGGTGGCGTATACATCACCGAGGCTAATAGTAGATAGGGGCTTCGTAAGTCTATATCCACTTGGCTTAAAGGAGGGTAATAAATGGTAAGGAGGCATATACCTTCAATATCATGGCAAAGATCTATAATCGGCTAATATCGGAGGGATCGAGTACCTCAAGGTAGGCTATAGCCGTTTGGGATAGGTAGGCTATATCGGCCGCTAAAGGCCATAAGGAAGGTCTATAAAGCGAAGGCTACCGATGATATTGGCATTATATGGCTTTCAAGTGGGAAGCAATCGGATACCGGACGCGGAGATAATATCGCCGAGACATACCTCAATGGGAGGTAAGTATCTATGCATCTGAGGTAGGCTAATATCCACGTGGGTCCTCTAAGTCTATTATCAGGACCCACGGATCCGAGGAAGTCTATATGTAGACCTCTACTATCGGCGGACAATAGAAGGTAAGTCTATATCGCTCGAGGATATGTGCTATGGCGGGAAAGTCCTCATCAAAGGAGGTAGGCTAATATCGAGCCTTCCTCGATGAATAAAGTCGACCGATCAAATTGGAGCTTCAAGGGAGTCTAGATACATAAGGTCACATCGGCGGAGATATCGGGAGATCAGGTAAGTCTATACCTCAGGTCGAAGAGGTGGTGCTCTAAGTCTCCATCATCGCCTCTCGGGAAAGATCCGTATCACTCCAAATACCTCAAAGGAATTATTAGCCGGATAACCCTGCGAGAGGCGTACATGCCAGTAGGTTAATCGGCTATATCAATAGAAAGTAAGTCCAGTCGATAGGCTATACTTCAGAAGTATATACATCAGATCCATAATTCGTATACCTCGGAAGTAGCCTAATATACGAGCCGGACAATGCCCTCAAGAAGGAATGTTAATATCATACCTTAAAAAAATACTTATAAGATATGACCTATTGCTAGTTAGGATAATTAACATAGAAGGGACAGAAGCCTCATGAGGAAGAATAAAGATAAATATTCCAAATAAGATAACTAACGAGGATATCTGCAATATGTAACCATATGACAGGTGTTATATATTTCAAGGGAAATGTGCTTTTAGATTATTTTGCAGGTGCTAAACGACAAAGGAGGTATCTAGGATTGGTATTCTAAAGACTTTGTTCTTTATCAGTACGGAAGTCTTGGAAGCTTCGGACTAGGTTTCTTTTCTTTAATCTTCTTTTCCTTCTTCCACACCGGGACCTTCGTGAGAGGAGGGCTTTCGGTGATTCCCATCCGTTGGGTCTTGGATAGTGTTGGTTGGTCTCTTGTGCTCAGGAAGTCTTGGAAGCTTCGGATATGGGTTTTTTCTCTTCAGATTTGGATTTCTTCTTCGTCATCGGGTTTTCGTGCGAGGAGGACTCTCAGTGACTCTATCTTTCCCGATCCGCTTTGGGTTTCTCGGATCGGTATTCTGCTGACATTATTCTTATTCTTTATGGTGTGGGTTTCTTTCTTCATCTCGATCACGTCCATGTTGACAGGATCAATTGCAAATAAGGCTGATTCACTAAGTGTCATCATGCTAAACCAAATAGTGAGTACTTAATAGATAGATATAGAAATAGTTACACAATCCAACTAAATTGGAGAGCGTCTAACTAACCATACCTTAGTTTCTACGACATACAATTTGATTACCCATAACATAAACAAGGCAGTCAACACAAAAAGCAAGATAATCACTAGAGGTATACCTTACTCTCCTATAGCTGATAGATGTCCTTCGGCTTGTCTTGTGTCCCAAACTCGAAAAATCATAAATCAAAACAAGACAGAAATCTCAAAACACATTACCCAACATTTAAAATTGAACCATACTTTGATACTAATAAAATTATCATGCCTTGAGGGTATACTTGTCTACCAAAATGGATGGTACCACTAGTGACAATATAGAAAATAATCGATATCAACCAATTCAATCCAACACTAACACTAATACAATATAATATCACCACGTTACAAATGACAATACATGTATGCATGCATGTACATGCGATCATACTACAACTACACAAGATAAAAGTCATATTCTTCTAACAAGATTTAAAATTGATACAGAAAAAAACTGTAAATACCGGCAGCGGAAAATAAGCCAAGCAACTTTAAAAAAATCAAATGAGTGGGACCGACAGCTAAGATCTCTGAGTGACACAACATATCCTCTATCTACTAACCTAAAAGTCAAAAGAAAAGCAAAGGACAGTGAGTACAATAATTCAATGGGTATAAGAAGATAATGCATGATACTATTTGTAAGGAGATCAAAAGAACTAGTCTTAGGTAAAATACTTAATACAAAAGTAAGAGTACCAATATAATCATCTACAAATCCAAAAATATAACCAATAATATAACACCCACTAACTTGCTTAACTCAGTATAACTAATAAAATGGGAGTACATATAGTTTATTCAAAAACCTTCATGAACAAACACACAACCAACATATAGCAATTTTATAATGAATCTTGACTACACACAATAACATTCTATCACGATTGAGTCTCGTGGATAGTCAGAGTATATAAATAGTCACTATCCGTGGAAAAATGGTCTACCACGCATTTTGCCAAGTTACCGACACCAAATTGGTTGGTGATTTATGATTGTTTGATCGATTCTTAAATGCGTCGAGGTTGATTTGGAGTGTACTAAAATCAATTATGATTGAGTTATGGTTGGACACAATTCCTTCTAACTCGATATGATTAGTGAGTTTGGGTGCTGCTTTTGGCAACATTGAGAAGTTTGATGCAATTTAAGGTAGTAGACTGGAAAATGATGGAGCAGTGGATTGACCAAGTGCTATGAATCCAAGCATTTTGGAAACAATGCAAAACATTTTGAACATGGACTTATCAAGTGTGTCATTCAATCGAATCCAGTGTCCGGTTCCTTTCCAGTTGCAGCAGCCAAAGAAAGAACACATACATATATAATCCCACCACATTAGACTTCCACAAACTTTAAACGAGTAGCTATCAGGAACTACTCTGTTACAGCAATAGGAAAACTTTTTGAAGTTTTTGCTTAAGCAATTGCTGAATAGGCAGAGCAGAAGCAAGATCTTTGCTAGAAATTTGTCTGATAAACGAGAGGCCCAACGATGGAGAACAAAAATCCAACAATTCATCCTTATGCTAGAAAGAGATGCTTGAAGATCCTGAACCATCAAAAGAAATGTCGTTTGCACAAATATCTCTACATTTCCATGTACCTGACCAATAATGATCAAGCAGCTCCCAAAAACCTTTCCTCTGAAAAAATAGTGGTCTTGACTTGTGAGCATCCTCCACCATTTACTGACCAAGCTACATTATGCTCTTTAATTCTTCCCTCTTTACTCTGAAGCGTAAAGTGTGAGTTAGATAAATTTCTTTTTTATATCTTTAAATTCATCAATACACTTCTTTTTACTCATTTTTTGTCCATTTAGAATCAGATAAATTGATCTTTCCTTGTCCATTCGATCCAAAAATTCATGAACGTGAACTCACAGCAAGGTCGGTGCTGTAAGCTGTGACCAATTTGGTGAGTTGCAGCTCTTCCTCAACCTCTCTACGACCATCAAGAGTTGGTGCATGAATACGAGCTCTAACTTACTCTGGCAGATTGCTGCTCTTGGCTTTGGCCAATCACTACCACCGGGGTTTCCTTTTTCTTTTTCTCTTTTTTTTCGTAAACAGAGCTTAAGGCTAAGGTCGCCAACTCACCAAGCTATCACAACATTTATGGTCTGTTTGGGAGGAGGTGAGGGAAGGGGAGGGAAGGGGAAGGAGTGAGGAAAGAGAAGGAAAGGTAAGGAAGGGTAAACTTTAACCTTCGTTATCCATGAAAAGAGAGATTTTCTTACACTCCGAATTGGGGTGTAAGGAAGGGGAAGGGAAAACAAAAGATTTTTATTCCAATTTTATCCCCGTTCTTAATAGTTTAAGAAATGTTCCAAGTTCTAATTTTGATATGTCGTCGGAGTTCAATTTCCTCACCTTCTTCACAGCTCGCTTGCTGCCAGATTATTAGAGGAGGAGATCCGACACGTCCTTCTAACTAAATTGAAAGGAGAAATCATTTTTGTCATCAAAATTTAAGAGGATATCTACTATTTTTTAAATTTTTCCATCAAAATTTAATAAGTTTTTAAAAAATAGAAATTCATCTCGTTATCAGCATAAATTTTTTTTATTTAAGGTTTCTAAAATCATTATTTTCATTATTTCTCATTTAATTACTTGATTATCGGTAATTCATTATTTTGTTATAAATAGTATAAAAAAATTATTTTTTATTAAAAAGTAGCTAATTTAAATGATAATATAAAAAATTAAAGTTATTATAAAAAATATCTAATTTATATTTATAAAATAAATAATAATATTATGGTAATTTTCTAATTTAAAAAGTAATGGTATTTTTGTAATTTTATCTATTTAACCTTCATTCTCCTTCCTTTCCTCCCAAACAATACTACACATGTTACGTTAATGAACCTTCTCTTCCTCCCAAACAAGGAGAAATTAAATACTTTACTTCCCCTCCCTTCCCCTTCCATTAATGAACCTTCCCTCACTCCATCCAAACAGAGGGTTAGGGTTGTCGAGCTAAATTTTAGGATGTTCAAATTTATTTGATAATGTAATCAAGCCGAGCCGAGCTTAAAAAAACCAAACTTTTGAAATGATTATTCAGGTTTGGCTTGACTTTTTTTTTTATGAGCTTGATCTTGTTTAAAGTTTGGCTTGAGATTGGTTCATTTAAATGTCATTGAGCTCTCAATTCAAAGTTTGTTTGATTGTTTAAAACTTTTAGTTATTTGATTGGTTATTGAGCTTGATAATTTAAACTTATTTATTTATTTTATTATTTATTTAGTATATTGAAAAAGTTTATTAACGAATATGATTTCTGAACATTATTCATGAGCATTAACGAGCTGAATACATATATGATCAAGCTTGTTTGTTTAGTTTAACTAGCTCTTACCAAGCCGAACACCATTCTTGTTCATGAAAGCTTGGTTCATTTACAACCCTACCAGCACCACTGCCAGTTCGTACTTAGGTCAACACGAAAGAGATAAATTATGGTGGTTACTTCAGCAGTTGAATAGTGCATGGGGATGGCAGACCCTCGACATTTAGCTAGAATCACTACAAGAAAACAGAGCTTCAGAACAGTTTTTTGAAAGTGAAATAAAATTTGTTTTAAATTTTAGTAAATTGTAAAAGGATTTGCTACAGAATTACTAATCCGTTTAACTTAAAAAAATAATATACAAAAAAAATTAAAATACAATTTAAAATAAATTATAAACAGAATTTATAAATAAATTTTTCTAAATAAAAATAAATATGGAATAACAACTAAATTAGATACGAAATTTTTTCTATTTTTAAATCTGTTTTAAATATTTTAAACAGAAAAAATAATCCGTTATAAATTCTATAATTATAAAAGAAATTTATTAAGTAATTATAAATATATTTTATTTTCATTTATTAAACCCTAAACCCCCATTCTATTATTATTTTTTGTGCTTCTCCTAAATCACAGACGACCACGGCTAAGGCAAGCCCGACTCTGCCTCCTTTGCATGCGATCTTCGTCGTTCTTTCCACCAAAAAAGCTCAGGTTCTCCTCATCTCCTTCTCCAATTCATATTTACTCTGCAATGTGCGACATCAGTGGTGTCCTAATCGAGTGACAACAATCATTTGCATGACCTACTGCTGTCGCAACCTCCTAGCCTCAACCATCTTGGCCTCTGTCGAGGCTATCGTATCCTTGTAAGTACCTGACACTTCCCTAAACCCTGAATTTGTGCGGCCTAATCTGACGGAACAAAGAAAATAAGGTTCATATTTTATTTTGATTCGTGATTATCGCGTGTACATCATGCACCTTCATAAATTCCTTGGTCTTTAGTGAAAATGGAAGGAATTTATAATAGTGATAGTGAATTTATGTAGTTTATTGTACTTTTTCTTTTATTTCGTTTGGAGCAAAGTGTACTAAGAGTAATATTGTATCTTTTGGATAATGTTTTTGTTGGTTCCAAATAAATGTAGTTTTTCTGGAGTATATATTTAGTTATTTAAATTTAGTTTAGATTGTACCAAGTTGAAAGGTAATATGTGGAAATTCTCTATAGCATGACATTTCTTTTTTATGTAACCTTATACCTATTTAAATAGGTATAAGGTTCTCTACAGCATTATATATTTTTTTTTAATGTAACATGTGGCAATATCTCTATAGTATACATTATTTTTTTATTACATATATTGATTAAATATTTTAACATTGATTTAGGATGTCAAGTAGAGGAAAGGATATTGGTTCCAACAAAAGAAGATCAAGGGGGAGATGACGACAGAGATGGCAATCTCTTACGATGTAGGATAAGTATATATATTTAATTCATTAATGGAATACAATTTGATCAAACCATTGATTAGTTTATAATAATAATATTTACTTTAATGATGATGCATGTAGTCAACATGATACAACACCTGGAGTTGATAACATACAAAATGAAATATAGGTGTGTTAATTTTATCTTGATATTATATTTATTAAATAATTACTTATATTGTATGTATTTATTTATCATAGGATGAGGAGGGAAGAAAATTTTCAGATAATAACGCAATCGATGATGTAAGATACAAATATGGTAGTTCATCAGTGGTTCAACGAAGAGGACCTAATCAAGGGTCTCGATTCCAACAAATATTGATGGATGGACTAAAATAAATGTGGTTATGAATAAGTCACATGATATTTTAAATTTAATATGTTTTGATATTTTTTTATTAACTTAGTTTTCTTGCTTTAATATTCTTATTTTTGTTATATCTTTAGATATGTTGAAAATAAGGTTCATAGTGAAATACAAATGATATTAAAGGAGTGATTAAAGGTGTTAGAATATTGTAAATATAATAACTAGGGGTATATAATTATATTGTATAATGTATGTTGTATATCTAATATGATTTTCTCTTATATTCTCAAACCCATTCGTCTCGATTCCTTCCATCTAGTCACACTGGACAGGCAAACCCTAATCTCTTCTCCTCCTCTCCATACACTGAGCACAAGTGCCACTCTCGAGCATCGAGCGCATCTCCCTCTGTCCTCGCGCCGTCGCTCTGGAGCAGCGCCCGGCACATCTCCCGCACTCGAGCCATCGCCAGCTTCTCCTTCCTTCGTGGGAATATCCTTGCGCACTTTAAATTTTCCAGCCATCATCACAAACCCTAAATTTTCCAGACGTGCAAAGCCCTAATTCGTAGTAAACCCTTAATCTTCCAGGTGTTGCGACATCATCGAAGAGTATGCGCTCTCTTTCATTCTTTCAATCCTACCCAGCTCCAAAGCGGATATTTCGATCTTTACCACCCACTCACCACACCATCTGTTAGTTGGATGGTTCGCTTGATTTCTTTGTCCATCGCTATTTGCACATGGTAATTCCTTTGCTAGCATATCTCACTCTTTAGGTCCTTGGGTTCTTGATTACAGGACCCATATCATCCTAATAAATCTCTTTTCTTCTTTCACTACGGTTACCAATTGTCATCATGCCCAATGGTTCCCTGAGTCCAAGGGTATTGGTATTGTTCCCTTCTCCGTCTCTTTCCATTCATAATGTTCTTTATATTTCCGGAGCTCCCTTTAATCTATTGTCAATAAGTCAACTTACTCCGTCTTGATTGTGTTATTTCTTTTACTAAATATGTCTGCTCTACGGACGATCAGGGGAGGATGATTGGCTTCGGATGTGAGTCTCATGGACTTTACTCTCCCTCTCTTGTTGGCTCCTGACATCTCCACTTGTTATTCATGCTCGGTTGAGACATCCATGTCACGATAAGTTGAAACAATTACATCCTAGTCTTTCTCACTTCTTTATCTTGTGTCGTGTCAGATTTAATCATAGTTCTTTTCTCCTCACCTCTGTGAGTCGGGTTTGTATTCCCTTTGCTTTGGTACATTCGATGTTTGGGGTCCGAGTCGTGTTTCTTCTACATTGGGATCACAATATTTTGTTACTTTTATAGATGATTTTTCCGTTGTACATGGTTATATCGATGAAGGAACATTGAATTAATTGTTTTCTATTTTCAATCTTTTTCATGAAATCAAAACTCGGTTTGGTATCTTTCTCTAACTCCCGTGAGTATCTTTTGGCATCTATGGCATACTTCATCATCCTCTTGTTCATATCCTAATAGAATGGGCGTTAGAATCACGTAGAATTCCTTGAGACCACTCAAACTCTTCTTCTCTCTCATGTCTCATCATTTTGGGGTAATGGCGTTATCTTGCTAGCGTTATCTCATCAATCACCTTCCTCTCTTACTTACCTCATCTTTTACCTCATCTACCCACTCTCCACTCATTATCATTTGGTTCTACATCTCATTTCTCATGATCTTGATCCTAGCATTGATAAACTGTCTCATAGTGTATTTCCTTGTGTCGGATACAAGGTACATCTCCCACTCGATGTACTCATCGATGGCTCATTCTTTGATGCTTCATTTTTGGGCCTCCACAGTTGAGGTTTCTTCCCTCTCCACCTACACCTTATCTTTTGTCCTCCGGGCTCTATCATCTCTATCTCCTTTGCGGGTTTATCAGGTTTATCAGTGTCCTCCGCTTGACCGACACGACTACTACCTGGACACATCTTTGAGCCAGTAGCCAAGTCCTCCGGCCCGTGACTCGCCCACTCGATATTTCTATTGCATTTCAAAGTGTATCTCCACTCGTAATCCTTTTTCACTATGTTTCTTTGAGTTATCATCGTATTTCTCCTTCCTATTATTCTTGTATTTCTTCCTTGTAGTGTGTTTCTCTTCCTACGCAAGTGATGTCTTTGCCCATCAGGATGGAAACAAGCTATGCTGAAATTTGTGCTTTACAGTAGTAGGACTTTGGACCTACCACCTTGGAAGTCGGTTGTTGGTGTCGATGGGTGTATACGGTGAAGGTTGGACCAGACGGGTTGGTGGAGGACTTAAGTGCCGCATCACTAAAGGCTATACTCGGATCTTGATTGGATTATGGGGATACTTTTACATTGCCAAGTATATTTATACACCACGTGCTGCGATTCGCCATTGACCTCTTTATCGATTGGACATCAAAATGCATTCTTACATGGTGATATCGAGTCTACATGGAGCAACCTCCGTGTTTTGTTGCCAGTCTTGGTCTTGTATGTCACATGGAAATCTTTATATAGCCTCAACCCAGAGCATGGTTCGGTAGATTTAATCATAATTCGCTTTTGGCATGACTCGGAGAGAGGTTCATTATTACGTCTTTTATCGTCACTCATCTCAGGTTGCATCTACGTAGTGGTTTATTGATGATATTGTCATCACAGGTAGTGATCATCTTGGGATTTCACAAACAACATCTTTTAAACATTTCCAAATAAATGACCTCGCTCAAATATTTCTAGGGATATAGTATGCTACATCATATCTCGAAGAAAGTATGCAATGGATATTTTGGAAGAAACACGAATGTTAAACTCAAAGACAATCGACGGCCTTATGGATCCTAATGTCAAGCTCCTATCAAATTAGGGAGGCGTCTTCGACGGAGATTAGGAAACTAAGCTACCACTACTCGGTATCTCAATGTCAGGATATTAGTACGGTAAGTAAAGTCTTCACTCTCGTCAATGAAGATATGTTGTGACTCGCATTCCCCGATATCAGATGCACCGAAATGGTTCTTTTGCATCGGGAAAAGTGATATACTTAGTAAGATGTGATGTCCGATAGATGGTCCCTGAGTTTTGTATATTTGTTGGAGGTAACCTTGTTTCTTGGTAATGCATTGTGGCAAGATCCAGATGTAGATATCGGGCTATGACCTTTACTAGTCAAGAGCTTATATGGCTAAAGCAGTTGCTGGAACTCAGGTTTGGGAGGTTACACAAATGTCACTTATATGTGTCAACCAAGTCGCTATGCATATTGCCTCGAACCCAGTTTTTCATGAGACTTTATTAGAGAAAAAGTCATATCAGGAGAAATAGCTACTAGTTTTATCAACACACATGATCAACTAGCAAATATATTCACTAAGTCACTGAGAGGTTCTCAAATTGACTACATATGTAACAAGCTGGGTGCATATAATCGATATTCTTCAGCTTAAGGGGGAGTGTTAAAATAATGTAAATATAATAACTAGGGGTATTATTGTAATTATGTTGTATATCCTTCTCTATATAAGTCAATAACTCCGTGGTATTTAATTCTCGATTTTCTCTTAATAAAAGGAACATGGAAAACATAGAAAAAGGTGCCTAATGATATTAAAGAGATACTTTGGTTAAATTTTAAGGTAAGTAAAACATTTTTTGCTTGGAAACTTTTTGTGTTTGGCAAAGTGGAAAAATTAATGGGAATATTAACTTTTGGAAAAATTCTTATGTTAATTATACAACAATGTGGTTCTGTTATTAATTTTATTTGCTAATTTCTCCCTAGACTATAGCACTGCACAATATAGTTTCCATAGCTTGCCTGATACTTCTTTACTTTATCTACATCAAGTAGCACAAAAAATGGTATGGGCAATCATTGAAGTAGTTCACAGTATATAATTTACTATAGTCAACCTGCAACAAGAAATGATTCATTGTTTAAATCCTATTGATAGGAATTGATTAATTACTAAACTAATGTAATTAATGTAGTTCATATTATGGATATCTTGGACTATATGGAAATCTTGCAATTATTAGGATATCTTGGAATATATGTTGCTTAAATATTAAGATATCTTTTGTATATGTTTCATTATCTTTGTATATGTTTCCTTATCTTTATCTATTTATGATGTATATAAATACATCTTGTATCATTATTCTTAATTAGTGAAAACATAATCTTTTAATACCTCTCTTCATGGTATAAGAGCCTCAGGCCTACGCCACAAACCTTAACTCTATCCATGCCTAGTAGCAGTTGTCATCACTATTGTCATCTCCGTTGACACTGCCTACCCTCTCTCAAAAGCAATTGCTCCTATAGCTACACCTGCGACCACCCCTATCTCCTTCAATGTTGCTACTCATACGCCCTTGAAGCTGACTTCATCCAACTATCTTTCATGGTGTCCACAGTGTATGACCGTCCTCACTAGTCATGATCTACTTGGCTTTATTGAAGGTTCTCACCCTTGTTCGGACTAACTACATAATGTCAACGGTACTCAGACTCCTAATCTTGCATATCAAGCTTGGATCCGTCAAGATCAACTCATACTGAATGTTATTATTGGATCTCTTTCTCCAACCTTAATTCCATTCATTGCTGCTGCTTGTACATCTTGTGATGCCTGGAACACTCTTGCTCTCACTTATGGTACGCCCTCTTGTGGTCATATTACACAACTCAAAACACAACTTCGTAATCCAGTTAAAGGCTCTCAATCTATCATTGAATTAATACAGTTTATCAAATCCAAGTTTGATGAACTGGCTCTCATGAATGCTCCTCTTGACATTGAAGATCTCACCATCAAAATTCTTCATGGTCTTGATGATGACTATAAGGAACTCGCATGTACCATTCAACCCCGAGACACTGCAATCTCATATGAGGAACTCCATGAGAAGCTCCTCAATCATGAAGCTCGTCTTGCTGCTTGTCCGTGGTCCTCTTGATCGTGGCAATAGCCACACTCTCCAACGCAGGGTGTTGGTCAGCATGTCTCACGCCCCTATCTTGGACGTTGTCAGTTGTGCAGTTGTCAAGGTCATTCTGCTTGGTGCTGCTCTAATTTTTCTTATCATCCCACTCCTACCACTATGCCTCCCACTAGCTCATCTCGTGTTGGCTATGGACCGCCTACTTCATCGCCCACTACATACTCTATGGCATCACCCTCTTCGTTTGATTGGATCATTGACTCTGGCACCACCCATCATATGAGTTCTAACCTCTCAAATCTCTCTCTACATGCTCCATATGTTGGTTCTGATGGTGTTGTTGTCGGAGATAGAGTTGGACTTCCCATTACTCACACAAAACTAATGATGCCATTATTATTTTCTCTTCATCGGGTTTTCCAGTGAAGGATCCTGGCACGGGGACTATTCTGCATCAAGGCATACTTAAAGGTGGTGTTTATTCTTGGTCCGCATCCATTTCTTATCCACCACTAGTGTTTTCTTCTTATGTCGTTTCTCTTCCTGTTTGACATAGTCATCTAGGTCACCCGTCTACTCGAGTCTTACATCAATTAGTTGTGTCTAAATCATTGTCTTGCTCCGCTTCTTTAGTTCGTCCTTCTTTTTTAATTCTTATCCATGTAATAAGAGTCACAAATTACCTTTTCATGACTCATCGCTCTCTTCGTAATTTTCGCTTGATCTAATATTTTCTAATGTTTGGACTTCTCCAATTCTCTCCTGTTATATTTGTTGATCATCACAGTAAATATATTTGGTTGTATCATTTTGATGTTTTAAGTCTCTCACTGAGAAACGGTTTAATCATCCTATCCTCACCTTATATACTGATAATGGTGGAGAGTTTTTTGCACTCAAAGAATTACTTAATTTGCATGGAATCTCTCACCTGACCACTCCTCTTCATACTCCTAAACACAATGATTCCTCTGAATACTGTAATCGCCATATTGTCGAAACTGGTCTTGCGCTTCTTAATCAAGCATATGTACCTACTCAATTCTAGCCCTTTGCTTTTGCCATTTCCACCTATCTTATTAATTGATTACCTGAACACAATCTTTCCTACAAATCTTCCTTTCAGTGTCTCTTTGCCTGCATGTCAAATCACTACAACAAAAACCTTCATAGACATCGATTTTCCACCGGTGTCTATTTCATTTTCGACCGATGTCTATGAAGTCGATGTTAAAAGTCTGCCATTTTAGACATCGGGTTAAAACCGGTGTATTATCACTTAACGACACCGGTCTTCGAATCGGTTATTAATCGGTGTAGTATCACTTAACGACACCGTTTCATCAACGATGTAAAACCGATGTAATATTAGTTAATAACACCGGTTTTACAGCGGTGGAAAACTGATGTAATATTAGTATTTTTTAACAGTACAAATTTGATTTCCGAAATAGTAACAAAAAAAATACACAAATATTCACAAATTACACAAATATTCACAAATTACACAAATATTCTTCATTCAACATTATCCATAAAATACACAAATATTCACAAATTACATAAATATTCTTCTTACAACAGTATCCATAAAATACACAAACATTCTTTTTACATCAAAAGCTAATAGATATCATAATCAAGGTAGAACATTCTTTTAACAACACATCAAAGTAGAACCGCACTTCAAATGTAATCTAGCATGCATTCATACTTAATCAATTTCAACTCTGGAGTACTTGAGATTTGTAAACTGTAAAAACACATAAATAATATATTAGTAAACCAAGACCAAAAATCATAGTTGAAAAAGTAGTAAGAGCACCAGGTAACAAGATGACTAATTTTAATGCTTAAAAAGAGACATATTCATCATTTATCTCAACCACATCATACTTAATGCAATAAGGATCTTGAGTGGTTCACAAGGTATCAGAAAGTTGAATTTGCAGTTACAAATGAAGTAAAAGAATCATATTCAGCTGTCAAAAGATAACTAGGTCCATGCTCTTAGAGAGAACCATACAAAACAAAATGAAAGGTTTCGAACATAAAAAAAAAAATGTTAGTCATGCCAAGACTGAGATCACTCATCTATCTATCATTTCAACCTAATAAATTAGTTACTTTGGTTTTGCAAAGTCTCCCAATTGTGTAGGAACCTCAGTAGCTTTTATCCCAAGTTCAGAGAAGAAGAATAATAATGAGGAAAATCAATTTCTGTATTTACAACACTATTTTGATGTTAAATGTTGTTAACATGTTTGTTTAACGTTGTTGTCTCCTTGTTTAGGAGCATTCTTCATAGCCCGCATGAATTTTTAAACAAAATCATGTCTAGTACTGTTTTTCATTTTTCTTATTGATGGAATTGAACCCAAATCCATTGCTAAGAATTAATTTGTCTCTGGAGCACAAAAAATTATGAATTTTCATAACCTCAATCAAAGCATTAGTTTGCTTTTTATTCTAGCATCTAAAGCAAAAGAAAGTACATAAAGGAGAGAGGATAAGGAATAACCATGACAAGAAACCAGGAAAATATATAATAACAGTAGTCCTTCAAAGACAATGAAAATCAAGTAACTAACTTAAATCTGAAGGTGATGCGTAAGTTCGAAAATCTTAATAAAATACTTTGAGTGAGGCCATATTGATAACAGGTAGTCGAAGATTGTAAACCTCAAATTTCATTCCCATGCTCTGATGAATCAAGGTATAGCAAGATTTTACGATTTACGAACTACTAAACAAAAATATCATGAGGAAGAATCTATAGAAGTACCTGGACAACATGGGAAAATTCATTAAGGAATGCATTTTGTGTGGCTACGGACAGATGACTGCA
The DNA here is from genome assembly GCF_018446385.1 of Zingiber officinale. Taxonomy (NCBI): domain Eukaryota; kingdom Viridiplantae; phylum Streptophyta; class Magnoliopsida; order Zingiberales; family Zingiberaceae; genus Zingiber; species Zingiber officinale. Next base: position 80,432,051 of record NC_056006.1, read on the forward strand.
AGCCAAAACCTCCAGCATATGCTTGATAGCCAAATCAAGAACTCCAATAAAAGAATACCATGTAAGTAAATGGAAGGAGATAAGGTCAAAAGCATCAAAGATAAATGCACAAATATACAAACAAAGCATAGAGAACCTTCCAACATTGTAGTGAACATGATTAGATATATAACTCCAACCATTTTCTCTGTAAACGAAGAGTGCATTCCTGTAAGCTCGAATCGCATGTTGTCTCTACATTTTACAGAATGAATGTTTTACAATTAGAACATAAAATTTTGAACATGCTTTAAATATCTGAGACACAAGTTTCAATATGAAGATAAATTTGACATGCAATCGAGTACCTGATCAGAAATGTAGTAACGGTTTCCAGACAAAACAAGATGAAAACCATACTTGTGTAACATTGGTGGGATGGAAAGCAAATAGTAGTAGGATGCTTGTTCAAGCAATCGACCTGCCAAAATAATTATCTAGTTTTGTGATCTCGTAACAGCAAACTCATGCATGTAAAATGGAAATTGTTAGCGTTGATGGCAAAGTCTGATGGAATGATGACTTATGGACTTGCAACAATACAACAAAGAATAGTGAACATATATATACCAGTCGTGAAGGCATACTCAGCCGATGTCGTATCTGTTGGTTGCTACTCAGAAAACCTAGAGGTTCCACTGTACAAAAATTTTGTACAAAGGTCTGAACCTTTTCCTAGCTACCATGTGTTCTTTTAAATTAAATTTTGGATCGCCTGTGGAACTTAACACGTTTGATCCAAAACTTAATCTATTTGTTCTTTTAGATTTTGACTTGGGTCTCCTGCGGAACTTAACACGTTCGACCCAAATCACCTTAAGTTCTTAATTCCATTAAATATTAATTTCCATAATTGGTTCCCAGTACTGATGTGGCGAGGCACACGACCTTCTTGGATATGGGAGCAACCACCACCGACTAGACAAAACCTTTTATGGAAAGCTAATATTTAATTTCCTAAAATAACTTTAGGTTAACCGAAAAGAACAATCAAATCACAAGGAAAAATAAAACAAAAGAACATAACATCGAAAAACATATTCGAAATACTAGAATCGTAAGCCTCTTGTATTTGGTATTATTTCCATAAATAACTAGTATGATGCGGAAAAGGAAAAACTACTAGTTATACCTTCTAGAAAGAGCTCTTGATCTTCTACCGTATTCCTTTTCTAACCTCGGTCGTTGTGTGGGCAACGATATTCCAAGATGAGAAACCACCAACCACCTTCTTCTCCTCCTAGCTAGGTTCGGCCAAAACTAGAGAGCTTCACCAAGGAAGAAGAAAAACACCAACCAAGCTCCAAGAGATAGCTTTCTTTCCTTCTTCTTCTTCTTCTCCAAGTAGTATGCCGCCACAAGAACTCCAAGTAAGAGGATGTTTCACCACAGAAGAGAGAGGGAGGATGTTGGACGCCACACCAAGGAATAAGAAGAGAATAATAGAGATTGTCCTCATGAAGGCACCCCACCCTTCTTTTATATTCCTTGGCCTAGGCAAATTAGGAAATTTAATTACAATAAAATTTCCTTAATTTCTTTGATATGATTTAATTGAGAAAAATAAAATAAAATTTCCCCAATTAAACTATATTGACCACATCAAAAAATAAATTAGACAAGTTTTAATCAACAAATTAAAACTTCCTAATTTGTTTCTAGAAATTTAAAATAAAATTTCTCTTCAAAATCTCTTCATGGTTGATAAAGAAATTTCTATAATTTTAATTTAACAACATGTGAATAATTTTTAAGAAAATAAAATATCTCACCAATCTACAAATAAGGAAAGAGATTTAATCTCTTTCTTTAATCTTTAGTAGATCTTTTACAAGAGAGATATTTTAATTTTAATTCTCTTTAATAAATTATATCTTCCACATAATAAAAATTAAAATTAAAATCCTCTTTTAATTTAATGCCTGCCCTCTAGCTTGGGTTCAAGCTAGGAACACCTAATTTATGCTTAGGCGGCTAGTTCTAGCTAAGCTAGCTTCGACCCACTATAGTAGGTGGGTAGAAGTGGGTATAGGGTATAGTACTCTATAAATAAGAGGCTACGATAGGGAGAGGAGGAATGGTTTTGGTCTCCCGATAAAATTAAGCATCGCGTGTTCGAACACAACTTAATTTTATCAATAATAATTCATTCCACTAGAGAACTATTATTGAACCGCAATCCCAAATTACATTTTGGGCTCCTTCTTATTATGAGTGTGTTAGTCTCCCTGTATTTAAGATATCAAATGTCCACTAAGTGAGTTAGTGACAACTCATTTAATTAATATCTTAGTCCAAGTAGTACCACTCAACCTTATCATCATGTCGGACCACCTGCAGGGTTTAACATGACAATCCTTATGAGCTCCTCTTGAGGACATTATCAACCTAGTATCTCTAGGACACGGTTTCCTTCTATAATCAACAACACACACTATAAGTGATACCATTTCCCAACTTATCGAGCTTATTGATTCATGAACTAAATCTCACCCATTGATAAATTAAAGAAATAAATATCAAATATATGTGCTTGTTATATTAGGATTAAGAGCACACACTTCCATACCGGTCTTTGTTTCTTTATAAAGTCAAGTATAAAAAACGACCTCAAATGGTCCTACTCATTACACTCTAAGTGTACTAGTGTAATTCATTCGAGATAAGCGATACCTAATTACACTACTACCTTCTAATGATTTGTTCCTTTCCATTTTGATCGTGAGCTCTTTTATAATTTATAAAGTCTTGATAACATCATCTTACGCATGTGGCACCACCTATATTATCTGAATAAATTAATTGAACAACTAAATGTAGACAATTTGACCAAATGTGATTCTTTATTCATAATGAATGTTTACAAAGCTTAGGCTTTCAGTATACACTCCAACAATCTCCCACTTATACTAATGACTAGTGGCCATATCTTCTACCATACATTTCCATTCTCCTCAGCCGATCGAGCTTTCAGGAAGGCCTTTGTGAAAGGATGCGCGGTTAGGGTTATGCGATCTTGGCGATGACAACTTCTCCTCTTCACGATATCTCGTATCGGTGGTACTTGCTTACTTGCCTTATGAGCTCGTGGTTCCTGAGGTTCATTACCACTATTATCACAATAAATTGTGATGATTTTGAGCAAACCAGAATCACATTTATGTCATTAAAAGTTCCGAGCCATACTACTTCTTTTGCCGAGGCTGCTCTACTCGACTTCCATGGTTGAGTTCAAAGCGTATTTACTTAACACTCCTCCATGAAATGGCTCCATCTCCTAAAGTAAACACATATGGCGATGTAGACTTATTGTCCCTCTCGATTAGAAATGCGAATCAATCCGTAACCACGAGGCAAAGGTTGCTGGTAAACTAGCATATAATCTCTAGTCCTCGGGCTTTAATATATGCTTCTTATAGTCCTTGTCCGAGGTTCGATCTCTACTGTCACCAACCTAGCCGGCAAAGCGGTCTCGTACATCGTTAACAATTGTACATAAGGCTTCCTACAATAAGGCAGAACCACTTTCATGTGTCTTATCTCCTTTGATGTCTTTGGAGACATCTCTTTAGAATAGAGCTATTCCATGCCTAAAAGGTAAACCTTTCTTGGAATGCATACTAAAGCGACGAGAATCTATGTATTTGATAATGACACGACATTCTTTTCTTTCGATCCCTTATTACTTTGATCCCAAGAATGTGTCCTAAATCCTTCATATCAAATTGTTTGGACAACCATACCCTTCGTTTGATAATACCTTGACATTGTTGCTAATTAACAAAATATCATCTCGTATAGTACAAGAAATACCACCACGCGTTTCGTTACACTTCTTATATACACAAGACTCATCCGGACTTTGAATAAATCCATATGACTGGATTACTTCATTAAACCGGATGTTCCAAGATCTTGAAGCTTGCTTCAGTCCATAAATGGACCGATTGAGCTTGCACACTAGATGCTCTTTGCCTTTTTCAATGAACCCTTCAGGTTGCCTCATATGGATGTTTTCCTCAAGACTTCCATTAAGGAAAGCTGTCTTGACATCCATTTGCCAAGACTACCAGTGAAAAGTTTCCTCATAATCGATTCCCTCTTTCTGAGTGTACACTTTCGCAACAAGCCTAGCTTTGAAGGTTTCTACCTTCCAATCTATCCCTCTTTTCCTTTTGTAGATCCACTTACATCAGCTTTACATCGTTCAAGTTCTCTGACTCTCGGACATTAGAGTACACACTCTATTTCAAATTCATCACCTTTTGCCAAGATCTTTTGTCTGTATCTTGGAGCTTATCATATGTCAGGGATCGAGGTTCATATTTACGGGATCAAGTCACTCTCCCAAAACATGAATCTCGGTGCCTCCGGCCCCACACTCTCTGAGGCATCGTTATTGGTGTGTATCATGTGTGACACGTGTTGCCGGTCTCTTGTGGTACTTCATCTTGTCTTGTTGGTACTAAAGTAGACGTGTCCTCTCTTAGTTCTTCTAAAACAGCTTGTGATCCATTATATAGTCTTCTTCTTAAAAGCGGGCATTGGTGCTAACAATGACCTTCTAGTCTTAGGACTATAAAATAAACCACCTTCTGCGATATCCTACAAACACACGAACTTCTTCTAACTTATCCGACATGCGTGCACATGTCTTGGACTACCCTAAATCGAATATGTCTTAGAGTTTTCGCCCATTCCACAATTCTATGGGAGTAGAAACTGATTTAGAAAGTTCAGAACATACTATTCTGTTCCGAGCATATCCCAAACAAATTTGGTAATAATAACTCATTATCGATCTAACCATCTCCATAAGAGTCCTATTCCTTCGTTCTGCTACACCATTCTGTTGGGGTGTCCAGTGCAGACAATTGGGATTGAATCCCGACCTCGATAAGTAATTCCTAAACTCTCCTAAGAGGTGCCACCACGATCAGATCGTAGTGTCTTGATACTTTTACCTAATCGTTTCTCCACATCAGCCTTGTATTCTTGCACTCAGACTTGAGGCGCATTAGGTAAATATATCCGTATCTTGAATAATCATCTAAAAGAGACAAAATATTCAAAGTACCTCTTGCAGGATGGACATAGGACCACACAGAATGAACCAATTCACACTTCTTTGGCTCTATACCCTTGGAGCGACCTCTTGGTCATTTTACCTTCCAAGCAAGATTCACAAGTTGGAAAGTTTTCCAACTCTAATGAACTCAAAAGTCCATCGGCTATAAGCCTCTGAATCCTACTTAAGTTAATATGACCAAGCCTTAGATGCCAAAGATATGCTTAGTTCATTTCCGAAGGTTCTTTTCTTTTATTTGAGTTAGAAGATGATCGAGTTATAAATTTTCATGTTTTGCTTCGTGGAAGAAATTGGATTTAAAGTATACAGATTACCAACTAATGTACCAAAACAGATAATCACTTTATTTCTCTTAATAACTACATCGTTACTGAAAGAAACTGAATATCCATCTAAAAATAGTTTAGAAACTGAAATTAAATTCTTTCTAAAACCGGGTACATAAAGACAATTTCTTAAAACCAAATTTCTATTTCTACTAAAAGATAAGTAGACGTCTCCCACTACAACAGCCGCCACCTTAGTAGCATTGCCCATGTAGATGGTAATCTCTCCTTCAGATAGTCGTCGGGTTTGAACCCCGCAAGGAATTCGGACATGATCAGTGGCTCCGTCACACACCGGTGATGACCGCTAAACATGTTTCAACAACTAGAGCATGAGATATACCTTTGTTCTGATTCCTCGAGACAGGACCGATTCAGCTTCAATACGCGAGATGAAGCACTTGCCCTTGGCTTCTTCCATTCCGGCTTTAGGTCTCGTACTCGAGATTTATTCACTTTCTTTCTGAACCAACTTGTTTCTTCTTCTTCTTTCCTTGTTTAGAAGTAACCATTTTCAACATAGTGAATATGAGAGTTGTGATGAAACAATCCTTCTTGTTGAAGTTCAAGTTCAATGAGTTCGTAATGAATATAACCTTTTGTTCATATTGTAATTCAATTGCTCAAAACTTCTAGATAGTGTTTGGACGATCATATCGATTTGGGTTTCCCCATCTCCTCCAAGGATCTGTATCTAGTTCAGATAAGCCATCATCTTTAGGATATGATCCCTCAGGAGTACCCTCTTGCATGGTGGCTGTCATTATATTTCTCATGGCTTCTTGTCTAGAAGCCGCTGATGACCAAGAGTTCCTTGAGATTGTTCATAATATCATAAGTTGTTGGTAAATCTTGATCTTGATGTTGCAATACATTTGACATTGAGCGCAATCTACCTTTACCCATCTCTTATGATATTCAATCTCCTCTTGGGTAGATTCGAGCATCAGGACAAGGTTGTCAACACAAACAATATCGAGTTCCTTTTCCAATCTATAATTAGGTCTAGTAAGTCTATTATTTGAAGTATGATGGACGGTGGGTTGAAAGTCATCCTAAGAATCACAAATAACTTTTGGTCAGAACTCTAAATTTAGAATAATATTGATTCCTCAAACAATACTATTTTAAATTAACCAACACCTCAAAACACCGTGAATTTTGTATGTTAGTGTGGACGTATACAAATTCAACATTTGTAAAGGAGGGTTTTAACCCATTAATTTTATTATCTTGTCAACATATTTTGACAAATAAAATTAATAGTTGGTATCATTGGTCACACAAATAATAGCAGTGACTTGATGGGGAGGATACTATTAGATGTGTCTAAGTGTATACCATTACTTGACACTAAGTCCATTAATAAGATTATGCCCCTTCGTTGGGGAAGATCACACGCTCTTAATTAACTTCCTATAGTCATCCAAAAAATAGAAGTCTTTCTAGTGATCCACTAACAAGCTCATCAGAGGAAGGAAGGAAACAGCCGAGCTTGCATCACTCTAGTAATGGAGACCATGATTTACTTAAAATCCCTCACTTAGTTATTTATAAATGAGGAATTTTAACTATGCTAGCCTACTAAACTTGTAAACTAACATGCACACATAGCACAATATAAAAGCAATAGAAAATCTAATTTTCAACTATTATGGCTTTTATCTCTAGTTGTCCTCCGTGTGTTGTCATCCCAAGATCTTGCCATATTTGGCCACCGCATCGGGTCTAGTTAGCATCCATCTTGCCGCATCCTTGCCCTATGGTCCTTAGAAAGTTCCACGCTTTGCAAGATTAAATAGAATTTTACATTTTGATCCTATATTCCATAAAAGGAATGTACATGTATCAAAATAAAATCCTAATAAAACTAAATACAACTCCTGCTGTTTAAAACAATCATGCACACATAAATGCCCTTGACATGTCCAAGGGTCCAATCACACACAAAATAACTAAAATCCATAATAGTTGGATCCTGCCTAAATTATATATGACATGTGCATAATTAACCTAATACCAAATACCGGAAAAACCTAGCTCGATACCAATTGTTGGTTGCTACTCGAAAACCTAGAGGTTCCATTGTACAAAAATTTTTGTACAAAGGTCTAAACCTTTTTCCTAGCTACCATGTGTTCTTTTAAATTAAATTTTGGATGCCTGCGGAACTTAACACGTTTGATCCAAAACTTAATCTGTTTTTAAGTTTTGACTTGGGTCTCTCCTACGGACTTAACGTCCAAATCACCTTAAGTTATTAATTCCATTAAATATTAATTTCCATAATTGGTTCCCGATCTTGGGCACACGACCTTCTTGGATATGGGAGCAACCACCACCGACTAGACAAAACCTTTTGGAAAGCTAATATTTAATTTCCTAAAATAACTTTGGGTTAACAAAAGAACAATCAAATCACAAGGAAAAAAAGAACACAACATCAAAAAACATATTGAAATACTAGAATTGCTGTATTTGGTATTATTTCCATAAATAACTAGTATGATGAAAGGAAAAACTACTAGTTATACCTTCTAGAAAGACCTCTTGATCTTCTCGTGTTCCTCTTCTAACGGACGTTGTGGGCAGCGATCTTCCAAGATAGAAACCACCAACCACCTTCTTCTCCTCCTAGCTAGGTTCGGCCAAAACTAGGACGAAGAAGAAAACACCAACCAAGCTCCAAGAGTTCTCTCCTTCTTCTTCTTCTTCTCCAAGTAGTATCCGGCCGCCACAAGAACTCCAAGCAAGAGGGATGTTTCGGCCACCACAAAGAGGAAGAGAGGGAGAGGATGTTGACCGGCCACACCAAGGAATAGAAGAGCACTACAAGAAAAAAGCCTAACAACAACGATTTTTTACCGTTGTCGTAGCCCATTTAGGTTTTAAAGACCGTGTTTTAGACCGTGTTTTTAGTTTTTAAGCAAGACTTTGAACGGTATTTTGGAAAAAGCGTTGTCTTTTCTCAAAGACACACGTTGTCTTTGGCGTCTATTGAGGTCTTCAACAACACGTTTTAAACCATCTCTCGACAACGGTGAAAGTTGTCTTTGATAAAAATTAAAAAATTAATACACAATTTTCCAATATTATAAATCATTCAAAATACTAAATTTCAAAATAAAATTTAATATATAATTTTCTAACATTCAAAAATAATATCTATAACATTACGAAGAAATTTCATAAAACAAACAAAATGATAACACTATTAAAACAAAGGTAGAACAATATAACAGATTTTCTACTTAGATGCCTGGTGAGAGGAATTCGCTCCTAGTGCTCCTGTTAAAGTCTCTCTTTTTTTGTTTGTCGGCATTCTCGATTACTCTTGGGCACCTAATAAAGATATATATTACAAATTAGAAACTAGTGATTCTAATTGCACTGCATAAATGTTACATAACCATAAAAACCATTTGATCTAGTCATCTAACAGAAGTGCAAAAAGCGTTATCTATGTAACATAAATGGTAACCTCTTGAAACAATATGGTGGCTCTTAAATTTCTTATTAAGCAGAATTTTCATTCTATTATAAACCATGCAAACATTATTTTTCCCAGTAATCAAGCAACATTAATTCTAAAAGGTACAATCCAATGCAAACGTTCCCACACACTCCATATGATGCTAAGGAGTAAGTCATACATTAAATTTTAAAAGGGACCATTAAAGGAAAGAATGCCTTAAATAAAAATGAATCCAGAAAGTATCATTCCATATGCACTAATAGAAATCTTCGTTTATAGCCAACTGCAAATACATTTCATATTTATTTAAAATTTTAATAACATAATAAATCTAAAAAATTTATAATATTTCACTGAAAGATTAATTAAAATCACACCAGATGATAAGACCGAGCTATCATTCCTCCAAGTGTATCCAAGAATCTTTGTAATGAGCACGTTGAGACGGAATATGTCATTGAGTACATAAAAGCTCCCTGAGGTGTTGGAATCAGATGAAACATCTACAAAAATAAGCACCATTGATTAATAAGTCATTGATTAATTAGATAATGGAATATACAAATAGAGATTAATTAAAATAAATAAAGGATCTAACAATTACCACTATAATTGACTAAAATTAACAATCAAGAGCTAGGTTGAAGAATGTTTTAAAACATTCTTCAATGTATAAGGAAGCAACTAGAAGTGTTTAACATCTCAGGAATTGAAAATAATACAAATGCAAACAAATTCATAGATCAAATAAACAAAAACGGGACAACTCTTCAACAAATTTCTATAATCAAGTGATATAAACATGGCATAGACAGAGAAAGGAACATAGGAATACAGAGCAGTAGGTAAAAACATGTCTATTGAACTGAAGAAAAGCCACCATATCGTGTATGCTAACAATCACCAAATGGTTACTAATTATATAATTACCTGATGCTTTGTGGCAAGCAAGTGCAGTTCAAAAGGCAGCACCTACATCCAAAAACAAATGCTGAAAACATCAAAATTATGGAATCTATATTTTGCCAAATATAATCTTAGATGAGTGAACTACCATATAGTTTGGGTTTAAATATTTCCAAACACTAGCCAGACTTGACAATCAATTTCACATACAACAAAAGCAATTAAACTAAACACCTTAACAACGATTAACCAAAACCTAGTTATACACAATTGATAAACTTGCACCACATTGTCACACTATGAGACAAGATTAACAATCATGCATAAATGAAATACAAAACTAAACAATCAAACATAGATAAGAAAAGAACACCTAAGTTGAACAAGAAAGTAAACTAAATTAACTGAACATGAAACATTCAAAAGGAAAGTAAACTTAAACTATCCAAACCACTCTCCTGCGATCAACCATCAATCGACTACCTCCGTCATCACACGGAGACCCGGATTTGGAACACCAGCCCTAGTGGACAGCAACACAATGACAGAACCTTTGATTACAACTCTCAACAGCCACACAAAATTAAGAAAGAACAATGATGTACTGTAAATTGACACACTGAGATGCCACTTGCTTCTGCCGAAATTGTAGACTGAAGTTGCTGGAGTTCCTGCCTTCGGAACACCGTCCGCAGGAAGCCACAACACTGCTCAGTGATGGAAGCAGAAGAAATTCACCGGAGAAGAAGGGGCAGCCGGCTTCCTCTGTTGGAACCCGCTGCTTTCGGAACGCCGTCCGCAGGAGAAGCTACACTGAGGAAGGGATGAAGAGGGATGCTTTCCGGAGAAGAAGCCGCCGGCCAGCGAAAAGGAAGAAGAAGAGAAAGGGGCGTTGTGCCCTAGCAGACGCGAGAAGGAGATGCGAGCAGAGAGGAGAGTTCTACTGTGCTGTGCGTGGAGAGAATAAGGAGAAGGGTTTCTTAACGGGTTCGGATTTTGGGTTAAGGAGAGGGATCCGATCCGATTCATTAAGAGTATGAAATTGAACTTTTGAAATTGGACTTTAAGAAGTGGGTTGGGTTTAGGTATGGATTTGAGTTAAAACCATTAGAAGATGATCCCCTTCTTGATTGAGCTAGATAAGTCCAACTCTCCATTTGACTTGAGTCAAATATTCTCAAATTGAATCGGGTTTGGATCTATATCTTTCAATCAATCGGTTTGACTCGACTCGTGTCCATGACTCCTCTTTAATTCCCTACAAAAATCATGAAATAATGTCAAAATTAGGGAATAATTATAATAAGCTCACAAATATATCCTAACTCATGAATTATGATATTAAGTAAGATTTAAGTGAATGAGAGGATAAAAATGCTAAGTATAAGAGCTAAAATATCACATAAAAATGCTACTTATCACTCGTCGCCTGGCGAGGCTGCGCGCGGTGCTGCGGAGAGGGAAGAAATAAGAAATAAGTTACCTTTGAGCTCATCTTGGTTGTTGCGGAGAGGGAAGAAACCTGTCTGCGCTGAAGGAAAGAAGGGGGTGGGAGAGGGAAGAAAACGGGCGGCACTGCAAGGAGGAAACGAAAGGATCAGGAGGATCGCGTGGGTGGAAAGAGATTTGGAATAGGTCTAATATGATTATAATTATCATGACACTTACAAAATGTGTCATCATACACCATCTAATATGATATTTTTCTAAAAATTTAATTAGTTTTTATAAGTGTCATTATAATTTATTTATATTGACACTTTTTAATAGGTGTCATGAAGAAAGTGTTATAATAAATTATTTTTCTAGTAGTGGAGGAGCGTCTTTTGCGGAGGAGTCGCGAAGGAGGAGTCGGAGATAGGTTTTTCTTCGTTGAAGAGTCACAGAGAAGTGGGTTTTTAGGTTTATTTTCATGAAGTTAAAAAAACTGTTGTGTTTTTAGGATTCAACAACATTCAATAGACAACAGTTTAATAAAATTGTTGTATATTATCACATAAGCAACACTAAAAGATAATAGTTTTTTAAAACCGTTGTTATTTAAAAAATATTATGGTGAACAACAACAGTTTTCAATAAAATTGTTGTTAAATAGAAAAAAGACAACAATTTCTTGAAAAACTGTTGTCTATTAAGAAATAGGAGAGGGAGAATAATAGAGATTGTCCCTTGTGAACTTTATATTCCTTGGCCTTAGCAAATTAGGAAATTTAATTACAATAAAATTTCCTTAATTTCTTGACATGATTTAATTGGAAAAATAAAATAAAATTTCTCCAATTAAACTATATTGGCCTACCACATCAAAAATAAATTAGACAAGTTTTAATCAACAAATTAAAACTCCTAATTTGTCGAAAAATTTAAAATAAAATTTCTCTTCAAAAATCTCTTCATGGTTGATAAAAGGAAATTTCTATAATTTTAATTTAACAACATGTGAATAATTTTAAAGAGAAAATAAAATATCTCACCAATCTACAAATAAGGAAGAGATTTAATCTCTTTCTTTAATCTTTTGTAGAGAGATATTTTAATTTTAATTCTCTTTAATAAATTATATCTTCCACATAATAAAAAATTAAAATTAAAATCCTTTAATTTATACGGCCCCTCTAGCTTGGGTTCTAGGGCGCCCTGTAGGCCTTACCTAAGCCTAGCCAAGCTAGCTTGGTTCCCCATTGGCCGACCCCTATTAAATGGGTATAGAAAGTGGATAGGTGAGTATAGTACTCTATAAATAAGAGATAGATCCGAGGAGAGGATTTTGGTGTCGATAAAATTAAGCATCCCTGTACCCGAACACACAACTTAATTTTATCAATAATAATTCATTCCACTAGAGAACTATTATTGAACTACCACCAATCTCAAATTACATTTTTCGCTCCTTCTTATTATGAGTGTTAGTCTCCCGTATTTAAGATATCAAATGTCCACTAATTAAGGGTGACAATACCGACTCGAAAACCTCTGAGAACCAGACCGAAAAATCGTTAGGGGTTGGTAGTTGAGTTGTTCATGTCGTAATTGATAATATGTGTCGGTTCGTCAACTGAATGACCCAATTATAACCCGCGAACCCGTTTATAATTATAAATTTAAACTAAAATTACAAATTTAAAAAAGTTAAAAACCCTAAACATAGATATGTCCTATTGATTGCAATGTTGCTATGATTTATCATTTATGATATGGATTTTCAATTTACGTAGATAAATGTTATTTTTAATTTTTAATTTAATATGCAAAATTTCTTTATTAATTCAGGTCATGTTCGGGTCAAATGGGTCAAACTGGTTAAACGGGTCAAACGGGTCAAACAGGTCAAACGGGTCGGGTTCGGGTCAAGTGAAAATAAACAGATCAGGTTCAGGTTGAATAGTTTGACCCGAATTCATAATCAGGTCGAGTTCAAGTTGTCATTTTCCAACCCGCCAACCTGCCAACCCGAACCCATCAACCCGAACCCGAACCGAATTGCCACCCTTAGTAGTACCACTCAACCTTATCATCATGTCAGACTAAGTCCACCTGCAGGGTTTATCATGACAATCCTTATGAGCTCCTCTTGAGGACATTATCAACCTAGTATCTCTAAGACACAGTTTCCTTCTATAATCAACCACACACACTATAAGTGATACCATTTCCCAACTTATCGGGCTTATTGATTCATCGAACTAAATCTCACCCATTGATAAATTAAAGAAATAAATATCAAATATATTTGATATGCAATCGAGTACCTGATCAGAAATGTAGTAACAGTTTCCAGACAAAATAAGATGAAAACCATACTTGCGTAACATTGGTGGGATGGAAAGCAAATAGTAGTAGGATGCTTGTTCAAGCAATCGACCTGCCAAAATAATTATCTAGTTTTGTGATCTCGTAACAGCAAACTCATGCATGTAAAATGGAAATTGTTAGCGTTGATGGCAAAGTCTGATGGAATGATGACTTATGGACTTGCAACAATACAACAAAGAATAGTGAACATATATATACCAGTCGTGAAGGCATACTCAGCCGATGTCGTATCCTTTTCCCAGTCCTTCCATCTGTGTATCTGCCCAAGAGAAGATTATCAATGCAAAGTGGATACTGCAACAGCTAAACTAAATCATCCTCAGGCAATGCTATGGAATTATTCAGAATGATACATAATGTAATCCACTACTCTGTCACTGCAGATTCACCTTTGCTCTTCCAAGGACCATTATAAGAGCACTATTTACCACATGAAACACAACCAAAAAGAAATGTAAGGTTGCACCTACAATCGCAACTGAACATTTTAGTGAAAGCTTCTTAGATTTTGTTTACAATAGATTATTTTCAACCAAACAATCAGAGAATTGGAAGTTGCTATGCACTACTCACTTGGGGGCATTCAACCACTGAACCACCAGCAGCTAAAATCCTGCGCTTCAGGTGTGACTCCGTCAGCACCAACGCGAGCAGCCGCCTTTTATTTTCGCCAGTTGACTCTGCATCAGGGCGACATGGTCCTGACTAAACGTCAACAGCAAGGAGATGAAGCCAAGAATCATCAACTCTGTGAAAACCACAATGGATCACAGAGTTACAGTAATTCATCTATTCCGGATACCATGCACGTCGAAAGAGTGCTCCAATTTAGGTATGAACTTTCTGGTTTTACCGGCTTTCACCTTCTCAAGAACTTCAAAAAGAATTCTCTTTTGCCTCTTGATAAACCACTGACAACGAAGTCAAAGCAGATGTAACTGTCAATCATATGAGAAAATGATGCTGATGCAGGACAAGATGGAGTAGCATAATTCCAAGCTAGGAAAAAGATAAGCCATTCAAGGATCTGAAGTATGAAATTATCAGGACAATTTCTCACTTGCAGCCCCAGACATTCCAGAAACTGAAAGATGATTAATCTTTAAGATATAAACTGAGAATTTATAAAACCATGCTTCCTCGTGAAACATGACTGATAACTCATAAAGAAACCGCTTTCGCTGCATTTAATTTCTTGATGTTACTGATAACTCCCAAAGAAACAACAAAGCAAAATAACTTTTTGTATTCGCAAACCAAGTTCATCCTGATCAAGATAGTTTAGATTTTTTTTCCCAATACATACATACATAGATCAAGATTGAGACAAACGCCTCATAATTTTCCTTTAAAAATTATAGTAAAAAAATTAAATTCCTGAGCAACTTTCCTGTCAAGAAAAACAACAGGGAGATGATGATGATGGCCAACTCAAAAATCGAGCAATGGACCTGCCTATCCGTGAGCTACGCCATAGGACTCAAAAATCGGCCCAGCGTCGAAGATGGAACCTTCAAACGCCATGCCTTTCTTAGGGTTAAATCAGCCGCCCATGTTGCCGCTCCACCGCCTGCCTTGAACGTGCATCACCTCGTGCCGACGAAGGCGAGGTCGTGATTGCGGAGAGGTAGATCTCGCAAAGGGGAGATAGCGGGAGGGAGGGATAGGAGGAAGTAAGTCGATGCCCCTTCGTGTACGAGCTCCTAGATCTCGGTGTTGTTCTCTCTTCCTTGATTCCCTCATGTTGCCGACCAACCGTGCCATGGTGGTCGTGGGCGTCCTTCCTCGAGCCCTTGGCTTGGGGCGCCGAGAGGAAGGAGGAGGAGAGGAAGAGGATCGGCGGAAATTAGGGTGAGGAAGGAGAAGTTGCGGATTAAAGGTTCCATGTCAGTTATTAGTTTATTTTATGGAGGAACTTTAATTAGGTAAGTGAAAAAATAAATATTATTATTTTTTTCATTAACACGGGCTATTAACTTGGTTACTATCAACAAAAAGGTAGGTTCATAGACATCGGCTAAAAAACCGATGTCTATGAGCGAAAATCTGCGCTCATAGACACCAGTTTTTGAAAAAACCGGTGTAAAATACTCAAAGACATCGATTTTTGCTTAAAACCGTTGTTGTTCCACCGATGTCTATGAGGGTTTTTCTTGTAGTGAATCTTTCCAAACTTCGCATTTTTCGTTGACTCTACTATCACTGGCTTCGTCCCTATGCTTCTCATAAACTTGCACACCGTTCTTCACCCTGTGTCTTCCTTAATTACTCTCTTACGCGGAGTGCCTATTTGTGCTATGAGTCCTCTTCTGGAAAATTTTTTGTCTATCATCATGTGATTTTTTTTGAGTCTGAGTTTCCTTTTGCTAGTGGTGGTTCTAGTGCAGGACTCTTTCCTGAAGCACTGCGTAGTATGCTTCTGGCGGATTCCCGTGTTGCTGATTCTTCACCTATTTGCTCCTTTAACCCGTGTCTCGTACCACCGGTTTTTCACTAGCCAATCCCTGCTAAATCTCCACCGACAATAGCTCCACTCGCACCTGCTCCTCCAGTTCAGCCTGCTCCTAGCACCAAATCCCATCCTATGGTGACACGTTCCAAAAACAATGTCTTCAAGCCTCATCCTCGCTTTGGTCTCATCGCTATCACTAACGCTACTCCGTCTAAACGTACAACACATACTGTGGCTCTCAAGGATCCCCGCTGGTGCGCGGCTATGTCTAAGGAGTTCAATGCTCTCCTTCATAATGGAACTTGGGATCTTGTCCCGTCTAATACCTCTCAGAATGTCATTGGTTGTAAGTGGGTGTTTCAGCTTAAGAAAAAATCTGATGGCTCTGTTGACCGCTACAAGGCTCATCTAGTTGCTAAGGGATTTCATCAGCACCCATGTCTTGACTACACGACACTTTTAGTCCAGTAGCAAAGCCCACTACTGTCCGCCTTCGCTTGTCCATTGTTATTTCCAAAGGGTGGTCTCGTCGTCAGATGGATGTGAATAATGCATTTCTTCAATGTCAGTTAGATGACTGTGTTTATATGGCTCAACCGCCTGGGTTTGTTGACTCTAATTTTCCATCTTATGTTTGCAAATTGAACAAAACAATTT
Organism: Zingiber officinale; assembly: GCF_018446385.1. NCBI lineage: Eukaryota > Viridiplantae > Streptophyta > Magnoliopsida > Zingiberales > Zingiberaceae > Zingiber > Zingiber officinale. Next base: position 80,448,808 of record NC_056006.1, read on the forward strand.
ATGGTCTTAAGCAGGCACCACACACTTGGTACACCGCACTTCATCATTTTTTAATTAGTGTTGGTTTCGCGGCCTCTCTTGTTAATACATTGTTATTTATTTTCTGCTCAGGAGGTATCACTATGTATCTACTTGTCTATGTCGATGATCTAATTCTTACAAGGAATAATGCTAATGTCTTTCAAGGATTCATTAATCAGCTGGGTGTTCAGTTCTCTATCAAAGATCTGGGAACTTTATCTTATTTTTTAGGTGTTGATGTTGTTCCTCTCCAGGGGGCCTTTGTCTCTCTCAGAAGAAATATCTGCTTGATATTCTTACCAAAACCTATATGGCGAAGTCGAAACTTGTTCAAATGCCTATGGCCACGTCCACATCTCTGCACCTCTCTGATGGCTCCCCTCCCGCGGACGCTATTTTGTATCTCCAAGCAGTTGGTAGTCTGCAATATCTCTCTTTTACTCAACATGATATTGCCCTTACTGTTAATAAACTCTCTCAGTTTATATATGCTCTCTAATCTCTTCACTGAGGGTTGTTAATCGTCTGCTGTGTTATCTTAATGGTCCACGCTCTTATAATCTGATTCTCTGATGACACTCCTCTCTCTCTCTTTGCATGCCTATTGTGATGCAGATTGGGCTGGTGATATTGATGATCGTACGCCCACTAGTGCTTATATTGTGTTCCTAGGTTCCAACCTAATTTACTGGAGCTCCAAAATGCAGGGTTCTATTGCTCGGCTGTCTACTAAGGCTAAATATCGTGTCATTACCTCTACTGCTGTAGAACTACAATGGGTTCGATCTCTTCTTAATGAACTGGGTGTGGACACTGTGGCCTCTGCTGCCTCTATCTATTGCGATAATATTGGAGCTACGTATCTCTATGTAAACCCAGTGTTTCACTCATGCATGAAGCATATTGCTTTGGATTACCATTTTGTTCGTGAACTGGTTCAGAGTGGTAAAGTTCGTGTCTCGTTGTCTGACCAGTTAGCTGATGCATTGATGAAACCACTTCCTAGTGCTCGAATTCGTCTTCTTTGTTCCAAGATTGGTGTCTCTATTATTCGGACCGAAAATGTAGCTAGGGGTGATGTCACGTCTAGCGATCTTAGGTGGTCGTTGCTTGTTTCTTGTGATGGCATGAATACAGAAACAACACTCAACGCTAACACTAGGGATTTACTTAGTATCCACCTCAAGAAGAGGTGACTAATCAAGGATCCACACACGCACACCCTCCACTATAAAAATACTCCTTTGGATAACAAGGCGAGAAGAAGCCCTACAAGCTCATAGTACAAGAAAAAGGGATACAATACAAGCAAAGCTTACAAGATATGCTCAAGAAACCTAACCCTAGCTTCTTTCTTGCCTCTTGACTTGGACGCAGCCTCAGACAGAACCTTCAAGATCTAGCGTGAGAGCGTGGAGAAGTGGTTGGAGTCATGTGAAGATCGAGCTAAAGTTGCAAGGAGCGTTGAAGAAAATTCAATTTATCCTACGGCCAATCCCAATCGATTGGATTGCTCCCAATCAATTGAGGCTTGGATCGATCGGTCGATCGATCGCGAGCCGTTCTATCTCGGAAATCGACTTGGATCGATCCAGGCTCAGGGCAAACTCCTCATCAATCTTCCGATCGATTGGGCTCCCAATCGATCGGCCGATCAATTGGGAGGCTCGACCGTGAAATTCTCCCGATCGATCGATCGATTGGGAGGAGGATCGAGGGACTCACCCGATCGGTGTCATCGATTGGGCATAAACAATCGATGTGATCGATATGGGCATTCGATCGATCGGCGATCCAAGCTCTGTTTTGCCCAAAACAAGTCCAAGGTCCCTAAACCAACATCCGATCAACCATGGTTGGTACATCATAGCATCCGGTTAGGACTCCCTCACAAGTGTCGGTCATCGACCCACTTGGACTTATCTTCACCGGTGTCCGATCAAACACTTGATTTCGTGTCAGTCCTACCCTTTGACCTATGAAGCTTCCCAACACGGATGTCGATCAAACTTGATCCATCCGATTCCTGCGGCTTTCACTCACGGGACTTTCACTAGCTTCACTCACTAGGATTTTCCTTCTAGCTTCACTCACTAGGACTTCTCACTTGCCTCACCAGCCTCACACTTCTCACTCCCCTTTCACCGGGTCTTTCACAGCTTACTCACGGATTTCCTCCTGCCGGCTTCACTCACCGGGACTTTCATCTAGCTTCACTCACTAGGATTTCTCATCTGTCTGGCTTCACTCACCAGGACTTTCCTTTTGCCTAGCTTCACTCACTAGAACTTTCCAGTCAAGTATCCAACCTTGACCTACTTGACTCTTCTTCACAATCTATCCACATGAACAATTGCACCTGCAATCTCCATGTATTGTCAAATATCGAAACCCAAACATCAAGACTCGAGCTTGAACCAATTCAATCTCAGTCAACCAGGTCAACCTTGACCTAGGGAATATTGCACCAACAATGAGCCCACCATCTTGAAGGGGCTCATTATGGATATCTTCGAATATATGGATATCTTGCAATTATTAGGATATCTTGGAATATGTGGTGCATAAATATTAAGATATCTTTTCTATATATTTCCTTATCTTTGTATATGTTTCCTTCATTATTCTTAATTAGTGAAAACATATTCTTTCAATACCTATCTTCAATTCACAGTACATGAACTAATGATGCATGGGGTATTCAAATGGATTGGTAGGTGGCTTGATTTACTTGAGTTTTCAAAGAATCCTTTTGAATTTGCTACATCGGCAAAATGACTTCTAGAGTTTGTCAGGTTGGCATTTAATCTCTATATACTAACACTGTTGAGAAATTTGAAGAGTACGTAATCTTTTCAGGTTGAAATGAATTTTTAACATGAACATTGTAGAGATTCTTTTGTTTTTTTTGGGTGCTACTACGACTAGCTAATGTTGATTCAATTTAGCCCTCATAGCAATTGTCTTTTTTATTTCCAACACATGCTTATTGTGGTCACTATTACTAGAAAGAATTTTAGTAAGTAATCTGAAATACTGAAAGATTATCTTGATGGGATTTAATATGGATCTTATCACATGCATGTATTAGTTGTACAATGAGAGTAATTGTAAACAAAGAAAAGATTTGCGAAGAGCAATTGATGAATTTAAGGTTTTTGAATGAATGCATAAAAGAAAATAACGTACTGGAGAGTTTGTGGACAACAAATCGACTCAAGTTAATGTAAATCAACATAATTTATTATTTATTATCTTTTATTAATTCTTACTTGCTTATTTTTATATTTGTTAAACTGATACTAATATAAGGTATTGTAATATGAATAGAACAATATAAAGAGAGACAAAATGTTGATAATCAGTCTACTCAGCCTTCATTTAATCTCAAATCATGGTGTGATGTGGTGAGAAACCCATGTAAGGGGAGGTTGTATGGATTTAAACACAATCAACACTGTAGAAGATCATATAATGGAAGTTCCAATAAAATATGCTCCAATGAGAATAACAAAAAATTATCTCAAGAAATTGAAAACATGTGCACTACTAGCAAGAGGATGGAGGTAGAATTGTCTCAAGAACAACTTATCAAAGAAGGTAGCAAAAGAGAAGAAAATCTAAAGGAGATAATTCGTAAAATGATTTAAGAGGCAGGATATACAAATCATTTATATCCTGGAGGATCCGGTCCCTAGGAGCATTGTGATAAGAGAAATAAAGATTAATTTCTTTATTTTTGATTAATGGTTAAATATATTTAGATGATGTGAATATTTATTTATTTCAATATTAATTATATGAGAGATACTCTTTGCATTAGAAATTACTTGTTTGACATGTTGGTGCGGTTAGCACTAACGATTTAACCCAGGTTTTGATGAATGACAAATCAGGTTAAGTTAGTTCTGTTGTTGTCTGACACTTTGATCGAGTGTGCAGGAGAAGTCCGGGGCTGGCGATGTGCAAAGTGGAACCAGAAGTCCGTAGGTCGGGGACGGGGATAGCGCAGAAGTCATGGTCGACGGCAACGCTGCACGAAGTCCAAGGTCCGGTCCTGGAGATAGGCGGCGAGAAGTCCAGGCCGACAGGCTGACTGGCGTCCACGGCGAATGACCGGGCTGGCCGCAGGAGGTAAGTGAGGAAGTCGAGGGAGGATGACAGACGCCGCGTTCCGGAAGGAACATTAGGCGTCGATCCGGCTTAGATCCATTTGGATATCTAAGTCGAGATAGACTAGATCCGTCGAAAGCGGAATCTAAGTCATACTTGCTTATCTATAAGTGCCATAACAATCTTTCTTTGCAAAGGTAAATTTGCCTCCGAACGCTTTGTCTTGGCGGAAAAAGGTCCCAAACGGTCTGACAGGGGCGGCGGCCGCAGCGAGGGCTTCTCCCGATGGAGCTGGACTTGCCCGTCTCACCATGCCAAGGAATCCGAGCGCGCCCTTCATAAAGAAGGGTGAGGGGAGTGATGCAACAACGGAAAAGTCTTCTTTGCTCTGCGGCGGCCAACAAAGCTCCGACACTACGCTCCTTTCTTGTTGGTACTTGTTTTCATTTTCATTAGCATTCACCTGTATCCTTTTGTAATTATATTTAATTGCTAGTGATTGCCCAAGAAGTGGTCAAGGACCACGGCTTGATAAGGAATACATATCATCACAGAAGTAAAAATAATTGTGTTCATTTACTTTTCCGCTAACGCTGTTTTTTGAATCGATATTCACCCCCCTCTATCGAGCGATCACGGTACAAGTGGTATCGGCGGGGTTCGCTCGATTTGGTGCAACCACCAATCAAGCAAGGGGGTCGCTTTAAAGAAAAATTAGATATTGTTTGTCTTTTAAATAAAACCTTACGCCTTTCGTTTTTTCCCACGGTTTTGAAAAATACATCGCCATCTTTTCACCATTGTTTAGTATTTAAAAATATTACATTTTCAAAATTTTGAAATAATATTTTTTCAAATATTTTATTAATATTTTAATAATATTTTATTATTTTTCGAAAATAGTGAAATATTATTTTTTCAATCGCTAATCCAAGACCAAGTCTTGAGATTTTTCTGCTCTTCTCATGCAAGAATAATGACTCTTCAGAGAGGAACACCCCGAACCACCACCATACGATCATGAAGACTTCAAAGCGATTAATGGAATGCTTCTTAGGAAGCGTGAACATCGATTATATGTTAATTTTGAGGAAACCTTCTCAAAACTTCGAACCGAACAAAAGGTAAGTAATATTATTTGTAGTGTTTTAACAATATTTTATGCGATAAAGTACAAGAATGCATGAGCTTTGGACCCAATTGATCAAACTTCACGAGGAGCTCGGGGATCAAGTAAAATCGAATCCCAAGTTAGATCAATCGAAAAGCCCTCTTGAATTAGTTGCGGTTAGTGATATTTACCAAAATACCCCGCTAATAGTAGTTTAGAAAATATGAGCATTGATCATGTATTTCGAAAATATGTGAAAATAATGTAGTTGACAATAATTACAAAATACCCTAGGATATTATCTGATAAAACAAATCCAATTAATTTAAAAATTCAAACTTGAACCTAAACAAATCTGAAAACTCAAATGATAGAGATGACAAGGTGAATATTGATCTAGATAAAATTAATAAATTATTTAATAATCTAGACAATATTAATCTAGAAAATCCTATCCAAACCCAAGATAATTTAATTAATAAAAAATTAAATTTTAATGATAAGAATAATCTAATAAATTCCACTAATTATGTCAACTTAAAAATAAAGAAAATATAAATTTAGCAAAATTAAAATTAAATGTTAAAAATAACATATTAGATAAAGATAATCTAAAATTCAAAATTAACAATTAATATTAGATAATTAAGATTAAACTTTAAACATAAATTAAAAAAATTTAATTAATCAATTATTAAAATGAATAAAATGAATATTAAACTTAAAGATAAGATAATTCAATTAACCTAATAAATTTTAAGAAATTGAAAGAAAATTTAAATATTAAATATATAAAAGATAATGACTAATTTAATTAATTTAAAATTAAAAACATGAATCTAAATTACAAATTAAATATTAAATTTTAACCAAAATTTAACTAAAAACTAAATTAATGGTCAATAATTTTGGGGAGGCTCGTAGTCCAAAACTAACCTAGCGAGGTAACCTAACCAACCTAGAAGGTAACCCCCAACCTACTGGCAATGACTAGTTAAAGAGGGTTCAAGTTAACTTGAATCATGATGTAGTTTTTGATGATAGTACGTTGGGGAAGCTTGGGCATCGCATGTCTAGAAAGATATGGCTTCAATCTGGTGCATTTGGCCAAGTGGAACCGACCGAAGCTATCTTTAAATGGATCCTAACTAGTTAGATCAAGGTTTAGTACTAAGCTCCGTGGATAGGACTATTCGGAAAACCTCGAAGGCATGGTTACTCTAATGATGTCCAAGTGACTCACCAAGCTTAGAAGCTTATTCTAATAATGCCTATTTGTTGAGACCAAAGCTAAACCTAAATCTAACACAAGTTAAACCAAACTCTGTAATAAAATCTAATTCATCTCACAAAATTATAGGTTTCCCTGATTGATAATCTAGATCGGGTGAGATGAATAAGGATTAAATTAATTAATTTTCAAAGTAAATTAAAAATTTGAATTTCAAATTAAAATTAAAATTTGAATTTCAAATTAAAATTAAATTTTGAATTTCAAATTAAAATTAAATTTTGAATTAAAATTAAATTTTGAATTTCAAATTAAATTAAATTAAATTAAATAAAATTAAATTAAAAATTTTTAAAAAATTTATCTAAAATTAAATTATTTTAACTTAATTTTTAACCTAAAAATTATTTTTTAAATTATTATTTTAAAATTAAAAATTTAAAATTATTTAAAAAAAATTTATTATTTTAAACTATTTATTGAAAATATTTAAAAAATTCTTTAAAAAAATTTTAAAATTTTAAACTATTTTAAAATTCTTTATTTAAATTTTTAAAATTATTATTTTAAATCTTTAAAATTCTTTAAATCTTTAAAAACTCGTTTAAAAATTTTAAAAAATTATTTTTTAAAATCTTTAAAACTCTTTTAAATTCTAAAAAAATTATTTTAAAATTCTTTAAAAACTCGTTTAAAAATTCTTTTAAAAATTTTAAAATTCTTTAAAAACTCTTTTAAAATTTAATTTAAAAATTCTTTAAAAAAAATTACTCTTTAAAAATTCTTTTAAAAATTATTTTAAAATTCTTTAAAAACTTCTTTAAAAATCTTTCTTATTTTAAAATTATTTTAAAATTCTTTAAAAATTTTAAAAATTCTTTAAAAATTATTTTAAAATTTTTAAAAACTGTTTAAAATAAAAATTATTTTAAAATTCTTTAAAAACTTTAAATTCTTTAAAAATTATTTTAAAATTTTATTAGTGGGAGAAAATTGTAAAATGACGGAAAAATATTAATATATTAATTTTTGGAATTTTATTTTGACATTTTAATTTTTCGGAGCTCGGAAGTTGTGGGATAAAACGGGTCCGGAAAAACTGTTTAGGTTATCTGTTTTAATGAGAAAAGATTTATTTTTCTTCCTTTTACTTTTCTTTTTCTATTTCTTCCGTGCACCCGTCGAAACCACAAGACCATGAGCCCTTCACTCCTCTCCTCTTGCCTAGCCTAGCCACCTACCTGCCAACCACTGCAGCGCCGATCCCTGGTCCCCTGCAGAGTTCCTCCTGCCGAGGTCGAGGTCCAGCCCTCCTCGCGCGTGAGTCGAGAGAGTGTCTTACCTCTCCTTCTAGACAACTCCACTCACCGGCCGCATGCAAGCACTATAGACCCTTCTCCTCTTTCGAGCATCGACGATCAAGTTCTTTGCGCCGAAGCCGTCGCATCACATGGCTCCGCCTCGTGCTAGCCGGTACGCCCCTGTCGACCGGCACGGTCGGCGAGCCCACTTTGCCTTGCTCTCCTCCTCTCTCCGAGCGACACCTTGCCTCGACCCGCGGCGATCAGCGACGGCGATGTCGGATCGTGAGATCACGCCATGCGCCCCATCGCCACGCCCGCAGCTACGCATCGCGGAGTGCATCAGCCTCCATCCAGCCTTCTGTTCCTAGTCACTTGATCTTGGAGGTCACGGATTGGTGAGGTTTTGTGTATTGTGGGGTGTTTTTGGATTACGGCAGCGACCCCATCATGCAGCATCCTGTTCCAGCACCAACAGAGGCTAGGTAGTGAGGTAAGGATTAAAGAATTGTATCTTCGTTGTAGATTCTGTGTTGTTTGGGCTATTGTGATGATAGATTTGGATTTAGGTAAATTATTGTTAGAATTCCTAACTAGTTGGATTTGTGATCGTTTTGCAAATGGTTGTGGAGGTTTGAGTGCTGTTGCTTGGTTCCAGCTTTAGACCCAGCCGCTATAGCTCCAGTTGTGAGCAACGACATGAACGAATTTTTTTTGGGTAAGTTGTGCTATGAAATTCTTACATTTAGTATTGGTTTAGATAAGTTGTTGTGTTTGATTATGCATATTGCAAATCCTAATTTGAATGGATTAGTTAGGATTTATTGAGAAGTTGGATTTAATTTAGGAAGGTCGAGATTATGGTTTAGGGTTTTTCCCTAAATTATTCTTAAGGATTTTTATTTAGCTATTCGTTTAATTTGTAGCTAAATAAAAATGTATGTTTGATATCACAGGACTTTGACGCGAGACGAGTATCTCGGAGTCAGATTTGGACCATTTTATCGGAGGCGGGTACTTTTGACTTATGTCATTTGATATGCTTAGTAATTAAATTAACATGTTGTATTAATTGTGTTTCTTATCTGTTTCGGTTAATCATTACCCAAATCTTACATGCTTGATTGATTGATTTGTTTTGCATCTCAGGTATATTTTACCTGTTTATAGGGGTAGTGATATACCATGTTTCACCATGTCGGGACCTAGGTTTTATACCTTCATACCTTTGGATTGTTTTGGATTCGTTGACTTTTGATGCATTTTATATGTATATCGAGGATATTCTTGTGGTTAGTGCTGCACCATTTGCATGATTGCATGCTGCGATAGTCCGCTCCATTATTGTGAGCACATCGATTCACATGGATCATGACCACCAGTCGAGTGGTCATGGCATGACGGTGAGTGTGCAACGAGACTTGGAGGCACCGTTGGTCCATTCATGGTGTGACACACGTGTTCCGCAGGATTCCTCCCTCTTTTCTGGAGCAAGAGAGTCCCCATCTATGATTTGGGGTAGGAGGATAGGTGTCACCGGGCATCTCGTCACTCGGTCACCATCGAGGTGAGTAGTGAGTCCAGTGCTGTCACACCCACCCACTCCTCACTTTTGTATGAGATGATCGGTGGCGTCGGGGTGACAGACGCATCATTGGCATCAATCATATGCATGATGCATTTATTGCTTGTGTTTGTGTTTGCTGCATATGTTGCATATTGTTTGGATACCTATGTTTGATATGATATGCATGATTTCTTATCTTATAAATTGTTTGACCTTCTAGTACTAGGACTTATTCTCCTCTTATTTCGATGCATTCTTATCTTTCTTATCGGAGACATGATTAGTGCTAGGTGTTGTTTCTTTACTTTGCATATCAACTGCCTGCTGAGTGTTGGACTCACCCGCCTCCATTGTTGATATTTTTTGATGCGTCGGAGGAGTCGATCGCTAGTCCTCCTTCACTGACTGGCATGCGTCCACTTCCGGGATATGGTTTTCTTCTTTCTCTTCATTTTGAACTCGTTATGTTGGATTTTTGCTTATGGACATGATATAGATTTTATTATATCGAGGGATTTGGATTTGGTTTTATTCTACTTACTGGCGGAAGGCTGCTGGGGATTTGAGAGTGGTTTTGTGGTTTGAGGATGTATGTTAGTAGAGCTTAGAATCAATATTAAACTGGGTGGTGTATTGATTGGTTTGATTAAGTGGTGATTTTGTTATTTGATATTTACCATCGGAAAATTTTTGTTGAAGATTATGTGCAGGGAGATGTCTACGGAGATCGAAATTTTTTGGCTGGATGAGACTCTCGGTGTGACAATTTGGTGGAGACGGTTATACTTGCTATGTGTTTTGGATTTTCGAGATTTATTCGATACCAATTTATTTGGTATCGAGTACAATTATGATCTTTTGTTTGTATTGATTTTCGGTTTATTATCTCGATACCAATTGTATTGGTATCGGGGCGATAACACCTTTGGTGTTACGGAATTTATCGGACATGTACATGTATTCTAGATATTTGTTAGCTGAGCGTTTAGTCAAACTGGGCATTATCGGATTCGATATGGTTATTTTTCCATTTCAGATTTATTTGGATTCCAAGCGATGTACGTTCGGAATTTTGAGGTCAAATTGGGGACTGGACAGCGATGGAACATCTCCAGACGGCAAATAGGTACGATGTTTATTTTATGATAGTTAGGACATCTATTAGTACTTTATCTTTATTACCTGTCTGGTTGTTGTAGCCATATTACATGTGATGGGTTAGCTATTGAGCAGGGTTGACCTTAATAGAGATCAAGGATTATAGTCTCTGATGATTTTTTTTTCCATCATACCATAAGTAGTTTTAGCTGCTGTTACTACTAGTAGGAGATGGAGGCACATACCAGCCTCTGCTATTGTTAGCTGACTAATGGATGATACCTACATATTCCTGTTGACTTAGCCAGTAGAGTTTTTATACTCATATCTTTTGGATATTAGGATATCCGTTACGATGAAAATTGATCATTTGGGGAGTTATCATGTTTGATCATTGTTGAGAATGATTTGAGGTTGAGGAACATTGTGAGATCAGATATTGTGATGTGTTGATTTCTAATGATTTATGAGAGTAAATGTTATGTGGTTGTCTGATGATCTATTACTAGATATTTGTTTGGATGATCTATTAGTGGATAATTATTGTGATGATCTATTATTTGGGTTGTCGTTGATGGTAACATAGTGAGTGTCATGTATGATATTCACAGGTTTGATGATTATAGTTGGTGATCAGATTATAATCGGGTGCTAGAGAGTTTACGGTTGAGTGTACCTATGAATTTTAATAAATCTGGTTAGTTAACAGGATGATAAAGTTGATGTTTACTTCCTTTAATAGATAAGTAATGATTTGGTGTTTTGAATGTTAACTTGCTCTCATGGGGAGTAGATACTTATTCATCTGATATTATGTGGGTTGATATTTTTGAGGATAATAAAATGAGGGGTTCTTGATGTTCTTGAATTCTGACTTTATCTTTTGGGTCGTACAGATTTATACATATGATTATTATGGGTTTCTAGTAGATTATACCCGAGTGGTTAGACATACATGTCTGATTGTTTATTGGAGGTATTTGTCAATTAAAAACTATGTTGTGGAATGTGCACATATGTTTGAGTGTTTTATTGGATGTATCTTATCGATCTAATCTGAGTTATGATATGTGCGGATGTGTTGGGTGTAATATTTGAGGTATCTTGTTTATTATATGATTGTTTTGAGAGTATACTTGTGCCGATTATGATTTGTTGGAAGTATTACGTTGATTATACTCTTGGCATAGGTGTACATATGTCATGTGAGTGTTGTTGAGGTGTATTGTTGATTATACCTTTGTTGATATATGCACACGGGTTTGATAGGTATTGTTGGAGGTATCACACTGATTTATACCTCTGTTGTGAGTGCGTTTGGTGTGTAATAATTGGAGGATTATGTTGATCATACATATGTTGTGTGAGCAAGTGTGTCGTGTATTGTTAGTGCAAGCATGATTCTTATGTTGAATGCGTGGATGTAGGTGTCTGTGATTTGTCATTTGTTGGTTACCACAGCCATATTCTTATCGTTGGTGATTCACTACGATGTTGATAGATTTGAGGATGAGTTTGATTTGTTTACTAGGTTGTTTTTACATTTGGTACATCTGTCGACAGATATGTGGTTGAGTGATCTCGTGCAGCCTCTAGTTGGATAGTTAGGTGCCTTAGACACTTATGGATCGTTTGTAGTGGAGCGGAGTTTCTACATGTACATATTTCGGATTGCTTGTAGCGGAGCATTGCTCCCATATCTATTGCAGATACATGTTATAGATTATGTGTAGTGGAGTGATACTCCTACATATTGAAGATTTCTTGTGGTAGAGCGTTGCTCCCACAAATGTGGTATTTCCTGTGATGGAGCGTTGCTCTCACACTGGAGGATCTATGTTTAGATGATCTATATCGTTGGTGATCATATTTCAGACTTATTGTCAGAGATCTTATGGTTAGAAATGTCTGTGATATGGACATTATGTGTCATGATTTTACTATTAGGGTTTGGGAAGCCTTAGAGGTTTTCAGAGACTTGATGATTTTGGTATTCCCATGATGTTTGGATCGGTTTCCATTGTCTTTGTTGACGGTGTTGTGATCTATTGCGGATCCACGGTGAGTTACGCACTTCATCTTTGCATAGTTCTAGAGACGCTTCGATGGAAACGTCTAGATGTGTAGACCAGTAGTGCGTATTTTGGTTATCTTCTGTGAGATGTTTGACGGTCATCGGTAGGAGTATACCGTGGTTCCACAGAGATCGAGGTTGTTACCGTTGGGAGTAGACAGAGTTTATAGAGGGGCTCGATATTTCCGGAGATACGTTGAGGGTTCTCACGGATTGCTAAACTACTTACTTGACCGTGAAAAGCGTGAAGTTCATTAGACTGAGGATTATGAGATCGACCCGTCAAGTTTAGTATGGCTCGATTTGTTTTTCTCGGAGAGGACGGATATGTCCTCTAATGAGCAACGTCTGTGGTTGTCTTTGTTTTGACGACCGTAGCGGTAGTCTCCTATCTAGAGCATGAAGAACTACCTAGTACATGACTTGTGGTTGCCATTATTTTGCCTTGAAGATTTGGCGACATCATTCATATTACATTTGAGATTCTCGAGCATAAGTCTCTCAAATATATTTTTACGAAGAAATTTAATCTCCTCGGACGGAGATGGATGGAGTTCGAAGGATTTTGATTGTACCATTAGCTATCACCGGGGAGAGCTAATGTGGTTGTCGACGCGAAGAAGTTCGAACTTTAGCCCACCCAGTTGTGGACTTGATTTAAGATTTCTCCGATTTGGGTCTTGAGGCGTAAGGAATGAGGTACTACGGTTATCATGGTTGCATCGATCGTTGACGAGGACAAGCCCTAGGATTCGGTATATTTGTAATTTATTTACACGAGATAGCTTCCGAGGCCAGACCGAGTTCACGAGGGGAGAGTGTTACTTTCGAGGAAGATTATGCGATTTCGCCCATCTCATCCGTCTTATAGGAGTTACTGAGGCTCATCGCTCATGATTTGCTTTCCACCAAGGCGGTACCAGTATGTGCCAAGATTTGAGGTGTTTCTATTGGTGGAACGACATGAAGAATGACATGGAAGACATCGCGGATTTTGTAGCTAGATGTCTTGTTTGTCGCAAGTGAAGGCCGAGCACCGTGAGACCTTTGGATTACTAGCGGATTCCTATTTCGAGTGGAAATGGGAACATATTGGTGGTGGGTTAGCACGACGAGACATGATTTGGGTAATCATTGATCGATTAACCAACCACGCACTTTAGCGATCCGGAGGATTGACTGGACCATTGGCGATTCCGGTGTTTGCAGAGATCATCAGATTATATGGTGTTCGTTGAGTATCATCTCGGATAGAGATCCACAGTTCACGTCTCATTTGACAGTAGTCTGTAGGCCTTGGGCAGCTTCTTCTGTTGTCCAATCCATCATCCGCATGGGCAGATCGACGGACCATTCAGACTTAGAGGACTCTTTGAGGTCATGTATGATGGATTCTGAGGGGAGGACCATCGTTAGTAGAGTGCCTACAACAACACGACTTTCATTTGGCTATCAGATGTGCCAGGTGCTAGGATAGACCTTGTGGACACCCGTCCTCCAGGATGAGGTTGGAGCAGCAGTTGGGACCTCAGAGCCTCGACATGAGCATTGAGTTGGTGCGCATTTCTAGACGGAGGATGTTAGAGGCGGGGATCGCAGGTGTTATGTTGATCGGAGACGCACCTTAGAGTTCTCTGTTGGTGACCATGTATTTCTCTGACCCACGAAGGGGTGAAGAGATTTGGCCTCGAGAAGCTAGCTCCGCGACATTGGCCTTCGAGATCTTAGAGGATCGAGCGGTAGCTATGATAGCCACCACCTATCAGAGCACGATGCATTCCACGTGTTGCTTTGAGGAGATACGCATTGACCCAATGCGTGGACGGCGATTCGACGTCACTTATGAGGAGGTTCCAGTCCTTGGACGGAAAGCGGATTCAGGAACAAGACTATCATGGTTAAAGTCGGATGGCGATTCTGACGAGGAGGCTACTTGGGAGCTCGAGGATACTATCCGAGCTCGATATCCCCATCTTTTCACTTGAGGTATGTGATTCAGTTTACCATTCAGCTTTGTTAGTACTTGCTGATGGTAGATAACAAAATTTGGGGACCAAATTTTTATTAATGGGGAGAATGTAAAATACCGAAAAATGACGAATATTAATATTAAGGGAATTTTTCGAATTTTTGGACATTTTGAATTTTTTTCTTGCTCATGGACGAGTTGTGCGGATAAAGCAGCGGAAAAGCTTGTTTAGGTTATCTGTTTAATGAGGAAAGATTTATTTTTCCTTTTACTTCTTTTCTCTATTTCTTTCCCGTGCACGCCGGCCGAAACCACCGACCCTTGCCGACGCCTTCTCCCTCCCTCCGACTCTCCTCTTGCTTGCCCTAGCCCCATACCCGGTCCTCAGCCCGGCCCGTGCCCATCCTCAGGCCCTGCTGAGTTCCTCTACTCCTGGTCCGCCTTCCGTGCGTCGTCGACCGGAGAGAGTCTCTACTTCCTCCTAGAGCCACTCAAACTGGCCAGCGCGGCCACAGCCCTAACTCTTCTCCTCTTTCGAGCACCACGGTCGATCGTTCTTTTTCCGATCGTCATACAGCCGCCGCGCGCTTCTAGCTGCGCCTGACCCTCTCGCGGGGGAGCCACTTTCCTCCTCTCCTCAGTCCGGCGAGCCACCGCGGACACCCTTGCTCTCGCCGACGCCGCGATCGCACGCCACTAGATGTCGATGCGAGATCACGCCATGCCTAGCAGCAGCGCCCGGAGGCAGAGCCGACATCATAGCGATGCACCGCCTAGCCTTTAGCCCACGTTCTGATCTTGGAGGTCACGGATTGGTGAGGTTTTGTGTATTGTGGGGTGTTTTGGATTCTGGCTACCCAGCATCCTGTTCCGGCACCAACAGAGGCTAGGTAGTGAGGTAAGGATTAAAGAATTGTATCTTCGTTGTAGATTCTGTGTTGTTTGGGCTATTGTGATGATAGATTTGGATTTAGGTAAATTATTGTTAGAATTCCTAACTAGTTGGATTTGTGATCGTTTTGCAAATGGTTGTGGAGGTTTGAGTGCTGTTGCTTGGTTCCAGCTTTAGACCCAGCCGCTATAGCTCCAGTTGTGAGCAACGACATGAACGAATTTTTTTTGGGTAAGTTGTGCTATGAAATTCTTACATTTAGTATTGGTTTAGATAAGTTGTTGTGTTTGATTATGCATATTGCAAATCCTAATTTGAATGGATTAGTTAGGATTTATTGAGAAGTTGGATTTAATTTAGGAAGGTCGAGATTATGGTTTAGGGTTTTTCCCTAAATTATTCTTAAGGATTTTTATTTAGCTATTCGTTTAATTTGTAGCTAAATAAAAATGTATGTTTGATATCACAGGACCATTTTATCGGAGGCGGGTACTTTTGACTTATGTCATTTGATATGCTTAGTAATTAAATTAACATGTTGTATTAATTGTGTTTCTTATCTGTTTCGGTTAATCACTACCCAAATCTTACATGCTTGATTGATTGATTGGTTTTGCATCTCAGGTATATTTTACCTGTTTATACCTGCTTATAGGGGTAGTGATATACCATGTTTCACCATGTTCAAGACCTAGGTTTTACCTACGCATACCTTTGGATTGTTTTGGATTCGTTGACCTTTGATGCATTTTATATATATGTGGATTAGGTCGATATTTCTTGTGGTTAGTGCCATGCACCATTTGCATGATTGCATCTTTGTCATATAGTCCGCTTCATTATTGTTGAGCACATCGCCACTACATGGATCTACCACCACACACCATGGTAGTGGGTCAGTTTGGGTCTTGCGGTGCTCTCTTGGTCCGCTCATGGGTAGTGTGACACAACGTGTTATCCGGGATTTCTCCTTTAGTGACTGGGAGTTGAGCATTGGCCTCCCCATCTATGATTTGGGGTAGGAGGATAGGTGTACCGGGCATCCGATCACTCGGTCACTCATCCGGGGTGGTAGTGACGACAGAGTCATTATCACACTACTCTCGGCCTCTTTGTATGATGAGAGGTGACGTGACGCATCGATTGGCATCATATGCATGATGCATTTTATTGCTTGTGCGCTTTCATATGTTTCTATACCTATGTTTGATGCATACATCTCTCGCCTCGGATTGTTTGACCTTATACTCACTATTAGTCAGTATTCTCTGTTTATTTCAGATATCTCTATCTTTTATCGAGTGAGATTACCTGAGGTTCTTGACTGTTGGACTCACCCGCCTCCATTGAGTGGAGATCTTTCCAGAGGAGTTCCCGCTAGTCAGCAAGTATCCCCTGGACTTCCGGGATATGTTTGGTTTTCTTGGTTTCTTTTTCCATGGTTTGAACTCGTATTATATTCTGATTTATTTATGGACATGATATAGATTTTATTATATCGAGGGATTTGGATTTGGTTTTTATTCTACTACATGCCGCTGGATGGCGAAGAGGTGAGTTTCGTCGGAGCTAGTGTAGTTGAGTAGGGTGGTTTTTGAGTCAGAGTATTACTACTTTGTTTGATATATATATATAAATTGCGTGGTGATTGATTTTATTATTTTTGTTTCATGTACATGGTGAGTATTTAGTGCTGAAAATTTTGATTCCATTCCAGAGATCTTTGAAATTTTTCGGACCAGACTCTTCGGAGTGACAAATTGCTAGTGATTGCCCAACGAAAGTGGTCAAGGACCACGGGCCTTCGAGTAGGAGTCGTCACAGGCTCCGAACGAAGTAAAAAATAATTGTGTTCATTTACTTTTCCGCTGCGCTTATACTCTGTATTTTCGAATCGATATTCACCCCCCCTCTATCGAACGATCACGGTCCTACATGACATATTTTCAATTTGTTTGAAATGTGTGATTGTTTAAAGGATTATGTAGATGAGACATATAAAATAATATAAATTTAGTGATAAATATAAAAATAAGATTATATGCGTGTCTATAAATAAACGGATTTGAAACGAATTTATAATCAAAATTATAAATGACTTTACAAACAGATTAAAATTTATATTTGTTATGTAATTTAAGGTAGACTAATGATAGATTTAAAACAAAAGTAGAGATGAAATTTGTATTTGAAATTAATTTCATTTGGTCAAATAAAATAGATTCATAAACAATTTTTCAATCTGTTTTTAAAATAGGTGGCGTTTGTTTGGTGGGTTTATGAATGAGGGAATGGAATGATAGTAATATAGGATGTATGGTTAATGGGTTTGTGAATAAAAATTTTGGTATCATTCCTAAATAATTTGGAATGACCAAAACCCAATTAAACACATGGGTTTAGAATTGATTCCTGATTCTTAACCTTTGTCTTGTTTTTTAAAAGCCCCACTCCTTTGCACTAAGCGCACTTCAAGATTGCCGGTCGTCTCGCTCCTTCATCTTCAAGATAGTGCATCCGGTTCAGGTGACCCGCCCATCGTGTTTGTTTGTTTCGCTCTTGTCAACCACCAAGTCTTGGTTTGCAAGACAAGCAACAATGATTGTCATAGCTTAGAAGATACTTGTCGAAGTCTCCTAAAGGTGTTAACAGGAAGGAAAGACCTAGTTGCAGGACCTAGAGTTGGGTGAAAATCGGGCGAGGAGCCGGCTGAATCACAGTGAGTGTCACAAGCGAGAAAAAAGGAACGTAAGAGCCGTTGAGGAGCTGTCAAAGGTGAGGACTGAGTGAAATCCGGTGACTAATCACCTAGCACTGACCAACCTAAGTGACCCTGAATCCGAATAGAGAGACTCTGGTAAGAGCTCAGTGAAGAAAACTCGAAGCAGTGAGAACCTCCCCTGGTAGATGAAGCTAGGCTAGAAACTGAAGAGGGAGCGGTGTGGCCGGGAGAATCTAGTAAGGGACAGACAAAGTCCAAGTAGTCACAGTAGGCGGGGCTGTACTTGTTAAATACTTTGGTTAACCCAGAAGGAAGTCCAATAGGCGAGGCGTGATCAAGGAGGAGGCAAGCAAGAGGTCCTAGTCAAGGGTCAAAGGATTTGGGACTTGGTGGTCCCCAGTCATGCTAGTGCAAATGTACAACATGGTAGGTTGTGCAAGGCGCAGCTTGAGAGGCTTGGGACTTGGTTTTCGATTGATCGATGGATCGATCAGGCTTTCAAAATCAAGAGTCCAACAACGTAAAGCTCCGGGCTTTCCCCCGAATGTAAACGATCCGCGATTTTAACGGCAATCGCATCCAGCGATCGATGCCTTCTTCAATCGATCGATCTTAGCTTCGCGATGACAATCGATCGGACGCGTAGCGTGATCAGGCAATCAATTCCGATTGAGTAGGGGTGCAATCCTGGTTTTAAGCAGCATAGATCCGCCAGCAGCGGCGCCTCGGTACCAGGAGCCCACGAGACAGGCGGCAACTTCGTCGATCGGGATCCAATCCGACAGATTCGATCGATGGAAGGCTGCTCTGCGTCAATCGATGACTGCTGCCACGCTATTGTATCTACTGATGCGTATCTTTACACTTCCGAACAACACATTCCACACTGAAGGTTCTTGGAGGCTGAGACGTCTCTTCCTCTTGGTTTCTGAAGTCGTTAGCAAGAAGACATCTGTGTTGCTGCTTTGCATATTGATTTAAGCTTTCCTTGTATCGCCTGTTATCCTTTGGCCTTTTGGTATACCTATAAGGGGTCGTGGGGCGTCGTGAGTGGTGTGATCCTTGACTAGTCACCTCTTGTGAGGTGGATTACCAAAAAACCATCGTGTTAGCGTAGCTGTACTGCACGTGATACTATAAGCGAGCGACGAGACTGGATTTACGGCGAGGCGAAGCGCTATTCTGCTGCTTTTGGTCCCAACAAGTGGTATCGGAGCAGGTACCGCTCTGCAGAATCATCACCGGAAGGGTCAAGCATAACAAGAAGAGCTAGAGAGTGAGTTGAAACAAAATTGTCAAAGTCAAAGAAATTCAAAAGCTCAACTTCTACAATGGAATTCCGAGATGGGCTCGTCGGACTCGACACGAGGGTGGCTCCACCATACACTTCTACGAGCTCTATTCTTGGAAATCAAGAATCAAAATTTTCTTATGATGGAGATAGAGCAATGGTTTGCTGTAATGGAAGGCTTCGAAGCTCCAACAAAATAACAAAGGCAAAATTCTCAAGAAGAGCAAGTGGAGCTAAGAGCAAGTCCAAAGGGGCTAATGACAAAGTGACCAAGCTTTTGGTCAATGTACACCATCCTTTGCAAAGTCGAGAATTTGAAGATGCAGGAATTATGGAGTAAAATTGGCAAGCTTCATGAAGAGGTTATTGCAGAGAGAGAAGAATCCAGAGGTGACTCTTTGGAGCAAGACCAAGAGGGGACTCCTCCGGTTGAGAGATGCTCAACTCCAGAACCTCCGAAGAGAAGTCGAGAAGAAGAGCTGTCTTGGGGTGCATGAGAGAGAGCAAGGAGGACGCATACCTTATTCCATATGCAAGATGATGAAGCATCCACCTCTAGGATTGAGGGGAGAGTAGATCAAATGAATCGGACAAGAGAGGCTCACACATCCAGAGAAAGAGAAGATGGTGTCCACCCAAAAATTCAAGAAATATCAAATGGAGGATCAAGTACCCTACACAAGAAGGTATAAATGTTTCAATTAAAAATAAAAATCATATAATATGTTTTGAGTTGGAGTAGTGGTGCATTAAACTACAAGATGTCCCAACTTGGCGAAAAAGAAGTCAGTCAGGGAAAAAGGGCAGGAGAAAGGAGACCACCCGGACAAAGCAAGGAGTACATCAGAGCAACATCAGGGTGGTGCAATATCGTCCAGTCATGCCCCAGATAAGGCTCAAGGAGGCACTAGTCAAGAGGGAGCCTCCAAGGTAAAATGGAAGGTATACCCCTTTACATTATGGTAAAAAACATGATAGTTTCAATTTTTATCATTTAATACTCATAATAAATAGATGAGGAAAAGGCCAGGGAGCCAACTACAAACTAAGGTTAGAAGATAGATAGACATTTGGCAAGAACACTAAGGATAAATGATAAGCAAGCCAAGAATAAAAAAGTTCATGGATCAAATGAAAAATCAAATACTAAGGACTTCGTGAAAATCAAGTCTTGAGGTCAAGACTTGATAAATTATAAAAGACCCTAAAAAGGATGGAAAATATCCAAAAAGGGCAAAATGAGCTAGGTTTAGAACAACAAAAGCCATCCAATGACCATAGAGGTTTGGGATACAAATCCAAAGCTAAAAAGGATGTGCCTAGTTATCATAGGGTTCCATATAGTATGGGACCAACCCTAGGTGTAAAGGTCAAGTCAAGAATACTAGGGAGATTCATTCCTAAGAGTATTTTTGCAATAAATGTGACTAACACTTTAAGTCTAAGAAAGTCACAAACAAGGTCATAAGGGAGCTATCCCTAAGGTTGACCTAGAAAATGTGACCAAGGTTTCTAAGAAGCCAAGGTCACTAGGAAGGTATCTAGGAAGTTATCCCTAGTGAATACCGAGCATCCAAGGGGCACCAATAGGTGTTGGGTTCCTAGGAGCATTCTCTCACTCTACAGATGATGGTAAGAGAGTGTCAACTTGAAGAAAGAGTTAACCCAACTTTGATTGACATTTCAAGAAGAAGTTATTATTAACCTTGAAAAGAAAGGATGTGTATTGTTACTACTAAAGAGGTAAAAAATTGAGAAGTCTCTGATCTTATTTTAAAATGGCACATATTGGGAAAACATAAGAAATACCAAGTTAGGATTTTGTATTTGCTTAGTAACTTCAAATCTAAGCCTTAGCAGTTTGGCATTTTCAATTAGTTAATATGCCAATTTGGAAACTGGAAGATTCTCGCAACTTAGCTGGGATTAAGGATACTTAGATAGATAAGGTAATTTGTAATTTATTTAAAATTTACTATTAGATTATTAATTAGGATACTATAGCTAGTAATCAGGTATATTAACTTGATAATTCATATTTGACTTATTATTATTACAAAATACAATCATTACAAAATACCTTTTCTTTGTCTGTGTTTCTATTGATGTTTAATTCATATTCCTTAAAGCAAGGACAAATGACATTTATCAATAAGTTAACAAGTGTTGTCAACAAGTGGTATTAAGTAACATCCAAGTGGATGTTCAATACAATATCCAAAATGCCTAGATATAATACATGATCCCTAGATTGAGGCAAAACCAAACTTTATATCTCACAAAGACTAATAAGATGACTTGTATGTGTGTTATACAAGTGAGATGTTAGATGATGAACAAAACTCAAGATGTTGATTTGCATTCTTTTTGAGTTTTAAGTTCATCAAACATAGTTATGTGTGTTTCCATCATTGCTAATGTACAAGTAATGTGCATTAGCCCAAGGAATATGGTGGGATATTGGTTTTGAAAATGTTTTAAAATAATTTTAGAAAACCTTGTGGGGAAGGCTATCTTTTGATAGTAATCACCATTGAATAGATAGACACAAACTTGAAGAAAACACTAAAGTTAACAAGTTCTCAAGTTTGTGTCAATCTTTGAAAAATATGATGTATTTTCATAGAAACTATTTTTCCATGATAAATTATACCCTAAAATAATGTCTACACAAATTTTACGATTTTTTGAATTTTGTAGAATTTTCTCTGGGGTCTTCATTGAATTTTGATCAGGTACTCGCTAGACTCGATCGAATGGATGGAATCGATTGACAGCGTGTTTCATCAGCCGATCGATTGACCGATTAGCAGAATTCGCGCTCATCGGCAAAAGACCTCAAGATCGATCCGGAGACGATAAAACAATTCCAAGGAGGACTGGATGTAACCCGACTCAATCATAGCCGATTGGTTTGGGTACTGTTCATCCTTGAACCTATTTTAGTCTAGGTAACCATTCCAAACCGAAAATATTTGTATATAAAGGGTGGTTCGGTGGAAAACAAGAAAACACGATTGGTTAAGGAAGGTTGAAGTTTAGGTTGAGGTTTGTTTCAAATTTGAATATTTGAACCTCAAAACTTAAAATTTTTCCTAAAGGTTTAGGATTCCAAGTCATTGTTGGTGCAATGAGACCATGTCTTTAGGGAGAGGGACTCTTTAAAGGCATGAAATTATTTTTCATGAACCTTGGAAGGTGATCAACAAGGTTGAGCGTTTGAACTTGAATGGGGAGTGGATATCCTCATTGTTCAAGTAGCCGATAATGCTCAGGATGGGTTTGCCATCACATTTACATTAGCGAAAGGACCTTCATTATCGTGTGTTGATCACTAGCATGAAGTGTGTGACAATGATTAGCAACCTTCGTGGAGAGAATTTGGTTGATGTGCCCAAAAATGGAGAATGAACAATATGAAATGAGTTCAGTTATACCAGGAGTTGTGCCAATCTAGGGGGAGATGATGGAGACTTGTAATGCTATGGCTAGAACCTAGGCGCATGAGTGCATGTTTAGCCACGGGAGAAATGGCTTAACATTGTGTAGTAAGGCGATGCTATGGGAGTTGTTGGTGTAGGTCCCCCGTCGTGTATCAAGTTGACTGGTGATGGCTGACAACATTGGTTTTGGGTGTGTGGTCGCGAGTGTCAAGACAAGGTGAAGAAGGCGACATCGATACTAAGAGAGATGAATGACCAGATAGACCTAGGAGACCAGTAGGCGCGAAGCTAGGTGAGCGAAGTAGGCGGAGGCTAGGTGAGTCAGACACTCGGGTTGAGAGAAGCCAGCTAAGAGCTAGAAGCTAACTCGTGAAGGCCTGTATCTCGTCACGGTAGGAAGTGAGGTGGAAGCTGTGGTGTGTGAGGAGGAAGTGGCCGGAATGAGGGCTGTGCTAAAGTTACGAGCTAGCGGTGAAAAGGTGAAGCTGGGTGAACTCACGCTCCCGTGAGTGGAAGGATCTCACGAAGATCCTAGTTGATGTTTAGTGTCTGGTGAGCCGCCAGTGAAAGACCCGGCGAGACGGTGAAGTGAAGCACTCGTGGGTTGACCGGAAATACAGGTCTGACACCGGTTGCTATATGGAGGATCACCACAGGCGGCATGATCTCGACAAAAGAGTGAAGCTAGCGGTCCGAAGTTCAGGAATAGACGATCGCAGATAAGGTCATCCATTCCGTCCAAGTGGTAGTCAAAAGGTTGGTTTGGGCAGAAGGAGTCAAGTAGGTCGTAGGAGGACGATAGAAAACCAATGAAAAAGTCAAGACGGCCAAGGGAGTCCTAGTCAGGTCTAGATGTTGAGGAGACATGCTGATGTTAGCATGCATGTGAAAGATTGTTAACAAGGATGCTACCTTGGTAAACCAAGGCTGCAAAAAGCTGGATGAGAACGATCAAACGTTTTCGCCTCCTCGCTCTCCTTTCCGTTTTCAGTTTCCACAATATAGCTCGAACAGACAGAGATCGAGGATCGATTCGGAGGTCCAGCGAGGTCCCAACCAGCCTGCGATCGGATCGATTCCCAATCACGGATGATCACGACCGTGATAATTAACGTCGATCCTTCATCAGTCCGGATCCCAGTCGTCCCGGTCCGCTTTCCCGCTTTTCCTGAGTACCTGAGATCGGATGATTCGATCAAGCTTCGTCGATTAGATTACATCCGGGAATCGACTGGTTACCATTTGAAATTGAAATCGCCGTATTTGTCAACTTCGTTCATCTCGCGTATCACGACGACTGACTCCACACCTCTAAGCTCAGATCGCTCTTGAGTTTCCCCTTGGAAGAGGCGGATCAGCGAAGAAGTTAGGTTAGGTTGTTAGGTTTATTTGTATCTTGTAAGCTTTTTATATTCCTCTCTGTATTGTATTAGGTTGTAGGGGTTCCAGCGGTATTTACCAAGGGGTGTTGATTATTATATAGGAGAGTGCGTGGAGTGGATCCTTGAACTAGTCACCTCTTGTGAGGGTGGATGTAAACCATCTGTTAGCGCTTGTTTTATATTTCCACGATATCTCTTGAACGCAGCAACGAGCAAGCCCGGACAGACCTGTGGCACCCAGCCCCCTCTAGCTACTTTTCGGTCCCAACACATCGCCGCCTCCTCTTCGACTTCGACTTCGTCTTCCTCCCCTGTCACCCCATTCCACAACAAGCTAGGAAGCTCAAGGTAACCCTTAACCCTAAACCTTTATTTCCTATTCCACAAAAAAAGGGGGTGATGGTCTCACTACTGATGAGCCGGCGAGGCAGCCTCCTGAGCGGTTGCTACCCCACTAAGCAGCAATGTAGCCATTGCCATGTTCACCTCTTCAACAATGGTAAGGATCAACCATTTTTTTATTCATTTTTTGGGATTGGGATTGGATTAAGTGTGGTTTCATGGTGTTTAAGGATGTTATGGTTTCAAGATTTTTTTTAATGGTTTCAAAATCTATATATGTTACCGATGAAACTTAAGGATAGTAGCCATTAGTGTAATTTTGTTTCTGGATACTCAAGTATAGTAGCCATTAGTTTTGTTTTAAAACAAAACATTCTTTTGTTTTACATTCTGGATACTCACGTTCCTTTTATTCATCACAAATCTTAATCCAAGTAGTGAGTGATTAGTAAAACCAGAACTAATAATGAAACATTTTAAATTATGAGATTACTACAACCTATAAACTAAGAGATCAACTTGAATTAAATTAATAATGGCAATATCTCTTTTGAAAATGAATTGACTTTTTTATTATGATATTGTCATTATAGATTGTATTTTTTTTCTAATTTTATCAAATTCATAATGGATAGATTCAAAAGGAGTGAGATAGGGGTTAAATTAAGTGAGTTTTCTTATTCTATATGTAACCGCTTATGTTAATTTCTCTTTATTGATATGTAGAAGATAATCACACGTATTCATACTGCTAGTAGAAGACGCAAATTTGAAATATTCAGATTATAACATCAATGGTGAACATGTTCAGTGTTGTATATGTTACGTGGTACCGATTGTTGTTGTTACATTTGCATATTATGAGGCCTCCACTTAAAACCAACAAAGAGAAAACGCTTGAGAGAATGAATTGGGTGTTTAGACTCACTCAAGAATCTGGTATTGCTTGTATTAGTCAGCTTCGAATGGATAGACGCACTTTTGGAATATTATGTGAGATGGTAAGAGATATTGGAGATTTAAAAGACACCGAAAATATATCTATACAAGAAGTAGTTGGTATGTTTGTGTATGTTTTGGCTCATCACAAACAATCGTCATTTCAATAGTTGCATTCTTGCAATCTTGAAATCGCATTCCATTTTGCTTAAAAACCAATTCCTATTACTGAAAATTGTCAAGACGATCGTTGGCAGTATTTCAAGGTACTTTGCATTTGTGTTTCTTAAAATTATAACATATTGAAAAAAACCACCTTATTTATTGTTTTCTCAAAATATTTAAATGATAGGGTTGTTTAAGTGCTTTGGATAGTACATTAATCAAAGTCACGCCTCCTTCTGATCAAAAGCCTCGATATCGCACTAGAAAAGCAAATATAGCTTCAAATATATTTGGTGTTTGTTGTCCAAACATGCAGTTTATATATGTTTTACCTGGATGGGAGGGTTCTGTACATGGCGCTCGTGTGCTTAGAGATGCTATAATTAGGCCTGATGGTCTTAAAGTTCCTCAAGGTACAATTGGTCTTGGACTAGCTAGTTAGATTTTCAATATAAAACTTCATTCAAACTCATAATTAATACAAATCATTTTTTTTGTATTCTTGAAGGTTGTTATTATTTGGTGGATTCTGGATACTGTAATGTGGATAGATTTTTAGCTCCTTTTCGAGGCCAACGGTACCATCTAAATAAGTTTCACGATCACCGACCACATACATCCGAAGAGTATTTTAATATAAAACATTCTAAGGCCAGAAATATGATTAAGAGATGCTTTGGGTTGCTAAAAGGGCGATGGAAAACATTACCTTCCCACTCATTTCTCCCAATTGAAACTCAAGTGTGCATTATTTTAGCATGTTGCCTTTTACACAATCTAATTCAAAAGTACATAATTTATGATCCACAAGAGTTGGAACCACTTGAAGAAGATGATGACATGGAAGATGAACACTTTGAAGATGATGAATATGTGACAAGTATTGTTGGTGCAACCTTAGGTCAAGGTTGACCTGGTTGACCAGACTTGACGGGGATGTTTGTGAGTTATGTTTGACAATGCTGAAGATGAAGTTAAAAGTTATCTTGATGTTTACAAGGATACAAGGACTGATTGGGATTAGATGGGTGCAACCCGGTCAAGGTTGACGGTGACGGGTTTGAAAACCTCTGAAAAAGTCAAGCAGAGAGTGGCACGGATCAGTCCGCAGGGCAGGCAGTCCATCCTTGCATGAAAGTCGAGCGAGGCTAAAAAAGTAATGAGACTGGCACCATGAGAGAACCAGAAGTATGGAAGCATGGCACGAAGCGGTGGCGTTGGAGACGGATTGTGATCTCCTTGTCTCTCGGAGTGACTGCTGGAGGGTCGGAGAGGGCCGAGCTAGGAGCGCTCGCTAGCTCTTGAGACCTGTCGAGAGGGTCTGCTCGAGCGTAGCTTACCGTGAAGCCGGGCGAGCGGATAAGATGGAGCGGTGGCAGCTAAGCCGATAGATCCCAGAAAGCACTGGAGGAAGGCAAGTCTGAAAAAGTCGGCGTAAGTCAAACGAGTCCCGTGTAGTGAGTCCCGTGAGGAGCAAGCGAGGAGCAGGTCGCTGAGTCTACGCAGGTGAGTCCCGCTGGAGGTCAGTGAAGTCACGGTGAGCTGTGCACCGGAGGGAGTCCCGCGAAGCCGGAGCCGCAATCGGAATCCTCTGGTGGGCGGATGAGTTGATGTGTGCTGGAAAAAGGTGAGGAGGAAGCTCCGGCGGATGAGTCCCGTGAGGAAACCGGCAACCAGATGGATCGTGATGATCACGTGTTGAGAAGTCAAAGTAGCAGGTCAAGGGTGCTCTTATATGCTACTGACCCGGAAGAAAAATCAGGGTCAGTTACTGGTGGGGGAGCTTGAGTCAAGGAGCCGATGCTAAGCATGATGTACCAAGGTCAAGGTTGATGGGATATTGGTTTGACTTGGTTTGGGCAAAAGCTCAAGACCTAGATCGAAGTGGTGACCGATCACTAGTCTACTTCGATCGACGTCTCCTCGGGTCGTGGCCATCTCGGACTTAGGGTTTCACACGCTTCTCATGGACCGAGCCCATCATCGTAGGGCGGGTCCGGGACCGATCACGGCGAGACGGACGCTCTTCAAACTCATTTGTGCAGGACCGATCATATAGTTCAACTCTTACTCGGCCCACCATGACACTGGAATCCCTGCGGAGCCACTCGATCTCGACAAGAGACTGCCGCCAGCCAACTAGGTTATTTTTAGCTTCACATCTCGCCTTTTGCGCGTTCAGCAGTTGGCTCGTGATATCGGAGGTTAAAAGGAGATCGAGTGTACACTCTCACTTCCTACGCCTTCTGTTCTGCCTCACAGCCAGTTCTTACTTGTGAGAGCTTTGTTGCTTCGTTCGCGCAATATCATGGGACCAGCTCGACACCGTTCGTTGTTCTGCTGTGGTTGGATCCCGAGCCACCCTTCAATCGAGGGCGGTTGCGAAGTAAGGTTCACATTGTTCAATATATGGCATCCTATATTGCTTTGCGAGTTATGGTGAGGTTTCTCTACCCATAAGGAGTGATTAGCGGGTTTAGTCGGTCTCATCCAACCACCACCTTGATTGATGAAGCCCGCTTGGAAACCCCACCTTATGGACACAGGGAGTAGATCCCACCTCCCCGGCGGACTGATGCGGTTGAGGTTTGCTATTATTTTTTTACTGTAGAAAGAAACTAAGATTTGGGTCGTGATATTCACACCCTCCCTAGCTAAAAGTGCATAATGAGCTGAGTACCGATTTGACAGTAGTTTGGTCGTCGCCTCTGCTGGATCAACACAGGGACGAGCTAAAGAATGGAGTTATTTGGAGAAGATGTCACAATTCCACCTTTCTATGATCGCGACGACTTCGCGTTTTGGAAGGTAAGAATGAAGTACTTTCTTATGCGATGGACAAGAAAGGAGAAACCCTAGAGAAGAAGGAGGGGACCAAGGAACAAGTCCACCAATCCCTAGTCAACGATGAGGTATTGAAAATTTTTGAATTTTTACCTAATGATGTTTTATTTGATGATATTGGATGGATATAGGCGTTGTTGGAGAACAACTTGGCAACTTCAGTCATGAAGGAGGTCAAGGTGAGACAAGTAGCTCACTTATGGAGGAATAGTTTAGGTTTATTCAGGGGTTGAGGGCCACTCAACATCTAAAGAAGAAAAGGAGGAGAGTTCTCAAAAGGAGGTACAAGAAGAAGAAGCTTCCTTTTTCCTTGACACTGGAGAGAGCGTTCATCCATCCTCAACTCTAGGTAACTCAAGTCATTTAGTTTCTAGCATTACACATAATGTGCTTTGAGTGTAGGGAGACATTACCAGAGTAAATGTCCAAAGAGGGTAGAAAGACTCCACGTAGTCAAAGTCAGTCAACCAGCAAAAGGATGGCTGGTCGCCAACGACTTAACGTTAAGGGGACACACTAGTCAATGTCCCGGGGAGGGGAGAAACCAACCTCACAAGGAAAAGACCGACCAATAGAGAGCGCGAGCGAGCAAACCCTAAGGTAACATTAAGTCACAGACATATGCTAGTAGCCTTATTGCTATTGTTAACAATAATAAGCATGTTAACTTTAGAAACCAATATATGTGCTTGCTAAACATGTTAGCCTAGGTAAGGACAACACTAGAAATGTCAATCCTAGGATTAACTCATCTAAGGTTAGGGAGAACCTAGGTAGAAATCCCAAATCAACTAGACACATGCCTAGGAATACCTCAAAGAAAAATGATAAATTAAAGCTTGAGGTATTAGAGAAAGAAAATCTAGTCTTGAGGTCAAGACTTGACTCTCTAGAAAAGGCTCTTAAGGATTTGACTCTAGGGTCTAGGGGCAAAAACCAAAGCCCAAGGACATGAAAGGTTTGGGTCACAAACCTAAGTCCCAAGTGGTCAAGCCCACTTATCACAATGTTCCATTAGATTATGGAACAAAATCTAGGGCTAGGAAGACCATCACCAAGGTCACAAGGGGAGTCACCCCTAGAGCAAGGTTTCAAAGCCTAGGAGGGTCATTAGGAGGGTTGCTAGGGAAGTCATCCCTAGTGAATACTTAGTGAACCCAATGAGCTCCAATAGGTATTGGGTTCCTAGGAGCGTGATTCCATCACACTAGATGGTTTAGGGTGTGCCAACCTTACTTGAATAGGTAGTTAACCTAATCATGGCAAAAGGTGGCACTTTAGGAATTTTCAAGGTCTAATCAAGCCTTGAAAATGAAAGTGAAAATTATTCCTAAGGTAATTAGGATGTGCCAACCACATTTGAGGAATTTTCTAGAGTCCATCTAGTTGGCACATAGTGATCTAAAAGTCTTGAGGATATGATTTTAGGTCTATTACACTTAGGAATATAGAATTTATGGCAAAATGATCAAAACTATCAAAAATGGCAATTAAGGCTAGAATTAGGTATCTTCTATACCTTACATGTTATTGTTATTATTTGCTATGCCACCTATTGTTTATCATGCCATATGCCATGTTGCATTGATGCTACCATGTGCCATGTCATGACATCATTTAATTTAGTATCATTTGAAATGTCATGATAATGTTTAGTTATTTATGTAGTTAGAGTTTCAAACTTATACATGACACATGGCACACATCCATGTCCATTTATGATTATTTTATGCCATGTCATCATCTCTCATTTATAATCAATGAAATTGATTTAAGAACTAAAACACAAATTTGATATGGAGATCAAATTGTTATTTAGAAAATACATGAGAACTTAGCTTAAGATTAAACCTTTGACAACATCAAAACTTATGTTTGATCATCTGTGTATGAGATATTAGGATGATGAGCTAGGATCAAGCATAGTTCTTGCTTGTACTAAACAGATAATTCGAATCAAGGATTCATATAGGAACTTATCAAGTCGCGCACATTTAGCTAAGATTGTGGTCCCAAATTAAAGGGTTTAAAATCATTTAAAATTGATTTGAAAAACTTTGATGAAACTTTTCTAGTGATAGCAATCATTGAACAAGGTGATACAAAGATGAAGTTAGTTAACTTTGAGCTATTTCAAAGACTTTTGAACTTTGTATCAAGATTGAAAAATGGAAGCTATTTTCATATAAAACTATTTTTCCATATATGTTTTGAGGAATGTATCCTCAAAATTTTACAATTTTTGAAATGTGATTTTCAGAGGTTACGAATTAATTTCGGGAAGAGATCGTATTCATCATCGTAGTTGTCATCATCATCAGGTTGGACCAGGTCGTCGTCCCCTATGACAGTTCCCCAGCCCCTTGTCGTGTGTCAGAGTGATCCTCAGCCCGTCGACGTTGAGCTGGGAGTTCGGGAAAACTCTCCAAGACACACACAGTGCAATGGTCAGGGGAGTTGACCTTTGGGGAAGGGAATTTACCTATTAGTCAAGGGAGAGTTGACTTTAGTTTTTACTCCTAAAGACTTGAGTGATATGGGATTATCACTAAGTTAATTGTTGACCTTAGTATCGGGGGAAAATTAAGGGTTTCAATGAAAGGTATGAGACCATTAAGAAACCTTGACTTGATTCTTTTTTATGTGTACAAAGGGAGAGTGTGTAGTTGGGAGAATGTTCTCAAAAGAACATTAAAACCAAGTTTGATTGATTATGAGTTTTGTCAAACATCAAAAAGGGGGAGATTGTTGGTGTCAGCAAGGTTTTTACCAGACTCTTCGAGAAACAGCGCTGACACAGTTGTTGTTGTTTGGTGTTGTAGAGAAATGAAATACAGCTTGGGAGTGCAACCCCGTCAACTGGTCGAGGAGTCAAGGTGTTGAGTTGACCACTGACTAAAGTCCATGGGAAAAGTCCAAGCCTCATGAGTCCAGTCAGTCAGCTTGCAGCTTGGCGATGTCAGTCTTGTACGGTAACTTGGCACGGTCGAGAAGACATGTCGGTCAGGCCTGGGCATGCGGGGGCGGACCGAGAAGTTGGTTCTCGGATTTTGAGTGCTTGGACCGGATGGAACCGGGCTCCCAGACTCGGTGGTCGGTTCCCACGTCGTGAGATGAGAGGGCCGGAGCCGTGCTCCTCGGGAACTGGAAGTCGAGACAGCCTTGCCTCTCGTCGGACCTCCAGATGGAGAATAGCGCGCTCCCGATGGCAGCAGAGCCAGAGTGAAGTGTCAGGGAAAGTCTGTTAGGAATAGCTTGAGTCACGGAGAAAACCCTGAAGCGGGCTAGTGGTGGCATTGAGGCCGGTGGAAATCACTGGTGAGAAGGTGGTCGAGAGTGAAAGTCAGTAAAACGTGAAAGTGAGGCTGACACACGTGAGGAAGCCACACTACTAGTGAGTCCCGTGAGTCCTCATAAGCACAGATGAATCCTAGTGGCGAAAATTGAGGTGAGGAAGTGAGTCAGTCCCGTGAGTCCCGGCTGAAGCCGCCGGGAAAATCCGAGAGGATCAACTGGACACGCTGTGTTGAGAAGGTCAAGTGAGGGTACAAGTCGAAGGGTAGGGGGACTGCGACTCGAACAAGAGATCCAAGGGTTAAAGGTTGACCGACGGACATTGGGGGAGTCTCAGTAGGGCGTCCAAGGTGACCGGCAAGCATGATGGGTCAAGGTTGCCTGATATTGATTTGACTTGGGGCAAAATTGACTCGGATCGTCCGTGAAATCTCATGCAGTGGATCTTGTGGTTTGGCCTTCGTGTTTCACGATGGATCCATCGAGGACGTTTCCCCATCTGTTGATGGACCGTGGTTCAACCGGGCGAGGAGGCTCGCGAGCCTGCCCGTGGCTTGCGAGTTTACCCCATTGTCAGAACATGAATGCTCATACGACGACGATCAGCTACGCATAGATCATCGGCCATAGAGTTGGGCGTTCGCAACTGCATGATCTGTCACCCGGCTCTCGACACGTCAGAATACGATCGGGTCATCGGGGTCGATTCGGTTACCAGCTTCTCGCCGTTCGTGCTCCTTTTTTGCTCCTTGGGTTGAGGTTGGCTCAGATATCAGATCGATATCGGAGGTTAGGATCGAGGTTTCAGCTGACTTACTTCATCAACATGATGTTTTATCTGCCTTCTACCTTCTCCTACCTCTGCTTCATTCTGTGACATCCATGGCTCTCGTTCTTAGTGCTCTTCTGGTGAGCTTCTCGCTCTTCCTGTGGGACCAAGCCCGATTAGCTTGACCAATGACCAATTAGTTTGGCCGCTCCAGAAAGAGGCTGGTCAATGAAGAGTTGCGCAGGCATGTGACAAACTAAGTTAATGATCATATTTATTGATGCTCTGCTCTTTCTTTCTACCCCTACCCCTTTTGCAAAAAGGTTTTCCACCGGAAGGGGAAGGAGTGAACAATGCTCCATCCAACCATTTGATCGTCCACCTGTCACCTTCTTTACGCTCGTAGGTATATTCTAACCTCGTTAACCTCCCACTCGACGACGGATCCACGTTTCTATTATTTTTATTTCCGCTGCGCTAACCCTAATCGTAGAAAGAAACTAAGATTTGGGGTCGGCTATTCACCCCCCCCCCCTCTCTAGCCGAGTACGACGATCCTAACAAGTATCACCCCTTCAGAAGAATAGACTAACTTTAGATATATATTGACACTTGAAATGTTTAATCATTGGAGAGAATGATCATATCCTTAACCATATGTGGGCAAGAGAATATGTTAATGATGTTCTTATTGTATTTTCATGAATGTTTCAAAGTATTTGTCATGTTTAAGAAGACAACTGTTCTGTAAATTAATGTGACAAAGTCAGCTAAAAAACGAAAACAATCATTAACAACTAGAGATAAAGTTTCAAAGAAAAAAAACAACAACAACGCACTTGGATATTTGGGCACAACTACAAGACATGAACAGTAGATTTCGCACTTTTGTGGATAATTTTAATACAAATTTTGCAAGCATTACAAATGTCATGGCAGAAGAGAATTTGGGGGAAAAAATGACTTCAGAAAGAATGAAACATGTGATTATTGAGTTAATGAACCTTAGCCTTCCTAGTAGTGATGTATTGAAAGCAGTTAATATATTCACTATAGATAAGGACAAGATTGATGTGTTGTTCAATCTTCCTTCAGAGTTGCGAGGGAACTACGTGCTTAGCCTACTCGTCCCCTCCCCAAATATGTAAAAAAATGATACTGGAATTTGTTGAAACTACTTTGGCGATAGCTATTATGCTGAATTTTTCGATAGCATGGCATTATTTTGAGATAATCTTGCTGATTTAGCTGGATGAACTTTTGTGATAGCTATACGGTCTTTTTCTGTTGCTTGAGAAAGTAAAACTGTTGGTTGCTTATACTTGGTCTAATTTATGATTTGAAGTACACTACAATGTTATGTTGTTACATGCTTATGAATGCAAACTGCATTTGGAGACTTTAACACAACAAGCCTGTTGTCTTTTTCTGAAGGACAAGGATTAACTGCATTATTAACATCTAATGTATTTGCCTTATCTGAAGCAGAAGAAAATGGAGATATTAATTCGAAAGAAGCAAAAGTGTTATTGCAAGTAATTTATTTTGGTTTCTCGTTAAATTGTGCTTAGAGTTTGGTAGCAATGCCTTGAACAAAGGACCATATCATTATATACAGGCAAGCCATGGCCAATCGGAACCAAATTGTGTTTCTGCAGCTTCTTTGAAATTTTCCAACATCCTATCGAATGAACCAAAGTCTCTTTCAATTAGCTCCTTGAGTTTTTCAGATGGATGTCCTCCGTCATTTGGTTTGATGGATTGCCATAAAAAAAGAATGTTGTTCTCAGTTTTATTTTTAATTTTAAAATCAAATTAGTTTAAGGGCAAATAAAATTAGCAAATAATTTATTTTTAATAATTAGCAAATCCATTACATTTTAGGGGAAATAATATAATCAACAACAAAAAAACAAAACAAAATAAGCCTTTCCCACTAGGTGGTTTGTCATATGAATCATTGAGCTCTATCTCCTATTATATCATCATCTATATTTAAATAAATTTTATCTTATTTTATTATTGCTAACCAAGTCTTTTTGGTCCTCCTCTCCTCGCGTTTTATATGCATGTTTATCATAGTTTCACATCGCCTTAACCGAGCATTTATTGGTCGTACATGTCCATACCATCTTATGTCTCTTTGAGTTTTCCTCAATAGATGCAACTCCTACTTTCTCTCTAATGCTCTCATTTCTTATTTTGTCCATCCTCGTATGTCCACACATCCACCTTAACATCCTCATCTCTGCAACTCTCATCTCAGCCCAACATTCAACTCCATATAACATAGCAGGTCTAATCTGCGTTTTATAGAACTTACCTTTAAGTTTAAGAGGTACTTTACGGTCATAAAAAACACACGCTCCCTCCATTTCACCATCCATCCTTGTATTCTATGTACTCTCTACATCTCCATCCATTTGTAAAATGATCCTAAATATTAAATCTCTCGATTCCGACTCGTCCTTTCCTATCTTAACAATTTTCATTACAATGTCTAATATTGCTAAACTTAAATTCCATATATTCCGTTTTTATTAAAGTTAAAACTTTCCCTTCTAGTGTTTCCCTCCAAGATTCTAGCTTAGCATTTACTCCTTCACGTGTCTCACCTATCAAAACAATATTATCTGCAAACAACATACACGATGATCACTTGTCTTGGGTGTGTCTAGTCAGTTCATTCATGATAAGTGTAAAAAATAAGAACTTAGAGTTGATCCTTATTATAACCCAATCTTTATAGAAGACACTTTGGTTAATACACCTAGACTCTTCGCTCTTGTCATTACTTTTTCATATATATATATCCTTAATTATTTCAACATATGTTATGCTAATACATTTTCTTTTCTAAAATTCTCCATATAATTTCTCTTGGGACTATCATATGCTTTTCTAAGTCAATGAATACCATGTGTAGATCTTGCTTTTTTTCCTATATTTTTCAATTAATTGTCTAAGAAGATGTATAGCTTCTATTGTCGACCTTCCGTGCATGAACCCAAATTGATTTTGTCACTATCGGTCTCCTTCCTTAATCTTTTTCTATTACTTTTTCCCAAAGTTTCATAGTATGACTCATTAGTTTAATACCCTATAGTTTGCACATTTTTGCGCTCCCCTTATTCTTATATAAAGGAACTAAAGTACTTATCCTCCATTGATCGATTTTTTTCGCTTTCATATCATGTTAAATAATTTTGTAAGTCATTCAATACCTTGTTTCCTAAGCACTTCCATACCTCTATCGAATATCATCGGTCATCCATTGTGCATCTCATTTAAAGCTTGTTTACTCACCATGATGACCGTGTTGGTTGCTACCTGAAACCTAGAGGTTCCTGCAATTTGTACTTTGTTCTGAACCTTTCCTAGCTACCATGTGTTTTTTAAATTAAATTTTGGATCGCTCTGAAACTTAACACGCTTGATCCAAAACTTAATTTATTCGTTTTTTTGACTTGGGTCTATGACCACATCTCGATCAAATCACCTTAGAATTCCATTAAATATTAATTTAATTGGTTCTCGATCGACGTGGCGAGGCACATGATGGCTTCTTCGGATATGGGAGCAACCACCACCGACTAGACAAAACCTTTATAGAAATCTAATATTTAATTTCCTAAAATAACTTTAGGTTAACCGAAAAGAAAGAAAAAAAATAAAAAGAACACAACTTTGAAAATATTGAAATACTAGAATCGTCTGTTCTTGTATTTTGTATTATTTCCATAAATAACTAGCATGATGGAATGAAAATTACTAGTTATACCTTCTAGAAAGACCTCTTGATCTTCTCTAGATTCCTCTTCTAACCTCGTTGTGACGATCCTTCTTCTTCCTTGCAAGTTTCGCATCAAACTTCTCCTAGGATGAAGAGGTTTAGCCACCACCTATGCTCCACCAGAGCTGATCTCCACCATGAGAAAATTTCGCCACACAAGAGAGAGAGAGGAAAGAAGGGCCGTCCACACCCAAAGAAAAAAAGAAGAAAAATAATGAGTTGTTCACCATGAAGCCTCCTCCCCCTCTTTTATAATCCTTGGTCTTGGCAAATAAGGAAAAATTAATAAAACCTTCCTTAATTCTTTTGCCATGAAAAAAAATTAATTAAAATTAATTTCCTTTTCCAACTTACCTTAATCCCTCCAAATCAAGGAAAGTTTTAATTAAAACTTCCTAATTTGTTTCTAGAAATTTATAAAATTTCTCCAATAATTTATCCTTCATGATTGGTTAATAAAAGGAAATTTAATAAATTAAAATCTTTCTTTTAAACATGTGGATAAATTCCAAAAGAAAAGTTATCTTTAAAAATTAAAATCTCTTTCAATCTACAAATAAGGAAAGATATTAAATCTTTTCTTAATCTTTTTAGAAACTAATAAAAGTTAATTTTAAACTTTCTTTTAAATCATGAATATAATTAAAAGGAAAGTTTTTACCAAAATTACCTTTTAATCTACAAATAAGGAAAGAGATTTTAACTCTTCTCTTAATCTTTTGTAGAATCTTATAAAAGGAAGGATTTAAATTTTTAAACTTTAAATTATATTATCCACATAAGAAAAATTTTAAAATTTAAACTTTATTTAATAGGCTGCAACATGAATCCATGACACGACCTTCAATTGGTCTCCTTACCAAGCTGGCCGGGCCGGATAGATGTGGTGGTATAGGTGGGTATAGGTAATTAAGAGGCTACGATAGGGACCGAGAGGAGGAATTGGTTTTGGTCTCCGATAAAATTAAGCATCCCATGGTCGAACACACAACTTAATTTTAATAATAATTCATTCCACTGAGAACTATTATTGAACTATCGCACCAATCCCAAATTACATTTGGGCTCCTTCTTATCATGTTAGTCTCACTGTGTTTAAGATAACAAATGTCCACTAATTATACTGACAATAACTGCACATTAATTAATATCTAGCTCCAAGAGTAGTACCACCAACTTCAACTCACATGCACGTACTAAGTCAACCGAGTTTATCATGACAATTGAGCTCCATCACTCCAGATCATCACCACGGTTACTCTCCTTCTATAATCAAACACACACTATAAGTGATATCATTTCCCAACTTATCGGGCTTATTGATTTATCGAACTAAATCTCACCCATTGATAAATTAAAGAAATAAATATCAAATATATGTTATTATATTAGGATTAGAGCACACGCCCATAATAACCGAGGTCTTTTGCCTTTATTAAGTCGATATAAAAGAAACGAAATTTCAAATGGTCCTACTAATACACTTTTAGTGTACTAGTGTAATTATATAGTTAAGATAAACTAATACCTAATTACACTACGACCTTCCAATGGTTTGTCTTTCCATCTTGGATCATAACTTATATTATAATTTATAAGCTTGATAACATGATCTTACGTGTGTGACACCACACACCATGTTATCTACAATATAAATTAAAACAACTACATTTATCATAAATGTAGTCATTTGACCAATGTGATTCTTATTTCTAGATAAATGTTTATAAAAGCTAGGCTTTAGTATACACTCTATAATCTACAATACTAAGCTCGTACTATCTGTACTAAGTCGCCTGCGATTCCCTCCCTTCCACATCACATCATCAAAAGCTCTTAAGGACCTTAGTGAAAGGATCTAGGTCATCACATGCCTGATCGGAACAACTTCTCCTCGTACGATTCCTCATGTTTATAGCTTCACTGTGTTTACTTGCCTTATAGACTTATGGTTTCTTCTAGTTTGCTCAGCACCAACATTATTAATTAAATTGTACTTTGGACAAACCAATCATATCTAAGTCTATCTTGAGGTTATTGAGTCATTCATTTTATATGGCTTACAGGCTTCCATACTATACTAGCTTCCTATGGTGGAGTCCAGAAAACACCTATGCTTATCACTCTTCCATAGTTATGACTTTACCTCCTAAAGTAAACACAAAACCCGGTTGACTTATTATTATCCCTATCCGATCAAGTTGAAACGGAACCCACTAGAACCAAATCGAAAGCCCTTGTAACTAGCATATAATCTCTAGTGCCTGGTACTTAATATATCTTCCTCAGTATCGTCAGAA
Source organism: Zingiber officinale (assembly GCF_018446385.1). Taxonomy (NCBI): domain Eukaryota; kingdom Viridiplantae; phylum Streptophyta; class Magnoliopsida; order Zingiberales; family Zingiberaceae; genus Zingiber; species Zingiber officinale. Next base: position 80,487,469 of record NC_056006.1, read on the forward strand.
TCTGTGGTTATCTATGATATCTGCTAATATGTTCTCGGGATCAAGCATATATGAGCCTAGTAGCCTCCGATAGCTTTATTTTATCTCCTTTGATGTCTACAGACATATCTTTATAAAGTTACTCCATCCTAAAAAGTAAGAAACCTTTCTTGGAGTTTTGCATGCTTAAAGCGAGCAAGGATTTTTTAAGCTTGGAATAAGTAAAATATTCTTTCCTTGATCCCTTATTACTTTGATCTCAAGAATATATACATTCTCCCAAGTCCTTTATATCGAATTATTGGACAACCATATTCATATTTTGATATTTCGACAACATCCATGATGTATCTATGTATAGTACAAAAAATACCACCATGCTTATCATCACCTTTTGTATACACCAAGACTTATATATCTAAATGAATCCAAAGGTCCGGATTACTTTGATAGGATGTTCCAAGACCTTGAAGCTTTGACGCCAAAAGACTGATTGAGCTTACAAGATGCTCTTATGCTTTGCTAGCCCGGTTCCTTTATGATAATGCTTTCTTCAAGATACTGAACTCCATGAATCTTGACCATCCACTTCCAAATAGATAAAAGAATCGGATAGACTTAAGCATGACTACCCAGGAAAAGTTTCCTTTTCATCTAGCTCTTGAAAGTTTCTACCTTCCTGCCTACCTCTTTTCCTATTATAGACCTTTTATACTCAAATGCTTTTACACCACTTGGTGGTTCTACAAGCTTCAGATTTTATTAGAATACATATATTCTAATTCTATTATTCATTACTTGCCAAGATCTTATTTTGGAGTTTGCATTCACGTATGTCGAGGTTCATGTTCTTCGAGTTCAAAAACTCTCAAAACATGAATCTTTTTTTAATTAACACCCTCACTCAATTTTCAGTGTATCATTTGTGTGTATTTTTTATCTCATCTTGTACATTTGGTACTAGATTAGACATGTCTTTATTATTTCCTTAAGAACAAATTTACTGACGAACGTGGTTCATTATAGTCCTTTTCTAAAATGGTCCAATATGATGCTAACGACCTTTCTAATTTTTAAACCTACTTTTGTTTATCTAGGATAACAAACAAGTGAACTCCTATCCAACTTATCATTGTCTCTCTATATGCTGCATTTCGATATGCTCCGAATTGAAAATAGGTTTTCACCTATTCAACATCTAATATAGAGTTCTAACTTCTGTTACTTTCGTTGAGTTTATCCTCACTTTCGTTTTTGAGTTTATACAATTAATTTAACTCATCATCTATCTAATTATTCCATAAGAGTCCTTTACCTTCTCACTACACCACTCATGATTAGTGGTTGGATTGAACCACCTCCGATAAGTGACCTAAAATCTCTCAAGAGGTGCCACTACGATCTTCCATAGTGACTTTTACTTTAACATTTCTTCAACCTTGTACTCTTTGAACTAATCAAAGTACTTAGTCTTGCGGTAAATTTATTTATCTTGAATAGTTGTCTATCATAAATAGACAAAATATTCAATACTACCTCTTGTCGGATAGTCATGGATCACACAATCGAATGAACCGCTTTTAACATATCTTTGACTTCATACCCTCGGACTTAAAAGCTTCTTGGTTATTTTTTCCAAGTAAGACTCTGTTGGAAAGATTTCCACTACTAATGAACCCAAAAGTTCATCAGCTACCAATGAATCCTACTCAAGTATAACCTAGCTTTAGATGCCAAAGATATAATTTGTTCATTTCTAAAGGTTGCTTTCTCTTAAATTAGAAGATGTGTTACTAATTTCCATTTGTTGCATCGTGGGAGTTATTGGATTATAAATTGTCAACCATCATACCAGAATAGATAACTTCCCTATTTTTCTTGATAACAACTTTGTTATCAAAATAGACACAATATCTATAATAGTTTAGAAACTGAAATCAGGTTCTTTCTAAACTTGGTACGTAAAGACAATTACTTAAAATCCATATTTTATTCTTATCAAAAGATAAACATCTCCCTCTGCAACAGCTACCACTTTTACAGTAGTGCCCATGTGGACGGTGATTTACCGAACCCTGCAATGAATTGCAGACATGATTAATGGCATCTTGTATCTACAATTCAGGTTCTGGTAGATAACACCACTAGACATGTTTCAACTAATGAATTAAATACACCTAAATTGTTCTTAGTTCTAAGAAGACAGTCTACCTTAATGTCCAAGTCCTATTTCCAATCATTACAATTGGGACTACTAAGTCTTTTTCTATAGTATGACTACTAGGGATTGACAAACATCCTAAGAATCACAAAAATATTTGGTCAAGATTAACTCCTTAAAATCTCCATGAATTTTGTGTATACAAAATCGAAGAGGAGATTTTATTCATTAATTTTATTATCTCGTCAACTTGACGAATAAAATTAATAGTTGATCTGTCTTTGATCAAATATTTGGTCAAAACTCTTTGAATTTAAAATAACATTGATTCCTCAAACAATATTATTTAAATTCACCAACACCTCAGACACCGTGAATTTTGCATGTCACGTTAGTGTGGACGTATACAAATTCATCATTTGTAAGAGGAGGGTTTTACCCATTGACTATCTTGTCAATATAACTTTTTGACAAATAAAATTACCTCAAACACCATGAATCTTGTATGCCACGTTAGTGTGGACGTATACAAATTCAAACATTTGTAAGAGGGGTTTATTAATTTTATTATATTGCCAATCTAGTTTTATGACAAATCAATAGTTGGTTTCCCTTTGGTCACACAAGTGATAGTAGTGGCTCCGTTGGGGAGGATACTATTAAATGTGTCTAAGTGTATACCATTACTTGACACTAAGTCCATTAATAAGATTATGCCCTTCCGTTGGGGAAGATCACGCTCTTAATTAACTTCTTATAGTCATCCAAAATGGAAGTCTGTTCCAGTGATCCACAAACAAGCTCATCGTTATGGAGGAAGGCACCTGCAAGCCACGACGCAAGCTTGTTTGCATCACTTACAAACCAGAATGGAGACCATGGGATTTACTTAAAATCCCTCTCCCATAGTTATTTATAAATGAGGAATTTTAACTATGCTAGCCTACTAAATATGTAAACCAACATGCACAGACAATATAAAAGCAATAAATAGAAAATCTAATTTTCAACTATTATGGCTTTTATCTCTAGTTATCCTCCCCGTGTTGTCATCCCAAGTTCTGTCTGTGCTTAACTGGTCATTGCTCCATCCATCTTGCTCCTAGTCTACACCGGTCCTTAGAAGGTTCCACGCTTTGCAAGTTCGATCCATGACATAAATAGAATTTTACATTTTGATCCTATATTCCATAAAAGGAATGTACATGTATCTAGATCAAAAATAAAATCCTAATAAAACTAAATACAGCTCCTTCATTCTTACAATAAAATGCCTTGACATGTCCAGGGTCCAATCACATAATAACTATAAGCCATAATAGTTGGATCCTGCATCCACAAAGTTAGCACATCCTACTATTATCCTACCTAAATTATGTGCATAATTAAACTAATACCAAATAACACTAAAACCCTATCCGATACCAATTGTTGGTTGCTACTCTGAAAACCTAGAGGTTCCACACTGCAAAAAATTTTGTACAAAGGTCTGAACCTTTTCCTAGCTAACATGTGTTCTTTTAAATTAAATTTTGGATCGCTCTGGAACTTAACACGCTTGATCCAAAACTTATTTATTCGTTTTTTAGGTTTGACTTGGTCTCCTCTGGAACTTAACACGTCGACCCAAATCACCTTTATTAATTCCATTAAATATTAATTTCCATAATTGGTTCCCGTCGACGATGGACGAGCACATGGCCTTCTTGGATATGGGAGTAATCACCACCGACTAGACAAAACCTTTTATAGAAATCTAATATTTAATTTCCTAAAATAACTTTAGGTTAACCGAAAAGAACAATCAAAACACAAGGAAAAATAAAACAAAAGAACACAACTTCGAAAAATATATTCGAAATACTAGAATCGTATGTCTCTTGTATTTGGTATTATTTCCATAAATAACTAGCATGATGCGGAATGAAAAATTACTAGTTATACCTTCTAGAAAGACCTCTTGATCTTCTACCGTATTCCTCTTCTAACCTCGGACGTTGTGTGGGTAACGATCTTCCGAGATGAGAACCACCAAGCACCTTCTTCTTCCTTGCAAGTTTCGGCCATCAAAACTTCTCCTAGGATGAAGAGGTTCGGCCACCACCACCATGCTCCAAGGGATGCTAGAAAAGAGGCTTCTTTTCTCTCCTTCTTCTCCTTCTTAGTTCCGCCACCAAAGCTATCTCCACCATGAGAAAATTTCCACACAGAGAGAGGAGAGGGGTCGACACACCAGGAAGAAAGGAGAAAATAATAGAGTTGTTCACCAAGCCTCCTCTACCCCTCTTTTATAATCTTTGGTCTTGGCAAATAAGGAAAAATTAATAAAACCATCCTTAATTCTTTTGCCATGAAAAAGAAAAATTAATTAAAATTAATTTCCGACCACTTACAATCCACAAATCAAGGAAAGTTTTAATTAAAACAAAAATTAAAACTTCCTAATTTGTTTCTAGAAATTTATAAAAATTTCTCCAATAATTTTATCCCTTCATGATTGGTTAATAAAAAGGAAATTTAATAAATTAAAATCTTTCTTTTAAACATGTGGATAATTTTCAAAAAGAAAAGTTATCTTTAAAAATTAAAATCTCTTTTCAATCTATAAATAAGGAAAGATATTAAATCTTTTCTTAATCTTTTGTAGAAACTAATAAAAGAGAATTTTTAATTTTTAAACTTTCTTTTAAATCATGAATATAATTAAAAAGAAAGTTTTTACCAAAATTAAAATCAACCTTTTAATCTACAAATAAGGAAAGAGATTTTAACTCTTCTCTTAATCTTTTGTAGAATCTTATAAAAGGAAGGATTTAAATTTTTTAAACTCTTTTTTATATTATCCACATAAGAAAAATTTTAAAATTTAAAATTCCTTTTTATTTAATAGGGTCGGCAACATGAATTCACCCATGAACATACCCATGGCCGGCCCTAGCTTGGTCTCCACTTATAGGATGGGTAAGAAGGTGGGTATAGGTGGGTATAGTACTATAATTAAGAGGCTACGATAGGACCGAGAGGAGGAGGAATTGGTTTTGGTCTCCGATAAAATTAAGCATCCCATGCGCCCCGAACACACAACTTAATTTTATCAATAATAATTCATTCCACTAGAAAACTATTATGAATTCTCTTCAATCCCAAATTACATTTTGGGCTCCTTCTTATCATGAGTGTGTTAGTCTCCCCTGTTTAAGATAACAAATGTCCACTAATTAAGTAAATTACTGACAACTCGCTTAATTAATATCTAGCTCAAGAGTAGTACCACTCAACTTCATCGATAATGGACTAAGTCCACTAGGGTTTAACATAACAATCCTATGAGCTCTTCTTGGGGACATTCTCAACCTAGATCACTAGGACACAGCCTTCTATAATCAACACACCCTATAAGTGATATCATTTCCCAACTTATCGGGCTTATAGATTTATCGAACTAAATCTCCCCCATTGATAAATTAAAGAAATAAATATCAAATATATGTGCTTGTTATTATATTAGGATTAAGAGCACACACTTTCATAATAACTGAGGTCTTTGTTCCTTTATAAAAGAAACGACCTCAAATGGTCCTACTCAATACACTTTAAGTGTACTAGTGTAATTATATAGTTAAGATAAACTAATACCTAATTACACTACGACCTTCCAATGGTTTGTTCCTTTCCATCTTGGTCGTGAACTACTGTTTATAATTTATAAGGTACTGATAACATGATCTTCTGTGTGTGACACCACACACCATGTTATCTACAATATAAATTAATTGAACAACTACATTTATCATAAATGTAGTCATTTGACCAATGTGATTCTTATTTCTAGATAAATGTTTATACCAAAAGCTAGGCTTTTAGTATACACTCTAATAGACCGGTCATGGCCGGTCCCAAGCCCGGATAAAGGAGGAGGGTTGCGTTAAGTTGCCAGCCAGCGTCAAACTATGACAAATATTTCATGAATGAATCCATTAAACTAATATAATCAGCAAATAATTTAATTTTTAATTTTTTAATTAACAAATAATAACTCTATTGCATTTTAAGGGCAAATAAAATAATTATTTTATAAGAATATTATGATTTATTTTAAGGATAAATATGATATTTGTTGTATTTGTATTTCCAAATCTTTAGCAAATAAAACAGTAGTATTTGAGAGATAAAATATTTAATTATATGTAAGTGAAAATATAATAGAAAAATTGTATGATTTATAAAAAAAAATTGTTGAGAGTTAAAATATTTATTTTTAATTTTTTTTTAAACCAAAACAAATGAGTAGAAATTTCACAAAAGGCAAATAATAACAAAATTACACTTGAAATTTAATTAAAGACAGGAAATGAATGATTCGATGGAAACAACTTTAATTAATTAATTAATACTAAACACCTAATTGAGCTCGCTAATTGCTGCTGGATTTATCCTTCACTTAAAGTCCTGATTAAGTCCGTTTTGCATCATTAATTATAATATATATATATCCTAATAATTCGCCGCTTGGCAGCAACTAACTCAGTTTAGTGAGTTTGCGATTTTCTCGCTTTGATTTCCTGTGGCTCTATTTAAACTCCTCCGATCCTTCCCTTCAATTTCCACTCCAACTCGATCGATCGAAATCTAACTAACATCTCCTCGATCTCCAGCTTCCACTACTTTCGCATTTCTAATATCATCAAACAGACTCATCATCATGGCCGTCGCAGTTGTCAACAACGTTAACGATATGCTAATTTCCTCTTCCGCCGCCAGCACCAGCAGAGTCGAGGTTCGCTCCGTGTGGGCTCATAACCTCGACGAGGAGTTCGCCCTTATCCGCTCCGCCGTCCCGTTCCACCCCTTCGTCGCATTGGACACCGAGTATCCTGGCGTCGTCGTCGCTTCCAAAAATCCCTACTGCACCCTCACCCTCCCCCAGCGCTACGAATTGATCCGCGCCAACGTCGAGGCCCTCCGCATCGTCCAGGTCGGTCTCACCCTCTCCGACGCCGCCGGCAACCTGCCATGTGCCATCTACAGCGACGGCACTTGTGTGCGTTACGTGTGGGAATTTAATTTCCGCGACTTCGACATCAGCCGCGACCGTTACGCCCCTTCCTCCGTCGAGCTGCTCAAGGCTAATGGCATCGACTTCCAAAAGAATCAAATATGGGGCATCGACTCTTGCAGATTCGCCCAGCACTTGGCCACCTCCGGCTTGCTTTCCTTTGGCCATTTTTCTCCCGTCTCCTGGGTTACCTTCCAAGGCGCCTATGACTTCGCCTTCCTAGTCAAGATGCTGACATGCGACTGCAAATTACCAAAGACCGTTCGTGAGTTCTTGCACCTTGTTCACTTCTTTTTCGGCAAAAGGGTGTTCGATGTGAAGCACCTTAGCAAGCATTGTCCTGGGCTTTACGGAGGATTGGAGCGGGTGGCCTCTACCGTCCGAGTTGAGCGAGCAGTGGGCTCTCGACATCAGTCCGGCTCCGATAGCTTATTAACATGGCAGGTGTTCTACCAAATCGCTTCTCGTGTGAATCCACAACTCATCCATCGTCCAGAACACATGGGAACACTATTTGACCTCCAACTGCTATAGTATGGAAACACAAATCGCTTCTCGGTGGCTTTTGGGTTTATCACAGTTGATTGTGGTTCAGCGTTAACTTAATTTGCCCACAAGATTAATTGTCCATTGCTTCATGCATCGTTTTGTATATAAGTACAGATTACATGTTTTCGCATATATCGCCAGCATTTGCAAACAAATTGTCAATATTAATTCTTTGGATGATGAGTACAGATTACTTGTTGTTTTGCTTTGACTTAAATATAATCATCCGCTAGTGTAGTGTTCTGGATCATAGAAATGGCTAGAGATGACAATGTCATCATTTTAAAATAATTGATGCTGAATTTTATTTTAAAATCATATACATTGATACGGTGCATGATCGTGGGGTCAGGGAGATGACGTGGTTGGAAGTCAAGCCTACGCGGCGTTCAGAAGTCAAACTCACGTGGCGGTCAGAAGTCAAGCTCACGTGGATACCTCTAACATCCATTAGATAACAATTCCTTGTCTTATCAATCGTGCTAAAACAAGGTATTCCTTCATCGTTAGTCTTGACCAATTTCAAAGATGGTTCACCCAATGGTTGCATGGGCATTACCCTTTCTCAACAATTGAGTTGTAGTAATACAAATGACTAGTCCATGCCTAGAATGATGTTAAATTTCATTATTTTTCCAAAATTTGTAGCTCAATGGTGAGGGTACAACAACTAATGTCTATGGGGCAACTCTTAACTTCTTCGCTAGAAGTCAATACTTCCTTTAATGGTGTTATTACACTTAATCCACAAGATCGCGATGTTGGGACTCTTCTAATCTTACTGATAAATATTCGGTCTACTGCCTCTCTGATAGATACCGACCAAAGGCCTGAACATTCTGATTCAAATGTAGGATTCAAATCCTTGGGGGAAATAGAACCATGTGGTCCTAGTATTGAGCTATTAGGTGGGGGCAACTTTTCGACGAGTTGACTAAACTCCATCTTATGGTCCATCATGCTATAATCACCTCATTTAGGGTTCAAGAACTCTTGAAAATAGAGAAATATTGACTCTGCATCTCAAAGGTCATCTTCTGCATTTTTCACTAAGTAATGTCATGATCTCACAAGTAATAAGCATCTAGTTCTATCTTCTCCACATCACTGTGGGTCATATATCAAAATGTACCTTCTAGGTTATCTAATCGGGTATGAGCGGTCTATGATTAAAATTTCCATGGTATAGGATATATCGATCCTTAATTGACTATGATAATATGAGTATACATTCCTTGTTCATAAGCTAAATTGTAGTGGCAAGAATGGTATGGTTGTTGATATTTCCTGAGACTATGCTCCTTAATCTACAATAGGTTGTTGACGGGCTGGAACCCTACTTTCCAACTCGACATCAGTTGGTGTCACAAAAGAATCTACATTCTTTCCATCATGTTCGGGTCCCTAGCTAGTGTCAACTGGTCACATCCATGGTTGACACCGACAGCGATTGTAAATAAGGTTGATTCACTAAGTGTCATCATGCTAAACCAAATAGTTGTTGGTGCAACCTTAGGTCAAGGTTGACCTGGTTGACCCAACTCGAGGTAACTTGACTCGAGTTGTATTTTGATGTTTGACTTGGGAAGATTGTCGGTGCAACCTTAGGTCAAGGTTGACCTAGTTGAGTTGCATGTTGATGTTTGACACTCGTAGAAGAGTTGTATTCTTGATATGGGACAAGAATAGATGTTTGGGAGATTGTAGGTGCAACCTTAGGTCAAGGTTGACCTGGTTGACCTGAAAAGTCCAAGTGTGGAGACTGTAAGTCCAAGCGGAGCTTGGCAGCGAAAAGTCCAAGTATGGAGACTTGGATGAAAAGTCCAAGTATGGAGACTTGGCACGGAGAAGTCCAGGCAGGACTTGGCACGAGGAAAAGTCCTAACTGGATGTTAATAGTTGAACGTGGGATGTTAGGCATGGAAAGCGTCCGCGTGAGAGTCTCTGAGGAGAAAGTGCTAGAATGGATGTTAAAGTGCAGGGTGAGTGAAGCCGTGGAAAGTCTCGTGAGTGAGCGGCAAGGGAAAATCCGATGGATCAGGATGATCGGACTTCGTGTTGAAAAGTCCAAATAGGTCAAGGGTGATCGGATACTTGGCACGAAGAGGAAAATCCAGATGGATCGGGATGATCGGACATCGGTGTGGAAAAAGTCTAGGTGTGGGTTGACCGACACTTAGCGGAGTGCTAGCGGTGTCAAGGAGTGACCGGATGCTAGGCATGATGTACCAACAGTCAAGGTTGACCGGATGTGGTGTGGAAGCCTTAGGTTTAGGGTCGAGAAGTTTGGATCGCACCGCAGATCGATCCAATGATACATGGCTCATTCGGACGGCCTGCCGACCGACAAGATGACCAATGTCGTGTGATATCGATGATCGATACCGATAGAATCCGTGCATCGGTTACGTGAAGCAGCTGTTGCGAAGCCGATCTCGACATAGAGCTAGCCGTCTCGCAATCTCCACCGACGCTGATCGAAGTGGTATGTCACCGATCAAAAAGCGGATGCGGCAACGGTGAAAGGGGAAACGAATGCCTCTCGTGCACCGATTCCCGTTCTCTCCTGGATCCGAGTCCAGGAAGGGACCGTCGCGGACGATCCACTCCCGATCGGTCCTGAATCGATCGACGAGATCGGCGCTCACATGCGCAACGCCATCGGCCAGTTTCGCTTTTGTTCCATTTCTTCTTCTTCGTATAAAGGTGGCAGGTTCTTGCTTCTTCCTTCCGATACTCCTTGAAGTACTCTTACTCTTCCGCTCCTTCTTGAGCTTTGTTGAGCTCTACTGCTTCGCGTGAAGCTTCTTCCTGTTGCTGGTTTTCTAGCTAGGCTTGGATCCGAGAAGCTGCTGCTTCACTTCAAGAAGGCAAGCAAGTGTTGTTTACATTTCTGTTCTTGTTTTCTTGTTCCTATTTGTACTCCTATTGTGTTGCAAAGATTGTGGTGAGGTTTCTCCACCCACAAGGAGTATCTATTAGCGGGTTTCCGGGGACTCATCCACCGACGGATTGGTAGGCTTCGTCCACCTTACGGACACGCCGAGGAGTAGGAGTTCATCTCGAACCTCGTTATATGGTTTGTCTTTCTTCTCCTGTTTTCTTTCCACTGTGCTAACCTAATCGTAGGAAGAACGAGAAAGATTGGGGTCGTTCATATTCACACCCTCTCTAGTCGTCGGGGATCCTAACAAGTGGTATGAGAGCAGGTCGGATCAACACCCGTGGGAGCAAAGCTAGAGAATGGATCTCTATGGAGAAGACATCACCATTCCACCCTTCTACGAATGCTGTATTGGAAGGTAAGGATGAAGTACTTTCTTATGACTAACATAATGAATTGGTTTTGTGTACAAGAAGGTTTTACTCCTCCGATGGATAAGGAATGAAAACCACTTGAGAAGAAGGAGTGGACAAGAGAACAAATTCACAAATCCGAAATCAACGAAGAGGTAACGAGAATAATTGAATTTTCATTGCCTACTAACATCTTGTGTAAGATAGGTTACAACAATGTCAAGGAATTATGGGATAACTTGGCCAAGTTCCATGAGGGAAGCTCAAATTCAAGCCATGAAGAGGAGCTAAGTGAGCCAAGTAGCTCACATCATGGAGGAGAAGATTTAGAAGTTGAGGGCCACTCAACATCTAAAGAAGAAGAGGAGGAGAGTTCCTCTTCAAGGTCGGAGCAAGAAGAAGAAGCTTCTACCTCCGGAAGGGATGAAGATGAGAGCGTTCATCCATCCTCAACCCTAGGTAACTCAAGCATTTTAATTTCTAGCAAATTACACATAATGTGCTTCGAGTGTAGGGAATTTGGGCACTACAAGAGCAAGTGTCCAAAGAGGGTTAGAAAGACTCCACCGGCACCAAAGGTCAAGGAAGCCGGCGTCCCAACACGCAAAGGCAAGAAGCACGTGGTGTGCTTTCAATGCAAGCAACGGGGACACTATAGGAGCCAATGTCCGAAGGGGAGGAAACCTCACAAGGACAAGGGATGCACATCGATAGGGGGAGCTAAGGCAAACCCTAAGGTATCTTTTAAGGCTCATTCGTGCAATTCTAGTAGGATACATGCTAGTAATTTTATTGCATTAGTCAATAATGATAAGCATGTTAACACTAGAAATCAATACATGTGCTTAGGTGCTAAACATGTCAACCTAGATAGGGATACTACTAGGAATGCTAACCCTAGGATTAACACTTCTAAGGTTAAGGAAAACCTAGGTAGAAACCCTAAATCAACTAGACACATGCCTAGGAACACCTCAAGAAAGAATGACAAATCAAAACTTGAGGTAATAGAAAAGGAGAATCAAGTCTTGAGGTCAAGGCTTGATACCCTAGAAAAGGCCCTTAAAAATTTAGAGAAGTCAACTCTAGGGCCTAAGGGTCAAAAGTCCCAGGACAAGAAAGGTTTGGGTCACAAATCTAAGTCCCAAATGGTCAAGCCCACTTACCACAATGTTCCATTCGATTATGGAACAAAACCTAGGGCTAGGAAGACCACTACCAAGGTGACAAGGGAAGTCACCCCTATAGTTGACCTTGATGAGACCCAAATGACCAAGGCTTTAAAGCCTAAGAGGGTCATTAGGAGGGTTGCTAGGGAAGTTATCCCTAGTGAATATTTAGTGAACCCAATGAGCTCTAATAGGTATTGGGTTCCTAGGAGCATCTTCTCTACCCCATAGATGGGTTAGAGAGTGTCAACTCCAATAAGAAGGGTAGTTAACCCAACTTTGAGGAAATTGACACTCAAGGAGCATTTTCAAGGTGTTTGGGAACCTTTGAAAATGAAATGGAATAATCTTTGTCATTCACTCCTTGGAAGAGTAAGTTGTGCCAAAGTGAGAATATATTAATCTTACTTTAAATTGACACAATTTTGAAAAACCTAGAGAAATATCAAATTGGGATTTTGATATTCTCTTAGGTAATCAAGGCAATCCGGGCCTTAACTTAGAAGAGCTACTCTTGTAGAATTTTAAATGGTATAAATCAAACAAGAGATCAAGAAATGCCAACTTGGGTTTTGATATTTTCTTGGAGCACTTTGGGCAATCTAGGATTAGAATTTAAGTTAGCTAAGTGATTAAGGATACTTAGATAGGTAATCTAGGTATTTTATTTGTGTTAACTTACCATGGTTGTTTGCCATATGCCATGTCATGACACCATATTTAATTTATGATCATTTGAAATGTCATGATAATGCTTAGGTTATTATATGTCATGCTTTATTTAAGTTTTCAAGCTTTATGCCATGACATTATGACATTGGCACATGTTTTTACTTATGATATAATTTATGTCATGTCATCATCTCTTGCATTAATAATCAATGAAATTGATTTAAGGATAAAAACACATTTTGATATTGAGATCAAAGTGTAGTTTAGAAAATACATGAGAACTTAGCCTAAGTTGACCCTAACCCATATCTCACATCAAATTGACTTGAATGTGGTTTGATACACCTTAGATGTGTGTGAGATATTAGGATCATGAGTTAGGATCAAGGTGCATAGTTCTTGTACCTAGATGAGCCTAATTCAAGAAATTGGGGGATCATAGGGAAAGCTTGTGTACAAGTCATGTACATTTAGCCCTAAGATTGTGGTCCTAAATTAAAAGGTTTAAAATCATTTTGAAATTGATTTGGAAAACCTTGATGAAGTCATCTTAGTGATTGCATTCATCATTGAACATTGTGATACAAAGTTGAGTTAAAACTTGAACTATTTCAAAGTTTTTGAACTTTGTATCAAGATTGAAAAATGGAAGTTATTTTCATAGAAAACTATTTTTCCATGATTGTATATGTTATGAGGAGTGTATCCTCAAAGTTTCATAATTTTTGAAATTTTCTGGAATTGTTTATGGGTTTCTGAACTTCGGGTAAAGGAAATTCAGGAATTCTGATAAGGGAGCTTGGATCGGTCACTGGACCGATCCAGAAAGGAGTGGATCGGTCACTGGACCGATCCAGGGAGGTGTGGATCGGTCCGGAGACCGATCCAGTAAGAGGCAGTGAGGCAGTCCGATCCCAGTGAATGTGGATCGGTCTAGGGACCGATCCAATGGGATCCTGATCGGTCTGGTGACCGATCAGGGCGTGCCAGAAGCTGAATTTCGACTGTTGGTCTGAAATTTCAGCTGAAAATTGGGTTTTGTGGATTTCTAAAGGTTTGAAACTCTCCAAGACATTGTTGGTGCAATGGTCAAGGGGGAGTTGACTTTTAGGGGGAGTTTTTACTCCTTAAGACTTTTTGAGGATTAGTGATATGGGATTATCACTAAGTTGATTGTTGAGTTTAGTATCAAGGGGGAAATTAAGAGTTTCAATGAAAGGTATGGGACTTTCATTAGGAAGAAACTCTTGATCTTGATACTCTCCTTTTCCTTTTTGATGTGTGTCAAAAAGGGGGAGAATTATTGGAGAACGCAAGTTAGGTTATCGGGTTAACCTAAGGGGAGAATGTCCTAAGGGGAGAATGTTCAAGGAAAGAACATTGGACATTGGAAGATGGTTGGAAAACCTAAGTTAGGTTATCGGGTTAACCTAACTTGATTATGGTTTTGTCAAACATCAAAAGGGAGATTGTTGGTGCAACCTTAGGTCAAGGTTGACTGAGTTGACCCAACTCGAGGTAACTTGACTCGAGTTGTATTTTGATGTTTGACTTGGGAAGATTGGCTGCAACCTTAGGTCAAGGTTGACCTAGTTGAGTTGCATATTGATGTTTGACACTCGTAGAAGAGTTGTATTCTTGATATGGGACAAGAATAGATGTTTGGGAGATTGTAGGTGCAACCTTAGGTCAAGGTTGACCCTGGTTGACTGAAAAGTCCAAGTGTGGAGACTTGGTAGCGGAAAAGTCCAAGCAGGGAGCTTGGCACGCAAAAGTCCAAGTATGGAGACTTACGGAGAAAAGTCCAAGTATGGAGACTTACGGAGAAGTCAAGCGAGGAGCTTGCACGAGGAAAAGTCCTAGCGATGTTAGGCAATGGGAAGCCCTAAGCGGGATGTTAGGCGTTGGAAAGTCAGTGAGTGAAGCGGTGGTGAGAAAGTCCTAACGGATGTTAGGCGTGTGGAAATCTGGTGAGTGAAGCCGGTGGAAAGTCTGGTGAGTGAAGCGGCAGGGAAAATCCGATGGATCGGATGATCGGACGGTGTTGAAAAGTCCAAGTAGGTCAAGGAGGGTGATGGGCCACGCAAAGGAAAATCTAGATGGATCGGGGATGATCGGACATCGGTGTGGAAAAGTCTAAGTGGGTCAAAGGATTGACCGGACACTTGGAGTGCTAGCGGTGTCAAGGGGGTGACCGATGCTAGGCATGATGTACCAACAGTCAAGGTTGACCGGATGTTGGTGTGGAAGCCTTAGGTTTAGGGTGAAGTTTGATCGACCGATCGATCCAACGATGATATGAGCTCATCGTGGGCAGGTCGTCGTGACCGATCGCTGCAAGATCGTCGATCATCATGATGACCGTATCGATCGATCGGTGACCGAAGCTTCGGAAGTTTTGACCTGACCGGTTGACTCAGTCTATGGTAAGCGCCGACCAGTCAATCGAGTCGCGGCAGCGTCGAGAGGCTATCCTGATCGACCGCTCGTGGACCGCGGATCGAGCATCACGAAGAAGGGAAAGGAAGGATCGATGCCGAACGACCAGCTCACGTCTCGATCGGTCCGCGCGATCAGACGATTCACCCACGATCGGCCGCTGCAGCATCGATCGAGTTCTTCGTAGTTCGCCGCTAGTTTCTTCATTGTTTTTTTCGCAGTATAAAGGGGTGAGGGATTCTCGGGCTTCTTCTTCTTCCGAAGTACCCTTATCTACGTCTGCTTCGCTCTTCTTCTGAGCTTTGTTGAGCTCGGTTCTAAAGCCGTGAAGCTTCTTCCTGTTGCTGGTTTTCTAGCTAGGCTTGGATCCGAGAAGCTGCTGCTTCACCAGGGTTCCTGCTGACTTCAAGAAGGCAAGCAAGTGTTGTTTACATTTCTGTTCTTGTTTTCTTGTTCCTATTTGTACTCCTATTGCTGTTGCAAAGATTGTGGTGAGGTTTCTCCACCCACAAGGAGTATCTATTAGCCGGGTTTCCGGGGACTCATCCACCGACGGATTGGTAGGCTTCGTCCACCTTACGGACACGCCGAGGAGTAGGAGTTCATCTCCGAACCTCGTTATATGGTTTGTCTTTCTTCTCCTGTTTTCTTTCTACTTTGTATTTCCGCTGCGCTAACCTAATCGTAGGAAGAAACGAGAAAGATTGGGGTCGGCTATTCACACCCCCCCTCTCTAGCCGTACGAAGGATCCTAACAATAGTGAGTACTTAATAGATAGATATAGAAATAGTTACACAATCCAACTAAATTGGAGAGCGTCTAACTAACCATACCTTAGTTTCTACGACATACAATTTGATTACCCATAACATAAACAAGGCAGTCAACACAAAAAGCAAGATAATCACTAGAGGTATACCTTACTCTCCTATAGCTGAGAGATGTCCTTCGGCTTATCTTGTGTCCCAAACTCGAAAAATCATAAATCAAAACAAGACAGAAATCTCAAAAACACATTACCCAACATTCAAAATTGAACCATACTATGATACTAATAAAATTATCATGCCCCGAGGGTATACTTGTCAGCCAAAATGGATGGTACCACTAGTGACAATATAGAAAATAATCGATATCAACCAATTCAAGCCAACACTAACACTAATACAATTTAATATCACCACGTTACAAATGACAATACATGTATGCATGCATGTACATGCGATCATACTACAACTACACAAGATAAAAGTCATATTCTTCTAACAAGACTTAAAATTGATACAGAAAAAAACTGTAAATACCGGCAGCAGAAAATAAACCAAGCAACTTTAAAAACAATCAAACGAGTGGAACCGACAGCTAGGACCTCTGAGTGGCACAACATTTCCTCTATCTACTAACCTAAAAGTCAAAAGAAAAGCAAAGGACAGTGAGTACAATAACTCAATGGGTATAAGAAGATAATGCATGATACTATTTGTAAGGAGATCAAAAGAAGTAGTCTCAGGTAAAATACTTAATACAAAAGTAAGAGTACCAATATAATCATCTACAAATCCAAAAATATAACCAATAATATAACACCCACTAACTTGCTTAACTTGGTATAACTAATAAAATGAGTGTACATATAGTTTATTCAAAAACCTTCATGAACAAACACAACCAACATATAGCAATTTTATAATGAATCTTGACTACACACAATAACATTCTATCACGATTGAGTCTCGTGGATAGTCGTAGTATATAAATAGTCATTGTCCGTGGAAAAATGGTCTACCACGCATTTTGCCAAGTTACCGACACCAAATTGGTTGGTGATTTATGATTGTTTGATCGATTCTTAAATGCGTCGAGGTTGATTTGGAGTGTACTAAAATCAATTATGATTGAGTTATGGCTGGACACAATTTCTTCTAACTCGATATGATTAGTGAGTTTGGGTGCTGCTTTTGGCAACATTGAGAAGTTTGATGCAATTTAAGGTAGTAGACTGGAAAATGATGGAGCAGTGGATCGACCAGGAGCTATGAATCCAAGCATTTTGGAAACAATGCAAAACATTTTGAACATGGACTTATCAAGTGTGTCTTTCAATCGAATCCAGTGTCCAGTTCCATTCCAGTTGCAGCAGCCAAAGAAAGAACACATACATATCTAATTCCACCCCATTAGACTTCCACAAACTTTAAACGAGTAGCTATCAGGAACTACTCTGTTACAGCAATAGGAAAACTTTTTGAAGTTTTTTGCTTAAGCAATTGCTGAATAGGCAGAGCAGAAGCAAGATCTTTGCTAGAAATTTGTCTGATAAACGAGAGGCCCAACGATGGAGAACAAAAAGCCAACAATTCATCCTTATGCTAGAAAGAGATGCTTGAAGATCCTGAACCATCAAAAGAAATGTCGTTTGCACAAATGTCTCTACATTTCCATGTACCTGACCAATAATGATCAAGCAGCTCCCAAAAACCTTTCCTCCGAAAAAATAGTGGTCTTGACTTGTGAGCATCCTCCACCATTTACTGACCAAGCTACATTATGCTCTTTAATTCTTCCCTCTTTACTCTGAACCGTAAAGTGTGAGTTAGATAAATTTCTTTTTTATATCTTTAAATTCATCAATACACTTCTTTTTACTCATTTTTTGTCCATTTAGAATCAGATAAATTGATCTTTCCTTGTCCATTCGATCCAAAAATTCATGAACGTGAAGTCACAGCAAGGTCGGTGCTGTAAGCTGTGACCAATTTGGTGAGCTGCAGCTCTTCCTCAACCTCTCTACGGCCATCAAGAGTTTGTGCATGAATGCGAGCTCTAACTTACTCTGGCAGATTGCTGCTCTTGGCTTTGGCCAATCACTACCACCGTGGTTTCCTTTTTCTTTTTCTCTTTTTTCTCCGTAAACAGAGCTTAAGGCTAAGGACGCCAACT
The DNA here is from genome assembly GCF_018446385.1 of Zingiber officinale. NCBI lineage: Eukaryota > Viridiplantae > Streptophyta > Magnoliopsida > Zingiberales > Zingiberaceae > Zingiber > Zingiber officinale. The sequence continues at coordinate 80,505,732 of NC_056006.1, forward strand.
CGCCAAGCTATCACAACACTTACGGTCTGTTTGGGAGGAGGTGAGGGAAGGGGAAGGAAGGGGAAATAAGGGGAAGGGAAGCTTTGAACCTCGTTTGGGAAGGAGTGAGGAAAGAGAAGGAAAGGTAAGGAAGGGTAAGTTTTAACCTTCATTACCCATGAAAAGAGAGATTGTCTTACACCCCGAATTGGGGTGTAAGGAAGGGGAAGGGAAAACAAAATATTTTTTATTCCAATTTTATTCCCGTTCTTAATAGTTTAAGAAATGTTCCAATTTCTAATTTTGCTATGTCGCCGGAGTTCAATTTCCTCGCCTTCTTCACAGCTCGCTTGCTCCCAGATTATTAGGGGAGGAGATCCGACACGTCTTCTAACTGAATTGAAAGGAGAAACCATTTTTGTCATCAAAATTTAAAAGAATATCTATTATTTTTTTAATTTTTCATCAAAATTTAATAAGTTTTTAAAGAATAGAAATTCATCTCGTTATCAGCGTTATCTTTCAAATTTTTTTATTTAAGGTTTCTAAAATCATTATTTTCATTATTTCTGATTTAATTACTTGATTATCGGTAATTCATTGTTTTGTTATAAATAGTATAAAAATTTATTTTTTTATTAAAAATAGCTAATTTAAATGATAATATAAAAAATTAAAGTTATTATAAAAAATATCTAATTTATATTTATAAAATAAATATTAATATTATGGAAACTTTCTAATATAAAAAGTAAGGGTATTTTTGTAACTTTATCTATTTAACCTCCATTCCCCTTCCTTTCCTCCTAAACAATACTACACATGTTACGTTAATGAACCTTCTCTTCCTCCCAAACAAGGAGAAGTTAAATACTTTACTTCCCCTCACTTCCCTTTCCATTAATGAACCTTCCCTCACTCCATCCAAACAGAGGGTTAGGGTTACCGAGCTAAATTTTAGGGTGTTCAAATTTATTTGATAATGTAATCAAGCCGAGCCGAGCTTAAAAAAATCAAACTTTTGAAATGATTATTCATGTTTGGCTTGACTTTTTTTTTATGAGCTTGATCTTGTTTAAAGTTTGGTTTGAGCTTGGTTAATTTAAATGTCATTGAGCTCTCAATTCAAGCTTTGCTTAAGCTCGGTTCGTTTAGATGTTATTGAGCTCTCAATTCAAAGTTTGTTTGATTGTTTGAAACTTTTAGTTATTTGATTGGTTATTGAGCTTGATAATTTAAACTTATTTATTTATTTTATTATTTATTTAGTATATTGAAAAAAGTTTATTAATGAATATGATTTGTGAATATTATTCATGAGCATTAACGAGCTGAATACATATATGATCAAGCTTGTTTGTTTAGTTTAACTAGCATTTCAAGTTTGTTTATTTAATTAATCTTGTGTATATTGAACGAACATAAACAAGCTCTTACCAAGCCGAACACCATTCTTGTTCACGAAAGCTTGGTTCATTTACAACCCTACCAGCACCACTGCCAGTTCGTCCTTAGGTCAACACGAAAGAGATAAATTACAAGTGGTTACTTTAGCAGTTGAATAGTGCATGGGGATGGCAGACACTCGGCATCTAGCTAGAATCACTACAAGAAAACAGAGCTTCAGAACAATTTTTTGAAAGTGAAATAAAATTTGTTTTAAATTTTAGTAAATTGTAAAAGGATTTGCTACAGAATTACTAATCCGTTTAACTTTAAAAAATAATATACAAAAAAAATTAAAATAAAATTTAAAATAAATTATAAACAGAATTTATAAATAATTTTTTCTAAATAAAAATGAATATGGAATAACAAATAAATTAGATACGAAATTTTTTCTATTTTTAAATATGTTTCAAATATTTTAAATAGAAAAAAATAATCCGTTATAATTTCTATAATTATAAAAGAAATTTATTAAGTAATTATAAATATATTTTATTTTCATTTATTAAACCCTAAACCCCCATTCTATTATTATTTTTTGTGCTTCTCCTAAATCACAGACGACTACGGCTAAGGCACGCCCGGCTCTGCCTCCTTTGCATGCGATCTTTGTCGTTCTTTCCACCAAAAAATCTCAGGTAATCCTCATCTCCTTCTCCAATTCTTCTTTACTCTGCAATGTGCGGCATCAGTGGTGTCCTAATCGAGTGACAGCAATCATTTGCATGACCTAATCACGCACGACACCGACCTAATCTCATAGTTGCTGCCGCCTTACTGCTGTCGCAACCGCCTAGCCTCAACCATCTTGGCCTCTGTCGGGGCTATCGTATCCTTGTAAGTACCTGACACTTCCCTAAACCCTGAATTTGTGCGGCCTAATATGACGAAACAATGCAAATAAGGTTCATATTTTATTTTGATTCGTGATTATCGCGTGTACATCATGCACCTTCATAAATTCCTTGGTCTTTAGTGAAAATGGAAGGAATTTATAATAGTGATAGTGAATTTATGTAGTTTATTGTACTTTTTCTTTTAATTTGTTTGGAGCAAAGTGTACTAAGAGTAATATTGTAGCTTTTGGATAATGTTTTTGTTGGTTCCAAATAAATGTAGTTTTTCTGGAGTATATATTTAGTTATTTAAATTTAGTTCAGATTGTACCAAGTTGAAAGGTAATATGTGGAAATTCTCTATAGCATGACATTTCTTTTTTATGTAACCTTATACCTATTTAAATAGGTATAAGGTTCTCTACAGCATTATATTTCTTTTTTAATGTAACATGTGGAAATATCTCTATAGTATACATTATTTTTTTATTACATATATTGATTAAATATTTTAACATTGATTTAGGATGTCAAGTAGAGGTAAGGATGGTTCCAACAAAAGAAGATCAAGGGGGAGATGATGACAGAGATGGCAATCTCTTACGATGTAGGATAAGTATATATATTTAATTCATTAATGGAATACAATTTGATCAAACCATTGATCAATTATATAATATTAATATTTACTTTAATGATGACGCATGTAGTCAACATAATACAACACCTGGAGTTGATAACATACAAAATGAATATAGATGTGTTAATTTTATCTTGATATTATATTTATTAAATAATTACTTATATTGTATGTATTTATTTATCATAGGATGAGGAGGGAAGAAAATTTTTAGATAATAACGCAATCGATGGTGCAAGATACAAATATGGTAGTTCATCAGTAGTTCGACAAAGAGGACCTAATCAAGGATCTCAGATTCCAACAAATATTGATGGATGGACTAAAATAAATGTGGTTATGAATAAGTCATATGACATTTTAAATTTAATATGTTTTGATATTTTTTTATTAACTTAGTTTTCTTGCTTTAATATTCTTATTTTTGTTATATCTTTAGATTTGTTGAAAATAAGGTTCCTAGTGAAATACAAATGATATTAAAGGAGTGATTAAAGGTGTTAGAATATTGTAAATATAATAGCTAGGGGTATTATTGTAATTATGTTGTATATCCTTCTCTATATAAGTCAATAACTCTGTGGTATCTAATACACGATTTTCTTTTAACATGGTATCAGAGTCAAACCCTAATTTTTCCGCTGTCACCACCAATTCCTGCCACCATTAGTCACGCTTGGATGGGGGCAAATCTCTCCCGATCTCTCTTCTCCCTCTCACGTCGCCCGTGAGCACAAGCCGCTGCCTGTCCCTCGCGCATCGCCTGCATCTCCCTCTCGCGTCGCTCGCAAGCACAAGCGCCAGCAGAGGCATCTCCTTCCCGATCGCGAGCACAGGCCGTCGTTGCTCTTCCTTCTACGTGGAATATCCATGCGTCGCCGCACCCAACCCTAAATTTTCCAGAGCCGTCACAGCAAACCCTAAATTTTCCAGTGTCGTCGGAGTAAACCCTAAATTTTCCAGTGCCGCAGTAAACCCTTAAATCTCTCCATGCCTGTCTCCAAGGTGTTGCGACATCGTCGAAGAGTCAGGCTGCTGCTCTCTTTCATCGAACTGATCAATGGCTACCTCCAGCACTCCAAAGTCGGATATTTCGATCTTTACCAACCACATCACCACACCACTCTCCTCCGAGCAGTTGGATGGTCAGGCTTCTGATTCCACTGCTACTGTTGCACATGCTGGTAATTTCTTTGCTAGCATATCTCACTCTTCAGGTCCTTGGGTTCTTGATTCTGGGGCCACTGATCATATCACTGGTAATAAATCTCTATTTTCTTCTCTCACTACTTCTGGTTATTTACTAATTGCCACCATGCCCAATGGTTCCCAAACTGAGTCCAAGGGTATTGGTATTGTTCATCCTTCTCCGTCTCTTTCCATTCATAATGTTCTTTATATTCCCGGAGCTCCCTTTAATCTATTGTCAATAAGTCAACTTACTCAGTCTCTTGATTGTGTTATTTCTTTTACTAAAACGTCTGTTTCCTTACAGGACCGGAGTACGGGGAGGATGATTGGCTTCGGATGTGAGTCTCATGGACTTTATCTGCTTTAACAACCCTCTCTTGTTGGCTCGGCGGCGGCATCTCCACTTCTTATTCATGCTCAATTGGGACATCCATGTATTGATAAGTTGAAACAATTACATCCTAGTCTTTCTCACTTAAAGTCTTTATCTTGTGAGTCGTGTCAGTTGGGTAAGCATGTTCGTAGTTCTTTTTCTCCTAGCACTGTGAGTCGAGCTGCATCCCCTTTTGCTTTGGTATATTCTGATGTTTGGGGTCCGAGTCGTGTTTCTTCTACATTGGGATCACAATATTTTATTACTTTTATAGATGATTTTTCCCGTTGTACATGGTTATATATGATGAAGGAACGTTCAGAATTGTTTTATATTTTTCAATCTTTTTTTCATGAAATCATGTCACGCCCCGGGGGAGTCCCTGTCCGAAGAAAATTTCAGCAACACCTCCCCTGTACGGCTGACAATCTGAAATATTTCTACAGACACAATATAACAACAACCACGCAGTGATATATATTTTTATCAGCCCACTCGGCTGAAATCAAAACCAACACATCGGAAAAACATAAATACAAGCCCATACAAAACAAAACAAAACACTACTAGCTGGCTAGGCTTACACCACACAACAAAACACTCCGGAAACAAAACCGGAACACAAAGCCAAATACACAAATTTCGTATAGCAAAACAAAATAAACACCAGCGGAGACAGGTCTTCTGATGTGACGTGGGGACCAGCAGACAGGATACTCCAAGCGACTCCATAAACAACCTGGTACCTGGAAAAGATAGTGTCCACGGGGGTGAGTTCAACAACTCAGCGAATACCAATAGACATGTCTAGTAAGATATATCTAACAACAGTAAACATGGAATACAACTTCCTAATCATATATAGGAAAAATGAAAAACTGGTAACGAGGAAGTCACAGCAGAACCCTATCGAACAAAGAGTGGTCACAAACCGAGAGTGTCATAAATCACCCTGTATGTCAAACATATGCATCCAACCAAATAAGAATGACAAGATAAATGCATCAATGTATGATGCCAATGACATGGTCACCCCCCCGACGCTACCCCATCTCACACAATGGTGAGAGGGTAGTGATACAGTCAGTACACTACAGCGTCACTACACCTTATGAGTGGGCCGAGGGATCTTGCCGAGTTCACCTGTCCACCCCAAATCATAAGTGGGCGGACTGCTCATCTATATCATGACGAGAGGATCTCACGGCGCGTTCAAGCCACACTACCCAGCGGGCGCACGACCATGGTTAGGCCGCGAGCTAGCGGCGTGCTAGTGTCACATGCTACCCATGAGCGAACCAGAGCAGGATGGTGATCGGCGTGTGCTCAACAATAATGGTGCAGAGTATCGCGCAGCATGCAATCATGCGAATGGTGCAGGACACTAAGCATAACAATATCCTGAACCAAATCCATATATATATATAAATGTGTACCCTAGTACCAGTAAGTCAAATCCACAGATCTAGGGTATGCATGTCCTCTATGGTATAACAACCTAGGTCCTGAACATATCCACCTCCATAAAATATGTACCAACAATATACATGGATCAAAGCAAAAGGGTCTAGGTACACAAATCAGATATGATATAAAGATATAGGTACACATGCCAGATAATAAAAAACCAGAATCTAGTCCTAATCTCAGTAAAGCATGGTATGTCACTTACTCTAGGAACTAAGATACTCATGGCAATAATCACGAGGTATAAACATGGATACATAATAAGCGACAAAACAGAACATGCTATAGGTATCAAACTGTGACATACCAAAGACAAAAATGATCATTGCTTGTAGCTATAAAATACTATGCATATCCAATTGACAATATCATAAAAGAAAAGTCAAGAGGTACCCGCCTCCAATAGGAAGGTCCAATCCAGTCAAATCCAACGTCGAGATACTCGTCTCGTGTCAAAGTCCTGTAGTACATGGTATCCAAATTTTGCTAATTACATATAAATAAATTAGCTAAATCAAATCCTCGAGAAGCTAATATAAATCCAGATCCAATTATAAACCCTAATTGAATCATTTAACTCCTCAATCGTTTCTAACTAATCCATTCGAATTAGGACTTGCAATAAGCATGGTTAATCATAGCATCTTACCTGATTTAGCCCTAATTCAATACATGTACCTAGGTTAACATTAGTTATTAACCCATCCATCAATCATCGACAATATGATCAAAATAAAATCCTATACCTTACCTCAATTCACAGCCGCTGTGTGAATCCACAACTGGAGACAACTTGCAGCCAATAGACCTGACTGAAGCGAGGTAAATGGTGCTGCCCTCTAAATCAAATACCCTACATTTTAGTGTCCAGATTAGAATGGAACTCAAAAATCATTACAGTAGTCCAAACAACACAGCATCTACAACAAGGATACAATTCCCTACTCCTTACCTTACTACCTAGCCACTGTTGACGCTGGAACAAGATGGGTCGGACCAAGAACACCCCACAGAGCACAATCTCCTTGCTGGAATCTTTCCCACTTCAACCGAGACTTCAATCAACAGCAAGGAAGAGGATTGACAACAAATCAGCACCTCAACGATCGAAGCAGTCGGAGATGGCAGATCAGAGTGCGTCGACCAAAGAAAATGGAAGACTCAATTGCTTTGGTGAGGGTCGGCGCAGGCCTCACAGCGGCGGTGGAAAATAGACCTAGGGCATGCGGGATGAGTGGCCGATCAATGGGGATAGAGGAGCGGATCGACATCAAGTGCTCAGGAGGAAGACAGTGGCCGGAAAGGATAGTGGCAGTGACGTCGGTGTTGAGCGATGTGTAGGGGAATCGGCACTAGGGTTTCCTGTGGCCGGTGATCAGCGCGCGGCTCAGTGAAGTGGCGGAGCAAGGTGGCATTGGGTCGGTGTCGGCGCACATAGGAGAAGGCGACAAAGAAATTAGGGCAGAGCTCGGGAGGGAGAGGAGGAAGAGAAAAAGATGTGCGCGATGTGTTCTAGGGAAAAGACGAGAAGAGGAAGAGAAACGGCTCAGCTTTTGTTCGCGAGGAAGGAAACCGCTTGGCACGAGATTAGGGCACGGGCATAGGTTCGGCACGCGGGGAAAGAAACGGATCAGCGGAGGGAAGAAAGAAAAAGAAAATAGAAAGGAAAAGAATATAAATAAATAAATAAAAATTTTCCTCACGAAAACATGGTAGCCTAAATAGGCCTTTTCGAGACTCACTTTTATCCCCGTAAACTCGTCCATACGAGCTCCAAAAAATTTCTAAAAAATTTCTAAAAATCCCGAAAAATTCCCTTATTATTATTCGCCATTTTTTCGGTATTTTACATTCTCCCCCACTAATAAAAATTTGGTCCCCAAATTTTGTTATCTACCATCAACAAGTACTAATAACAGGTAAAGAGTATATATGTTGAACGGTAAATTAAATCACATACTCAAGTGAAAAGATGGGGGTGTTGAGCTCGGATAGTATCCTCGAGCTCCCAAGTAGCCTCCTACCTCTACATATGATCTTTGCCATCAAGCGACTTTAACCGTAGGATAGTCATGTTCCATAACTGGCGCTCTTTACGGTCATCCAAATCTGGAGTCTCCTCATAAGTGACATCAGCTGAGCAGGATCCTGCGAAAGATCATCCACGGCAAGACATGTCCGGAATACGGTCGATATGTATCTCCTCAGCGTGGAAATAAGTCATAGGCCTGATGCCGAGGTATGCTAGATTCCATAAGCTCGCTCCAAGGGCCAATGTATCCATGAGAGAGCCAGTGAGCAAATGGCTTACCTCGGGAGGCCGTCTCTGATGGTTAACTCATGATGGTGAAACTCGCGAAAAACTCAATCAGGTCCGCTAGAGAACTCCACTCAGCGTCTCCGGGTCTCCAAAACTCTTAAAGCGGTCTGGCCTCGACATCCCGTCTCAAATGCGATGAATGCGGACCAACTGCAATCCATGTGAGCCCTATGAGTCCCAATAATCGGCCTCCCAATCTAGTACACAAGATCTCAATAAGTCCTCTAGAGTTTGAATGGTCGCTTGACTGTCCATACATCTCGGGGATGTAAAGCTGGTGCTAAGTGCCCGCTAGCTCAGCCGAAATCGAGACATGAACCGGGTCTATCGACCAATAATCAAAGGGACACCATGTACTCACGATCTCCCGGCAATACCAGATCTGTCAATCGATCCAGGGAATTATCCGGATTTGGTTAATCGGTCAATGATTACCCAAATCGCCATCATCGTGTCCAGAACAAACTCACCACTGAAGTCCATGGTAATATCATTTCCACCCAGAATAGAATCCTCAGAAATCGACGGTCTCTGTCTCCGGCCTAATGCGGCGGACAAGACATCTAGCTACGAATTCAGCGATGTCTTTCTTCTGTTCTACGATAAGAGCAAATCGATCTACGGTACATCTGGTACCGGCCGGAGTGATACGCAAATCAGAGATGAGCCTCAAGTAGCTCCGACACGGTGAGATACGGGTGACGCGAGATCGCCTCGCATAATGCTCACCGAGCAGAACTACCTCGCCGGTCTCGTGTGAACGCTGTCGACTATCAATGAACTACAAATGTTCATCGGCACAGGCTTCTCAGATCCTGCGTCACGATCGACGGCCCGAGCAACCATAAGTAACAACATACTACCTTTCTGTCTACGTCTGCTCACGAGGCCCAACTCGGAGGAAACCACAGACAAATCTGTAAGCGCAACTAAGGTGAGCTAAGTCCCTCTGGACTTAGGCAATGCGTAAACGCCATATTAGCTTCCCGGTGATAGCTAATATTTAATCGTAATCATAGAAATTCCATCCACATCTCCTCGATCGGGAGATTAGGTTTCTTTTCTAAGTGAGCAGATATTTGAGATTCTTATGAGTGGGTGAAAGTCTAAAATGTCTTAACATAGTCACGAATAATCTTTGTCAAATCTTCAAAGGCAAAAATAATGGCGGTCAATAAAGTCATGTCGCGGGTAGTTCTCCTCATGTGCTCCTTGACTACCCGAAAACATAGGAACTACCACCACTTGCGTCTTTGCGTTAAAGCGGCCCAAATCCTATAGAGATGAAATGGGTATGAAACTGCGAATCACATACTCTCTGAGAAGGTATAACCCAAAATGGAGTAAGTCACTAGTCTCCTTCCAACTCTGGGCGGTCTCGAAATCCTCGGGTCAAAGAGAACTGCGCCTTTCTGGTCAGTATGTAAGTGGCATGGCAATCCGAGAGAAACCCTCGGCGTATCTAGAAATATCGGGCAAACAAAAGGAGGTTTACTTGGTCTCCTCTATGGGCTCAGTCTACTTCCAATGGTAACAACCTTTATCTCCACGTGAGACACGGTATACTCAGCGGTGACTGGCCAATGCTCAAACATCTCCGCAGACAACCAAAATATGCACTACTGTATTCACATATAATGTTTCCATCAAAACATCTCTAGAACTATGTGAAGATGGTATACGTGACTCACCTCGGATCTGAAATAGATCACAACATCGTCAACAAAGACAATGGAATCCGATCCAAACATCCTAGGAATACCAAATTCATCGTGTCCCTGAAAACATCTAAGGCTCCGCAAGCCCTAATGGTAAAACCAAGACACATAATGTCTGTATCACAGACATTCCTAACCATAAGATCCCCGACAACAAGTCAGGAAATCTGATCATCAATGATACAAATCATCAAAGAATAGATCCTCCAGTGTGAGAGCAACACTCCATCACACGAAATACCACATATGTGGGAGCAACGCTCTACCACAAGAAATCCTTCATATGTGGGAACGGCGCTCCGCCTGAAATCGAAATATTTATCTCTGATATATATATATATATATATATATATATATATATATATATATATATATATATATATATATATATATATATGGAAATACTCCGCTACAAGCAATCCACAATAGGTGGAAGCAACGTTCCACCACAAACAATCTAAAATAATAATGAGACAGCGCTCCACCCGCAATAATCCATGTATGTGGAACAGCGCTCCACCACAACAATCCATAAGTGATCAAGACATCTAACTATCCAGCTAAATTAAACACCCAAGATCACTTTACCACATATTCACGTAATTAGGCCAAAATTATCATAATCGATCAATCCAAATCAAATCCATCGTCCAGCTCTATCAACATCCTGTTGGGTCACCACTAATAGTGAAATTGATTGACGGTAAAACAACCAATAACATAATGTAGACACTTTCGACATTCACCATTCAACATAGATAGAATCATCATGATGCTACCAAACATACACACAGCACATGTACACACAATATGTATGATGGGTACAATCACTCCAATTGGTAACCGCCAAACATACTCACAACATGGGTATAAATCATCGTGATACCTCCAACGATGCATACCGAACAGTGTGCATATATCAATATAGGCCCTTAATCGACAATACCTAAAAAACACTCACATGACATATAACAAACACCTATGCCAAGGTATAATCAACATATACTTCCATAAAACATACTAACCCAGGTACACTCATAAATCAAACATAATCGACAAGATACCCGAATATTACCATAGAACACATACGCGAGATATCACAACTCGGATTAAATCGATGAATATCCTCAATAAACACTCAAACACATGTGCCCATTTCACAACATAGTGAATTTAATCGACAAACTACCTCCAATAAGCCAATCGGGACCACTTGGGTGTAATCTACTAGAAACCCACGACAATTATAAGCTGGAGCAGTATACACCCTACGTACGATTAGACCATCCGTCATAACATTCCTACAACACATAATAATCATATGCTTACACCCGCATAGATATGATGAATCAATATTTAATCCAATGTTTTGATATTCCCATGCTACCTTCTGATTATCAACTAAGTACATAAAGTCTAAAATTAAAAATACCCGTGAAATAGGATCGTAGTCCTCTATGGGTACGATAATGACAATGAGTATACGGTTAATTCAGTCTTTCACATCAATTGACCATGTACCCAATGTATAAGATATCCAACAAGCGAATAACCAGATCCGAACCTCACAAAATAGGTATGATAATCCCCTACGGTGAACGATAGACTAAGTGATTAATACGCTAACTAATCAAGAATACCTTAATCCTCCATAAAGCAACTAAGGTATATCAATCACGACTGCAAATCAACAATTAAATCATTCTTCTAATGTAATCATCAGTAAATCAATCGTTTCTTGACGAAACTAACTAAATATGTCCAGGGCTCTCTCTTGGGAGTCAACAAAATATGTACTTACTAGTCATTACCTAACACATAGCCAATAACAACGGTAAGTATGTGTCTCAGCTTCTAACAAATTGTAGTAACAAGGTAAAACCTACGGGTGGTATGAAATGAAAAATCACACCGAGAGACTATATTATAATCTCTGTTAAGATGCGAGAATCGGTGGCTAACCACGATATGTAATATGAGATACAACAACGAGACGGGTACTAAATAAAAGTGTTAGCCACATGTCATATATATAAATCGGCAATGCCTACTAACAAAAAGGTAGGATAACGGTATACCTACATACCTCCTATAGCTTGGAAGTGTCACACCTTGTCGGGGTCCCAAAACTGAAAAGTCACATCGAGAAAACTAAAACATGAAATCCAATCTGAATATAAGACTCGTAAACCTACAACTCGTTACCAATAAATTGGTATCAAATAAAATCTTAAAGAAAATCGAGAACACATAGAAAGTATGACAGCTCATTACCACTAAATTTATCGCTTGAGGTCACAATAGAAGAAAATTTAGGCAACACCTCTCTTTAATGCAGAAACCTGATACGAGAAGCATTTCTCTGAGACACAACCATCGGTAAATATGGTGAATATACACAACCACGCGATTGACAATACTAAAGCCTACGGTGGACAAATATAATAACAACCGGGTTATATATATTTTTATCGACCCACTCGGTGAAATCGAAAACCAACTGCAGAAAACATAATACAAGGCACACATAACAAACAAAACAACGCTGATAAACTGGAAACACCACACAACAACACATAACTCCGGAAACAAAATGGGACACCAAAGCCGTCACGCCAAATTTAAGTATAGCGAAAACAAAATAAACACCGGTGAATGGTGTACGATGTGGGGACGGCGAGCGAGGATACTCCAGCGACTCCATAAATAACCTTGTACTGGAAAAGATAGTGTCCACGGGGTGAGTTCAACAACTTCGGCAAATACCAATGAATAATGTCTAGTAAGATATGCTAACGGCGATAAACATGGAATCTGACTTCTTAATCATATATAGGAAAAATGCAAAACTAAAGAAGGAAGTCACCGAACCCTATTCTAGAGGGAGAGGGTCGTCGAGCGCATCCTGCATATGCATATTGATGTAATGTGCGTGAACCTACATCGTGCATCCACCAAACAAGTGACGAAACAAGCACCTGCCGCAAACAAATGCTAATTGATGCCAATGGTCACCCCATACGCTCACCCGGCGCTACCGACTCCGTCGCCCTGACCCTTGACCAACCAGACGACACTCAGTAATGAGGAAATTCGACAACGGGCTCACGACCTACACCGCACGCCACTACTCCCGGCGGCCAAGCGCCATCTTTGTAAAAGCCGACCTCATCTATCTATTACCCCACCCCCGAATGGGTGATGAGTCGTGCCGGTACACTGCCATCAGGGACCATCTGCGGGGAGGGATCCGTGATACTGCACAATGGACCGCGTGATAAGCTCAGGCTGAAGTGCGTCACTCGCCGCGGCATGACCCAATGCACGGACGTCAGCTACAAGCATGGAGATATGACGATGATATGAAACCATGGGTGGGTGAAGCAACGCATGCACTGATGAATGCACTAATATATGGTGTATATCAAGACACAGCATCTCCATTTAAAATGTATGTATATAGTGCCCAAAACCCCGAGGGATTTCCTAATTAATATTTTAATACGTGAACTAGCGGCAACCTTCCGCGTGAAAGGACTAGTTTCTGATTAATATTATATATATAGTGGATTATTATTTAATTAAAAATAATGAATTTAAATATAAATTTAATATAAATATAAATAATATTATATTGGAATACTATACGATATATCGGAACTATATATATGGGTAATTAAAACTAGTAATTAAAACTAAAGCCGAGAGTAAAAATATATATATATATATGGTATCTTGGAAATAATATAAATAGGGAGGAGAAAGAAGTTAAGAAGAGGGGAAGGAGGGGACATGCAGGATGGCAGGCAGAGAGGAACTGACTGTGGTCGCGTGTATTCGGCGAATACATGGAACAAAAGCATTAAAAAAAAACAGAGGAGCGTGAAGTTTTGGGAGAGGAGTTCAACACGCTTCGTGTCACCTACTAAAGGCACTTTCAAATTATTTTGTTCTTGATGATTTACAAATTATTACTAAGCTTAAGCTTTATAAGTGATGCATGTGTGATGATGCATATGCGATGGGCTCATGTCATCTCTCTTGAATTTTCTTTTTTTTGACCCAGCTCTTCTTTTTAGTAAGGGTTAGAAAGGACTGTTTTGTCTACTACCATGAAGAATTTTTTCTTATGATATAAATTTCATACACTGTGTTTGAAGATATCATATTCTGAGTTCACATTGTTGAGCTGTCATTCCATGTTCAGAAGTATCAAGAAATTATTAGTTCACATGGCTCTGGCTACGCCTGGGTAGTGGTTATATATTCGGCATTCGATGCGTGAGCGCTATATATTGGAGCGAATGATATTTAAGTCTGGATTCTTGGGCGCTCATTTCTATAAATAATTCTGAAGCGCCATGAAGCGCCAGGATTGGAATTGATATGGATTATTTTAAGTATGAAATTGAAATATAATGATATCTATCGAGAAAGTAGCAAGTGAATTCTTCCTTGGTATCTCTCCTTTTCATGTTGACATCTCTTTGCTTATGATGATGCTGATGAGATGAGATGTTGTAGAGAAAAGGAACACTTTGACCCACTGTGCTTGAAAGCAGGGGTACATTTGTTATGCAAGGCCCGAGAAGAGGCCCAGGCAACGCAGTCAATTCATACGTTGTTGTTGTTGCGATGTAGAAAACGCCTCAACCAATAAATAACTTACAATTTACTTCATAATAAGGCCAACTCAAGTTGTCTGGGCCTAGGTACCACAGAGTCAGAGGGTTGAGGACCTCAGCAGAGGAAGGGACTTTCTGGTCATTCATTTCTAAAACTGTTTATTTCTCCCATAACATGGATGTGCGCCATTTAATATAGAAGAGCTTACTTTCAATTATCAATACTATTCTGATGGTCTCTGCCATTTTGCAACGCCTCTATGTGAAGGATATGGGTACATAGATAATTGTTCGACACCTTCGGGTAACTCATCAAATAGACCAATTTTACAGCTGGCATGACGATCATGTCATAACGCTGACAGTCATCAGTGTATAGACTAACCTTCAGATATAATACTATAGCTAAAAATCATTTCAGACCCTTCTCCATTTCATTATTAGTGGTTAGATCGCGGGCTATGGGGTCAATTGTGTAGTACGTGTAGGTGGAGTCCAGGCGATCGAATCAGCTTTGACTGTTTATATCGGTGTAGATTAGTAATAGCGAGTTGACAAGGATGGCATATTAATATAACAGTATATGCGTGCAGCGGCGCGTGGAATACCATTGGAAACCAATTAAGTTACACCCGGTAACTGAGTGCGTCGGCGGTGGAAACCGGTACCAATGTAATTTTTATGTAACGGACGGCATTTTTGAAATTCACCGACAATGAAAAAAAACCACAAAATATAAAAACAATACAAAATATTCTAAATATTCTTTATTCAACAATATCCATAAAATACACAAATATTCACAAATTATATAAATAATCTTCTTACAACAGTATCCATAAAATACTCAAACATTCTTTTTACATCAAAAGCTAGCTAATAGATATCAAAATCAAGGTAGAACATTCTTTTAATAACACATCAAGGTATAACCGCACTCACTCGAACCGCACTTCATCAATTTCAACTCTGGAGTACTTGAGATTTGAAAACTGTAAAAACACATAAATAATATATTAGTAAACCAAGACTAAAAATTATAGTTGAAAAAGTAGTAAGAGCATCAGGTAACAAGATGACTAATGGAATGCTTAAAAAGAAAAACATTCATCATTTATCTCAACCACATCATATAGTGATAGATCTATCATTCCCCATTCTGGATAACCACGGCGAATAACTACGGATAATACGGTGACTTCTCTGTTATACATCCGTGAGCAACCGCCATCGACATGCTCCTCCGCAAGGCGACCGCCTAATAACTCTCAGCACTCATGACCCGTCCACCCTTACTTGCACCTTATCCTTTTCATGGCGGTATAGATTAGCTTGGCAAAGCTTTCCAGTTTTCCCAAACATCTCCACCCTTCGCTCCTTATTCGCAGTTCGTACCTTTCCTCAAAAGTCTGGGGTCCACTTCCATCTCTACCATCTTCATAAATTCTTCGACATTTCCAGCTTTCTTATCTTTTGGGTTCATGTCCGGTGAATCAATATCCATGTTATATTACGTCTTACGATCTTTCTATCTAGCTTTATAGTCAGATCGAACCGCCGCCCTCGATTTTTAGCTCATACCATATTAGTCTAAGACGAGAGTGTGAATCACAGGATCGTCCAACTGTACAGCACTTCGTGGAGTGGATCGATCATGATGGACTTACCTGCTCGGCCTCAGTCCAGCCCAATCTTGTTCATACCACACCTCTGAGTTGTTGAATCCACCTCAGAGCGGGCGGAAAGACATGTTTGAACAATCCACATGATGAATGCATAGCTGCAAAGATACTTAATAACCTTATCCACCACAGATACCTACTAGGCACAATTAAGATTGAAGGATTTCAATGATGCATAAGATTTATCATTTGTGTAACTGATTTGATTACTTTGGCTCAAGATATATCATTGCATCACGAGGCCATAAAAATTTAGCACTTAATCTGATACTGAAACAATAAAAATTTCTCCTGTAATGACACAATGGTAAGTAGTTATACAGGCAAAAAAATAATGAGATTTCTAGATAAGAAAAATGTTGTTATGAAATTGATCTATTCATTACTTTGGATACTGAGATAAGAACTTATATTAATAAACAGTACAAATAAAGGACCATGTGATCATAGACAATAGAGAACTCATTACATCGAATGAAGGGGAAAACATAGATAGTGCAGTGTGCACATTATGATGAGCAAGAACAATAC
Source organism: Zingiber officinale (assembly GCF_018446385.1). Classification (NCBI taxonomy): domain Eukaryota; kingdom Viridiplantae; phylum Streptophyta; class Magnoliopsida; order Zingiberales; family Zingiberaceae; genus Zingiber; species Zingiber officinale. Next base: position 80,522,543 of record NC_056006.1, read on the forward strand.
TTAAGTAACTCTGACTATTGTCTGCCATTAGTCTAGTTCTAACCCTAGATCAAGGAAATGGTACTAAAATCTATAAAGTCTCAATTATTTCAAACTACATGCTGAATATTCTTTCATAACATAAAGGAGACACTTGTTGACAAGATGTGTTATACACATAAGCCTTAGCACAAAGGGTCATAGCTCTCTTCAAAATCTCGATAACAAATTGAGGGATCAAAGTGAAAGGACTGCATTCATACAAGAAGTGAAAGATTTTTTACAGCATTAATCAGATGAATCCTTATTAACTCTATTCTTGCTGTTTCAGAAACTTTACAAGTTAAGCTTCAAGACACTCCAATTCGGTATGAATGGTTTTCCATGCTAAAAGTATATGTTCTCAATGTATCGATCTTTGTCACCTTTTTATTTTTTTACAAGGATAAAAATAATGAAGAAATCAGTTCTAAATTAAGGCAAGATAACAAACAGATAAGATCTATACTTTTCGCATCTTTTCAGCAAGCTCAACATGTGCAGACTTTACATTATAATCACTTCCAGTTTTGGTCAGACCCTGCCAAAGAAGGTAGAAAAACTTGAGTTCATACACAAATGTTAAAATATGATCTTATATCACCGAGATGGTAATGTTGTCTGCAGTTGGAAATTGCCTTTGTTATAACCAAAAGAGACAAATCCACACGGTTCATTAAAAGATCTGAAATTGTGTTCTTCACATATTGAACTGCGCCAGGAATATCTCGGTCTCTTCTGACTGTCTCGATGCCTGTTGTTAAGAAATTGAATGCCACTAAATCATGTTTTTTCAATAACTATTAAATAGTTCAAATACTTACCTTTTGTGTCCATTTTGTCTCCCAAAGCTGATAGAGACTTATTGATGAATTGAGATTCCTTCAGCTTCTCTCCTTCTACTTCAATCTTGCCAAGACATTCACTACCAGCTAAAAATGTCAGGCAGAAATCTAACAATCTTTCTATAAATGAGAATGTAAAGAAGGATCATAATCAAACAAACAAAGCATAATTTGAATAGAGAAATCGATAGAAAATGACGAGTGAGTATCATGCTCTACTGACGCGATGTCGCGGCCAATGAATCACGCCCGTATGAGTTTACATAAATATTATTCTGCAACGCTATAAATAAATTCCTTTAGATATAGTATCATGATTCGAAACCTTTATACCAACTTCAAGGTAAAGATTCCGCTGCTCAATCGTTAAGAAGGACTTCTTCACTCATGGGCTCCAATACATTTCTGATGTCACCATATCTATACATTTAACAATGAATGTATCATGTTCACTTGTAGAGATGTGTGTCCTTCGCTCTGCTAAAAGTTTAACCTCATATTCATTCGATTCATGCATTAGGCATTGCCTAATAAGATTCATTCACATTAACATGGAATATGGAGTTATCAATGGTCACCATGATGGCTCACCCAATTCTTCCTCGACACAGTGATTCCACACCTTGGGCAATGGGCATAGGTTGCTATGAAGAGTGCTTTGAACTCGACGCTATTAACTCCTAAGTTTTCACCTCACCGAAAATAATGTATGGAGCGCCATGAGATTAAAAATAGTCACTCAGTTCGACTAACATTTCGACGCTTGATTATGCATCTGTCAGAACTGATTTTCTTGCATAACAACGTGTATAGACGAGAAAGCGCCTTTGGTCAATATGCGAATAATAGATGAATTAACATTTTGCGAATAGGTAGGCCGCTTAGGACAAGATTGAAGCCCTCGATACAGTGCTCGTCGATGCTTTTTATGACATTTTGTTTTACTGTAGCATTCATTTTTTTTTTTTTTTTTTTCTTATATTGCATATGGGTAACATAGGAGAGAAATGAGATCAAAGAAAAAATGCCCGATCGGAATGAAGTTTCAGTTTCAACCCTATTCGAAAATGAATTGATAAATCGTCTTAACCTAACCCGACTTGATGCATTCCAATGCATGCAACTGCTGACCAAGTTTTCCAAGATACTAATGATTATGTGATTCCAATGAAAAATTGTCTTATGATAAAAATGAAAAGATATAGCTAAAATGTGCAAGTTTTGAATGAATCGTATCGATACCGAGTCGTTACTTCATCGCATATTTGAGGGCTCAAGGGTTCAGCTTTTGGGTCCATTTTTAACAAATGAATGTGATTTACAAACATTAAAGATGGATTTAGCGATGATTGACAAAATCATGGTTTCATAGTTACTTTAATAGATTGAAATGAGGTCAACGGTATGGAGATTTTATCTGGCTAGCGTGGCGTAAAATAAAATTAGTCAAGTGGGAGTAGTCCAACAATTGTTATGTGACCGTGAAAGCGATTAAAAGATAACCCTTGCATACTCGCATACTAACCCGTGCAAATTATGAGTATGAGTATTCAATTACCAAGGTAAAAGACGATACGATCCTGAGATACTCTACAGACTACATTGTTTCTTGAGTTTCTTATAATGAGAACTATGGCTTAATGTTGATCTGGTTCATTTAAGTCACGCGGGAATGCCGGAATGCTGCCAAAGCAAAGCTAAGCAGACTATGGCGTAGGGGAAGAAGAGAAGAAGTGATCGAGATTTCCTTTGATCCAGCCATTTTACATAGACCATCCAGCCTCCCCCTCAGTGGAATCATGACAATGAAGATATAAGTCGAATCAGAATCGGTCAGTCATAGCGGACAGCAGCACTCCACCTTGTCGCTGAATCCACAGGATGGGTCGTCGAGCTCCAGCTGCTGTGAAAAGATAAATTGTGGAACATTGGGTCAGGGGTTTCTCGAGGCGACGTGGGTGACGCATCCGGCAGACAATTCATGAGTCAGATTGTTTCTCTGTTTCTCAGGGCAGCGGAAGGAGGAGAAAGGAGACCTATGGAATGGAAAGTAGGATTATCGGTCATGAATAACTCGTGGCTGGAGAGATGAAGGAAAACTACGAACTACCTATGAATCTGAGTGGTTGGTGGACGGGAAAGGCGATCGATCGATGCGCTAAAGAAGAAGAACGGAGGAACACGAAGGAAGCATCGGGGGCATCGGGAGAGGTTAGAGAGATGGTGTGGTTTAGGTTTAGGTAATGATGGCCGAGAGTTATGGTCGATTTATGGTCGTTAGATTTAGTTAGGAGGGGTAGTTTAGGTCGCAGGAGCGTGGTTTAGGCAGGTTGCAGGTTGCAAAGTTTGTCGGTGAATACCTTGATTTAATTTCTTCTTAACATGAAAGCTAGCGGGTTAAAATCATCTTTGAGACGCCTTGGACATAAATTAATCATATCTATGAGCTAAAACTCCTCTAGCGTGGTTTTGGAAAATCGAAATACTCAAAGACACGGTTTTGCTTTTGCGCTGTTGTTCACCATGTCTATGAGGTGTTTTTTTGCTAGTGTATTATTCATGTTGAATATGTAATTGATTATTATCTTAGTTGATGCCAGCTTGCTTATGGAGGTTAACTGCAGGTCTTGAGGTGGTGGAACTCACTGATTATTGGTTCTCGGGCACCTTCTCGGGCTGGCTGAGACTATCGCGTTATGATGAAACATTATTATTTTTATTTATTGTGAGGTTGAGGAAAAATGCTTAAGTAATGTTGCTGAGCTCTAAGACGCCTCTGCTATCTTATCAGTTAAAATCTCCTTTAGTTTTCCTTTTGGCAATTCATGATCTGGGTATTTTGTTAATAAGAATATGAAGCTAAATATTTATACTAATCAAGTGAAACTTTTAAGTGATGCTGCTAGAAGATTGTGTTTATCGTGTACAGTTTGTTGGGGATAAATTCACATTCAAATTGTTTGTTAGTGCCGCATGTATTCCTTGGAATTTAATTAGGTTGGTATATTTTTTTAAAAAAATTATGATAGAAGTTAGGGTCGTTTCAGTTGGTATCAGAGCAAAGATCTTGAAAGGGTGTGACTACTGTTGGTCCCGGAAAGCTCAAGAAGTCAAGCCTCAAGTCTGTGAGTTTTACTATTTTAAATTTTATGTGTAATTTTTTTTACTGTTTTAATGCTTTCATGATATAAAAGAATTTGGAGGATAGATGCTATTAAATTTAAGTGCATGATGCTTACGTACTACATGGAACGTTGGGTGCAGATATGGCTCCGAGACGTGCGGTTAACGGAGATAGGGAGGAAGAGGGACGGGAGGAGGTGCAACCCCCTTCAGATGCTGCTACACGTTTACTTGAAGGAATGGCTCAATTATTTGAGCAGTATGCAAGTAATGCTAATAGGGGAGGGCAGCAGGACATCTACGTGAAGTTTAGGAGAATGGATCCTAAAGATTTCTCGGGTACTATTGATCCATTCGTGGCGGAGGGATGGATCCGATCATTAGAGGTGATCTTCCGATATATGAATATGGTAGATGCTGATAGGGTTCGTTGTGCCATATATCTGCTGAAAGACGACGATTCTTATGGTGGGAGGGAGCCGAAAGAGGAGTTGATCTGAAAACCTTGACTTGGGAAGATTTCAAGAGAATTTTCTATGATAAATATTTTACAGCTGATGTTCGAGGATGACTGAAGAGGGAGTTTATGAGTCTTCGTTAGGGGGATTTATCTGTTGCTGAGTTTGTTAAGAAGTTCGAAACCTGGACGCAGCCTCTGCCTGTGCCATCCGAGATGTCAATTGTACTCTAGCCTAGCTGTAGATAATTGAGTCATAATTCTACGTGCATTAAAGATATAGAATGGAGAGAGACAACACAACCTGACCAGCAATGATGCGCTTAGCCTAAGAAGCCTTACGAAGCAGCCGCCGGGACTGGGAACCCCCCACTGCTGGCTTCCAACAATCAGCGACGACTCTAAAGACCAGGTGCCCCAGGAGCCTGCAGGCAGCAATGTCATGAAGCAACCACCACAAATGTGGGCATTAGGGTACCAAGTGCAAGTTCTGGATCTGGGCTGTGGAAGAGGACATAGCTCTCGATTGGCCCGAAACAACCATTCGAAATTTCCCTGATTTGCATGATAAAGCCTGCGCGCACGTTCACAGTCACGGTATAATTTTAAACTTCTTTTGCTACTTAACGAGAAATGTTAGGTAGAAAAGGCGGATTACTCTTCCGTATATTGAACTTAGTGATTTAGGCTTCAGACTTTCCTTTTGGTGTGTGATATATATATATATATATATATATATATATATATATATATATTATTTTTTTTTGAAGGTTGATGAAGCTGATTGTTCCACATGGTGTCAATGTATCTTCACTCGCGCGAACATTGCTGAACATAGGCTGCTCACACATTTTATCCTGGACCTTTAAAGCAACTAGGAATCTCTGCAGAGACCAGGAAGACATGGATAGGATTTAGAGTCATAGTTCTCCTCGGTGAACAAATGTTATCTCTAAGATGGTAAAGAGATGCTAGACCGAGAGGAAGGTGAGATGGTCAATGCGAGTTGGCATGTTTGTGGGGATGGCCCGGCAATTCTGAATTCGCTATGGTGGAGGATTTATGCTTGATTGATCTCGGAGAGATAGTATCTATTAGACTATCTAGCGAATATTTACTGAGGCGAGGGCTCATTATTTTGTATGCAAGGTCGGAGGCTCCGTAGATTGGTTCAGTATTAGTCGCTACATGCGTCATTTACCGTCGTGGCGATCGGCGTCATCCGTGATCGTTATGATGTTGAAGTTGAAGTTGAAATTCTTCCCAGGTATTCCCTAATTTGACATTTCTGCATTCCACGAGAGGAGTGAGTTCTCTCTGAGTCGATGAGAGGTGCATCTAAGGCACCATGTATCAATGCATATATTGCATGCTCATGACATGACTTTGGATGGATAAAGTTAAAGGATTCATTAAGCGGATAGAGTTTTTCTCGGATAATAGTTCTATTCTAGTGGGTAGAGATGAGGAGGATGGAAGGCTCAAGGCTATGGATCGAGGCCGACCGAACAGCATTATTTATAAAGAACAAGTACCTGGAATTAGGACTTGTCGATCGGTTGCAGGCTGCGCGAGTCAATTTATGTATCTTCGAAGACCCGTTGAGATACCATCGATCTTGAGAAGCGGAGCGTATAAGGTCTGGTCTTCGTCAGACCCGGCACCTACCTTGGTGTATTTGTGCTATTCGCATTCCGATTCATGGATCATGAGAACATTTTCGTGTTATTTAAACCATATCTTGATCAGTATCCCGATAATATGATCACTCGAACTAATATTAAGCAACGTCGCATAGAGATAGCTGATTCAGTATCAAGTTGTTGCTTACACGGTATGACGTCGTAAGTGTGAGTTAGTCTCGAGAAGTGGCATTCTAGGACATTATCTCGAGATGGAGATCCTTCTAAAGTTGAGGTAGTGAGAGAAGTGGCCTGGTGTTCGAGCCTAAAAGATATGATATGGAATGGTAACTGCTTAGCTGGCCAATCGCTTGTCTCAGCTGATATGTTTCTCCTCTTAGTTTCGTGATAAAGTAAGCATGGTAGAAGGCCACGGGTGCTTGATGTGCCTAATCGCTCGAATCTAGGTTCACCGCTTAGTCTTATATTGCTTGAGAGCGAAGAAGAGTATATGTGTTGTAACAACGACAGGCATGCGGTTGTGGAATTGCAGGCCGAGCCCTGTGACCACATGGTCAACTCTCTGCACAGCCTTGCGCATTTAGTGCATGGTGCGAAGCTGGAAATTCTTGCATCACCAGTACATGAGACTCGACGAGTGAGGACATTGCGCTGATGCGCTCTAACAGGCACCATGAGGGATGCAAATTTTGCCTTGCATTTCTAGAACCAGACTATTGAGAAACTTTGATCCGAAATAGTAACGGTGTGTCACCGATGGCTGTCGAATAAGTGCGTACAGCCTTCTAGGTGTGCTCGAAAAATGTTTCATTGTGAGATATTTGGTAGTAAACCCTCAATTCCACTACAATGTGTATCCTGCGAATTGGAGCGCGCATGTCGGTCTAATCTATCCACTCAAAAAAGTGCGGAGGCTCTGGGCGTGGCCCAATAAGTAGCTCCTATATAGTGCGCAACTCGAGAAACAAAGATAAGATCTAATCATAAAGCACCGTAAGAATGTTAAGATCAGAAACAAAGAGATGAGTGTTAAAAGAGACTAGGCTGACTAATTCACTAGAATACTTTAGAGTTGAAATTCAAGTGTCGTGACGGGATATACATATAATCCACACCAATCAAGGAGCTGCAAGTATGAACATCGAGACACGGGTCTCAGTATCAGCGTCAAAAGGCTGTGGCTCTGGGATGCTAGCTACTCTTGGAATGGGATGGAAATGTCAATTTTGTTGTACTACTGCTTCGACAGGTAAAGGGTTTAATGCAATTTGGGTGATAGTAGATGGAGTCTTACCAAGTAAACTTTATTTTTCTGGGTGAAGACAACTTTCTCCATATTTCGATTGTCACGGTACATATATCCAAGAAATAGTCGGTTACTGCGATTCGGTTTCGGTATTATACGATAGAGACCTGAAGATTTGCGATCTTAATTTGGAAAAGTCCCTACGTTACGCTATGGGGACTAAACTAATGTTTTATACGACATTTCATCTAGCAGATGGGCAATCGGAAGATGATACAAATTTTGGAGGATTTACTCGGCGTGTGATCGACTTCGAGGGGTTTGGAGATAAAACTTCTCCCCAGTGGAGTTCTTTATAACACTTGATTGTCGATCCATCTATAGAAATGACCCCTTACAGGCACTTTATGGAAAATGAATCGCTCATCCATTTGGGATGAAGTTGGAGAAGATACGGTGGGACGATAAATGAAGCATCTGATTTAGTAGTGAAATTCGAGGACAAGATGAAAACTTTCAGGCGTGAGAAAAGTTATCTTGAAATGACGAGAGAGGGATCTCCAGATTTGTGGGTAGGGGACCGCGATGTTCGTTGAAAAATAGCACCTATGAGAGGAATTGTTGTGAGATTTGGCCAAGAAGGCAAGCTCGATTCCAGGATTAGGTAGGACGTTTGAGATCTAGAAGGTGGGAGCATTGGCTTGTCGGTGACTTTACTAAGCCGAGGTCATGCGTGTTCACATCTCGGTGCTTCGCAAGTACATGGCGAGATCCGTCATGTCTTGAACTTTGAACCACTACAACTTACAAATTTATTCCTGAGGAGAGGCCCGTTCGGATATTGGGCGGGCAGAGAGAAGGTTGAACAGGTAATAAGATGAATTGAGGTCGGTGGAGGGATCACTTTCGGAGGAGGCTACATGGGAGGCAGGGCGCCATGGTCGCTATCGAGTTATTCGGTGGTTTAATTTCGAGAGACGAGGGTACACATATAAGAGAGGTAGGAATTATAACGCTTGGATTCTCTAGCATTGAAATACCTTTAGGTGATAAGTTAAACCAGCGGATTAATTTGAGTGGGTGGATTATTCATTTAATAAAAAAATGAGCAATTTAAATATATATATATATAATAAATACTAAAGGTTAAATAATTGGAAATACATCGAGAATGGGTGAGCTTTATCTATTAGTCATTCAAAACTAATAGGTTATACATATATATATATATATATATATATATATATATATAAAAGGAGGGGGATGGGTTAAAAAAGGAGAGAAAGAGGGAGGGAAAGGAGGCAGAGAAAGGTAAGCTTGACAGCTTACGCCGTGGTGGTCTTGGAAAAAACATGAGAGAGAACAAAGGCGTGAAGTTTTTGGGAGAAGGGAGTTCCAACCAAAGGTTTCTCACTCGTGCCCCTTGTCTCCCTACAAAGGCACTTCTTTAACCCTTATTTTGTTCTTTTTGATTTGCACCACATAAATTATACTAAGCTTGTTTATAATGTGATGCATATGGAAGCCCGTAGCTCATGTATGTACCTATGTCATCTTCTTGAATTTTCTTTCTTTTTCTATGACCCACCCAAGCTCTTCCAGTTTTTAGTAGGGGGTTTGTTAGAAAGGATTGTTTTTTTACGACCATGAAATTTTAGGAATTTTCTTCTTATGATATATCATGCACAGGTTTGAAGAAAAGGGCATGGTATTAGTTGCTCCTAGGAAGTTATATTATGCAGGTTCACATTGTTATGCATGGTTAATCAGTAGCTTGGGTACTTTCTTACCTTTTTATGAATTTATATATGATTTAACTGAGTCTACCGGATTTTTGAAGCGCTCATTATAAAAGGATTATTTTCAGTGATTATGGAATTTATGAAATTAGGATGATCTATCTTAAAGATGAAGTTATTTAAATCAGATCATTCCAGGTTGGAAGGTAATAGGTGGCAAATTCTCTCCTTTGGTATGACATCTCTTTTCATGTTGGTTGCTTTTAAAAAAAAACTTATGATGATGATGATGAGCTAATGGGAATGTTGTGAGGGAAAAGGCCCCAGAGGGAGCCTGTTTACGGGAAAATGCCTCGGAGGGAGCCTATTTATGGGAAAAGGCCCCAGAGGGAGCCCGTTTACAGAAAAAGGCCCCAGAGGGAGTCCGTTTACAGGAAAAGGCCCTAGAGGGAGCTCAATATCGGATTTCCCATAATAGGCCCCGGCCCAGCGACGAGGGTTGTTGACGCCTGCCACTAGGTACCATGGTTCCACAGCTGAGATTGGTCACTCAACCAAATAAAGATAGCTAGCTACTTCTAACGATTACGCCTCACTCTAAAGGGACTATATATATATATAGTGAGGAGAGGAGCTCACGAAATCTTTCCCTTAATATCTTATTCAAACTATCAAATTTCTAAATATATTTTCCTACTCTACGCTCTGCAAAGTTTATTTCTCTCCTATAACATGCTAACTTATTGTTACATATACACTTATCTCATTTAATATATGGAGTAGGTATTATATATTTGCATGAATAGCTGCTACTCTTATTTTAAATGCCTATTGTTAAATGTGACATTTTCTTTAGCAAGGCAGGTAATGGAATTAGTGCATAGATAATTGTTGACACCTACAGATATCTCTCATCCTTCTTTTGAACTTAGGGTCGTTAACCTATTCATGTTGTATATGTAATATTGATTATCTCTAGTTAGGAAATGTTGAGCCTTAGTCTCACTCAGTTGTGTGGGTGCAGGTAATAACAGTCTTGAGGTGGAAGGCTCTGACACTTGACTAGTTCGGGCCACTGCAGTTCACACCCGAGGACCATGCTACCTATCGCGTTAGGATGAAACATTATTTCTTTTACCATTTATGAGTAATTTGAGGAAATAATAATAAATAAAAAAAAGACTGATGCTTAAGTAATGTTGCTGAGCTCTAAGACGCCTCTGCTATCTTATCGGCTAAAATCTCCTTTAGTTTTCCTTTTGGCAATTCATGATTTGGGTATTTTGTTAATAAGAATCTGAAGCTAAATATTTATACTAATCAAGTGAAACTTTTAAGTGATGCTGCTAGAAGATTGTGTTTGTCGTGTACAGTTTGTTGGGGATAAATTCACATTCAAATTGTTTGTTAGTGTCGCATGTAGGGTATACATGTCCTCTATGGTATAACAACCTAGGTCCTGAACATATCCATCTCCATAAAATATGTACCAACAATATACATGGATCAAAGCAAAAGGGTCTAGGTACACAAATCAGATATGATATAAAGATATATGTACACATGCCAGATAATAAAAATCCAGAATCTAGTCCTAATCTTAGTAAAGCATGGTATGTCACTTACTCTAGGAACTAAGGTACTCATGACAATAATCACGAGGTATAAACATGGATACATAACAAGCGACAAAACAGAACATGCTATGGGTATCAAACCGTGACATACCAAAGACAAACATGATCATTGCTTGTATCTATAAAATACTATGCATATCCAATTGACAATATCATAAAAGATAAGTCAAGAGGTACCCGCCTCCAATAGGAAGGTCCAATCCATTCAAATCCAATGTCGAGATACTCGTCTCGTGTCAAAGTCCTGTAGTACATGGTATCCAAATTTAGCTAATTGCATATAAATAAATTAGCTAAATCAAATCCTCGAGAAGCTAATATAAATCCAGATCCAATTATAAACCCTAATTGAATCATTTAACTCCTCAATCATTTCTAACTAATCCATTCGAATTAGGACTTGCAATAAACATGGTTAATCATAGCATCTTACCCGATTTAGCCCTAATTCAATACATGTACCTAGGTTAACATTAGTTATTAACCCATCCATCAATCATCGACAATATGATCAAAATAAAACCCTCTACCTTACCTCAATTCACAGCCGCTACTCCTTACCTTACTACCTAGCCACTGTTGACGCTGGAACAAGATGGGTCGGACCAAGAACACCCCACAGAGCACAATCTCCTTGCTGGAATCTTTCCCACTTCAACCGAGACCTCAACCAACAGCAAGGAAGAGGATTGGCAACAAATCAGCACCTCAACGATCGAAGCAGTCGGAGATGGCAGATCGGAGTGCGTCGACCAAAGAAAATGGAAGACTCAGTTGCTCTGGTGATGATCGGTGCATGCCTCACATCGGCGGCGAAAAATAGACCTAGGGCACGCGGGATGAGTGGCCGATCAATGGGGATAGAGGAGTGGATCGACATCAAGTGCTCAGGAGGAAGACAGTGGCCGGAAAGGATAGTGGCAGTGACGTCGGTGTTGAGCGATGTGTAGGGGAAGTCGACACTGGGGTTTCCCGTGGCCGGTGATCGGCGCGCAGCTCGGTGAAGTGGCGGAGCAAGGTGGCGTTGGGTCGGTGTCGATGCACAGAGGAGAAGGTGACAAAGAAATTAGGGCAGAGCTCGGGAGGGAGAGGAGGAAGAGAAGAAGATGTTGTGCGCGATCCGTGCTATGGCAAAGATGAGAAGAGGAAGAGAAACGGCTTGGCTTTTGTTCGGGAGGAAGGAAACCGCTTAGCACGAGATTAGGGCACGGGCTCAGGTTCGGCACGCGGGGAAAGAAATGGATCAGCAGAGGGAAGAAAGAAAAAGAAAATAGAAAGGTAAAGAATATAAATAAATAAATAAAACTTTTCCTCACTGAAACAGGGTAGCCTAAACAGGCCTTTTCGGGACTCACTTTTATCCCCGTAAACTCGTCCATACGAGCTCCGAAAAATTCTCGAAAATTTTTTAAAAATCCCGGAAAATTTCCTTACTTTTATTCTCCATTTTTTCGTTATTTTACAAATCAAAACTCAATTTAGTATTTCTCTTCGAACTTTGCAAAGTGATAATGCTCGTGAGTATCTTTCTACTCAGTTTCGTTCCTTCTTGGCATCTCATGGCATATTGCATCGCACGTCTTACCCTCATATCCCTCGGCGAATGTGGTTGCGAGCTGAGAAAGAATCATTTTCTTGAGACCACTGACTCTTCTCTCCATTCTCACGCCTCATCATGTTGGGGTAATATCATACTTAACTACTGGTTATCTCATTAATCGTATGCATTCTTCCACTCTCCGTGGTAAAATACCTCGTATATCCTTTACCCATATCCCTTCTTTCCTTACCACCTCGGGTCTTTGGTTCTACATATTTTGCTCATGATCTTGATCCTAACATTGATAAACTCTCTCCTCTCATAAGTGTATTTCCTTGTACAAGGTCTCAGAAAAGAAGTGGTATCCCCTAAGATTTCACTCATCTCTCTGATGTCACATTCCCAGTTTGAGGTTTCTCTCTCTCCACCTACACCAGTGACTATCTTTTGTCCTTCGGAGGTGCCTCTATCATCCCCAGCCTCTTCTCCTCCTTTGCAGGTTTATCAGCGTCGTCCTCGTCCTACTTTGCCGCCGACTGACCCTTAGACTACCGTGGACACATCTTTGGAGCCAAGTCCTTCGCCGTTTCCTCTAGTCCCAACTCCTGACTCTGATATTCCTATTGCATTTCGAAAGGGTATGTGTTCCACTCGTAATCCTTCTCCTCACTATGTTTCTTTGAGTTATCATCATCTTTCTCCTTCCTACTATTCTTTTCTTTCTTCCTTATCGTGTGTTTCTCTTCCTAAGACTGCAAGTGGTGCCTTTGCCCATCCAGGATGGAAACAAGGTATGCTCGATGAAATTTGTGCTTTATAGAGTAGTGGGACTTAGGACCTCGTTCTTCTACCACCTAGGAAGTCAGTTGTTGGTTGTCGATGGGTGTATACGGTGAAGGTTGGTCCAGACGGGTTGGTGGACAGACTTAAGGTGCGTCGCATCACTAAAGGCTATACTCAGATCTTCGGATTGGATTATGGGGATACTTTTTCTTCTGTTGCCAAGTTGTATTTTATACACCTATTTCTGTCAATTGCTGCGATTCGCCATTGACCTCTTTATCAGTTGGACATCAAAAATGCATTCTTACATGGTGATCTGCTCGAGGAAGTCTACATGGAGCAACCTCCGTGTTTTGTTGCTCAGTGGGAGTCTTCTGGTATTGTATGTCACCTGCGGAAATATTTATATAGCCTCAAGCAATCACCCAGAGCATGGTTCGGTAGATTTAGTACTATAATTCAACAGTTTGGCATGACTCGGAGCGAGGTTGACCATTCTGTCTTTTATCGCCACTCATCTACAGGTTGCATCTACGTAGTGGTTTATGTTGATGATATTGTCATCACAGGTAGTGATCATCTTGGGATTTCACAAGTGAAACAACATCTTTTTAAACATTTCCAAATAAAGGACCTCGACAAACTCAAATATTTCTTGGGGATAGAAGTAGCACAGTCTAACAGGGGATCGTCATATCCCAAAGGAAGTATGCAATGGATATTTTGGAAGAAACAGGAATGTTAAACTCAAAGACAATCGACAGCCCTATGGATCCTAATGTCAAGCTCCTGCCAAATCAGGGGGAGCCTCTTCCAGATCCTGAACGGTACAGAAGATTAGTAGGGAAACTAAGCTGCCTTACTGTTACTCGTCCGGATATCTCATTTGCGGTAAGTGTAGTAAGTCAGTTTCTCAACTCTCCATGCAAAGAACGTTGGAATGTTGTGACTCGCATTATCCGATATATCAGAGGCACACCAGGAAAGGGTCTTTTGTATGCAGACAAAGGACATACTTGAGTCATAGGGTACTCTGATGCAGATTGGGCAGGATCTCCCACTAATAGAAGGTCCACTTCTGGGTTTTGTATATTTGTTGGAGGTAACCTTGTTTCTTGGAAAAGCAAAAAGCAGAATGTTGTGGCAAGATCCAGTGCAGAGGCAGAGTATCGGGCTATAAGCATTACAATGATTGCTTCAGGAACTCAGGTTTGGGGAGGTTACACAAATGTCACTTATATGTGACAACTAAGCTGCTATGCATATTGCCTCGAACCCAGTTTTTCATGAGAGGACAAAGCATATTGAAGTTTACTGTCACTTTGTTAGAGAAAAAGTCATATCAGGAGAAATATCTATTAGTTTTGTCAACACACATGATCAACTAGCAGATATATTCATTAAGTCACTAAGAGGTTCTCGAATTGACTATATATGAAACTAGCTAGGTGCATATGATCTATATTCTCCAGCTTGAGGGGGAGTGTTAAAATATTGTAAATATAATAACTAGGGGTATTATTGTAATTATGTTGTATATCCTTCTCTATATAAGTCAATAACTCTGTGGTATTTAATACACGATTTTCTCTTAATAAAATGAACGTGGAAAACATAGAAAAAGGTGCCTAATGATATTAAAGAGTTACTTTGGTTAAATTTTAAGGTAAGTAAAACATTTTTTGTTTGGAAACTTTTTTTGTTTGGCAAAGTGGAATAATTAATGGGAATATATACTTTTGGAAAAAATTCTTATGTTAATTATATAATAATGTGGTTATGTTATTAATTTTATTTGCTAATTTCTCCCTAGACTATTGCACTGCACAATATAGTTTCCATAGCTTGCCTGATACTTCTTTACTTTATCTGCATCAAGTAGCAGAAAAAATGGCATGGGCAATCATTGAAGTTGTTCACAGTATATAATTTACTATAATCAACCTACAACAAGAAATGGTTCGTCGTTTAAATCCTATTGACAGGAATTGATTAATTACTAAACTAATGTAATTAATGTAGTTCATATTATGGATATCTTGGAATATACAGATATCTTGGACTATATGGAAATCTTGAAATTATTAGGATATCTTTGTAACAGCCCGCCCCCTCCTGCTAGTGGAGGCGGTGTTACTTTCTACATACATAACGTACGTACATGAATTTCTAAACAGCGGAAGTAATCGTTCATTTTTTTTTCATCACAACTAATCATACTAGCATGCTCAGCATAGTTACAAACTTAAAGAGTTATAATATCCATATCTTAACATAGGCATAAGTAAAGTGATCATGCAAGTCATCAACATAAAATAAGCATAGTTCATATCAATCCTAAATCAACATAAGCAGGTCTTTCTTTCTTAGCCAAGCCACCACCACACACATCTCCTGCCCCTCCTGCTGCTTCTTTAGTTTATCCATCCTTTACCTTTATCTGTGATACAAGGAAAGTAACTATAAGCACACAAGGCTTAGTGAGATCCTTTCCTACTCACAAAAACCATATGTCATAACATAATCATTCAATATAATACAGATAGCATGGACATACAGAACATCTAAACCACATATTTTGTAAGAGTAATCATATCTCATATCATAGCATACATGAACATCATATCATAGCATGGATGTAAATGGAACTCATACCATAGCATAAATGGAAATCATATCATGGCATAAATGAAAATCATATCATAGCATAAAGGAAACATCATAGCATAAATGAGCATCATAGCATGACATATGAAAGCATCAGGTCATATTATATCATATCATAAAAGGAAATAAGCATCATGACATATCCTATCATAGCATAAAGAACATCAGATCATAGCATAAATGTAAGCATCATATCATATCATTTCATAACCATACATGCAAAATGTCCTTTAAAACATGGGTAATGTCATGTGCAAGATGATTTTCAAAAACATGCTTCATGTCATGGTGCAAGATGTCTTAAAACAATATAATATAGTACTTGAAAATAATCTCAACATGTCACGCCCCGGAGGAGTCCCTTGTCCGAAGAAATTTCGACAGCATCTCCCCTATACGGCGGACAATCTGAAACTTTTCTACATGCTCATATACCTCAGCCACATGCGGCTGGAATAAAAACAATAATAAAATACAACCACACAAACATCCACGCAGTTTATATAAATTTCAACCTCTGGCTGACACAACCACGCAGTTTAATAATAAGCAAACAAAACAGTAATACCATGACTCGAAAACCACCCTACTCCACTACACCCATAAAACACAAATCCGATAAACTCACCTCTTCTGCCGTCCAGGCAGATATGTAGTAGAACAAATCCAAACCATACGAAAATTCATCAATCATAAGAATCCATACAATATCAAAGTATCAAACAAACCAAGTCTAAACATAGTCAAATAAGAAGAAAAACTAAAAACAAAAAGTCAACAAGTCCTCGTGGTCCTCAGGGACGAACTCGACATCAACTGAAAAATAACAACAATGAGGTTGGGTCCAACACTCAACAATGCAAAGTAGGAAATAACATCTAGCACTAATCATGCGCAGTCTGATATAAAAGGATGAAATGGCAAGTAAGGAGAGAAATACTAACCAGACACGGTATAAGGATAAACAGTGGTATAGATCATGTATGTCAAACAGGTATCAAACAATATACCATAGATATAAATGCAAAGCAAACACAACAATAAATGCATCCATGCATATGATGCGATGATCCCGGCACCTGACACCGGTCAACCATCTCACACAATAGTGAGGTCGTACATGTACAACCCGTGCACTCCTGCAACCGCCTCATCTCGGGTGACGCGAGTGGAGATCGCCTGTCGGTACACCTATCCTCCTACCCCAAATCATAAATGGGAGCTTGATACTCTCAACTCCTAGTACAATGATGGGGAGGAATCCCTCTCTAGCATTGCATCACGCTACCCATGGAGCGACCAATGGAGCCAAACAAAGTCCCTAACGCAACACAATCGACCAATAACCCGCATGAGTGGTGGTGTGTGTGAATCATAATGGCGATGCTCAGCAATAATGGAGCGGACTGCACTGAGCGTGCAATCATGCAAATGGTGCATGACACTAACCACAAAATATCCTGAACTAATCCATATATATATAAAAGTGCACCATAGGTCAACGAATCAAATCAAAGGTACACAGAAGGTATAAAACCTAGGTCCTGAACATGGTGAAGCATGGTATATCACTACCCCTATAAGCATGTATAAGCAGGTAAGGAATACATGAGATGCAAAACAAGCAATCAATCAATCATGTAACGGGTATCGGGTAGTGATTAACCAAAACAAATAAGAGAACATAATTATTGCTACTTGTTAAATTCACTACTATGCATATCAAACGACATAAAGTCAGAAGAACCCGCCTCTAATAGAAAGGATCATATCCGCAATAGATCCCTCGCCGAGACATCGTCTCGGATCAAAGTCCTGCAACCACATATCGCATGGTACAACTAGGTCAAATATGAACTAGTGAGCTAAATCTATCATGAACCAAAAAGCTAACTTAACCCTAATCTGATTAGGGATCCATTCTCCTTAGTTCAATTAAATTTAACTCAATACATAAACCCTTATCATCCTACAAACTCACCAAATTTGTCGTAGCTAATGGTGGCTCATGACTGAAAGGGTCTTTCACTATCGAAAGATGATCTACTGCTGCCCACTCTTTTCCTGCTAACACAACAATTCTACATCAACTAATCCAATCTATCATTTTAGAAAAATAAAAATGAAAGTCTACACGCTTCTTACCCCAATCCAAATATGTAGCCACTCCGTGAAGGATCCAGTGGCTGCTGTGATGAAGATGAAGTTCTCCAGTCCATCCCACAATCCTTCATAAAAAAAAAAACCTCACTGTTGAAATCCTTCCCACTGATCAGATCAAGTTGAGATCAATAATTAGGGATCACAAATCAAGCAACAACCCATCTTACAACCTAATCTTACCTCATGTGTGCCAATCTGTTGACAGGGGTGTGGTTGCCGGAAATCAAGCAGAGACAGCAACAACTATTGATGTTGTGATAGCTAGAACCAAACTAGGTCACTGCCTTCCAATAAACAATCAAAAAAATCTCACTACGAATGCATCAACTTCCCAATCAAATACCAGTGCACAACTAAAATTGCAAACTGATCCTTACCTTCATCCAGTAGCTCACAAGAATAGCTGACGGAGGAGTTAGGGCACCGGTGTTGGTTCCAGCAAGGAACTACTGAGGCAGTGAACCAGAGCAGAGGGGTGACGACGACATACGGATCCTAAGTGGTGGCCACGACAAAGCCCTTACCGGTGTCGGAAATAGAGCTAAAACGCCGGCCTTGAGGTGGCGCTCGGGTGGTGGTGGCTGGGGCTGGGGAAGAGACTGCCCTGGGCAAACACAGAGGTCGGTATTTGGCGCTCGATTTAGTGTCTCGACAGCTGGCTTACGTGCGAAGAAGGCTTGGCGGGCGGCAAAACCTAGACACCTTGGAGGTGGCGGAGGAGGTAGCGACAGTGGAGTGGAGAAAAGAGAGCGAAGAGAAGTGCTCGGCTGACGGAGGGAAGAAGAAATAGGGGCGGCGTCCCGGGTTGGGAGGAAGGGCAGTGGCCTTAAGAAACCGACCAAATGAAAGCTGCTGATGAAATAGCACAGAGAGAGAGGAAAGGAAAAAAAAAAGAAAATAGTAAAAGAAAACAAAAACTCAAGCTTTCCTCGCTTAAATTGGGTACTCACTTGAGCTTTCAGGGGCCCAGTTTATCCCAGTAGTTAATTAGATCGAGCGCTCTCAAAAAAATTTCAGCTTTCTAAAAATTCCAGAAAATTCCTTATCATTATTCGTCATTTTTGGTATTTTACATTTCTCCCCACTAATAAAATTTGGCCCCAAATTTGGGTATCTACAAAATGACAAATACTAACAACTGAGGTAAAGTATAAATGTAAATGGTAAATTAAATCACATATCTCGAAATGAAAGGAATGGGGATATCGAGGCTAGGATGTGTCCTCGAGCTCCCAAGTAGCCTCCTCATTGAATGATGTTTGTCATCCAACTTTAACCAACGGATAGTCTTGTTCATAGCCCGGCAGCTCTTTCAGTCTAAATTAAATACCGAAATTTCCTCATATTAAATGACGTCATTTGACTAGAAGCCGGATATTTGTCGACACATGGTGGGGATGCGTTTCCTCGGCCATAGATACGTGGAATACATGAAGGCGTGCACTTAAGGGCGGCGATAGTGTCGTGGATAAACTACCGCTCAATCCTCATGATGCGGAAAGGCCATTGTATTGCGAACTAGCTTACCTCGGTCGATCTTGCCCCTTTAGGCCGTTGAAATTCAGCAGAAATACATGGTCGCTGCGAGAGACTCTAAGGTCTCGACTCCAGGTCTTCACTTAACCCTTAAAAGCGGTCCTCGCCTCTTCCATCCTCCGTCTGTAAATGCGGACCAGCTACGCCTCATGGGCTCACATGAGGGTCCCAGCAATGGGCCTCCCAGCAGCCTCATTCGAATGGTGGGTGTGTGTCAGGCAAGGCCTACCCTTACAACACTTCAATGGTGGCATTTGGATAGCGAATGCAAACCGTTGTTGTGAGCGAACTCTACTAATGACAAATGGTCCTCCTAAGCATAAATTATAACACAGAACCTCGGCGGAAGATTCCTCAAAATGCAGAATGGTGGCTGGCATCCAGCCACATGCATGGATGGAAAGGCTGTACTTAAATGGGAGATCGTGCCCAAGGAGCACTGTTGTGAGCTACATAAGCAGGAGGCATTGACAGAGATTCTATGTGAAATAATAGTCAAAGGACACCATGTAATCTGATCTCCGGCAATCTGAGCACGCGATCGATGCAGGGAATGGAGTCCTGCGGATCACTAAGAAGTCTTGTGATTTGGTTGCCTCGATCTGGCGATAGCTTCGTCAGCGTCCGCCCTTCTCGTTGTGTCCTAAACAATCCACCACAAAAGTCTATAATTAATATGTTCCCATTTCCTTTCGGGAATAGGAATCCGAAGTAAACGGCGGTCTCACGGTGCTCGGCCTTCACCTGTTGACAGAGACAGGTTGTCAGCTACAATTCGTGATCTCTTTCACTCTGGTTCCACCGGTGGGCAGCCTCAAATCTCGATACATGCAGTTCGCACGGGTGGATATGAAATAAGGCGATGGAAGCTACGAGTAGCTCACAGCAAGACCGGATGAGGCGGGGTAGCGCCAATGTCTAGGAGGTATACTGTCCCTCCTGAAATCTCGTGTGAGCAGGTTTGCTACCGGAAGCTGTCACAGGCGCAAATAAACTATAATCTTGATCAGCGACTAGGGCTCTCATGCTCCTCGTCGATCAGTGAGCAACCATGGTAGCTTGCAGAGTACCCGGCTGCATGCATCCGCACACCAATTTATTCGGAGGAACGCCGTCCAGTGTGACTACCGACTGGGTGGCAAGCTAAAGTCCCTCGGACTTCACCGCTAGCTATTCCGACAACCATGTAGCTCACCAGGGTAGCCTGGGTACAATCACTTGTCCTTGAACTCCAATCTATCTCCCTCTTGTCGGAGATTAGCTCCTTTAAGTAAAAATATATTTGAGACTCTTATGATCGTTGAGGAATCTCCGATATCACCGTATAAATAATGTCACAATCTTCATGGCAAAAATAATGAAACATACGGATCGTATACGGTGGTTCTTCTCATGCTCATTAACCCGACGAGAAGCATAGGAGACTACCGTATCGTCTTGACTTGTCGAGCAGCTCAAACCACGAATAGATATATGGTGTAGAGACCTCCATCCTCTCAGTAAAACCCCAAAATCGGGGCCGACACTGATCTGCGCTTGACTCTAGAAGGCGGTCTTGCATCCTCGATTGATGGAACTTTGCGCCTTTCTGAGTCAGTGTCGATGACATAACTATTAGGCGAAGCCCTCAATATGGAAATATCGGCAGGCAGAGAAGCAGGAAGTTGCATTTCTTACATGAACTCAGTCTACTCCCAGCCCAGTAACAACCTGATCTCTGTGAGACACGGTATACTCCCTCTTGGTGACCGTGTGTCTCAAACATCTCCCACAGACAACTAAAATACGCACTACGTCTTTACTCCTGGCGTTTCCGTAAACATCTCTGGGGAATTGTACAGGTGGGGTGTGCGTGACTCGGGATCAAAAATAGATCACAACATCATTCGACAAAAAATGATGAAACCCAGTCGAACATCACAGGAATACCAAAATCATCAAGTCACTAAAACATCTAAAAGCTTCCCAAACCCTATTAAAATCATGTTCCTGATATCCATTATCGCGAGACATTTCTATGGTAGATCTGACGGTAAGTAAAATATAATCACCAATACAAATCACAAAGAATAGATCCAGTGTGAAACGGCACTCGTCACAAAGAAATACATATGTGGGAGCAGCGCTCTACCACAAACAATCGTATGTGGGAACAGCCTGGCAATCAATATGTAAGAAGCGGCGTTCTATATGAGGAAATATGATAATATGGGAGCTCGGCTCCACGCGAAATGATCCATGCGGTGTCCGAGCTCACTATCCAACCTAGAGGCTGAGATCACTCGCGACATTTCTTTGTGGGCGACCAAATGTATAACAATCCGACCAGTCGTCAAACTCGTAGTCAAATCTATCAGCGTACGTATTAATTAAGCTATGATAAGAAAATGGGTTGTGGGTAATCCAACAAAATGATATGTCTGAGACACTCATCTTGCATTACGACATAAGTAGAATCATCATGCGGCTACCAACAATACACACGGCACCGTGCTCACACAACATATGTATGATCGACATAATCCTTGATTTATGCACCACCGTACTACATGGCATGAAATTATAATTAAGTGTGATACACCAACATGCATACCGAACACATGTGCGTATATTACTTATCGGTATAATCAACATGCACCTCAGCAACTCACATGACATATATACCTATGCCAAAGTATAATCAACGTATCCTTAATAAATTAAAATGCGACCAGGTATACACCGAACGTCGCATAAATAAACAAGATACCTCGAATATTACATCGAACACATACACTTACGTATCCATTTCCAGTTAAACTCGATAAGATACATCCAATAAAACCTTTCGAAACATATGTGCACATTTCACAACATAGTTTTTAATTGACAAAATATCTCCAATAAACGATGGAGACATGTATACCATAGAATTGTAAATCTCTTTTGAAACCCTGAATAATCGTAGCAACATAAATGTATACGGGCCAAAAGAAAAAATTAGGAATTGAACGTAGACACTCTCATTTTATCCTCAAAAATATCGTACTAATATCGAGGATAGAAAAAGATCCTACTCCCCTTGAAACAAGTTAGCATTCAAAACATCGAATCATTATTTATCCATTCGATATCCCGGAGGAAGCAATCAATTAATTTATCATCATTAACTAACCACAACTAACAAATTTATTAAAATCTATGGGTACATGTAGTAAACTCTCAACACCAATTATATCGATCACCAACTATAATCATCAAACACATGAATATCTTATGACACTCACTATGTCCATTTGACATGAGCATAGATCATCCAAACAGTTATCCATATTAAATGACCTCATGTTGATCATCATACAATAACATTTTCTCATTAAAATCAACATATCACAATATCGATCTCACAATATCCCTCATTATCAAACCCTTCTCCATGATGATCGAACATGATAACTCCCCGATAATAATTTCATAAGTATGGACACTCTAATGTCCAAAAGATATGAGTATAAAACTCTTGACTGGTCATGTGTGAGGAACCTAGCAGGTATCATCCGTGCTTGACTAACAATAGCGGTGGTATGTGCCTCCATCTCTGGCCAATGTGAAGCTAAAACTATTGATGAGGTATGATGAAAAATCACGGAGAGACTATAATCCTTGATCTACATTAGATTGACCATGCTCGATGGTTAACATCATGTGTGTGTTATTGTGAAGACCTAAATGAATCTGCGAGATGTACAACCGCGTTACTATACGGAGATTCCTTCAACACCTCGAACTTCCAGAACATGAAAATCAAACAGGATATGCAAAACGAATGCGAAGCTATCCAGCTATACATATATAATGATCATTCCATCGCGACCTCACACCCAACCAGCTAGCCGAGGTATTGTATAGCGGTCATCATCTAACACAAAAGGCCGACATCGATAAATTTGTCGGGTATCAAAAATACATATCAATCATCAAACAATATACATGCCACGCTAAGGCGCATATAAATGGTCATCGTTATCCTAAATATCCCAAATATGAACAAAGATCGTCGAATAACTCTGTTTGACCACTAAATTGTCAGACCTCGAAAGGTCTGTCCACACTGTCCAAGATCTTCAGCAAGATCCCCGCAGACAATCGGCATCCGCCCGAACTCTCCAAACTTCGGCCATCCTCGTATACTTACGGACGTCCGTGCGCTTGCCATGCCAATAAAATTTACCAACAAACTCCACACGCACGCTTATAATTAAAACCAATGATTTCGACTCAAACCGTAATACCATATAACAAAAACTGAGAATGCACCACCCTACCTTCTACCCAACCCACTACACCTCTCATAACATCCGACCCCGATCGAGCAACCTCTCAATCCCTGTCGTGTATCAGGGCCGTGTATCCAAACAAATCCAAACCAAGTCAAATATAAGAATCCAAATAAGAAGAAAACTATCAAACAAACAACAAGTCTGCGAGGGACCAAATACTCTCTCCAGTCCGAGATAACGTAGTGCAGGGAAAAATAAAACATGATGGAGGCGGGTGAGTCCAACACTCTCCAGTCCTGTGGTGAACAGGCGAACCAGCAAAGAATAACATCTCACAGCAGCAATCATTTGTAGGGTGTCTGTACAACCGATCAAACAATGTGTTACTAGCTGAGAGGAGAGCTGTCTGAAATAACTCAGTATCGAACTGTATACGATAGGACATTCAAGGATTAGAGTGACATACTCGCATCAACACGGGAACTCGAGAGACTCAGGACAAACCATAAATACACAGCTACACACTATAAAATCAATGTAGGAATGCGCTCAGAAGGGCGTTATATATCAATAACCTTTCTGGACAATTAAGCTAAACAAGGCAATCTCACGCGGATCACATAACCGAGTCGGAAAAAAAGCATACAGCACCGAAAGGTTAAGTTTAAACCAGGTTCCTAGTGTGCATACACACTGATGTAAACGGACTTCAAAGTGAGCCTACTCTGGCAGGTTGTAGGCGCCAGAGAAGCTATCAACAAGTGTTTTACAATTGCATCGTTTATGACGGAGCGACGCTTACAATCGACAGGTCGGAGTCCGGCACCGAGGCAGCGTTCAATCCGTCGATAGAAATTTAGCGGAAAATTTATCCCCATTCCTCGGATCCGGTCGGGCGACACATTACTCATTCGGCCGAAAGTCCCGGCGCGATGTCGCAGAGCCCGACGGGTCAACATAGTTGACTTTTTTCATCCCGAGACCGCTACTTGTTGCCCCGCCCCACGCGTCCGCTCATCCTACGGGAAAGAGATCGCAACAGCCTCTTGACAGCGATTTCCCTTCGGGACTTTAGCGCAACCGATCCTTATTGTCACAGCCGATGATCGTTTCTTGTCAACAGATGACATCTGCAGCTTCTGACCTTCTTACGGCCTTAGGCTCAGCATCTCCCCAATCGGCCTTCTAGCAAGCGGCTGCCCCTTCTCAACGCTCCGGCGCGGCCACGGCCATCGTTTTCCTCATCTCTTGCTAGACTCACGCAGGCACGCTTCTGCCTAGGTGGCGTCCCGTCCATCGACACACTCTACCATGATAAATTGACTAACCTTAACATACTTTGATGCCAACCTGTTCCCCGTCACGCCCGCCGACTACGCAGTCGATCACATCTCACTCAATAGTGAGGTCATAGTGGCGCAGGGCAATAGTAACTCGCTCGCCGCTGCTGCACTCACGCCCGAGGGTGGGCCAGGTCGTACCTCACCTCACTACCAAATCAGATCATAAATGGAGCACAATGCCAATCCCCAGACATGACCTTCATCCCCTACGATCACGTTAGACACGTCGGGAGGACTGCCCATCGGAGCCAAACAAGAGCTGAACAAATCGCTGCACTCTCGAATAGACCCCTGACTCGACCACCAACCCATGTGTGGTGCTGCAATGTGTGGCGATGCTCAACAATATAAGCTTGGCGGATTATGGTTTGGAAGCTACGCACTGTCGCCGAGTGTCATGTGCAAATGGTGCACACTAACCACAAAATATCCCTAACTAATCCATATATATATAAAAAGTGCACCAGGTCAACGAATCAAATCAAAGGCACGTATGTATAAACCTAGTCCCGAATACGGTGAAGCATGGTATATCACTACCCCTATAAGCATGTATAAGCAAAGGAATACATGAGATGCAAACAAGCAATCAATCAATCAATATGTATCGGTATCGTGAAAGATTAACCTAAACAAATAAGAGAAACATAATTATTGCTACTTATAAACTACTATGCATATCAAACGTAAATAAAGTCAAGAACTCGCCCAATAGAAAGGCGCGGATCATATCCATACCGATCCTCATCAGACATCGCCTCGGATCAAAGTCCGCAACCACATATCGCATGGTACAACTAGGTCAATATGAACTAGTGAGCTAAATCTATCATGAACCAAAAGCTAACTTAACCCTAACTGACGGGATCCATTCTCGTTAGTTCATTAAATTTAACTCAATACATGAACCCTTATCATCCTACAAACTCACCCAAATTTGTCGTAGCTTAATGGTGGCTCACGATCGAAAGGGTTTTCACCATCGAAAGATCTACTCTTTTCCTCGCAACACAACAATTCTACATCAACTAAAGCAATCTATCATTTCAGAAAATAAAAATGAGGCTTCACTAATCCTTATATAGCCACTCCGTGAAGGATCCAGTACGCTGTGAGGCAAGTTCTCCATCTTAAAAAAAAAACTCCGCCGAAATCGATCCTTGATCGATCAATAATTAGATCATAACCGCAACAAATGCCAACCCATCTCAACCAATCTGTCGGCTGTGGGTGCGGTTGCCGTTAATCAAGCAGCAACAACTAGCCTAGGTCCTAGTGCCTGCAACAAACAAAAAAATCACACATCAATGCATTAACTCCCCAATCCTACCAGCACAACTGCAACCGATCCTTACCTTCCGGTCCAAGAGCTCACAAATATAGCCGTTACGCGAGGAGTTAGGGCACGGTTGGGTTCCAAGGAACCACCGGTGACTGTAGCAGAGGGGTGACGTTGACACGGATCCTAACCGGTGGCTACTAAGAAGCCCGAGGCTAAGAGGTACAAGGCATCGGCCTTGGGTGGCGCCGGGTCGGCCGGTGGCTAGGGGCACAGGAAGCGGGGGTCACACTAGGCACTAGAACGGCTTCAAGGCCATTGGAGTCGCTTGCGGAAAAGAAGGTGCATCAAGTAGAAAACCTAGCAGGGGAGTGCGGCTAGGGGCAACAGTGAGTGGAGAAAGAAGGGAATTGCTGAGAAATGGAGGGCGAAGAGGGAAATGTAGAGAGGAACCAAGTGAAACCGTCGGAACCAAATAAGGAGAGCGCGGGGAAATGGCACGTAGAAGGAGAAGGAAAGAAAATAAAGTAAAAGAAAACAAAAAGGAAATATCAAACTTTTCCTCGCTTAAATTGGGTAGTCTAAACAGGCTTTCCAAGGGCCCAATTTTATCCCCGTAAACTCGTCCATACGCTTTCCGAAAAATTTCAGAAAAATTTCTAAAAATTCCGGAAAATTCCCTTATCATTATTCACCATTTTTCGGTATTTTACACAACATGAGGGGGCCCAGCTTAGTACCATATACATACATAAATGCGTGCATCCTAAGTAAACCCAAGGTAGCTAGTCTTGAACCTACTAGGAAACTAGGAGTCCAGGCCCAGTCAATTACGCACTAGTGAGCCCTTTACGTGATTAGCCCCTAGGGAATAAGGACACCTTTGGTACAAGCCTTACAAAGTAAAATAACATGTCATATAATCATAGCATATCATGTTCATGTCATTCATAGCATATCATGTACATGTCATCCATAGCATATCATGTTCAAGTCATTCATAATTCATCATGTTCATGTCATTCATAACTTAACTTAGCATGAAGAGTGCTCTTAGTCCCACTTGATAGGGAAGCAACTCTTAGGCCTTTCACTTAGCATATCATAAAGAGTGTTCTTAGTCCCACTTGATAGGGAAGCAAATCTTAGGCCTTTACATTGTCATTTCATAAGCATACATACTTGAGCATATAGCACATCATAGGAGATCTTTTAAATGCATGATTCATAAGCATACATAAATGAGCATATATCATATCATGGGAACATAATCATGCATGACACATAAGTTAACATCTCCTAAATCATATCATGGCATGTGAAGCACATAAAGGGTCATAACTGGGTCTCAATCATCAATCCCTCATTGGTGGCCGAAACATGCAAGGGATCACCTAAGTTGCAAGCAATCATATAAACATATGAACCCTAAACCAATTTCATAACATTTATCATAAGGAACATCATAAGCATATTTAGTTTAGGTTCTAAGCTTCCTAGGTCCACAATTTATGATGTGGCCGAAACATGCAAAGGTCTAAACCTAGGTTACAAGAAATCATATAAACATATGAACCCTAAACCAAGTTCATAACATTTATCATAAGGAACATCATAAGCATATTTAATTTAGGTACTAAGTTTCCTAAGTCTAAACTCATGATGTGGCCGAAAGTCATGAAGAGTGGAATTAAATTCTAAACCAACCACAAGCATAAGAAGATCATGGTAACTTCATATCATATCATAGGGAAGAACATGAGCATGTTAGAGTTGAGTTTAAGCTTGCCTAGGCCTTCAAACATATCTTGGCCGAAAGTTCAAACATGAAAACCTAGTTCTAAACAACATGAAATCATAAGTACATCAAGTTATCTTCTTATCATATCATAAGGAAGAACATGAGCATGTTAGAGTTGAGTTTAAGCTTGCCTAGGCCTTCAAACCTATCTTGGCCGAAAGTTCAAACATGAAAACCTAGTTCTAAACAACATGAAATCATAAGTACATCAAGTTATCTTCTCATCATATCATAAGGAATAACATGAGCATGTTAGAGTTGAGTTTAAGCTTGCCTAGGCCTTCAAACCTATCTTGGCCGAAACTCTAAGATGGGGTTTATCTAATTCCAAGCAACATACAAGCATGAACTCTAAGGAAATATTCATATCATATCATAAGAAAAATCATAAGCATGTTAGTTTTGAGTTTAAACTTTCCTATACCTTTAAACTTGTGATGTCCGAAACCCTAAGGTGGGGTTTATCTAATTCCAAGCAACATACAAGTATGAAACACCAAGGAAATATGCATATCGTATCATAAGAAAATTCATAAGCAAGTTAGTTTTGAGTTTAAGCTTTCCTAGGCTTTAAAACTTCTCATAGCCGAATCCTACCAGGACATCCCTAAGGTTTTTTTTTTTCTAACCATTCAAGTTTATAGAAAAAAAAAAACCATAAACCACTTGTACCACAGGTGAGGGGATACTCACCTCCTTTTGCTTGGTCTTTTCTTAAGAGAAGGTACCCTTGTGGAGAAGAAGAAGAGAGCTCCTCCTTCTAGTATTCCTTTTTGCTTCTCGCTTGTAAGAAGTAGATCTTGAGGACTTCTTCTTGTGGTTTAGTTTTCTTAGGGAGAAAACTTAGTTGGATTTTGGAATTTGGGAGAGGGGAGGCTCTAGGTTTCGGCAATGGTGAGGAAGGAGGAAGAAGAAAGGAATAAAAATGGTACTCTCCTTTCTTATTTATCCTTAATGATAAAATAAAGGGAAAATGTCCCTATACATCCCCCTTGATTTCTCAAATCCCTCTCCTCATTAACTCCCATGAAAATAGAAGAAAGAAAGAAAAGAAAAGAAAATAACACAAGGAGAAGGCAACTTGTCTTTTGCTTATTCTTTTCTTAATCAAGAGAAGAGAAGGTAAGCTACTTGGTTTTCTCTTGTTCCTTTACTTAACTATCTTCTCACTCTTAACTAACATTTTCATTCTTTTCTATTCACATATTATTCATTACTCTAGTGGTTACCATACACCAACTTAATTCTATCATTTGTGGAAGGTTCAAGGTTCAATCCTTGACCTCACCCTTTCTTTCCATTTTTTTTTTGTTTCTATTTCCATTTCACTTTTTCTTTTATTCTAAAAGAAAAAATACTCATAGGTATAGCTTATCATTTCGTGGGTGTTACAGTACCCCATACCTCATAGAAAGTTTGTCCTCGAACTTAAAATAGCGATGTCAGTGGCACAGACTCGTCGAGGGCATCGACCACTTTGTCTTGATGATAAAAGATCTCGAATATAGTCTTTGACATTTTGTTTCATCTAGCCATTACATTCTCCTTTCGTAGAAGATATATTTCTGCACTGTGGCTCGGTATATTTTAGACCAGTATCAATGTTCTGGGTCAAGGGGGTTCTTGTAAAATCTTTTGCTTGTGTCAGTTGTCTAGAGGCGAGGCAACCCTTTGCATGAGTATAGCTCCCGCCCTAATATGGAGGCATCGCGAAGACATATCGGCCTTTGTTACTCTCCTGAGTAAGGATCGGAGGACTAGTCACCTTTTCAATTCGTGAACTCTCTCGCATGATTCATTCCGTACTTTTTTGTTCTTTTGGTGAGAACTGCTATAGGCCGTCATTTGGAAAAGTCTTCTAAATTTCTAGTATTCTAGCACAGCCCGGTGAAAGACTTCAAATATCTTCGTCTTTGGCCCGAAATCATTTACGCTCATCTTGCTTCTGATCCATTACTCCATCCTGGAGATAACATGACCAAGAATGATATTCTCGATCGAGCAACGTACTCGCATTGGAAAACTTTACATATAGTTGTTTGTCTTCGTGTTCGTGTGTTGGCATGCTTTGGGTTCTGAATAGATGAGAATATCACAATGAAGATGATCACAAATTTGTCGAGATATGCCGTAAATACCGATTCATCGATCTATAAATGTAGCAGGAGCATTGGTTACTCAAGGCATAACTATAAACTCATAGTGTCCGTGATCTTGTTTGAAATGTCATCTTCGAATATCATCCTGCTTCACTTTCCTTGATGATAGCGCATTCTTAGATCAATTTGAGAAGACGCACCCTTTAGTTGGTACCCGGTCCGTGAGAGGGTAGTGGGAAGGCATCACATTATTTACTCGATGTAGTCTATACACATTGCATAGACCCATCCTTCTTTTCACGGTAACAACGAGCTCCCATGGAGAGTGACTAGAGGCGATAAGTCCCTTGTCCAGTAACTCGATAGTTATCCCAAGTTCCTTCAACTCACCTCAGCGGCATACGATAGGGTGCTTTAGAGATTGGTTTAGTACTGTGGTCAATTCGATCCTAATTTCTATCTCTATCGTGGGGCTAACTCGGTAGTACATCCGGAAATACCTCTGGATAGTTGCATACCACCCGGACATCTTCTAGCTTCTGGTCCTCGATTTGACTTGTGTCAACCATATGTGTTAGAAAGCCAGTACATCCTTTATTTAACATCTTCTGTGCCTTTATAGCTGATAAGAGAAGAAGAGGTAAGCTACTTGGTTTTCTCTTGTTCCTTTACTTAACTATCTTCTCACTCTTAACTAACATTTCCATTCTTTTCTATTCACATATTATTCATTACTCTAGTGGTTACCATACACCAACTTAATTCTATCATTTGTGGAAGGTTCAAGGTTCAATCCTTGACCTCACCCTTTCTTTCCATTTTTTTTGGTTTCTATTTCCATTTCTCTTTTTCTTTTATTCTAAAAGAAAAAATACTCATAGGTATAGCTTATCATTCGTGGGTGTTACAATCTTGGAATATATGTCGCTTAAATATTAGGATATCTTTTGTATATGTTTCATTGTCTTTATCTATTTATGATGTATATAAATACATCTTGTATCATTATTCTTAATTAGTGAAAACATAATCTTTTAATACCTCTCACTGTGATAAGAGCCCAGCCTACGCCACAAACCCTAACTCTATCCCACGCCTAGTAGCGATCACTTGTCGCCATCTCCTCACCGACACGGGCCACCTCTTTCAAAAGCAGTCTGCTCCTATGCACTACACCGCGACCACCCCTATCTCCTTCAATGTTGCTACTGCGCCTTGAGCTGACTTCATCGAACTATCTTCATGTGTGTAACCCTAATTCTCCCCATTTTGATCTACTGGAAGGTTCTCACCCTTGTTCGACAAACTACACCGTACATACTTGCATTCCTAATCTTGCATATCATCGATCCACAAGATCAACTCATCAATGTTATTATTGGATGTCTTTCAACCTTAATCTCATGTTGTCAACACTTGTATTACATCTCGTATGGTACACACCTTCTCTTGTGGTCGACACACCACTCTTTGGTCGTTACACAAAACTCAAAACACAATGTAATCCAGTTTAAAGCTCAATCATCAACTTGAATTAATGCGTATCAAATTTATCGACTCCATACCATATGAACTTGACATTGAATGCCTCTTTCGACATCAAGGATCTCACCATCATTTCATGACCTAGAACACGCTGTCATTCAAACCTAGACACATTCAAACGAGGACGTGAGAAGCCCCTCAATCATGAAGCCAATCATGAAGCCGCTGTAAAGATACGCAAATCACTCTTCAGGCAACTGCTCACCCGCTTCTCAATTGCAACCTTCACGCATAAATCTATCCACCTATTACATACGCGTGCTGCTCCGCCCCATTGGTTGGTCCTCTGACTGCGGTAACAGCCACACGCTCTCCAACGAATGTTGATATGTCTCACATCCTATTTTGATGTTGTCTTCAGTCATCAAGGTCATTCTAGTGCAGGTACCCCTTGTCTCCCACGCTCATGGCCGCCTCTTCGGCGCCCACGCATATGGCATCACCCTCTTCTTCGCCCGATTGGTCATTCCCCATCATATGAGTTTTGACCTCTCAAATCTCTCTCTCTACATGCTCCATATGTTGGTTTGGTTCCTTGATTGTTGGAGAGACGGAGTGGAAATTCTATTATTACACAGTTGTCTCTTACCACCCTCTACCGCTTCTTCTTTAAAGTTTCCCAATGCCCTTTGTGTTCCATCAATTAATAAGAACCTTTTGTCCGTCTCCCAACTCTGTAAAACTAATGATGTCATTATTATTTTCTCTTCGTCAGGTTTTCCAGTGAAGGATCCTCGCACAGGGACTATTCTCCATCAAGGCATACTTAAAGGTGGTGTTTATTCTTGGTCCGCATCCATTTCTTCTCCGCCACTAGTGTTTTCTTCTTCTGTCGTTTCTCTTCCTATTTGACATAGTCATCTGGGTCATCAGTCTACTCGAGTCTTACATCAATTAGATGTGTCTAAATCATTGTCTTTCTCTGCTTCTTTAGTTCGTCCTTCTTTTTTAATTCTTGTCAATGTAATAAGAGTCATAAATTACCTTTTCATGACTCATCACTCTCTTCGTAATTTCCGCTTGATCTAATATTTTCTAATGTTTGGACTTCTCTGATTCTCTCATGTTATATTTGTTAATCATCACAATAAATATATTTGGTTGTATCACTTAAAATGCAAATCAGATGTCCTTTCTGTATTCTGATGTTTTAAATCTCTCGCTGAGAAATGATTTAATCATCCTATCCTCACCTTATATACTAATAATGGTGGAGAGTTTCTTGCACTCAAATGATTACTTAATGATTCCTTTGAATCTCTCACCTGACCACTCGTCTTCTTAATCAGGCATATGTACACTCAGTTCTAGCCCTTTGCTTTTGCCATTTCCACCTATCTTATTAATTGATTACCTGAACACAATCTTTCCTACAAATCTTCCTTTGAGTGTCTCTTTGCCTGCATGTCAAATCTTTCCAAACTTCGCATTTTTGGTTGTCTCTACTGCCACTGGCTTCATCCCTATGCTTCTCATAAACTTGCACACCGTTCTTCACCCTGTGTCTTCCTTAATTACTCTCTTATGCGGAGTGCCTATTTGTGCTATGAGTCCTCTTCTGGAAATTTTTTTGTCTCTCATCATGTAATTTTTTTTTAGTCTAAGTTTCCTTTTGCTAGTGGGGGTTCTAGTGCAGGACTCTTTCCTAAAGCACTGCATGGTATGCCTCTGGCGGATTACCGTGTTGCTGATTCTTCACCTATTTGCTCCTTTAACCCGTGTCTCGTACCACCGGTTTTTCACTAGCCAGTCCCTTCTAAATCTCCACCGACTGAACCTCTCCTTGCTGAACCTTTGCCTTCCGTGCCAGCGGCAGCAATAGTTCCACTGACACCTACTCCTCCAATTCAGCCTGCTCCTAGCACCATCTCCCATCCTATTGTGACACGTTCCAAAAACAATGTCTTCAAGCCTCATCCTCACTTTAGTCTCACCGCTATCACTAACGCTACTCCGTTTAAACCTACAACACATACAGTGGCTCTCAAGGATCCCCGTTGGTGCGCGGCTATGTCTAAGGAGTTCAATGCTCTCCTTCATAATGGAACTTGGGATCTTGTCCCGTCTGATACCTCTCAGAATGTCATTGGTTGTAAGTGGGTGTTTCGGCTTAAGCAAAAGTCTGATGCCTCTGTTGACCGCTACAAAGCTCATCTAGTTGCTAAGGGATTTCATCAGCGCCCATGTCTTGACTTCACGACACTTTCAGTCCAGTAGCAAAGCCCACTACTGTCCGCCTTCGCTTGTCCATTGCTATTTCCAGAGGGTGGTCTCGTCGTCAGATGGATGTGAATAATGCATTTCTTCAAGGTCAGTTAGATGACTGTGTTTATATGGCTCAACCGCCTGGGTTTGTTGACTCTGATTTTCCATCTTATGTTTGCAAATTGAATAAAATAATTTATGGTCTTAAGCAGGCACCACGCACTTGGTACACCGCGCTTCATCATTTTTTAATTAGTGTTGGTTTCGCGACCTCTCTTGTTGATACATCGTTATTTATTTTCTGCTCAGGAGGTATCACTATGTATCTACTTGTCTATGTCGATGATCTAATTCTTATAAGGAATAATGCTAATGCCCTTCAGGGATTCATTAATCAGCTGGGTGTTTAGTTCTCTATCAAAGATCTGGGAACTTTACTTATTTTTTAGGTGTTGATGTTGTTTCCTCTCCAGGGGGCCTTTGCCTCTCTCAGAAGAAATATCTGCTTGATATTCTTACCAAAACCTATATGGCGAAGTCGAAACTTGTTCAAACGCCTATGGCCACGTCCGCATCTCTGCACCTCTCCGATGGCTCCCCTCCTGCGAACGCTACTTTATATTGCCAAACAGTTGGTAGTCTGCAATATCTCTCTTTTACTCGACCAGATATTGCCTTTGCTATTAATAAACTGTCTCAGTTTATACATGCTCCCTCATCTCTTCACCGGGGGGATGTTAAACGTCTGCTGCGCTATCTTAATGGTACACACTCTTATAATCTGATTCTCCAACGACACTTCTCTCTCTCTTTGCATGTCTACTATGATGCAGATTGGGCTAGTGATATTGATGATCGCACGCCCACTGGTGCTTATATTGTGTTCCTAGGTTCCAACCCAATTTCCTAGAGCTCCAAAAAGTAGGGTTCTGTTGCTCGATCGTCTACTGAGGCTGAATATCGTGTCATTGCCTCTACTGTTGCAGAACCGCAATGGGTTCGATCTCTTCTTAATGAACTGGGTGTGGCACTGTGGCCTCTGCGCCTCTATCTATTGCGATAATATTGGAGCTACGTATCTCTATGTAAATTCAGTGTTTCACTCATGCATGAAGCACATTGCTTTGGCTTATCATTTTGTTCATGAACTGGTTCAGAGTGGTAAAGTTATGTCTCTCATGTCTCGTCATTTGACTTACTTTCAATTGTCATTTTGTTCATGAACTGATGCAGGGTATTAAAGTTGGTGTCTCTCTTGTGTTTTCAAAGAATCCTTTTGAATTTGCTACATCGGCAAAATGACTTCTAGAGTTTGTCAGTTGGCATTTAATCTCTACATACTAACATTGTTGAGAAATTTGAAGAGTACGTAATCTTTTCAGGTTGAAATGAATTTTATCATGAACATTATAGAGATTCTTTTTTTTTTTTTGGGTGCTACTATGACTAGCCAATGTTGATTCAATTTAGCCCTCATAGAAATTGTCTTTTTATTTCCAACACATGCTTATTGTGATCACTATTACTAGAAAGAATTTTAGTAAGTAATATGAAATACTGAAAGATTATCTTGATGGGATTTAATATAGATCTTATCCCATGCATGTATTAGTTGTACAATGAGAGTAACTGTAAACAAAGAAAGGATTTGGGATGAGCAATTGATGAATTTAAGGTTTTTGAATGAATGCATAAAAGAAAATAAGGTACTGGAGCGTTTGTGGACAACAAATTGACTCAAGTTAATGTAAATCAACTTAATTAATTATTTATTATCTTTTATTAATTCTTACTTGCTTATTTTTATATTTGTTAAACTGATACTAATATAAGGTATTGTAATATGAATAGGACAATATAAAGAGAGACAAAATGTTGATAATCAATCTACTCAGCCTTCATTTAATCTCAAATCATGGTGTGATGTGATGAGAAACCCATGTAAGGGGAGGTTGTATGGATTTAAACACAATCAACACTGTAGAAGATCATACAATGGAAGTTTCAATAAAATATGCTCCAATGAGAATAACAAAAAATTATCTCAAGAAATTGAAAACATGTGCACTACTAGCAAGAGGATGGAGGTATAATTGTCTCAAGAACAACTTATCAAAGAAGGTAGCAAAAGAGAAGAAATCTAAAGGAGATGATTTGTAAAATGATTTAAGAGGCAGGATATACAAATCATTTATATCCTGGAGGATCTGGTCCCCAAGAGCATTGTGATAAGCGGAATAAAGATTAATTTCTTTATTTTTGATTGATGGTTAAATATATTTAGATGATGTGAATATTTATTTATTTCAGTATTAATTATATGAGAGATACTCTTTGCATTAGAAATTACTTGTTTGACATATTTTCAATTTGTTTGAAATGTGTGATTGTTTAAAGGAATATGTAGATGATACATATAATGTAACGACCCAAAATTCCTCATCACTGTATAGGTATGAACCGGAGACCTCCGACTAAGCAAAGCCTTTCGTTGTCTCGGCTGACCAGGAGCCCAAGCAGGCGTTGCTGATTAAAAGAAGCATGAAATGTATTTAAGTAGTAGAATTTAATAACAGGAAATAATAGGAAGAAAAGAGTTGCAGCCGAGATTTGAACCCACGAGCCAAGCCTTAAGCAACGCGCGGCTGACCAAGTGTTCACGCGGGCGGTTCTGTTTAGAAAAGGGTAGCAAATTTATTTAAGATAGTTAACAGTATATTAAGGTTATAAGAAGCTCGGGCGGAGACACAGAGAAGCTAGGGTTTTGCTTTCCGGCGGCCGGCCAAGGTCCAATCCGAGAAGTTTCTTCCGTCTTCACAGTTCCCTTGTCGAGGAAAGCACGGAGACGTAAGGAGTCGCCGGAGATTTCAAGTTATTCGAACCCTAGAAGTCTTCTCTTCGGTTGTGAGTCCAAGAAACCATTGTAAGTTGCTACTCACCTGCAGTAGGATAGCTCCGAGGTTTATTCCTTGTTCCTCTCCTTGTTCCTGAAGCTTTGCATAAAATTTAAAAGTAGCAAGTGTATCATTGTTTTCTTACAGCATTAGGGTAGCTTGAAGTTTAAAGAGCAGCAAGTGTTTCATGGTTTTCTTGTTTCGAATTTCTTTTCTGTGAAGATTGATGTTTTAGGGCTTGCTGTCTTAGGTTTCCTTTGCATTTCGGTTGTAACATGCCTAAAGGTTTCTGTGATTCTGTGAAGGTATAGTTTTGAATAAGTTACATGGGTTTGTTTGTAAAATTTCAGCAAGTAGAATTGTGCTAGGAGAGGGGCACGATCAGCCTTACTACTTGGTTCCAGCGTGTGTATCCATGGGATATGAACAGCCTTGGAAGTATACTGTGTATTCAGATTTGTGCTAGAGAAAAAACAATAATAAATAAAAGGGGCAAGAACATCCCACAAATTCACTTATAACTTTGAGTTTCATGGTTTGAGTTCTATCTGCTGTTACCCTTAAAACAGTTTTGTTGCTGCAATGAAAAAAAAGAGACAGTCCTTATGATTGGCTTTTCAGACGTACGATTTCCTTGTTACCATACTGTTAGACCAGTTTGTCATAGGGTAGGTTAGTATGGCAGAGTTAGATATGTTTAGTATTCCAGTTTTAATTTAAGTCGAAGCATGCAATATAGGTTTTAATTCCAACAAGTTTTAGATTTAGTTTAAGATTGTATGGTATGCAGATTTTTATAAGTATTGCTTGCATTGATATATATTATATATAACTCCAATCTTAGAGCGGATTTGATAGAGCTTATAGTGCAGTTTGTTTGCCACGATATCAGATTTTATAGCAATATGCAAAATTAATTAATAAGCATAAGTTTTATTAAGCATAGTCGATGCAGTTTTATTAAGTATTTCCATGTAATTGTCAATCGAGTTAATAAGCATTTAGTTGCGAGTTTTGTATGACATCTTTCTTTCTAGAGGTATTAACAAGTATAAGCAAGATAAAGAAAAGAAAGAAAAGTCCAAGGCCTTAAGTAGATCCCAAAGTCAAGACTTTAGGGATTTTGGCACAAGGTGCTTAAAGAATAATTATATATTAGAAGTAATAAAAGATAAGTATTTTCTTTTTTTTAAGAGGCTAGTACCCTTGGAAGGTTAAACAAATCCGGTGTCCAATTCGAACTCCCTTGACCAGTACAGGTTCGCTTTTTATTGGTGGCTCGCTACCCCAACCTATTAGGCACATAAGATGGTACTATGCAGGCCCAGAAAGTTTATTATTATTTGAAGTATTAAAGTATAAGTTTTAAACAAGTGAAAATAAGTTTTTAAGCAAGTGAAATAAGATTCAGGTGTTTAAAATTCAATTCTTTAGTTTTCCTTATGCTAGCATGTTATTCGATTAGCATGTTTAGCATTCAAAGGTCTCTTTGCTATTAGATGAGCATGTGTAGTATTTTCTTTAGAGCTTTCGTTTTGGTGATATATTTACATGCATATTCGAGTGAGTTGACAGATTGCTAAGCATTCATGCTTATAGTTTGCCATTCTCCTTATCGACAGACAGGAAAGGAAAGGTTTTAGCAAGGGACAAGGTGGTGATGGTGATGCTGTGACTATGGAGAGACTTGGGCATTTTAAGTTTTTTAGTGATTAATATATAAGATTGTATCTTATATCTCTTGTTATTGGAGATTTGTTTTAATTGTATGTTGAGATGAGTTTGACACTTATTTAATTGTGTTGTTGTTGCAATCGCACACCGCTTATATACTATATATGTCTCACCATTTATGATCACCTGAAGGCGAGAGATCATACAATTTTTATTTTTCTCAGATTTTTCTGAGTTAGTAGATCTATAAATATAGTAGGAGAGTAGTAATAGTAAGAAGAGTGGTCGTTACATATAAAATAATATAAATTTAGTGATAAATATAAAAATATGATTATATACGTGTCTATAAATAAATGGATTTGAAATAGAATTTATAATCAAAATTATAAATGACTTTACAAACAGATTAAAATTTATATTTGTTATGAAATTTGAGATAGACTAATGACAGATTTAAAACAAAATTAGAGATGAAATTTGTATTTGAAATTTATTTTATTTGGTCAAATAAAACAGATTCATAAACATTTTTCAATCCGTTTTAAAATTAGGTGGCGTTTGGTTGGTGGGTTTAGGAATGAGGGAATGGAATGATAGTAATATAGGATGTATAGTTAATGGTTTTGGGAATAAAAATTTTGGTATCATTCCTAAATAATTTGGAATGACCAAAACCCAATTAAACACATGGGTTTAGAATTGATTCCTGATTCTTAACCCTTCGGACAACCTTTTATTTACCCAATAAAAGCTTTTCTATTTTTTTTTTTTTTTTTTGCACTAAGCCCGACTTCTCTGTGACAATGGCGTCGGCACAAGTCATCGCCTCTTCTTCGATGACAGCATAGGCTCTTCGAGTGCGTCCATCGCCGCCTCCTCTTCAACTTCGTCTTCCTCCCCTGTCACCCCACTCCACAGCAAGCTAGGAAGCTCAAGGTAACCCTTAACCCTAAACCTTTATTTCCTATTCCACAAAAAAAGGGGGTGATGGTCATTGCCATGTTCACCTCTTCAACAATGGTAAGGATCAGCCATTTTTTTATTCATTTTTTGGGATTGGTATTGGAATTGGGATTGGATTAAGTGTGGTTTCATGGTGTTTAAGGATGTTATGGTTTCAAGATTTTTTTAATGGTTTCAAAATCAATATATGTTGCCGATGAAACTTAAGGATAATAGCCATTAGTGTAGTTTTGTTTCTGGATACTCAAGTATAGTAGCCATTAGTTTTGTTTTAAAACAAAACATTCTTTTGTTTTACATTCTGGATACTCACGTTCCTTTTATTCATCACAAGTCTTAATCCAAGTAGTGAGTGATTAGTAAAACCAGAATTAATAATGAAACATTTTAAATTATGAGATTACGACAACCTATAAACTAAGAGATCAACTTGAATTAAATTAATAATGGCAATATCTCTTTTGAAAATGAATTGACTTTTTTATTATGATATTGTCATTATAGATTGTATTTGTAGAAGATGCAAATTTGAAATATTCAGATTATAGCATCAATGGTGAACATGTTCAGTGTTGTATATGCTACATGGTACCGATTGTTGTTGTTACATTTGCATATTATGAGGCCTCCACTTAAAACCAACGAAGAGAAAACGCTTGAGAGAATGAATTAGGTGTTTAGATTCACTCAAGAATCTGATATTGCTTGTATTAGTGAGCTTCGAATGGATAGACGCACTTTTGGAATATTATGTGAGATGGTAAGAGATATTGGAGATTTAAAAGACACCGAAAATATATCTATACAAGAAGTAGTTGATATGTTTGTGTATGTTTTGGCTTGACACAAAAAAATAGGACTATCTATAATTTTTACGAAGTGGAGAAAATATCAGTAGTCATTTCAATAGTTGCATTCTTGTAATCTTGAAATCGCATTCCATTTTGCTTAAAAACCAATTCCTATTACTGAAGATTGTCAAGACGATCGTTGGCAGTATTTCAAGGTACTTTGCATTTGTGTTTCTTAAAATTATAACTTATTGAATAAAACCACCTTATTTATTGTTTTCACAAAATATTTAAATGATAGGGTTGTTTAAGTGCTTTGGATGGTACATTAATCAAAGTCACGCCTCCTTCTGATCAAAAGCCTCGCTTCAGAGTTGCGAGGGAACTACGTGCTTAGCCTACTCGTCCCTCCCAAATATGTAAAAAATGATACTGGAATTTGTTGAAACTACTTTGGCGATAGCTATTATGCTGAATTTTTCGATAGCATGGCATTATTTTGAGATAATCTTGCTGATTTAGCTGGATGAACTTTTGTGATAGCTATACGGTCTTTTTCTGTTGCTTGAGAAAGTAAAACTGTTGGTTGCTTATACTTGGTCTAATTTATGATTTGAAGTACACTACAATGTTATGTTGTTACATGCTTATGAATGCAAACTGCATTTGGAGACTTTAACACAACAAGCCTGTTGTCTTTTTCTGAAGGACAAGGATTAACTGCATTATTAACATCTAATGTATTTGCCTTATCTGAAGCAGAAGAAAATGGAGATATTAATTCGAAAGAAGCAAAAGTGTTATTGCAAGTAATTTATTTTGGTTTCTCGTTAAATTGTGCTTAGAGTTTGGTAGCAATGCCTTGAACAAAGGACCATATCATTATATACAGGCAAGCCATGGCCAATCGGAACCAAATTGTGTTTCTGCAGCTTCTTTGAAATTTTCCAACATCCTATCGAATGAACCAAAGTCTCTCTCAATTAG
Source organism: Zingiber officinale (assembly GCF_018446385.1). NCBI lineage: Eukaryota > Viridiplantae > Streptophyta > Magnoliopsida > Zingiberales > Zingiberaceae > Zingiber > Zingiber officinale. The sequence goes on from NC_056006.1 coordinate 80,563,783, forward strand.
CTCCTTGAGTTTTCCAGATGGATGTCCTCCGTCATTTGGTTTGATGGATTGCCATAAAAAAAGAATGTTGTTCTCAGTTTTATTTTTAATTTTAAAATCAAATTAGTTTAAGGGCAAATAAAATTAGCAAATAATTTATTTTTAATTTTTAATTAGCAAATAATAACTCCATTACATTTTAAGGGGAAATAATATATTCAATAAATAATTTAATTTTTAATTTTTAATTAACAAATAATAACTCCATTGCATTTTAAGGGCAAATAAAATAATTATTTTATAAGAATATTATGATTTATTTTAAGGATAAATATAATATTTGTTGTATTTGTATTTCCAAATCTTTAGCAAATAAAATAGTAGTATTTGGGAGTTAAAATATTTAATTATATGTAACTGAAAATATAATGAAAAAATTGTATGATTTATAAAAAAAATTGTTGAGAGTTAAAATATTTATTTTTTATTTTTTTTTTAAACCAAAACAAATGAGTAGAAATTTCACAAAAGGCAAATAATAACGAAATTACACTTGAAATTTAATTAAAGAAAGAAAATGAATGATTCGATGGAAACAATTTTAATTAATTAATTAATACTAAACACCTAATTGAGCTCGCTAATTGCTGCTGGATTTATCCTTCACTTAAAGTCCTGATTAAGTCCGTTTAGCATCATTAATTATAATATATATATATCCTAATAATTCGCCGCTTGGCAGCAACTAACTCTGTTTAGTGAGTTTGCGATTTTCTCGCTTTGATTTCCTGTGGCTCTATTTAAACTCCTCCGATCCTTCCCTTCAATTTCCACTCCAACTCGATCGATCGAAATCTAACATCTCCTCGATCTCCAGCTTCCACTACTTTCGCATTTCTAATATCACCAAACAGACTCATCATCATGGCTGTCGCAGTTGTCAACAACGTTAACGATATGCTAATTTCCTCTTCCGCCGCCAGCACCAGCAGAGTCGAGGTTCGCTCCGTGTGGGCTCATAACCTCGACGAGGAGTTCGCCCTTATCCGCTCCGCCGTCCCGTTCCACCCCTTCGTCGCATTGGACACCGAGTATCCTGGCGTCGTCGTCGCTTCCAAAAATCCCTACTGCACCCTCACCCTCCCCCAGCGCTATGAATTGATCCGCGCCAACGTCGAGGCCCTCCGCATCGTCCAGGTCGGTCTCACCCTCTCCAACGCCGCCGGCAACCTGCCATGTGCCATCTACAGCGACGACACTTGTGTGCGTTACGTGTGGGAATTTAATTTCCGCGACTTCGACATCAGTCGCGACCGTTACGCCCCTTCCTCCGTCGAGCTGCTCAAGGCTAATGGCATCGACTTCCAAAAGAATCAAATATGGGGCATCGACTCTTGCAGATTCGCCCAGCACTTGGCCACCTCCGGCTTGCTTTCCTTTGGCCATTTTTCTCCCGTCTCCTGGGTTACCTTTCAAGGCGCCTATGACTTCGCCTTCCTAGTCAAGATGCTGACATGCGACTGCAAATTGCCAAAGACCGTTCGTGAGTTCTTGCACCTTGTTCACTTCTTTATCGGCAAAAGGGTGTTCGATGTGAAGCACCTTAGCAAGCATTGTCCTGGGCTTTACGGAGGATTGGAGCGGGTGGCCTCTACCGTCCGAGTTGAGCGAGCAGTGGGCTCTCGACATCAGTCCGGCTCCGATAGCTTATTAACATGGCAGGTGTTCTACCAAATCGCTTCTCGTGTGAATCCACAACTCATCCATCGTCCAGAACACATGGGAACACTCTTTGACCTCCAACTGCAATAGTAGATATATATAGTAATCCGGCTCGCGATGGCTTTTGGGTTTTGCATTATAGAGTTCATGATTTTTATCATAGTTGATAGTGGTTCAGCATTAGCTTAATTTGCCCACAAGATTAAGTGTCCATTGCTTCATCGTATCGTTTTGTATATAAGTATAGATTACATGTTGTCGCATCGTCAGCAGATTTGCAAACAAATTGCCAATATTAATTCTTTGGATCATGAGTAGTACTTGTAGGGGTGTAATCGAGCCGAGCCGAGTCGAGCTGAACTCTTGAATGTTTGAGCTTGACTCGTTTATAATCGAGTCGAGCTCGAGTTTTATTCGAACTTTTATCGAGCCTAAACAAGCTTAATAAATATAAATCATAAATTTAAATATTCATTAAAAACTAAATTATATATTTAGAGAAAATTATAATATTATTATTAAATTTTATAATTTTATTCTAATAAATAAATTTAATATATTTATCTATATTTTTGATAAGTAGAGTGCAAAATATATAAATTCGATATCCAAACTATTATTTTTTTATTTAAAAGTTGCTTAATGAGCTTAACGAACGTGCTCACAAGCTAACGAGCCGAATATTACGAAGCTTAAGCTTGGTTTGTTTATCTTAACAAGCCTCATTAAACGAACTCAAACGAGCTTTTATCGAATCGAGTTTCGAATAGCTCGCGAGCGGCTTGGTTCATTTACACCCCTAAGTACTTGTATTCTTCAGGCCGCAACCGCCACGAAACAAGAGGGGGGAGGGGGGCTTCGTGTGTGCGAAGGCGGCCGACTCCTCTACTGCCCCTCACAACGCCGCCGACTCCTCTACTGCCCCTCACAGTGTCGGCGACTCTTCTACTGCTCCACACAACGCCGGCGACTCCTCTACTGCTCCTCACACTGCCAGCAAATGTCACCTGCTCCTCCTGTCGCCGGCCACTACCGTTGAGTCCAGCGATCACCGTTGAGTCCAGCAGTCACCGTCACCGGGCCCAGCAGTCACCACCGCTGCCTATAGCGACTATCGCCGCCCCTTACAGCGCCCCCGCCGCCTACAGTGACCGCTGCCACCACTACCATCGCAGCCGCCACCAACGACGGTCACTGCCGCCTATAGTCGCTATCGTCGCCTCGCCAACTCCAGTGTCCGATGCCCCCTCCAGCTGCCGCCCGAGGGGTTACAATTCATACTATTTATTTGATTCAGCCTGCGAGCCAAGAGGGTGTTCGGCCTTCATGCCGCTATTGTATTTCGGCCTTTGTGCCCCTATTCCGGCCTGCGAGCCGATGCTGTGATTAGACCGTTCGTCGTCTTATAGATCCATTTCGCGTCTGGCTTGGAGTCGCAGGAGCTAGTTACTCATCGGATGGACGTCTATCTACTCCTCACGGTCGCGGCGACTCGATCAGCACCGCAACCAGCTCGTCCATCCATCCGAGGGTGCCCCCCCCCGGGGCCAAGGTACGTCGCCGTATTCATTTGGTATTTATTTTATTGTCCTGTTATTATGTGAATGCTTATATATTCGTGGAACTCACCTCGAGCATCGGAGTACCAGAGACCGGGGCAACCCGGCCGCTGGCTACAGGTACCGTTGACCAGAGGACTCCAGGCGACTTGGTCAACACAGGAAATAACTCATCAGTCGGGTCATGGGGATGCGGTCAACCCTCCAGACACGTCATATCGATAGATCCGTTTTCTCAACTTTCCGACAAGATCAGAAATGATAAAAATTTGTTTTCTTTGATAATGGTAAATTATCATGTTGAGCCTGATTTCATTTTTTTTTCCACTCTTCAAAACGTTATATATTAACTTTTTTGTCTGGACGAATCATTTATTGGCTACATGAATTCTAGTTTGGAAAGAGGTTTGATTTGGTTATTGTTTATTTGTATGGGAACCAATTTTCTTGATTTTTTGAAAAACTAATTTATGGTATAGATTTACAGCAAGCTATAAGACACTTGGTATGATGAAGGAAATTTAACTTTCTTAACAATTAAAATAAATGGTTTTTTTTCCTTTTATTGATAGTCATAGTACCCTCTAGGGCTTTAGAATTTATAGTAATTATTTTAGTGAATAGTGTTGGTGTTGTTACATGAGAGAGCGGTTTTTTTTAGTGAATAGAGTTGGGTGTCCCACTCATACATGGGATAGAATGCAACGCATGCAGGAGGATTCGAACTCTAATAGATCATAAACGATTTTTTTTTTTTTGGTTCGGATGTAATCATGTGATCTTAAACCACTCAAATCGAAACTCCTTTAAAGGTATACAATTGATTAATAGGTGAAATTCGTAATAATATAATCTCATGCCTTAAAAAATACTAAGACGTTTTCGGAGGCTCCAAATTTTTTTTAAAATTTTTTTCTTTCTATTAGGACTATTTTTATCTTTTTATATCTTAGGATGTTATGCCACGAAGTGTACGCTAGGTTTGTCACGATACTAGCTTCGCTCTCCACATATGAACTATTGTTACAATGTTAAAATATAGAAAAAATAACTAAATTACATGTATACAAGTACTCCACTAATGTTATATTCATATCTCAGTACTAACCTGGATGTCAAAGAATAAGGGGAGTAAGCAGAAAGTGCAAAGTGGAGATAAAAAAATATGCATGAAAAATATAATTAAAGAGAGCAACATAATTTACAAATTATATTTCTATATTATTCATCTTGTATTCTCTTCTTAATTAATTTAATTAGTTCTCCTGAATTTCTCTTTTTTCAACATTACCCACATTTGAGTCTTATTTTATTGAACAATTAATATAGTTTATTAAGTTGGTGAATCACATATGTAACATATTCATTAAGGACGTATTGTATAAATAAAGGTAAATAACTTACAATTCACCTAATACGAATATATCATGTATAAATGTAAATGTATAAGGATGAGTGACCCACAACCCACCCGAGAAGGATGCATTATATATGAGAGTGAACGACTTGTAATCCACTCGTAACGAAATGCATCGTATGTATGCACCTATTCATACATATCTAGGGTGAACGACCATCAATCCATTTAAAAGAAATGTATCATATATACAAGGGGTGAACAATCAACAATCAACCTAATACGAAATACATCATGTGAGGAATATCCTGCACTTGACTCCATCGGTATACTAGTAGAATGTAGTCATGTTGTCGAACTTGTTTAGATGGTCCTCGAGGTCGTTTGCCCCCGTGTACTCCCCGATCATCAGCAATCTGTAGTGAGATGATAGTTGGTCGTCCAAGATCTCTTGAGAGAATTACCTATTGATCTGCTCAGGAGAGTCATCGAGTCAGGGTGCTTTGCCTTTCCACCTATCCCAGATAGGCGTGTCCTCTGAAGAGGACCCTTGTGTCCTTTCCGTTCAGCCTTGCTCTTCCGAGGGCATGCAGAATAGTGCTCAGTGATATGGGATTGATGCATTCGCGGTGCTTCCCAAAAGGCATCAGTCATCTTGTTGTTCGACCTATGGATGACGTGGTCTTCCGCTTAGGCTCTTAGATCAGCTTGTTAACCGATTGCTGATATTGCTGAGTTGTTTGATGCTCGACAGTCAGCTGCTGCTTCTTGCTATTGCTGCAGCATCTTTGTAGCTCGGGCGCTTACCAGTATCTCCAAATCTTCTTGAGTTAGCGTCACAATGGTAAGTCATCCAGCGTCTTCCATCCTCACGTTTCGACTACAGGTGAAATTTCCATAGACGACGTCAAATATGATCCTACTCGAAAGTAGAGAAGATGGTTGGCTGGAAATGTGGCTATGCGATTGACTGGATGAAGACTTCACGCAGTCCTGCAAGATAAAGAGCGTTAGTGCCAGGTTGGGAAGAAGTTCCCGGTGTTGGACCTCCGACGCTCAAGTCAGTCTTTCGCTAAATGGAGAATAATAAAAAAACTATAGCTAGAGCGTGTAGAATAACAAACTTGAGCATACCTCCCCCTGTAAATGGGAACCCTCCTTTTTATAGTGTCACTGTAGTGTTTGTGTACATATTTCCAAGCGGATGCACATTTTTCTAAAGTGTTCTAGGAAAAGACAAGTAAAAAATCTTTCCTTAAGCGAGCACACAAATCCCTGATGTGACAGGCTGGAAGCTTCTAAAGTATAGTTTGGATGCTAGACATGCTCCGTTGTTAGTAACACAAACCTCCAGAAGGGCACGATGGGATATGTCGATGGGCCCCACTGTAGGCTGACTAGACACCGACTGAAGGTTGCTCGGCAAGGACGCCCCCACTCAGTCATATTGAACAAAGCTATCTTCTTTTATTCGGCCTTTTTGTTGTTAGAGAGCCTTTCATCAGACCAGCCATGGCATTCGACCGGGACGATGATTCGGTGGATTTATGTCTTATCTCTTACCACAGTCACAGGCTCTCTACGGACGATCGTTCGAACAATTATATCCGACCAGTCAGAAGACCTATGCTTTGGATATCTTTACTTTAACCTCCACGTCGGTCGTTCTTTCCTATTTTGACCCATCTTCTGTGGGGCCTCTTTTCATCATCGTATCAAGTACCTTTCACTGTAGGTGTTTGTTCAATATTGCAATCTGATAGATTGAAGTGTTGTAGCATCTTAGTGATATAAGACTCTTGAGACAACCCCAAAAGCATTTTTGATCGATCTCTAATGATCTTTACTCCTAAGATGTACTCGGCTTCGCCCTTATCTATTATGTCAAATTGTGATAAAAGTCATGATTTGACTTCTATACCTATTCCTAATAGCCCTTCGGCTTAGAGGAAGCTTGACTAAATTCCAAATTTGATTCTTTCTCAATGATTCAATTTTCTCATCCGATCCATTAGACCTTTCAATTTTTCTCTATCTGAGCATCTAAATGCTTCCTCAACTATTCGAGGTTCATTATCATTACTGGGAGAATCATCAATGTCTCATTTTCAATGTCAAACCTTTTTCGAGAAATAATCTGACGACTACTTCTTTGTAGGTTAGACTATTGAGAAATTGACTCATTCATCGGTAAATCACTCTCACTATGTTGACAGGATTCAGGCATCTCTCGTGATACTTGATTTGTTTATAAAGGAACATTATCCTCCTCTTCTATCATAAATAGAGGAATTTTCTTATCAACTTCACCTTTTGTTGGAAACCGAGTTTCGAGAATACCTTATAAATAATAATGAAGACATAACCCTTAGAAGTCTCGGAATATATTATAAAGATATACTTCTTATCTCTGGATCATAATTTTTCATATTTTTGAATCTTATCATGAACGTAGGCAGCTAAGCTCGAGGTCTCAGATTACTCAACTATGGTTTTCTACTTGACGTTCATATAGAGTAGATGGAACAGACTTAGAAGGCATTCGGTAAAGTATATTTGTTGCAGCTAATAACGCATCTTCCTAATAGGAAATAGGTAAATTAGCTTAACCATATCTAGAAGAGTTCAATTTTTTTTTAGCAATCCCATTTTGCTGTGTAGTTCAAATGATAGTTAGTTATCTAATAATCTTTTTCTCATCACATTATCTTGAACTAATTAGACAAATATTCACCTTTACGGTTAGTGCGTAAGATCTTAACTTTATGATCTAATTGATTCTCAACTTCATTCAATTAATGATTAAAGCAATTCAATGCTTCAGATTTGTGAAAAATTAAATACACATGACCAAAATGTATGAAGTCATCAATAAATGTAATGAAATAAGAATTTTTATTTCTAGCCTTCGCATTGATTAGACCACAAATATCTAAATGAATTAATTGCAATGATGATTTAGCTCTAATAGTCTTACCAAATGGTTTCCTAATTGCTTTTTCAGTCTTACTAAATGGTTTTCTAATTATTTTTCCAGCAAGACAATACTCATATATAAATAAGTGAACTTTAGTGTGAGTGCCGAGCAGACACTCTTTAGTTAATCTATTCATTCGTTCTTGTCTTATATATCCTTATCTAGCATGTCAAACGTCATCATTAATATCAACATCACTAGTAAGAATAACATTTGAAAAATAACCATCATTTCCATAATTATTATTTGGTTCTACATCAAGAACCATAAAATCATTCAATACATAATCATATCCTATTAACACGGAGTTAATTCTTGGTTCCACACAATGACTATAAAAGTTTATATAATAATCCAAATCAAGAAGACTATTAATGGAAACCAAATTTTGTTGAATTTCTAGAGCATACAGAACATCATGCAGAAATAAAGTATGTCTACCACATAGGTTGAGTTTGCAAGTGCTAACTCATTTGACTTAAATCCTTGCATTTTCCCCATAAATATTCATTTGTTGTCAGCTGATACCCGACGATACTCCACGTATGTAGCTTGATCAAGAGCTACATGATTCGTTGCTCCTAAATCTATAATCCACAAAGGATAAGAATGAGCTAACAACACTGAACTTGTAACATAATGCTCATGGAAAGAAGATAAAAATGGTTCTACCTTTTTCGGTTCAATACAATCCCAAGTAAAATAACCCTTCTTGCCATAGTTATAGCAAGTTAGGTTGCTCTTAGGTTTTTGTCCATATTTCTTTCCTTTTTTCTTGATTTGGTCTTACCCAACAATAGCACTAGCTTCTTTTGCTTTTCCCTTTCCTCTCTTGAACCATCTTTTCTTATTCTTAGAACCATAGCTTTTAGCTACAAAAGCTTGTCTAGTAATCCCTGCAGATTATATTATCTCTGCCTCAAGTTCAACATGGCATGAGATATCAGTAAAAGTCTTGATCATACTTTCACTGTGTGTTAGATTCTGTTTCATTATTTTCCAAGAATCAGGAAGGGAACAAATTATTTCTTGAACCTGTTGTTCAATAGTTAACTTATAACTAGCGGTCTTTAGCTCCCAAATCATATTCGTCATTTTTCTCAGATGTTGGGTCATGGTGATATTTGGACGCTTTTTGAGTTGATGAAAGTTACTGAGATTTACTCCATTGTACTTCTTTCTAAGGACTGCCCAGACAGTATGAGTCGATGGTAATAACTCATACTCAAATACCAGGTCATCCACTATTAAACTAATCAATATTCTCTTAGTAGTGGAATCCTTTCTTTTCCATGCCCTATAAACATCATGGTCACGTCTGTGTTGTGTTGTAGAATATGTCGAGGATCGATGGCCGACTAGAAGGGGGGTTGAATAGGCTAGATCACCTCCAAATCAATTACTTCTCTACAAGAAAGTTAGTGCATAGCGGAACATACTAAAATAATAAAAACAATAAAGAAAGAACACAAACACTAACAAGATTGATGTAACGTGGTTCAGAGATTGTTTGCTTCTACTCCACGGCTTGTCCTTGAGGTGGGTGATTCCTTAATTATTCGATGGATTAGTCCTCGACAATCTCCAGTTAGAGCTTTCTCCTTCTCGGTGGAGCAAACCTCTCACAAGTCACTCTTCTTCTTTTACAAGATGGAAATTAGGCTTTAGAAGAAGAGTGCAGGCTTTGAGAGCTTTGGGCAAAAACTTAAGAGTATTACAATCACAACCAGTAACCTCTTTTATGCCCCAAATCTCCCCTTAAATAAGAGGGGAGAGTTGAACTCAAGGTCAACTCATCTCGGCACCAGTTGACTGGTCCATACACTAGTTAACTGGTGTAGCCATTGGGCACAGCCAATGGTTCTTCGCAGAATCTGGAATTCTACCAACGATCACTAATGGCCTTATACCAGTCGACTGGTGTTAACACCAGTCGACTGGTCGCTATTGGCTAAGCGAACAAAGAGTTTCTATTCGTTGGACTTGTCGATTGGTCCATATACCAGTCGATTGGTTCCGGTTACACACTCATACTCATCCTCTCCGGAGTCGCCCTTTGAAATCCTTCTTCCTCGACCTTCATCCCTCAGATGCACATGACCCATGGCTTCTCTCCATTAATCCTTCGCATTGCCTTGAAGTCTGCTCCCCTCGGCTCCATTCTATTGCTCCTCATCCAGCGGTCCCTCGGATGCCTTTCACATCATCCTTCACCGACTCAAGGACCCGAGCCCTATGATGAGCTTCCCAAGCTTGACTACACCAAGCTCCTCATGTGTGTTTCACCAAGTCTTGTATGACTCAATCACACATATCAAATCAATATGAAAGTCTAACTTAAACTCTTTGACCACACATCAAAACAATGATCGTACCGATCAAACCTAGGTTGATTACACCAACAATCTCCCCCTTTTTGATGTATGACAATATGTTTAAGTTAGACACAAATAACAACTTTGAAAATTATAAGCAAAATGTAATCATGAAGCATAAATCCAAACTCTCCCTTAACATATGCTCTTTCATTTTAATTTTCAAGTTTCTTGCTCAAAAATGGAGAAATAAAAGTTTCTAACTTAAACCTTCCCATTTCTCCCCCTTTGACACCATCAAAAAGATTATTCCAAATAATCATACATACCATGGCATAAAATTTGGACTAAATTAGCCAAAACAAACTTCTGAAAGTGCTGAAAAATAGCTACCAGTTGACTGGTATCTGATGCAGTTGACTGGTACATAAGCAGTTTGAATTTCAGCCTTCTGAAGCTAACTTCAGAAATACATAAAAATTCTAAAAAAATTTGAAAAATCATGAAAAATTTAAAATATATTTATTTTAAGGTCCTCTATCAAGGAAAAATATATATTCATGAAAATTCATCATAATTTTGAAGTTTTGACAAAAAATCAAAATCTTTGTAAATCACTTAAGTTTGTATCAACTTTAAAACTTGTTTTGAATTCATATGTTTCAAAATGATCATATCACAGTAAATAAAACATAGAATTATTTTTAAAACTTTAAAATGTCCAACTATGATTTATGGGTAAAAAGTCCATTAATTAAATATTTGCTTTCCCCATAGTTGTTCTATGATTACTAAATTGACATTTTTCATGATTCAACAATATGCCATAAGCATAAGTGAATTAAGAGTATCATCCTACCATCTCACATCAATGTTTAGAAATATAATACTGAGTCATTGTGAGATGTAATGAAGGTAACCTCTACTTAGCCTATCTTATCATAAAGTTCTATCAAGGCTAAGTATTCCCCTTTAAGGTCTTAAGTCAACCATATTTCAAAAATTTAAAATATGACTCTAGTGGTTGACTAACCCTAGAAATTCTTTAACCCTTGAGGATTAACTTTGGTACCCAATAGAAGTGCTTCCTAATTGGGTTAACCAAGTATTCCTTAAGAATCCATTTCCTATCTATAGTCTGTCTTTGATTGCTCCTAGCAATTATACAATGATAGGACTTGTCATTGTTGGATTCCTTATACCCTAAATCCTTTTTGTTGAAACTTGCCCTTTGGCTCCCAATGATCATGTTTAGGGTTTTGGAGCCAACTTTAAAATTTTCAAGGGCTTTGGTAAGGTATTCTACCTTTTCCCTTAAATTTTTATTTTCTTCTTCTAAACATGATACATTTAAACTAGAAGCATGCATACTATAGTTATCAACCTTAGAAGACATGAATTCTAATTTTTCTTCAAGCATACAAATATCATGTTTCAAAGATTTGTTTTTCTTATTAGCCTTAAACAAATCTTCATTTGTACTTGAAATAATTTTAACTGAGACATGAGGAGGAAGATTGTATACCTCATTGAGATATCCGAATCTGATGTTTGACCTCCCCTTCACTTGAGCTCCCTTCTTCTTCACTTGAGCTCCTTTCTTCTTCTCTTTCAGATGAAGTGGAGGCTATGTCATCAACTCCCATTAACGCAAAGTGGCAGACTTGGTGTTCTTCTTCCTCCGATGATGATGGATCATTCCATGTTGCGAATAGACTTTTGACCTTCTTCCCCTTTCCTTTTGTCTTTTTCTTTTCTTCATTCTTCTTCTCTTTCTTTTTCTTCAAGAGAGGACATTCATCTCTCATGTGTCCTTCTCCTTGGCAATTGTATATATGTCTCTTGATCGCTATTCATTGAGGCGCTTGATTCTTCGGAATCAAAGGATGGTGGGGATGAAGACTTCTTCTTCTTACCATTTCCCTTGTTTGTCACAAGGACTACTCCTCTTGATATATGGATTTCTCCATCCAAACCTTCAACTCGAGTTTCATGAAGCTCTATTGTTGAGAAAAATTCATCTAGAGAAGATTTCTCTAGATCTTTTGAAATGTAGAATGAATCTACAATGGGCATCCATGTAGTGGTTCTTGGGAAGGCATTGAGAGCTTTCATCATCATGTCTCAATTTGCAAGTATCTCACCTACACTTGTTAGTTCATTAATAATTTTCTTAATTCTAGAATGTAAAATTGATACCTTTTCTCCTTTCTCAAGCTTGATGTTGTTAAGTTGAGATCGGAGGAGGTCTCTTCTTGTCAATTTAGCTTCCAACGTCCCTTCATGTAGCTCAACCAACTTTTCCCATAAGTCCTTAGTACTTGTGTAGTTTCCAATTCTTGTCACTTTTTGTTGGGGAAGCACATTTAGTAGATGATGTATTGCCTTTGAATTTGCTAAATGTTCTTCCCTTTGCTTCTTGGTTCATCTTGTTATACCGATTGTCTCATTGTGTTCATCCTTAGGCACTTAAAAATCATTTCTCATGATTAGCATTATATCAATATCGGTATCGAAAAATACCTCCATTCTTTTCTTCCACCAACAAAAATCGCTTTCAAATTTTGATGGGTGAATGCTTGAACCGACCATTCTGATGAAGTGCTCTTCTCGACGATTAGTCTGTTGAAGGGCGTCCTCGCTCTGATACCACTAGTTAGAGATCGGTGGCCTACTAGAAAGAGAATTGAATAGGCTAGGTCATCCAAAATTGATTACTTCTCTACAAGAAGGTTAGTGCATAGCGGAATATACTAAAACAATGAAAACAATAAAGAAAGAACACAAAGACTAACAAGCTCCATGTAACGTGGTTTGGAGATTGCTTCCTCCTACTCCACAACTTATTCTTAAGGTGGACGATCTCTTAATCCTTCTGTGGATTAGTCTCCGACAATCTCCGGCTAGAGCTTTGTCCTTCTCGGTGGAGCAAACCTCTCACAAGTCACACTTCTTCTTTTACAAGATGGAGATTAGGCTTTGGAAGAAGAGTGTAGGCTTTGGGAGCGTTGGGTAAAGACTTAGGAGTATTACAATCACAACCAGTAACTTCCTTTATGCCCCAAAGCTCCCCTTAAATAAGAGGAGAGAGTTGAACACAAGGTTAACTCATCTCAGCACTAGTCAATTTGTGTAACCGTTGGGCACAACCAAAGGCTCTCCACAGAATCCGGGATTCTGCCAATGATCGCCAACGACCTTATACCAGTCAACTGGTGTTAATACCAGTCGACTGGTGTTAACACTAGTCCACTGGTCATTGTTGGCTGAGCAAACAGAGAGCTTCTGTTCATTGGACCAGTTGATTGGTTCATATACCAGTCGACTGGTCCCGGTTACACACTCACACTCATCCTCTCTGTGTTGGTGCAGGAAGCATCCGACGATCGATCCTGAGTAAAAATCGTTAAAACCGTCTTCAAAGGTCTTCGGACATCGGCATGAAGGTTAAAATCTAGGTAACTCCTAGGTGGTCAGAACCGAACCGTGCAAAAGTGCGCGACCCAGAAGTCTGGAGGATCCGGCAAGGCGAAATTTCGCATAGAAGAGAGACGCGTTCGGGAACAATGGCGTCGGGTCGACCTAGGTGGTAGGTTCCGGTGAGAAACTTCAGTAGCGCCTCATTATTTTCATATCTATTATGTTTTATGTGCTAACTTGGCTGTATCTTGGATATCATATCTTGTAGGGACCAATACAAAATTGGTCGGATTGAATAGGCCGTGGCGCCTCCATGGAGCTTGAGGTGCCTTGGGTGCAAACAGTTTAGCAGCGATGGGCCTTGGAGTGAGGTGGCGCCTGTGATGAAGGCAGAAGTTGCTTGAGCGAGGATAGAATCGTGAGTGAGTTCTGATCGGTGGGTGATGCCACACATCTGAGGTGCCTTGGAGGGGTTTAAGGCACCTTATTCAAGGGAAAAGAAAAAAAAAAGTCGGGAAAATAAAAGGCAGATTTTGCAGAAGGAACCGGAGCTCCGAATCTTCATTTCTTAATTGTCGTGGTATAATTAATTGTCTTACTTCAGCCGTACTTATAGTTGTTGCCAGGCGATCAAGCCTTCGAGTAGGAGTCGATCAAGGCTCCGAACGAAGTAAAACGACCGTGTTCTTGTGTGCTTGTTTCTTTTATTCTGCTGCTTTAATTACTTGACGAACGTTTTACGATTCCGATAATCGAACGAATTAGCCGCGAGCGCTATTCACCCCCCTCTAGCGCGTCTCGATCCAACAATTGGTATCAGAGCGGGGTCGTTTTGAATCAGTGCAACCACTATTCAAAATAAATTTTTTTGGTATTTTCAGATTTTCAGAGTCAAATTAGAATTAGCTTGCTAGCTACATTCTAATTGTTTTATCGAATCGGTTTTGCTCAAGACTGGTACAATACCACTCGAGCTCGTTTTTCCCTTATTTCTCCCGCACTGCTAATCCAAGACCTAGTCTTGGAACAATCTTTACTTTGTGTTGTGTGCAAGTTATTTTAAAATGGCTCCTTTAACACGTCTACCCCGCTCTTCTCCGGAAACTATTTTGCATATTGGAAGAAACGGATGGAGTTCCACCTCACAGGCAGAGTCGAGATGTGGATCATCATCTCGAGCCGGTCTCGAGCTACCACGTGCTGTTGGAGCTGTTTGCACACCGACACAAGCATAAGGAAGAAGGTTGAAGCAAAGCAAGCAATTGCAATGTGGGCTTACAAAAGAAGAACTCAAAGTTGGACCTTCAGGCGGCTAAAGAGCTATAGGCGGTCGAACTACAGGGCACTCTGCTAAGGAAAGTAAGCGCGATTTAATTTTAAATAAATTGTAGAATATTAAAATGCGGAAGGTGAGACAATGAGCCACCTCACACGCCGCAGGACCTACTCAGCGGCTTCATGCGATCGGCAAAGGTGGAAACGCGGCGTAATAAGGTACGCTAAGCGCTGAGAACACTTGTGGCATCCATGGTTGATGCCTACAAAGTTTCCAAGGATTTATTTTCGATAAAACTAGATGAATTGTTTTCGAATTAGAATTGCATGAGCGATTACACACCCCGGTCAAGAAAGGTGCTGGCCTGTTGGTTGCGGCACCGTAGGACGCTGAGTCAACATCAAGGCAATCAAACCCGAGTCCAAAGACCGATCGGAGTCGAGGATGAAGATGAGGTTATTTCCAAATTAATAAAACTGCTGGAAGATGTGCAAATCGAAAAAAACTCAAAGCGAACACAAAGGACAAATCAAGTCACGCGGTACGAACCAAAAAGGGCACAATCTGGTCGGATTGTCCAAAAAAACCAACAACAAAGAAGGCATTGAAAGCAACCTGTCCAGTCGCGACTAATCAATCGGATGAAGACGTGCGAGCGAGCTCTCGCCTCTACGATAAGCACATGTTGTTGAAAGCCGAGTTAGTTCGAGTCCGAACCGAGAGTGAGTCCAAGCGAAACCGGATCCGCATCCTTTAAGGTCCAAACCGCACTGTAAGTGCCTTACTTGCCGAAACTCAATTAGATGACTTAAGAAATTTAGTTCCTTATTTACTAAAGAAGTTGGCTAAATCCAACGTCTGGGTCAAATCACTCCAAAAGGAGGTAACAACCCTTAAGGAAACGACTGACTTAAGTTCTTTAAATGAACCAGTTCAAATTGGAAGTTCAACTCAAGTCCAACAACTTGAGGAAGAAAAGTCCAAGAATCTGGATCTGATTCTTGGAAAACAGCGAGCCGTTTACAACAAAACCAGACTTGGATTTAAGACCAAAACAAAATATAAATCATATCTATCTTTAGTAAATAGAAATAATAAAACCATAGTTCAAGCATGGGTCCCCAAGTCAAACTTGGTCAATCAAGTTGGACTTGGACTATATTGGGTCCCCAAAGATCAGATACACTACCTCGATAGACCATATCGAGGATATGATCCAGGGGGAGCAAAGAGAAAAACAATATTAATAAATTCAAAATTAAATTAAATCAAAAATTAAAAATTAAAATTCAAAAATTCAAAAATTCAAAATTGAAATTACAAATTCGAAATTTGAAAGTAAATTAAAGTTCAAAAATTCAAATTCAAAATTTGAATTTAAATTAAAATTAAAAAATTCAAAATTCAAATTACAAACTCAAAATTGGAAAGTTCCAATTCTAAATTCGAAATTAAATTAAAACTAAAATTAAATTAAAAATTCAAAATTAAAAATTAAAAATTCGAAATCCAAAATTTTAAATTCAAAGTAAAATTCAACCTATAGAAGGAGGATCCAGAATAGTTGACACCCCCAACTAAACAACCCGACTGGGTAACCGAACTTAATTTACTCGACAGGGTAATCGAACTTTACCTACCCGGTCGGGTAAATAGGGTTAGAATAAAAAGGACAAGGTTTAACTTGACTCACAATACTGGTGAAGTTTTTGGATGATAGTACGTTGGGGAAGCTTGGGCATCGCATGTCTAGGAAGATATGGTTTCGACCTGGTGCATTTGGCCAAGTGGAACTGACCGAAGCTACCCTTAATGGATCCTAACAAGTTAGACCAAGGTTTAGTATTAAGTTCAATGGGTAGGACTATTTGGAAAACCTCGAAGGTATAGTTACTTTAATGAGTTCCTTGTGACTCACCATAGCCCAGAAGTTTATCCAAATAATGCTTACTTGTTGAACCTGTTGGTTGCTACTCGGAAAACCTAGAGGTTCCACTGTACAAAAATTTTGTACAAAGGTCTAAACCTTTTCCTAGCTACCATGTGTTCTTTTAAATTAAATTTTGGATTGCCTGCGGAACTTAACACATTTGAACCAAAACTTAATTTATTTGTTCCTTTTGGTTTTGACTTGGATCTCCTGTGGAACTTAACACGTTCGACCCAAATCACCTTAAGTTATTAATTCCATTAAATATTAATTTCCATAATTGGTTTCGATCGACGGCGAGAACATGACCTTCTTAGATATGGAACCACCACCGACTAGACAAAACCTTTTATGGAAAGCTAATATTTAATTTCCTAAAATAACTTTAGGTTAACGAAAAAGCAATCAAATCACAAGGAAAAAAAAAAAAAGAACACTACATCGAAAATAAATTCAAATACTAGAATCGTAAGCCTCTTGTATTTGGTATTATTTCCAAAATAACTAGTATGATGCGGAAAAGGAAAAATTACTAGTTATACCTTCTAGAAAGAACTCTTGATCTTCTACAGTATTCCTCTTCTAACCTCGGACGTTATGTGGGCAACGATCTTCGAGATGAGAAACCACCACACCTTCTTCTCCTAGCTAGGTTCCGGCCAAGAGCTACCAAGAGCTTTCAGGATGAAAAAACCACCAACCAAGCTCTAAAGGATGCAAGCTTTCTCCTTCTTCTTCTTCTTCTCCAAGTAGTATCCCACCACAAAAGCACCAAGCCAAGAAAGAGGTTTCGCCACCACAAAGAGGAAGAGAGGAAGAAGATGGCGCCACACCAAGGAATAAGAGGAAAAATAGAGGTTGCACCTCATGAAGGCACCCCCTCTTTATATTCCTTAGCCTTGGTAAATTAGGAAATTTAATTACAATAAAATTTCCTTAATTTTCCTTGACATGAATTAATTGAAAAAAATAAAATTTCCCAATTAAACTTATAATGGCCGACCACATCATAGAGAGACAAATTAGACAAGTTTCAATCAACAAATTAAAACTTCCTAATTTGTTTCAAAAATTTAAAAAAAATTTCTCTTCAAAAATCCCTTCATGGTTGATAAAAAGAAATTTTCAATAATTTTAATTTTTCAACATGTGAATAATTTTCAAAGAGAAAATATAATATCTTTCAAAGAGATCTAATCTCTTTCTTTAATCTTTGTAGATCATTTTAAGAGAGATATTTTAATTTTAATTCTCTTTAATAAATTATATCTTCCACATAATAAAATAAAATTAAAATTTTTTTCATTGGCCCTCTAGCTTGGGTTCAGCTAGGGCCGACAACCCATAACTGCTTAACCTTAGCCTGATTCCACTTTGATTCCCAAGCCCTGGCATGAGGTATGAAGGTGGGTATAGGTGGGTATAGTACTCTATAAATAAGAGGAGACCGAGAGAGGGGAATTGTTTTGTCGATAAAATTAAGCATCCGTGTTCTCCCACACAACTTAATTTTATCAATAATTCATTCCACTAGAGAACTATTACTACCGCACCAATCCCAAATTACATTTTGGGCTCCTTCTTATTATGAGTCTGCGTTTAAGATATCGAATGTCCACTAATTAAGTGAGTTCGATAACTCATTTAATTAATATCTTAGTCCAAGAGTAGTACCACTCAACCTTATCATCATGTCGAGACTAAGTCCACCTGCGAGGTTTAACATGACAATCCTTATGAGCTCCTCTTGGGGACATTATCAACCTAGTATCTCTAGGACACGCTTCCTTCTATAATCAACAACACACACTATAAGTGATACCATTTCCCAACTTATCGGGCGAACTAAATCTCACCCATTGATAAATTAAAGAAATAAATATCAAATATATGTGCTTGTTATTATATTAGGATTAAGAACACATCCATAATAATAAGCGAGGTCTTTGTTCCTTAAAGTCAATAAAAGCGACCTCAAATGGTCCTACTCAACACTCTCGAGTGTACTAGCAATTATATAGTCAAGATAAACTAATACCTAATTACACTACGACCTTCTAATGGTTTGTTCTTTCCATTTTCGCGAGAACTGCTTATAATTTATACGATAACATCATCTTCCGTATGACGCCACATACTATGTTATCTACAATATAAATTAATTGAACTACAAACAAATGTAGATAAATTGACCAAATGTGATTCTTTATTCAAAATAAATGTTTACTTAAGCTTAAGATATACCCTCAATCAATCTCACTTATACTAATGACTAAGGCCATATCTTCTACCATACATTCCATTCCTTCCACATGTCGATGCCGACTTTTAAGGGCCTTAGTGAAAGGATTCCTGCGGGTTATCCGATGCAATCTTGGCGATGACAACTTATCTCTCACTCGTATCGTGTGGTACTTGCGTATATGTTTACTTATGAGCTCATGGTTCCTTCGAGTTTGCAATGAGATCGCTATTATCACAATATTGTGATGATTTTGGGCAAACACAATCACATCTAAGTCCATTAAGTTCTGAGCCATGCTTCTTTAGCGCTAGAGGCCATTGCTTACTTCCATGGTTTCCCATGGTTGACTCCTCAACGCTCATAACCCTCCATGAAATCTCCGACTCCACCTCCAGTAAATACATAGCTTGATGTAGACTTCTTCGTTGTCCTATATCTGAATCGTGTAACCCAGGAGCAATCGTCGGTTAACTTGTAATAATCCTTCTCAAGTACTTTAATATATGCTTTATGTCCTTGTCAAGGTTACTTGCGGGTTAGACGACCATGCCCACTAAAACAAATAGTGTCTCGTGCAATTGATTGCATAAGGCTTCCTATAGTAAGCATAAGGAATTTATCTTCTATCTCCTTTGATGTCTTTAGAGACATCTCTTTAGATAGAGCTATTCCATGCCTAAAGGTAAGAAACCTTTCTTGGAATCCCGCATGCTAAAGACGAAAGATTGTATCTATATATAAGCTTGGTAGACAACATTCTTTCTCGCGATCCCTTATTACTTTGATCCCAAGAATGTGTGCACACTCTCCTAAGTCCTTCATATCAAATTGTTTGGACAACCATACCCTTACGTCTACCTTGACATTGTTGCCAATTAACAAAATATCATCTACGTATAGTACAAGAAATACCACCACGCTGTTACACTTCTTATATACACAAGACTCATCCGGACTTTGAATAAATCCATATGGTGGATTACTTCATTAAACCGATGTTCTTGAAGCTTGCTGATCACCATAACCGATTGAGCTTGCTAGATGCTTTGCCTTTTCAATGAACTTCCTGCTTTATGGATGTTCTCTTCAAGACTTCCATTAAGGAAAAGTGTCTTGACATCCATTTGCCAAATCTCATAATCCATATGACGAATGGATAAGAGTCCTGATAGACTTAAGCATGCTACGGTGAAAAGGTTCATAATCCGATTCTTTCTGTTTACTCCTTTACAACAAGCCTAGCTTTGAAGGTTTCTACCTTCTCCGTCTCTCCTTTCCTTTTGTAGATCCACTTGCATCCAACGACTTTTACACCATCGGTGGTTCTATAAGCTCCGGACCTTATTAGAGTACATAGACTATTTCGAATTCACTGCATCTATATCTTGGAGTGCTTCATCATATGTCCGGAGTTCATGTTTACGGGATCAAGTCGAAGACTCTCCCAAAACATGAATCTTCAGTCCTTTACAACCCTCCCCTCTGACGGCGAGGGCTTTGGTTGTGTATCATGACACGTGTTGTCTCTTGTGGTACTTCATCTTGTTCTGTACTAAAGTACGTGTCTCTCTTAGTTCTTCTAAAACAACTTTACTCTACTTGGCTTGTGATCCATTATATAATCTTCTTCTAAAAACTGGTGCTAACCTTCTCGTCTTTAGGACTATAAAATAAACCTCCTTTCGCTGGATATCCACAAAAACTTCAATGCATTGATTCTAACTTATCTTCGGTTCTGACATTGTGCGGACTACCCCAAACCGAATATGTCTTAGATGGTTTTCCATGATTTCTCCCATGTACAAGAAACGTTTAGAAGGTAACGGTCTTTAAACGAGTCGTCCGATACGACGAGTCAACTCGAATCGAATAACATAACGATTCTAAATTCTTGATCTAACACCTCCATAAGAGTCATTGGGACCGTCATTCTCCGATCAATTCCTAAACTCTCCTAAGAGGTATTCGCCACCACGATCGGGTAGTGTCTTGATACTTTTACTTCGTTTCTCCACATCAACCTTGTATTCTTTGAACTTATCAAAGCACTCGGACTTACATTAGGTAAATATCTCTGTATCTTGAATAATCATCTATAAAGACAAAATATTAAAACCACCTCTTGCCCGGACGGACATAGGACCTGACACAAATCGAATGAACCAATTCTAACACTTCTTTGGCTCTACCCCTTGGCCTTGAACGGCCTCTTGGTCATTTTATACCTTCCAAGCAAGATTCACAAGTTGAAAAATTTTCCAACTCTAATGAACCCAAAGTTCATCGACTATTAGCATCTCTCTCTATTAATATGACCAAGCCTTAGATGCCAAAGATATGCTTGTTCTATCTCCTCTTTCTTATTTGAGTTAGAAGATGAGTTATAAATTTCCATGTTTTGGAGAAATTGGATTTAAAATATATAAATTGCCAACTAATGAACCGATAATCACTTTATTTCTCTTAATAACTACATTGTTACTAAAGGAACCGAATATCCATCTAAAATAGTTTAGAAACTTAAATTATTTCTAAAAGGGTACTTAAAGACAATTTCTTAAAACCAAATTTCTATTTCTACTAAAAGATAAGTAGACCTCCATTACAATCCACCTTAGTAGCATTGCCTATGTAGAGCTCTCCTTCGATAGTCGCCTTTCTTGCTCGCTGTCCATGATTACATGATCAGTCTCTCGATTCACACACACAGTGTGTAGATAGATAACACCGCTAAACATGTTTCAACAACTAGAGCATGAGATATACCTTGTTTTGGTTCATACGAGACGCTCAACCTGTTCCCTTTCGCAAATGAACACTTGCCTCTCTTCACTCCTTAAATCTCCTACGAAGTTTTATTCACTTTCTTGTCGATGTTTCTTTCTTCTTTCGGTTTAAGTAGAACCATTTTCAGAGAGTGAAATGAGAATTGTCCTTTCCATCATTCAAGTTTGTCAGGTTAGTCCGCTAATGAATATATCCTCTTATTCATATTATAGTTAGTCAAAGTGAGCTCCAAAACTTAGGTAAGCTGAGGATCATCGATCTCCGGGTTTCCATCAATTTCTCCTCCAAGGATCCGTATCCTCGCGATAAGCCATCATCTTTAGGATATGATCTCTCAGAGTACCCTCGCATGATGGTCGCCATTATTCTCTTATGCCTTTAGAAGCTCCATCCTCATGACCAAAGAGTTCTTTAAGATTGTTCATATCATATCGGTAAATCTTGATGTTGCAATACATTCGACATTGAAGCCAAAATGTAACACCACGCCATCTCATCCGCTTTTACCCATTTCCTATGATATTCAATCTCCTCTTGGTAGATTCACAAGAGGTGTCGCAATGCTCGCATATCAATTAATTTACTTTAACTGATAAGAACAATATCCGTGTTCCTTTTCCAATCTATGTAATTAGGTCCAGTCTATTCTCACATTGAAGTATGATGATGGGTTGAAAGTCATCCTAAGAATCACAAATAACTTTTGGTCAACTCTAAATTTAGAATAATATTGATTCCTCAAACAATACTATTTTAAATTAACCAACACCTCAAAACACCGTGAATATTGTATATGCATAGTGTGGACGACAAATTCAGACATTGAGAGGTTTAACCCATTAATTTTATTATCTTGTCAACCTAACTTTTGATAAATAAAATTAATAGTTGGTATCCTTGGTCACACAAATAATAAGGACTCTCAAGGGAGGATACTCTTAGTTGTGTCTAAGTGTATACCATTTCTAAGTTTATTAATAAGATTATGCCCTGCGGGGAAGATCACACGCCTCTTAAACTTCTCTACTCATCCAAAATGGAAGTCTGCTCTAGTGATCCACAAACAAGCTCATCCGATATGGAGGAAGGCACTTTGAGCCGCAAGCTTGTTTGCAGTAATAGAGACCATGGGATTTACTTAAAAACCTCTCCCACTTAGTTATTTATAAATGGAATTTTAACTATGCTAGCCTACTAAACATGTATATTAACACACAGACAATATAAAAGCAAGAAATAGAAAATCTAATTTTCAACTATTATGACTTTTATCTATAGTTGTCATCCACCGTGTCTAGTTGTCGCATCCATCTTGCTCCTTGTTCCACTGCGCCTCGTCCTCGGAAGGTTCCACGCTTTGCAAGAGTCGATCCACGACAAAATAGAATTTTACATTTTGATCCTATATTCCATAAAAGGAATGTACATATCTAGATCAAAAATAAAATCCTAATAAACTAAATCTCCCTGTATTTTATAATACAATCATACCACACATATAAATGCCTCCTGACATGTCCAAGGGTCCAATCACACATAAAACTATAAGCCATAATAGTTGGATCCTTCATCCACAAAGTTACATTCTACTATTATCCCGCCTAAATTATGTATGACATGTATGCATAATAAAACAAATACCAGAGGCCAAACCCTACTCGACCTAGAGGTTCACTGCAAAAATTTTGTACAAAGGTCTAAACCTTTTCCTAGCTACCATGTGTTCTTTTAAATTAAATTTGGATCGCATGAACTTAACGATCCAAAATTAATTTATTTGTTCATTTGGTTTTGACTTGGATCTCTTGCGGAACATCGCCGAATCTCAACTCAAGTTATTATCATAAAATATTAATTAATCCGATCTGAGGCACATGGCCTTCTTGGATATGCAGAGCAACCACTAGACAAAACCTTTATGGAAAGCTAATATTTAATTTCCTAAAATAACTTTAGGTTAACAAAGGAACAATCAAATCACAAGGAAAAAATAAACATAAGAACACTACATCGAAAAAATTGAAATACTAGAATCGTAAGCCTCTTGTATTTGGTATTATTTCCAAAAATAACTAGTATGATGAAGGAAAATTACTAGTTATACCTTCTAGAAAGACCTCTTGATCTTTTATCGTATTCTTCTAACCTCGGGCTAGGCAACAACTTCGAGATGAGAAACCACCTTCTTCTCCTCCTAGCTAGGTTCGGCAAAACAAGAGCTTTAAGGATGAAGAAAACCACCAACCAAGCTCTAAAGGATGTGCTTTCTCAGCTTTCTTCTTCTTCTTCTCCAAGTAGTATCCGCCACCAAAAGCACCAAGCCAAGAAAGAGGTTTCGCCACCACACAAAGAGGAAGAGAGGAAGAAGATGGTGCACACCAAGGAATAAGAGAGAGGAGAAATAATAGAGGTTGCACCTCATGAAGGCAAACCCCTCTTTTATATTCCTTAGCCTTGGTAAAGAAATTTAATTACAATAAAATTTTCTTAATTTTCCTTGACATGAATTAATTCAGAATAAAATAAAATTTCCCAATTAAACTTATAATGGCCACATCATAGAGACAATTAGACAAGTTTCAATCAACAAATTAAAACTTCCTAATTTGTTTCCAAATTTTAAAATAAAATTTCTCTTCAAAAATCTTCATGGTTGATAAAAGAAATTTTCTATAATTTTAATTTTTCAACATGTGAATAATTTTCAAGAGAAAATAAAATATCTTTCAATCTACAAATAAGGAAAGATATCTAATCTCTTTTAATCTTTGTAGATCCTTTTATGAGAGATATTTTAATTTTAATTTCTCTTTTAATATCTTCCACATAAAATTAATTTTTAATTTCATTATATGGCAGCTTGGGTTGCAAGCATAAACCTTAAGCTTGCCAAACTTGATTCCAGGCTAGCGCCCAGCCGACCCTTTGGGTGGGTATGAAGGTGGGTATAGGTGGGTATAGTATGCTATAAATAAGAGGCTACGATAGGGACCGAGAGGAGGAATTGGTTTTTGGTCTCCCGATAAAATTAAGCATCCCGTGCCCTGTTGAACACACATCCTTATCAAATTACATATTATCGCTCACTCATATTTTTTTTATTGTGAGTGTGTTAGTTCCCTCACTAATTAAGTGATAGTCCACATTACACAATTAATTAAGTTGAAGTACAATCTCAATTCTTATCATGTCGGATCGTACTCCAAAGTCCTACCGCAGGGTATAACAATGACAATACTTATGAGCTCCTCTGGGACATTATCAACCTAGTATCTCTAGGACACGCTTTCCTTCTATAATCAACAACACACTATAAGTGATATCATTTTCCAACTTATCTGGCTTATTGATTCATCGAACTAAATCTCACCCATTGATAAATTAAAGAAATAAATATCAAATATATGTGCTTGTTATATTAGGATTAAGAGCACACACTTCCATAATACGGAGGTCCTTTATAAAGTCGATAAAAGAAATGACCTCAAATGGTCCTACTCTCAATACACTCGATACACTAGTGTAATTATATAGTCAAGATAACTACTAAACTAATTACACTCGACCTTCTAATGGTTTGTTCCTTTCCATTTTGGTGCTACATTTATAATTTATAATGCAGATCATCTTATGTGCACGTTTACCATACTATGTTATCTATAATATAAATTAATTGAACAACTACAAACAAATGTAGATAAATTGACCAAATGTGATTCTTTATTCAAAATAAATGTTTACAAAAGCTTAGGCTTTCAGTATACACTCCTACAGAACCCAAAACTAAACCTAAATCTAACACAAAGTTAAACAAAACCCTTAAATTGAACCACAATTCATCTCACAAAAATTATAGGATTCCCTGATTAAAACTTAGATCGAATTTAAAATTCTAAAATTAAACTCATAACTATAATTGATTCAAATTCAATTTATCATTTTAAAATCAATTAAAATATGATTCAAAATATTTATAAAACTTATTTATCCATTGAAAATATTCCTGAAAAAAAAATTATTCAAAATTATTTATTATTGAAAATATTTGAAAAATTATTAAAATCTATTATTTAAAATTATTAAAATAAAATATTCAAAATCCTTGTGATTTGATTCTTTAAAAAATATTATTTAAAAAATTTGAAAAAATTATTCAAAATCCTTTAAAAAAAATTATTTGAAAAAAATTATTGAAAAATTATTCAAAATTATTGAAAATATTTGAAAATCATTCAAAATCCTTTAAAATATTTGAAAATTTGAAAATTATGAAAAATTATTTGAAAATCATTTAAATTAGAAATCCTTTAAAAATTAATTCAAAATTATTTAAAATTTTTTGAAAAAACTTTTGAAAAATAAAAATATTTCAAAAATTATAATTATTTAAAATCATTTTATAAACTTTAAAAATATTTGAAAAAAAAAATTCATTAAATCTTTGAAAAATATTTGAAAAACTTATTCAAAATTATTTAAAATTATTTTGAAAAATCATTTTAAAATCCTTTAAAAAATTATTTAAAATTATTTGAAAAACTTATTCAAAATCTTTTGAAAAATATTTGAAAAACTTATTCAAAATCCTTTTGAAAAATATTTGAAAAACTTATTCAAAATCCTTTGAAAAATATTTGAAAAACTTATTCAAAATTATTTAAAATTATTTTGAAAAATCATTTTAAAATCCTTTAAAAAATTATTTAAAATTATTTGAAAAACTTATTCAAAATCCTTTTGAAAAATTTGAAAAACTTATTCAAAATCTTTTGAAAAATATTTGAAAAACTTATTCAAAATCCTTTAAAATTATTTGAATTATTTTAAAAAATCATTTATATTTAAAAATTATTTATTTAATTATTTGAAAACTTATTCAAAATCCTTTAAAAATATTTGAAAAACTTATTCAAAGTCCTTTGAAAAAGAAAAACTTATATTGAAAATAAATTCAAAATTATTTAAAATTATTTTCAAAATTCCTTTATTTAAAATATTTTTGAAAATTATTTGAAAATATTCAAAATATTTGAAAAATTATTTGAAAAACTTATTCAAAATCCTTTGAAAAATATTTGAAAACTTATTTGAAAAATCCTTGATTCAAAATTTTTGAAAATTATTCAAAATTATTAAATTTTTGAAAATATTCAAAACTTATTCAAATCATGTTGAAACCCATTTTGAAACCCTTTAAAATGATTATCTGTTTGAAAAAACTTAAATATTAAATAAAATTATTTTAAGTGTTTACTATTATATTGATTTCTCTTAGTTATTTTGATATATGGCATAGGGAAATTCAAAGGAATTAAAGATTCAAAGGAGAGATTTTTTTAGGGGAGCTTTGTATGTACTTATGCCTTATTTATGTCTAGGCTTATAATATGCCTATATATTCGCTTAACTTTGATTATAATCAAAAAATTGTTGGGTGAAGCATCCCGATCGAACCTAAGTTTTGATAATGGCAAAGGGTTAAAGTTGTTTACTTGTTATCTAATGTATTTCAGAAAGTCCTAATCCCTAGGTAGGGGTGGTGAACCCCAGGTCATGGTAATCCCTATGGAAGTCTGCTGTCGACGGCAAAAATCCTAGGGTTGGTAACCCTGGTCGTCTGGTGTCCGAAGCGGTAGAAGTCCTGATGATCACCCGACAAGATGAAGATCAAGCATCGACGTGGAGAAAAGTCCAATCGGCAACAAGTAAATTCCAAGTGAGAGTAGATGGGAACGCCTCGAAGAAGGAACAAGAGAGGCGCGTTGATCTACGTGGAACTCGGTCACACTGAGAGACCGCTGATCATCATATCTATTATGTTTTATGTGCTAACTTTGTGCTGTGTATATATTTGGGACTAACATATCTCTGACCAAGAGTGCAAAATTGGCCCTTGATGAACAGGCCAACCCATGGACTTAGAGGTCATGCCTATAAGCCTAAAGCCTGAGGGCGTCAGGCGCTTGGATAGGTCAAGGAGAGGTGCCTTGAGAGGGGCGAGGCGCCTTGAACAGATAGAATTCACCAGGCAGTTCTGATCCATCCACGCGCGGCTGGGCGCTTTTGAGGGTTTTGAACACCCTTATAAGAGGGGTTCGAGCAGCGAAAACGAAAAAGCTTCCTCGTATTCAGTGTGCCTGCTATTGCCTCAATTGCACATCACCCGACGACCGGAGCTCCGAATCTTTCTTAATTGTCGCTCAGATAATTAATTCTTGTCAATTATTGTACTTCAACTTGTAATTATTCGAACTTATAGTTGTTGCTCACAAAGCGTAGTTTATCAAGGAGTCGGTTCAATCAAAAATCGTAAAACGATCGTGTTCTTGTGTGTGTTATTCTCCTTTACCGCTTAATTACTCGACGAACATTTTACGATCTGATAATCAAACGAAATTCAGCGCGCTATTCTACCTGCTGCAGCGAGTCCAACACTGAAACACCAGCCTTTTTCGGCCTTCATCATCGGTGCAACTCTCTCCATGCATCCTTCGCGTTATCTTGAAGTTTGCTTTCCTCATCTCCACTCCGTTTCTCCTCATTCGACGGTCCCTCATATGCCTTCCACATCATCCTTTACTAACTCAAGGACCCGAGCCCTAGGATGACCTTCCCAAGATTGACCACACCAAGCTCCTCATGTGTGTTTCACCAAGTCCTGCATGACTCAATCACACATATCAAACAAATATAAAAGCCTCACTTAAGTTCTTTGACACACACATCAAAACAATGATTATACCGATCAAACCTAGGTCAATTGCACTAACAGAATCATTAGCCGATTCTTCCATGAATTGATTTACAGTCTCTAGAATTTCTTATTCCTCAAGAACATATTATATCTTGAGGTGTCAAACTTTATAGTTATCCTCATATAATTTCTCTCTCTTATTGAGTTCAGCTATGATGTTCTTAGTAGTCATTATCTAACATAAATAAATATATTATTTAGTAATTCAGTATATATATATAATTTATTATTGACTCAATGTTAATTTGAGTTGACTTACAAAATCAAGTGACAACTGCGTTTCTTCTCATCATTTGTATGATTCAATCTAACTAACATTGATCAATTCTATTATATACATCACATCAAATGAACTATAACATAACATATAACATAACAATTCATAAAGTAGTACTATTCATACATAACAACAATTTCTACTATATAATTTTATTAAACTTAATGGGCTAATACTGTTTGTACATAACGATAGTAACGACAACAATACTCTAATAAGATAGATAAGCTAACATCACTGCCACTAAGATAAATCTTAGTGGCAGTCAACACTATCCCTTTTATCCTGGACTCAATTAGGGAAATCTCAGGTAGACCAGCTTCAGGATTCTCTATTGAATCTATATTCAGATCCTCTTATGGATCCTCCTCAAACTCTTTGGGATTCTCTTGATCCACATAGTAAAGTAGCTCCATACATAACTGCGCATATGAGATTCATCCTTCGGAGAACTCCCATAAATAGTGTGCTACTTCATTGAGGTATATCAGTAGCGATCGAACCAAAACCCAAATCCTATAATTATCCAAGATTGGAAACTCTTCCTGCTCGAGCTTCCAGAATAGTTGATCGAGACTTTAACAAAATTGATTCTTTTCAATTCACACATGCATAGAGCCAATGCACAAAATAATTAAGTAAATAAGAAAAATAAATTTTCTTTATTTGAGGGGCTCCGGTTAACTAACACTCTGGACCGGTCAATTGAAAAACTAGATCTTAAGCATTAGTTTATTCCCTTGTCCTCATTAGAACTAATTTAATTGGGATATTCAGTTGTTATTGTTTAACCAAAGCTCATTTAAGTCTAATTCAGACTTATTGATCAAATCAAAGCTCATTTGATCAATTCTGGTCCATTAGATAATCTGACCTGATTTGATCAAATCTAGCTCATTAGAACTGATCATGTCCGAATCACATTTGGAATGCTACTATTGGGCGCCTCGCATGGCGTAGATCGATGACACCACGTGTGGAGCTCCGGCGCGACCTCTCTGAAGGCCTCGGGCTGTAGGAAGGTTTCTACCGCTTTCAGGTCCACTAAGTCGTGGCCCAAAGTCGGGCGAGATGCGGTGGCTTGCGCGCTTCAAATATCGGTGGCCCTGCATCCTGAGAGAGAGAACATAGAGAAACTGCATATCACTCGACGGCACCGCAGAACCTCTATCATCGGTAGTCCGAGGCATTGTAGAGCGCGATGAGGAGCATCATGTCGATATAGGCTCGGCCTCCGTGATTCCTTCGACGTCCGGACGTGAGGCGGCGTCTTGAACGGGAATGCTTACACGGCGTTGTCTCTTTCGCGGGCTTCGCCGGCCGCCTAGTGCTCGCCGGCGGCGGTATCACGTCGCGCATGATAATGCGCTCGGCCGCTGATTCCCCATCCGTACTTCGCATTCCCTTCGTAGCATCGCCTGGCCGGTACCGACCTGACCTTGTTCCTGCAAGTCTTGTCTATGGCGGAATTCGCTTAGACCGGACTACTGTCTTTCGGTTGGTGGTCCCTAGCCTGAGAACTTCCCCCTCGGCGGCTTGATGACCCCTTCGTCCATCGGGTCCGGCTCGGATCTTTCCCACTTTCCACACGTGCGTCCCCCTGACTTGCCAAGGTTCCCGCTTCAAGGCGAGAGGCGATTAGTCGTCGGCCCCGGTCAGATCCCCGATTAGCCCGAGCGACGAGCGATGCACTATCCTCCGCTCCAGCGCCGGTGCCGCCACCACCAGCTCGATCAGCGTTCAGGCTCAACAGTGGATTCAATAAATATATTTAAGGCACCTGCCAGCCTGCATGCCTCAATAAAGCGCTTATTAAATGCTCTCCCGTGATGGGAATGCCGTGGCATATCTATCACTCACGCGGCCGTGACCCAAGTGTTTCGCGACCTAAATGCGGTTCGGTGTGCTCCCTGCTCGGTTCTCTCCACCACGTTGGGAGCGCTCGGCCGAAGCCCTCTCGCTTTGCCCTCTCAAGTAAGCAAGAGTTCTCTCGGATCCTTGATCCATTTCGCCTCTCATCTCTCGTCGTTTTAATTCCGCATTCTTTCTCCTCCGCTACTTTAGTAGTTCTTGTTCTTAGTCTCTTTGCCTTTCTTCCGATTTTTTGTGTCCTGGCACACATCTTCCATTGGTCCTCTGCGTCTGTCTCATCTCGCTCATCTAACTAGCTAAATCGGCCCACCACCTACTAGGCCGACATTCGGTATAATCAATTTTGGAGTCGGTTCGGACCCGCTCGCCTTTATTCCTACACATCCCTCAGCTAGACCTTGACACTTGAATATATTTTACCACGGCACAGGACCGCACAAACCACCGCACTCGGGTTTGTCCCATCCGCTCGACTAGTACGGCCCGATGCCCCAATGATTCCCATCCCTTCATCCACTCTGACTAATGAAATGCGTGAAATTGTTTCCTACTAAGAAGCTTCTATGTGGCGTTGTCGTCTATTCAACACAACATATCGCCTTTCGTTAGGGAGTTGGGCCTATTTCTACTAAGCGATGCAGTGACATGACCATTCTCCCTCAATCGATCCAGGAGATCTTACAATTAAACTTTCTACCAATACGATTGCACTTACTTCGTTCTGCTCTACTGCTTGATTTCTTCGGCGGGCTACCCTCTTAAGCATCGAATCTCAATCAAGGCGGGCCTCCCTTCCATCAATGGCGTCGACCAGTGTCAATCACCAACTCGAGGTAGCTCAAAGTTGACCGGCGGGACTATCTTCGCGCCAACATTCTGGCTTCTGACATCACTAAGTTCCGTGCTGACGCGGTGATGGTACATGATGGCCTGGCTGAGCTGAGCCGGACCCGAGCGACTCTAGAAGAATCTTACTTGTACATTTGCCTTGATTGCTAACTGATTTTCTTTCTTTTTTTCTATTGCAGCGAACATTGTCATGGAGTCGGTGATCTGTTACGATTCACGAGAGGAAGGAGCCGAGGCTTTATCGAGGGCCGGAGATGGAGATGTTGGCTCATCAATCGGCCGCATTCACCATTCGTACGACCAATGAAGGGGAGGCGAGACAAATGTCAGAGTCATCACTCTCGTCGAGTCCGGGTCAAAGCTCGAGCCACTTACTATATAAGCTTCATTCTTCGGTAGGGGCTTTCCGAAGCTCCGCCCAGAACTTCCTTGACGAAGGCGCAGGAGCACAGAACCCGAGCCACTTCCAAAAGATTACAAGCCGGACAATCGCGCGCCGCGCAGGAGCAAAGCCTGCGGTGGGCGATCTCATCAATCCTGACCCTTCCGCGTCGTGGACCCCTCTGCCATTCCAGCCATTTAGTCGTCATGGTCGCGGTCCGAAGGGATACATCCCAATTTTCGCGAAGTTGAGCATTTCGCATACGGCGGCTCCGGCGTCCTTCCCGAACCGCCGTCATAGACGGTTGTGGCATCCGGTGCATCTCAAAATCTCGGGCATCTCCTCTCTCAGTTAACGCTCATCTCACGGAGGAATTACCATGCTCGGCCGCCAACCAATGCTAATGCTTAGCTGCAGAGCGCTCTCGCGCCCCGACAATCGTAAACACTGCCAGCCAAATACCACAATAAAGTTTATTTTCATTAAGTCCTTGACCCTTCTTTCCGACCATTAACAATCTCTTTCTATCTTATACAGATGGAGATGGGATGCTGGGCTGAGCGCGGTAAGTGGTAAGCACAGCTGCGCGGCGAGCACTGCCTCAAAGACTGTAACTGGCCGCCGTAGAAAGGTCAAGAGGCATGCCTTTTGCGAAAAGAAAATGGCCGATCGGTACCTACTCGAAAGCTCGCGCAGGTCAAATCTTGACCCGAAATATATGCCCAAGCCGAGAAGTAAGAAGGACACTATTCGGATCATCGGAGAAGAATATCGAGGCTCCAGCAAGCAAGTGGTCAAGAGTTGATGGAGCAGCATAGGATCAGAGAGAGAGGGCAGCCCTGAGGCTTCCAAAGAGGTACCACCGAACTATCTACTCTCGGTCGCCCCCAGCTTTTAAAGAATATCAAGAGAGGACTGCTTGTGCTCTTTGACCGCAATACTGAATTACATTCCATCAAGAGGTTCTCGAAGAAGTGCGATGTACGTACTTACGATCATGATCGCATGTTCACACCATCACTTATTGAAACCAAGGGTCAACAAGGGTCGCCGACATATCACGACTCGCATCATCCATACCCATAGCGCTTGCACCATCCCCAGGACATTTATGATTTTCCTGAATATTTTTATGTAACACGCCTTTACCAACACTTATCCATTTTGTAATTCGGTCGATACATCGACCCTCAATTTCTATAATGATGTGCTTTCTTCTGCTGCTGCCTGTCCTTCTTTTTGTTAATAATCATCAGCAACGTCGCCTATCAGCTTCGCTCTTATCACCCCTTTATGTTTGAAAGGGAAATTTTCAGTTTCTTCAGGATTTCACGCATTTTCAGATAAGTCGATATATATATCTTGCAAATGGGTTTTAAACCACAAATGTTCACGTATTTTTGTTACTTGACGGCAAAATGATGACTATGACATGACCTCTGTTGCCTTTAGACACGAGGTTATATGTGCGACTCTCGATTTTAACTTGTCGGTCTTAGCCACGTGACTTTCGATTTTTAACGTAACGCCGGTGCAGTCGGACCCGCTTCGGCGGGCGTAGGCGGTGGTAACGGGAGCTCGGCGGTCTTCGGTAGGGAGTTTTCACCGTCACGGTCTCTCCGGACATGTCACGGTGAGCGGTCGACCTCGCCTTCCGGGGAGTCTTCTTCGATTAGTCGAGGGGTCGACTCGTTATATAATCGGCGTCGGTCTTAAGCAAGAGGTTTATAATCGACGGCACATTTTTGCAGAGTTTATAGTGTTTATAATCCGAACTAATCGCAGCTCGTAATGTAATACGCGACCGGATTATTTAAGTCGGGTCTTGACTCGTGATTTATAATTTAATATAATCCTCAGAGTTGCAGGCTACCTAGAGTCCAGCGACCGGACTTCCGGCCATTGGTTTATATCGGAGAGGATTTATAATCATTCCGTACTCTCGATATGTCTTCCTACAACGTTTATAGTATGGTAGGCACTCTATTATTTGGTAGTCAACGCCTGCCTATATCGATTCGCCTGGGTCTCCGGCCGGGGTTATACCGCCGCGACTTCTACCTCGATTGCGTAACGTAACGCCGTAGGCCGTTCTCTCGTCTTCCTACCGGGATTTATAGCCTGTCGACTCGATTCGATATTTTCTCAACGGCCGGTCTCGGATTTAGTCAGGCGATTTAACGCCGGTACGTCGCGGTTCGACGGAGTTTACACGTTTATAGTTCGCGCTGACGATCTTAGCGTCGGAAGTTCGATTCTTACGGGGTTTTCGTTTACACATTTCGATATTTGCCTGAAGCGAGTCCGGCCCTAGGTGCCGGGTGGATTTTGTAACGCCACGACGCCTACGGCGAGTCGCGTCGCGCGCCGCGGCAGCTATAACTCGCCTTGAGTCGCTGTCACGCTTAATCGCGAGACGGAGAGCTCGGCTTTGAGTATAAGTTCATGAGCATATTCGATGCGCCTGATACGCCTGGTCGTATGTTCGGTCACCCCTTGATTTATATAACGCCCTGGACATATAGTGGCTCGATCTCAGATTATATAGCTGATCGGGTCGACGTCGGTCTTAGTTTTTATACCGCCTATATGCCACGGGTTATATAGCCACTGACATTGTGCGTACTCGGCGGCTCCGCCGGCAACGTAGAGGATACTATTAACGGCTTGACGCAGCCGCGACTCCCCCACGGCGTCGGGCTGTAGCTCGCCCTGTGATCGCGGACTCTCGGTCGAGACTACGTATATAATAAAGCCGGTGCACGTAGCGTCCGATAGGGATTGACGAGAACGACGGTCTTCCGTCCTCCCCTTCGGGGTTTATATCGCCGCGTCCCGGTCACACGGTCTCGGTCTCCTACACGGGTTATTATATCACCGGTAGCGACCTACGTAACGGCTCACCTCGGCGGTATACTAGCGAGCGATTTTGCGATTAACTACGACGTCTCGATCAGTAGCCTTCGAGGAGGATAATAGGGTCGGTCGGCCTCTTAACCGAGTCCTACGAGACGAGGCGCGATTTTATGCGGTAGGATAATGGGTCAAGGATATTATGTGCCAGCCGGACGTCGGACTCTGCCGGGTCCCGGAGTCGGGGTAGCCACGTCGGGGACGATATTCATGGGCTCACTCCGGCCTCCGGGGTTTTACCAGGTCGACTCGATACTCGACTCTAGTTTCGGAGTTCGGGGATTATAGTGTCGACCTCGATATTAACAGCTCTCATTATTGTCTTCGTCGGCGGTCGTTTATAGTCACTGGGAGTTTAGCCGATTATTTATCCGGCGAGCGGTTCGTCTTCGTCCGGTCTTCTGGTTATACCGCGCAACGCGCTCCCTCAGATTTGCAGTGCGCCCTCCGGACGCCTGAGCGGTAGCCTAGTGTGCGTAGCGCGCCGAGCCTCGATTTTTAACCCTTATTCAATGATCGTATTGAAGGCCTTGATGAGAGCCGATTATGAGAGCCGATGCGATGCTGGCTTGTCTACTGCTCACGCAGGCCAGGGGCTCTAAGGCTCC
Organism: Zingiber officinale; assembly: GCF_018446385.1. Classification (NCBI taxonomy): domain Eukaryota; kingdom Viridiplantae; phylum Streptophyta; class Magnoliopsida; order Zingiberales; family Zingiberaceae; genus Zingiber; species Zingiber officinale. The sequence goes on from NC_056006.1 coordinate 80,599,005, forward strand.
TGATTCTCAATGTTAGTTGAATCGAGTTGATCGTAGTTGAGCTCGATCATGAAGATGAATTGGTAGAGAAATCAGTATTAGCATCTGAGCGCTTTCACCCTACAAGAAAAGGTTAAGCCCACGATCGTGTGGTGATAATAGGCGCAACCCACCCACTCCAAACAAGTCGCCCAGCGTCCCGACCTCGGTTTGCCGCGGCCTTTACTTTCTTCCCTTCGCAAAGTCTGAAAGCTCACGCCGCACGCTCAATGTCCATCACCATGAACCTGTACGGTGCGCCCACTGGCGCGGCCATGTCAACCATTCCACCTCCCGTCCCAGACGATTTCGGGCATATCGTTCCTCGGTTCCGGACTCAGGATGTGGATCTGAGGGTGTCTCACGAACTTCCATGTTGAGAGGCCTCCGTCTCCTTTGGGGATTCATGGCGATGACTTGGCGGCTATATCGAGCTTTTATTTCTCGGATCAGAGTCGGGCGGGCTGAATTCTGCTCACAAGGGCTCTTAGTGAAGTGTTACTTCAAGAAACTGAATGTAAGTGTTGCTATGCCAGCTTTTGCACCATTCTTGCATGTCTTCGAGCAGGCCGTTCTTACTTCAGATTATAAACTGGCGGCGAGAGCCTTGAAATCACACCGACTATGCATAAGTTGGTAGCTTTGTGTGGTGACCGGCTCAGTCGCCACCTCAATCGCCACTTTCGCCCCTGCCTCCACCGATTTGGAAAGTGGGCATAGGTGCTCCGACCGGCCCGGAAGGGAAACGAGACGCGAGGATTCAAGCTGAGCGGACGAGCAGAGACTTGCCTCTCTTCCCCTGTACCGGAGAAGAGGCCAATGTGCCACCGCGAGAGCCATGCGTCATCGATGCACGGTTCTCGAGGCGAGTCATTCGCGCGGAAATATCGGCCGCGTAGGAGCTGACCATCGGATGTCGCGTAGCGATCTGCACTTCAAAGGTGTACTGTAAACTTAAACGTAACTTCAAAGTGGGCAAGGAGAAAGTTTCCTTGTGATGGTCCGTGTGATGTTGAGATGTACCTCCATGTGACTTTGTCGCACCGTAATGGTGGAGGTGCAGTGTATCCTCGAGCCGATTGGGGAGAAAGCAGATCTCCATCTGATTGGGCAATTGCTCGTGCTGCAGAGGACCCAGGTGTGTGAACAGGAACCTCACTGTTAGCTCTGGTTCATGTATTTTGGAACTTACCTCTCTCAAGTTGCCTTCGCGGGTCGACCCCGGCCGTTGTATCTGTGTCCAAGTGTCCAGGCTGTCCAGGCTGAGGCAGGATAATGGTTGGTAACCCGCTCCTACCGGCCCTAGCTCCTGCGACTACTTAATGCTTTGGCGAGTAGTGCCAGTGTGGTCCTCGAAAATTGCGGTTGATCCGCCCCAGCCCCACTGCCTCGACCTCGAAAGATCCGCGATCAGAGGTTGAACCGGCTTGCCTCTGATTAATTGTAGGTTAAGTTGTGTCAGTT